>NW_027361859.1:8865000-9465000 GCF_039654945.1 Dendrobates tinctorius
CGGCTCTGCTCCGTACACCTCGTACACACACTGCTCCGCTCCGTACACCTCGTAGACACGGCTCTGCTCCATACCCCTCGTACACACGGCTCCGCTCCGCACACCTCGTACACACATGGCTCTGCTCCGAACACCTCATACACCTCGTACACACGCGGCTCTGCTCCGTACACCTCGTACACACGCGGCTCCGCTCCGTACACCTCGTACACACACGGCTCTGCTCCGTACACCTCGTACACACACGGCTCCGCTCCGTACACCTCGTACACACGCGGCTCTGCTCCGTACACCTCGTACACACGCGGCTCCGCTCCGTACACCTCGTACACACACGGCTCCGCTCCGTACACCTCGTACACACGGCTCCGCTCCGTACACCTCGTACACACATGGCTCTGCTCCGTACACCTCGTACACACACGGCTCTGCTCCGTACACCTCATACACCTCGTACACACGCGGCTCTGCTCCGTACACCTCGTACACACGCGGCTCCGCTCCGTACACCTCGTACACACACGGCTCTGCTCCGTACACCTCGTACACACATGGCTCTGCTCCGTACACCTCGTACACGCGGCTCCGCTCCGTACACCTCGTACACACGCGGCTCCGCTCCGTACACCTCGTACACACGCGGCTCCGCTCCGTACACCTCGTACACACACGGCTCCGCTCCGTACACCTCGTACACACACGGCTCTAATCCGTACACCTCGTACACACACGGCTCCGCTCCGTACACCTCGTACACACACGGCTCCGCTCCGTACACCTCGTACACACACGGCTCCGCTCCGTACACCTCGTACACACGCGGCTCTGCTACATCCCCCCTGTAAACCCCTCCTGACCCCACACAGAAACTTCCCCTCATCCAGCACCATGACAACCAGCACAGCAGAGTCCTGCATACACTGAGGCCCCTGATCATGTGACCCCTGACTCCTCCCCTCCTGTGACCTCATCCCAGGTCCTGTGCGCACAGAGCGGCCATATATGTGGAGTGCGGCTCTGCGGGTGGAGGCTCCACACCAGGACTGTAGCAGGTAAAGACCCCAATATCCACAGGTGTCCCTTCTAATTGGGGGGAAACTATCCCCTCTAATAATCCTCGGACAGTTCTGACAAACACGGGAAAGTGCCCCTTTATGGAGGGGACAGAAAGTCTGTTTAGTCTCTTTAGCTCCATAGTATCAGCTCTAATCCAATGGTGAGAGAGCGATTTACCCCGAAGAGTCACAGATTGGGGGGTTGGTATAGAATGTTATATGTCGGGTTTTTTGGTGATGGAGTCATGGATTGCTCCCGGTGCCCTTTCTTGGTGCCTCACACAATATGATAGTACAGGATGCTACCACCCAAAACCACTGGATAATAAATCCTCGCTTTACCCCAGTCCTGATTCCATGCTGTAACCCTTTCTTGGTTCCCACACGCTGTATAATGTTCCCACAGTGCACCCATCCCCATTTTTGGGGTTTTTCATGTAATAAAACGGAAACCTCCATGGAGATATTGGAATTAGAGATATGCAAATTTGATCGGCTCCCTCCTTATTCGGCAAGCTATAGCGCTTACCGAAGAAGCTGCATCAGGAACCCGGACACCCGGAGCGCTCCCGATAATCTACTGTCCAGCGCCGCAGCTGCATGTGTCTCGGCTGTGTGACAGTCACAACAAACAGGCTCTCCATGCATGCATTGTGACTGTCACACAGCCGAGACACATGCAGCTGCGGCGCCTGACACCTGATTATAGGGAGCGCTTTCTAAAAGCCTCAAACTTCTGTGTGTGACTCAGACCGGAGATCTAACGTGATAGAAGATTACAGTGCGGGGAAGACGGGAACCTTCATATAGACGGCCGGTGGGGATGGAGTCAGTGACAGACTCTGGCCAAATATGTTTCTAGAGCCGTAGTAGAAGATGAAGATGTCGTCCTCATCATGAAGTAGTTATTTCTCCTGTCCCGTGTAATGAATATCTCCTGCAGTATTGCTAATGCCGATTCCAGTGTTGGGAAATGAGACGAGAATTAGCGTTATGGAAGATGAGTCTATGAGAAACGTATTCAGCTGCCGACTCCGAGGAAGAAACTGCTTGTTGTCTGTGGCCTAAATATATAGGTTTTATTAGTAGATGTAAAGAAGGAAACTAAATACTGTAAAATAATAAATCTCCTCATATGTTTCCCTTATTATCTCCAGTAATTGTATTATTACACAGGATGTTTATGATGTTACATCGGCTCATCTTCTTCTCATTCAGGTCTCTACAATATCGGATCCTCTCAGTGAAGATCTTCCATATAAGAGAATTTTCCTGATTTACTCATCAAAGATGGATATGGACAGAGACAAGATGGTGGAGAGGATATTACACCTCACCCTAGAGATCCTCTTCCGGCTTACTGGAGAGGTGAGAGATTCTGATGACGTCACATTGCATCATTCTTGTGAAAATGAGGATGAATGAACTCATGGAGATCAACATCCAACACTGCGGAGACACCATCACGTGTTTCTCAACGCAGTGATTCTAGAGCACTGCCCCCATCCCTTATGGGAAATATGCAAAACAGAAGCCGCGGAGACACCATCACATGTTTCTCAACACAAGCAATGACCAGCCAGGTCTTTCCCCGAGAAGGAACAACCACGGGAAGGGCAGTCTCCAATGATGGATGGATACCATGTTTTGGCATAGGTGGTTTCCTTCATTGGAGACTGCCCTTCCCGTGGTTGTTCCTTCCCGGGGAAAGACCTGGCTAGTCATTGCTTGCGTTGAGAAACATGTGATGGTGTCTCCGCGGCTTCTGTTTTGCATGTATTACATCATTCTTATCTGTGGGAATAACAGATGCACAGAACTGGAGAGGTGAGGACTCTGGAAATGTCTGTAGTGAGATTTATTAATGTGTCTCTCCATAACCAGGATTACACAGTAGTGAAGAAGACCTCTAGTGAGCGCTGTCAGGACCCTGGGTCTGAGGGATGGGAAAGACCTCTGAGCCCAATCACAGGGCCTCCACCTCACCCCCTGATACATGAGGACATCAATGACCAGAAGATCCTAGAATTCACCTACAAGATGATTGAGCTGCTGACTGGAGAGGTGACACTGCTGGGAATGCTGGGGCATTATACAGTAATGCTATGATGGGATCGGGGGGATGATGGTATCATTGTATGTGTCAGGTTCCTATAAGGTGTCAGAATGTCGCCGTCTATTTCTCCATGGAGGAGTGGGAGTATTTGTTTATTTCTAAAGATCTTTACAAGGACGTCATGATGGAGGTTCCCCAGCCCCTCACATCACCAGGTAATAGACAGGACTAAATACACACGGCCTATAATTATCTGTATGTAAAGAATGAATTCAGTCCCTGTATGTGTTTCCTCCAGATCTATCCAGTAAGGGGACAACACCAGAGAGATGTCCCCGTCCTCTTCTTCCACAGGACCGCAAAGAAGAAGATCCCAATGGTCCTTGGGATCATCAGGTAGATGGAGAGAAGGTGTCGTGAGATCTCCCCTATGATGTGTAGACGGCTGTGAAGGTCTTGTGTTCAGTCTTGTTTTATCCTCCAGTATTATATGTTTTATACTTGTGTAATGAGAACGGTGGAGATGGCAGGATTAGAGCTGATCATAGATGTGACTTCTCCATCTGTCTGTGACTTTTACAATATTTGTTTCAGGGTGAAGATCTGACCCATATTAATACTACAGAGATATATGTGAGGGGTGATGAATGGTGTAAAGAGGAGATTCCTCCAGATAACCACCCAGGTGAGTAGTAACCACTGAGTGCAGAGAAGTCACAGTCTTATTCACCGGCTGTGGCTGCTTTATTGTTGGGGTAGTCCATTTCACAAGCATGTGATCACCATTTTGTCGCTAGAGCATAACATTCTCCTCCATCCGAAAATGTTCTATAGAACATACAAGCTGAATGATCCACCTAGTCCCTGGGATTAGAAGATGCCTGACTTAGTTGCTCAGATCTGTAAACTACAAAGACAAATTACAGTGTATGTAGAATGTGCTGACAAGTTAGAAAATCACTTGAAGAAAAATGTTATGATGGGCCTGTAAGAGAAAGAAGAGGGAAATGATGCTGTTGCCTTCCTATAATCCTTATATGTTATTGGATGAATCTACAGGGTGGGCCATTTTTATGGATACACCTAAATAAAATGGGAAATGGTTGGTGATATCAATTTCCTGTTTGTGACACATTAGTATATGGGAGGGGGGAAACTTTTCAAGATGGCTGTTGAATTTGGCGGCCATCTTGAATTTTGGATCCAACTTTATTTTTTTTCAATGGGAAGAGGGTCATGTGACACATCAAACTTATTGAGAATTTCACAAGAAAAACAATGGCGTGCTTGGTTTTAATGTAACTTTGTCCTTTCAGGAGTTATTTAGAAATGTATGACCACTTCAAAGTGCTGCCCATTGTGTTGGATTGTCAATGCAACCCTCTTCTCCCACTCTTAACACACTGATAGCAACCCCAAAGATAAAAGTCTAAGGGGGTCAAATCAGGAGACCTTGGTGGCCATTCCTCTGGCCCACGATGACCAATCCACCTTCCAGGAAACTGTTCATGTAGGAATGCTCGGACCTGACACCCATAATTGATGGTATGGTGTGGTATATGGGGTACAAAGATAGTGGGGCCATTCTTCATCAATGGAAACCTCAATGCCACTGGATATCTGAAATTGCTACATGATGATGTGTTGCCCTCTTTATGCACTGAAGATGGCACGTTTCCTGAGTTTTTTCAGCAAGATGGTGCACCACCACATTATGGGTGTCAGTCCGAGCAATCCTACAAGGAATCTGACCCCTTAGACTAGCATTTCTTCTGCAGTGTTGCTATCAGTGTCAAGAGTAAGAGAAGAGGGTTGTATTGACAATCCAACACTATGGGCAGCACTGTGAACACATTTTATAAAAAGAATGAATGAACTTCATGAAAGAATAAAGTTATGTTAAAACCAAGTACACCATTGTTTTTCTTGTGAAATTCTCAATAAGTTTGATGTGTCACATGACCCTCTTGCCATTGGAAAAAAACTCGGATCCAAAATGGCTGACTTGAAAATGGCCGCCATGGTCACCACCCATCTTGAAAAGTTCCCCCCTACCATTTACTAATGTGCCACAAACAGGAAGATGATATCACCAACCATTCTCATTTTATTTAGGTGTATCCATATAAATGGCCCACCCTGTCCTTTCTCCCCCTTCTGTGCTGCTGAATGTGCTCATATGGTCCCTACAAGACCAGGTCCAGTCTGCCAAACTTCACTTTTATGATCGACAACGTTAAATGTGCAGTGAGGCCAAGTGTGAATTTCTGTACAATAACAACAGAGTTTCCTTTATCCTGACTTTTCACTAACTTTTAAAAAAAACAGGATCGCGATGAACTACAGAAAAACATTACACCTGTGCAATGATATACAGGTGTTTCTCACAAATTTATAATATCATCAAAACGTTAATTTATTTCAGTTGTTCAATGCAAAAAGTGAAACTCATATGTTATATGAGTCATTACAGAGTGATCTATTTCAAGTGTTTATTTCTGTTAATGTTGAGGATTATGGCTTACAGCCAATGAAAACCCAAAAGTCATTATCTCAGTAAATTAGAATAATTAACAAAAACACCTGCAAAGGCTTCCTAAGAGTTTAAAAAGGTCTCTAAAGGGCCCATTACACGTAGCGATATCGCTGTAACGTCACTGATTTTGTGACGTAGCAGTGATATTGCTAGCGAGATCGCTACATGTGACACTTGCCTCTGACCGGCTCCCCCGCGATGATCGCTGATCGCGCGAAAACGGCCTGGGCCATTTCTCGTCGGGCGCTTCCTGTGGCAGCGACGCGTGGACGCGGGCAGGAGAACGTCAGGATCACCTTGTCTGACAGGTAAGTAGCGACCCCCGACCCCTGCTTTGTCGCTGGTGAGATCTGCCTGTGTGGCAGCTCACTAACGACCATTTAGCGATGCACCAGCGATCCATATCGTTGTCGGGATCGCAGGTGCATCGCTATGTGTAACGGTACCCTTAGCCTTTTTCAGTAGCTCCACAATCATGGGGAAGACTGCTGACTAGACAGATGTACAGAAGGCAGTCACTGACACACCCCACAAGGAGAGTAAGCCACAAAAGGTCATTGCTAAAAAAGCTGGCTGTTCACCGAGTGCTGTATCCAAGCATGTTAATGGAAAGTTGAGTGTAAGGAAAAAGTGTTGTAGAAAACAGTGCACAAACAACCAGGATAACTGCAGCCTTGAAAGGATGGTTAAGAAAAGGTCATTCCAAAATTTAGGGGAGATTCACAAGGAGTGGACTGCAGCTGGAGTCATTGCTTCAAGAGCCACCACACACAGACGTATCCAGGACATGGGCTACAAGTGTCACATTCCTTGTGTCAAGCCACTCATGACTAATAGACAATGCCAGAAGTGTCTTACCTGGGCCAAGGAGAAAAAGAACTGGACTGTTGCTCAGTGGTCCAAGGTGTTGTTTGCAGAGTAAAGTAAATTTTTCATTTAATTTGGAAATCAAGGTCCCAGAGTCTGGAGGAAGAGTGGATAGGCCACAATCCAAGCTGTATGAGGTCTAGTGTGAAGTTTCCACAATCAGTGATGGTTTGGGGAGCCATGTCATCTGCTGGTGTAGGTCCACTGTGTTTCATCAAGACCAAAGTCAGAGCAGCCGTGTACCAAGAAATTTTACAGCACTTCATGCTTCCCTCTGCCGATAAGCTTTTTGGAGATGGAAATTTCATTCTCCAGCAGGACTTGGCACCTGTCCACACTGCCAAAAGTACCAATACCTGGTGCCACAGACTGATCGCCTCCATGCCACACCGCATTGATCCAGTAATTTATGCAAAAGGAGCCCCGAACCAGTACTGAGTGCATTTACTGAACATACATTTCAGTAGGTCGATATTTCGTATTTTAAAATAATTTTTCACGCTGGTGTTATAAAGTATTCTAATTTACTGAGATAATGACTTTTGGGTTTTCATTGGCTGTAAGCCATAATCCTCAACATTAGCAGAAATAAACACTTGAAATAGATCACTCTGTCTGTAATGACTCTATAGAATATATGAGTTCACTTTTTGTATTGAAGAATTGAAATAAATTAACTTTGATTATATTCTAATTTTGTGAGAAGCACCAGTATCTCTAAGCTGTGCATGTGTCATATCTCTGGCATTCGAGCCATCGTTCCTGTGCTCTTCTGTAGGTGTCTGTCTGCTGAGCCACAGCAGGTTCTGTCGCTGTCCGGTTGCTGATTACCTTTTGCCTTTGTCCATTCCTTTCGGACAGCAGATTGTTTTCATTTGTTATCTAGGCTGTCCCATCACATTGCCGGTGCTACTATTTAAACCTTCCCTCTGCTGGTGATAGTCTTTAGTGGATTCTGCTTGGAGTTGTAATCCTACTTATGAGTATCTAGGCCAACAAGATAAGTGTACTACTGGGTTTTTTTTCTACTCTGCACTCTCCCTTGATTCCTTTCAGGCTTCCAGGTCTGAGTTGTCTTCTCTAGTTTTTCCTTCCGGGTTTATCCAGGTTGTACTGGAGCTGCTAGGTCCTGCATTACTGGATATTTGGTCTGTCAAGAACCGAATGGGGTTTGTGCAGTTTTTTTTATAGTTAGGTCCTTTATTTCCATGTTACTACCATGTGTGCATAATGTTATCACCAGCCCATCCCGTTTTTGTGGATGTTATGGATGCCTTGACCACGCAGCTATAGTCCCTTTACTTTGAGGTGGCGGCTATCAAGCAGCAACAGCAACTGACACTCTCGACTGTTGCTAGGGGTTCGGCCCTTCCAGAGTCTACTTCTGAAGCCAAGGTTAAAATTGCCGGATTGCATAGACAGGGAATGAAGTCTTTAAGTTTTCTTTCGTCATATATGGCGTTCCAAATTATGCTACTGCACATTCGGCACCATTATGAGGAAGAGATTTTTTTTCTAAAGAAATTTATGTGACTAAAATTAAAATATGGATATTATAGATCCGATCATGCTACAGCACCTGTATATTATACTATATTTAGGACTATGGTGAGTGCATTATTTTATATGGAGGAATATGGGGTGTGCATTATACAATATGGAGGACTGTGGTGCACATTATACTATGTGGGGGACTATGGGGGGTATAAAGGTACTGTCACACTAAGTGATATCGCTAGCAATATCGCTATAACTTGTGACGTTATAGCGATATTGCTAGCGACATCGCTGTGTCTGATACTTACCTACGACCGGCTCCCCCGCTGGTTATCGCTGATCGCACGAGAACGTCCAGGACTGCTTCTCGTCGTCAGCTTCCTGCGGCGCTTCCTGTGGAGAAACGAGTGACGAGCGTGGAGCTGGGCGGGAGGACGCAGGATCACCTAGTGTGACAGGTAAGTAGCGACCCCCGTCCCCAGCGATGTCGCTGGTGAGATCTGCCTGTGTGGCAGCTCACGAGCGACCACTTAGCGATGCACCAGCGATCCTGACCGCGTCATATCACTGGTCGGGATCGCTGGTACATCGCTAAGTGTGACAGTACCTTTAGACTAAACAAGCAAAATGCTGCCTTATTCAGCGAGTGATTGGGTTGTTTATGCAAGTCATTGTTCTCAGCAGCACATCGCCCTGTGAAAAAAGCAGATATGCTGCTGATAACATGATACTGTATGGGGATTGATCTTCTAGTGCTTGTTCTGCCCCCATTTTTATTCCTCAGCCAGTGTAAAGAGGTCCGGGAACAAGCGTCGAATGACTTCAATATTGTCGATAACGCTCGTTTAGTTTTCCAACTGAAGCAGGGAGCAAGATTACTGCAGCTACACTACACACTTAAGTATACTGCCAGGCTGGTCAGAGCCTGCTGCGCCCAAAGCTTCTGTTTTCAGACATCTCCTCCATCTCCTGCGCTACCTGCAGTATGAATAAGGCAACACACTGTGACAGAAGCAGACGTTGTGGGAACAGGTCCCGGAGGAGATGGGACACACCATTTGCAGAAGCTCTAATAGGTAAAAATGTCAGAAAACCAGAGCAGTAGAAATCCACATAAAGTGACTCCATTTTGGAAATTATATCTTTCAGTGAATTAATGTTTAGAAGTAGTGACTTTTTTTGACTCCATAAGCACTTTCCAGAAATGAACACACAGTAGATGTTTTAGAGTGAAAATTGCTGATTTGCCATTTTACTAGCCGAAACATAGTGCCCAGATGGTGCTCCAGGAGAAACACACACAGTAAATTAAGTGGGTTCTTCTCACTAAAGTAATGCCAAATACACGGATGCTAAATATGGTTTGGGCACACTGCAAGGCCCAGAAGCGAGGGGGAGATTTCACTTTGTGAGAGTGAATATTGTTGGATTGCTTTATGGAAGCCATGTTGCATTTCAAAAACATCTGATAAACTAATAATGTGCAAACCTCTGTTTTTCCATTGACACTTGATGGACCTGAGTGGGGACTTGTTTTTGCGAGATGAGTAGAAGTTTTTATTGGAATTTTCACCTACATAACATTGTTGGCTTTTTATTCCATATTTGGAAGGCAGAATGAAAAAAACATTGAACACCACACTCTATTGGTTCATCCTATGAGGTTTTCTATTAGACTGTGAGCTGTCGTTGTCTTAGTGATGTGAGATAGCTCTTACTGAATGTGTTGGGGGACATTCACTTCGCAGCAGGATTAAGGCACACAGGAACGATTTTCCACTTAGTCTATTCGGTTTATTTTCACAGCATAAACTGCATAAAGTTTAGTTCATTTCATTACATCAACGGAACCTGTTATGACCACCAGTCTGTTCCAATAGCAGATACACCTGTCTGCCTTTACTACTACAACCCCCTTGTCCGATGTTACCTTCGAGGAGCTCCGCTCCACACGGTGACTTCTTGTCAGTCCTGGCTCCCAGGGAAGCTGCCTTACTGGGATCACTGACCCGTACTATAACTTGCTTCAGCCTGTCAGTTCCAGACACTCAGAAGGACGATAGCTTTCCCCAACTCTGATAGCCGTCATGGGTTCTACAAGCACACGACCCCCTCCATGTGCTCTTCAGGAGGAAAATCTGTCCTCTTGCAGGATTTTCCTACACAGAGACCATGTGACCAAACAGTCTCATTATATCCCATGAGACACACCCATTGATGGGAGGTGTAAGGTTAGCCAGACCCGCCCAGCTCCGACTAACCCTGCAAGCCCAGCCCACATAAACTAAGCAAGGCTCGTGGAACTACATATTCCAGAGAAACGTTCCAGTCTTACAGCGCAGAGGTCCTCCGCCTCTGCGACACATACCAGCCATTCACAATAATACCGGTCACTGTCTCATAGTGAATAATTTAATTTTTTACATAACTTGCCATTTTTTACAGAAAGTTTCAGTAGAGATGTAAAAAAATAGAAAACTCGATGATTTTTTCTTAAAACATATTTGATTTTATTCTTAGCAGATGACTGTACCAGGAGATCAGAGGGACAGCTGACATCTTCAATTTTTAAATCAGATGATCTTGAGATCCCACAGGATGCAATTGAAGTGAATGCCATCACTCCAGATATACCATCATCCCTTTACAACAAAGATCTGTCATCTCATCCTTTGAAACAGATCCTGTCTTCTGATTCATTACCAACTACTAAGGAAAATCAAAATACTCACACAAAGAAGCCATTTTCATGTTCGGAATGTGTGAAATATTTTACACAGAAATCAACTCTTGTTAAGCACCAGATAGTTCACGCAGAGGAGAAGCCCTTTTCATGTTCAGAATGTGAGAAATGTTTTAACCGTAAATCAAATTTTGTTATACACCAGAGAACTCACACAGGGGAGAAGCCCTTTCCATGTTCACAATGTGAGAAATGTTTTTTACAGAAATCACATCTTAATAAACATAAGAAAACTCACACAGGGGAGAAGCCTTTTTCTTGTTCAGAATGTGGGAAATGTTTTAGCCATAAATCATATATTGTTAGGCACCAGAGAATCCACACAGGGGAGAAGCCTTTTTCATGTTCAGAATGTGGATTATATTTTCTGAAGAAATCCACTCTTTTTAGTCACCAATTAATTCACACAATGAAGAAACCTTTTTCTTGTTCTTAATGTTGGAACTGTTTTGCACAGAAATCAACTCTTGATAAACATCAGATAAGTCCCACAGGGGAAAAGCCTTTTTCATGTTCAGAATGTTGTAAATATTTTAACGGAAAATTGTATTTTCTTAAAGAGGTTGTCCACTACTAGGACAACCCCTTGTCATTCCTCATGATTGGCCTCTTTAAAATAAAAACTCATACTTTTTTTTCGTTCTGGCTCCATTCCAGCAGTGTCGGCACTTGCCTTCCTGCGGCTCATGTGTAGCTACTTTACACGAGCCTTGCACCTAATCAGCGCCAACTTCACTGTTCCCTCCTTGAGACTTAATGAAAATCAACAGGAAAACTGGGGCCCCGGGAACGCTAGTGCCGAAACACCGCTGGCAAGAGAAGTTTGTATAAACATGAGGAATGAGAAGGGGTTATTTAAGTAGTGGACAACCCCTTTAAACATCAAAAATCTCATACAGGGAGAAGAGATTATCATACCTAGAGTGTGAAGAACGAATTACTGGAAAATCGTATATTTTGTTGACCATAAAATATAACTCAGATGGGGAGAAACTATATACACCTCTGACAAAAAATAAGAGACCACCACATCAAAACCCTGTCAAGGGCAGCCCATTCTCCAGACCTGAACCCCATTGAAAACCTCTGGAATGTAATCAGGAGGCTGATGGATAGTCACAAGCCATCAAACAAAAAAGAACTGCTTTTTTTTGCGCCAGAATCAGTGTGAAAGACTGGTGGCAAGCATGCCAAGACGCATGAAAGCTGTTTTTAAAAATCATTAAACTTACAGTATTTTTTGTACTATAAGACACTTTTAGCAAGAAAAAATCTTACTAATAAGTGATAGACTGTGACAGAGGGGAATGCTGAGACAGTGTCCTTCCTGCTCACTGAGAGAACTGCTCTTCTCCACCCCCACATCTGATTGGTGCAGACCAGAAAAGGAAGGTACCAGGACCTGCACAGAGGCTGCACATTCCGAGGACCTTCCACATGACTAGCTCAAGGACCTTTCAGATCATATGATTATGTAATGTGTATACTGTGTATGCAACTGTAGCAGTGCTGTGTGTATATACAGTGGGGAAAAAAGTATTTAGTCAGCCACCAATTGTGCTAGTTCTCCCACTTAAAAAGATGAGAGAAAAGATAATATATACCCCCTGTGAGATATGGTGAAGAAAAAATCTGAGATATGGTCCCGGCTTCCCCTATCGCGGACAGAATTGGATTGATAAAAATGATAATCTTTCCTAAATGTTTATATATACTGGAGCACATATCAATAAGAGTCCCTAAGGGTTTCTTTAAAAAAATACATAGCATGATAGCAACGTTTGTATGGGGAACGTCTAGATTGAGTATTAGATCCCTGCAGAGGCCCAAAAACCAGCGTGGTTATGCTCTCCCTGACTTGTATTTATATTATTTAGCTGGTCAGTTGCGTGATTTAAAACACTGGTTAATACGATGGTGTCACCAGCTGCAAACAAGGTAATCCAATTATATATTCTTCACAAGTCTTATTTGACCCCAAGCAGACTTCATAAATTAGGTAGAAGGGAAACGGATGAATGTCATAGATGTGGGGAATCCGGAGCGGACTTTTGGCACCTTATCTGGAGATGTGGCAGTGTACGAGGGTATTGGAGTCATGTCATGTATACATTGGAACGAATATTGGGAATACCGATTGAATGCACTCCTGAACTATGTCTCCTGGGTGTTCTGGATGAAGAGTTGTGGGTTCATTATGATAGAATATTTCTTTGAGAGCTTCTATTTATGGCTAGGAAAGCAGTGGTGTTGAGGTGGATGGGAGGGAAATCCCCTTCGATCAATCAATGGAAGAAATTAGTGAATGACATAATCCCTTACAAGAACATATTGTATAAAAACAGAAAATGTCCCCAGAAGTTCCATAAGATTTGGGAAAGGTGGTGTGATTCCCCTAGGACACACTTGGCTCCTAATGCTATGGTCTTTTCGATTTCAAGATGTAATCCCTGATGTATATCACATCTAGACCATGCGAGTTTTGATTTGTGTAAATTTTAAAATGTGTCTTTTATAATCTGACCTGGTACGAGTTCACGGATCCTAAAACGGACCCTGTTAGCTAGAAGATGCAATGGATGGTATAATGTATCGTGTAGAATACTGTGTTGTATTTGTTTTATTTGTTTATTATTATTGAAAGTGTGATATCATAGTTATGTCATTATGAATGATTCTGACTTAATACTGTAATCTTATGTGTTTGATATACTATGTTATGGAATACTTCAATAAAAAGTTAAAAAAAAAAAAAAAAAGATGAGGCCTGTATTGACATCATAGTGCAAATGAACCACTTGTTGTAAAAACAAGGGCACCAACTCATAAGAAGATGGCAACTTTGGGAGTGGTACAAGATGGACCATCTTAGAAAATCTATCACAGATCACCCAAATAACAGTCATTCTCTGAGAGACAGGGAGATCAGAGATAAAATCCATTGAGATATGGGTCCATGGCCTCCTGGGCACCGGCAGGGGCATCAACAAACCACTAGCACGAGAACAGGGCTTAGACCGAGAACAAGTCCCACAGGACTGCACAAAATTTCTGACATCACGAGATAAGGCAGGCCACCAAAAAGACCGACTCACCAAATCTCTGGTACCAAAGATACCTGGATGACCAGCCAACACGGGGCAATGAATTTCAGACATTTCTCTTATCCTCCCCTGGTCAGGGACATACAATTTTCCCATAGGGCATCGTTCAGGTTTAGCCTCCTGAAATTCCTCCAGAACATGTCTCAAATCAGGAGAGATGGCGGAAAGAACTACACCCTCATTTAGAATGGTCGCAGGCTCGGTCACGTCAAGAGAATCCGCAAAGAAACTCCTAGAAAGGGCGTCCGCCTTAACATTCTTAGTGCCCGGAAGAAAGGAGACCACAAAATTAAAACACATGAAAAACAAGGCCCACCTAGCCTGTCTAGGATTCAAGCGCTTGGCTGATTCAAGATAAATTCTTGTGATCGGTGAGGATCACAACTTGATGTCTGGCTCCCTCCAACCAATGTCTCCACTCTTCAAATGCCCATTTCATCACCAATAATTCCTGATTCCCCACATCATGGCTACGTTCAGATGGAGAAAATTTTCGAGAAAAGAAGGCACAGGGATTCATCTTAGAGGTTACCGGATCTCTTTGAGACAAAACTGCTCCTGCACCAATCTCAGAAGCATCTATCTCCACCTGAAAAGGGAGTGAAACATCAGGTTGCCGTAGAACCGGAGCAGAAGTGAATCTCTGCTTAAGCTCCTGAAATGCCGAGACTGCCTCTAGAGACCAATTTACCACATCAGCGCCCTTTTTGGTCGAATCCGTCAAAAGTTTAACAATACCAGAAAAATTACTTAAATTTACGGTAGAAATTAACAAAACCCAAAAACTTCTGAAGAGCCTTCAGAGAAGTGGGCTGAACCCAATCATAAATGGCCTGTACCTTGGCCGGGTCCATTTCAATAGCAGACGGGGACAAAATGAATCCCTTTGTGACCGGGCCAATTTTTAAAATTCTTACAAAATGAATCCCTTTGTGACGGAACCAATTTTTAAAATTCTGACCAATATCACTTTATGTGGTCATAACTCTGGAATGCTTCAACAAATCCCAGTGATTTTGAGACTTTTTTTTCGTGGCACATTATAATTTATGATAGTGGAAAATTTAGATTGATATATTTTGTGTTTTTTATAAAAAAAAATTAAAAAAAAATCAGAAACTTGACAAAAATGTAAAAAAATTGCAATTTTCAAACTTTGACTGATTATCCCTTTAATCCAGATAGTCATACCACAGAAAAACATTCATAAATAACATTTCCCTCATGCCTGCCTTACATCAGCGTCATTTTTAAAATGCTAATTAGTGTTGAGCATTCCGATACCGCAAGTATCGGGTATCGGCCGATACTTGCTGTATCGGAATTCCGATACCGACTTCCGATATTTTTTCAATATCGGAATTCGGCATCGGAATCGGAAGTTCAAAGTTGATTGACAGCCTGACGTCATCATGATGCGCGGTGTGTGCGCATCATGATGCGCCGTCATTTCGGGCCTTCCGGGGGTCTCTGCCGGGGGGCTGTGTGGACTGCCCGGGGTCTGTACCGGCCTGCCGGGGGGCTGTGCCGGCCTGCCGGTGGTCTGTGCACCCTGTGGGGGTCTGTACCGGCCTGCCGGGGGGCTGTGCCGGCCTGCCGGTGGTCTGTGCACCCTGTGGGGGTCTGTACCGGCCTGCCGGGGGGCTGTGCCGGCCTGCCGGTGGTCTGTGCACCCTGTGGGGGTCTGTACCGGCCTGCCGGGGGGCTGTGCTGATGTCCGGGGGTCTGTGCAAGCATCGTCCGATGGGACTACAAGTCCCATCTGGCGATGCCTGCTACCATGACAGTGATTGACACATTAGCCAATGATGGGACAGTAGTAGTCCCATCATCCGGCTAATGTGTTAAATGTTAAAAAAAAAAAAAAAAATACTACATACATACTACATGCATACTACATGCATGCTACATACATACTACATGCTACATACATACTACATATATACTACATACATACTACATATATGCTACATACATACTGCATGCTACATACATACTACATGCTACATACATACTACATATATACTACATACATACTACATATATACTACATACATACTGCATGCTACATACATACTACATACATGCTACATACATACTACATGCATGCTACATGCATGCTACATACATACTACATGCTACATACATACTACATACATACTACATACATGCTACATACATACTGCATGCTACATACATACCACATACATACTACATACATACTACATACATACTACATGCTACATACTACATATATACTACATGCATGCTACATACATACTACATGCTACATACATACCACATACATGCTACATACATACTACATACATACTACATGCATGCTACATGCATGCTACATGCATGCTACATACATACTACATGCTACATACATACCACATACATACTACATACATGCTACATACATACTACATATATACTACATGCATGCTACATACATACTACATATATACTACATGCATGCTACATACATACTGCATGCTACATGCATGCTACATACATACTACATACATACTACATGCTACATACATACTACATATATACTACATGCATGCTACATACATACTGCATGCTACATGCATGCTACATACATACTACATACATACTACATGCTACATACATACCACATATATACTACATACATACTACATACAATACATACATAGACATACAGTACATATAACATAGAGTAACATACTTACCAATACTTGTCACATTGTTCCCCGAAGCCATTGTCTTTTCCGGAATAAATATTAACATAACAAACCACAAAAATACTCACCCACGATCCGAAGCAGTCCACGAGTGTGTCCCACGACGATCTTGGGTAGAGAACTGCAGCATCAGATGATGCTGCCGTTCTCTACGGGCTGCAGGAATCCAATGACGGAAGGTAGGTATCCTTCCGCACTGTATTCCTCCGCCACTTAAAAAAAAAAAAGTCCCTAGTCTCACTTTATGCCATTGCTGCGTGGGAAATTCCAGTTATATGTACTGTATGTCTATGTATGTATTGTATGAATGTATTGTATGTAGTATGTATGTAGTATATATGTGGTATGTATGTAGCATGTAGTATGTATGTAGTATGTATGTAGCATGCATGTAGCATGCAGTATGCATGTAGCATGCATGTAGTATATATGTAGTATGTATGTAGTATGTATGTAGTATGTATGTAGCATGCATGTAGCATGCAGTATGTATGTAGCATGTATGTAGTATGTATGTGGTATGTATGTGGTATGTATGTAGCATGCATGTAGTATGTATGTAGTATATGTGGTATGTATGTAGCATGTAGTATGTATGTAGCATGCATGTAGTATATATGTAGTATGTATGTAGTATATATGTAGTATGTATGTTGCATGTAGTATTTATGTAGTATGAATGTAGCATGTATGTAGTATGCATGTTGTATGTATGTAGCATGCATGTAGTATATATGTAGTATGTATGTAGTATTTATGTAGTATGAATGTAGCATGTATGTAGTATGTAGTATGAATGTAGCATGTATGTAGTATGCATGTTGTATGTATGTAGCATGTAATTTTTTTTTTTTTTTTTTTTTTTTACATTCAGCACATTAGCCGGATGATGGGACTACTACTGTCCCATCATTGGCTAATGTGTCAATCACTGTCATGGTAGCAGGCATCGCCCGATGGGACTTGTAGTCCCATCGGACGATGCCTGCACAGACCCCCGAAGCCTGCACAGACCACCGGCAGGCCGGCACAGCCCCCCAGCAGGCCGGCACAGCCCCCCGAAGCCTGCACAGCCCCCCGGCAGGCCGGCACAGCCCCCCGGCAGGCCGGCACAGCCCCCCGGAGCCTGCAAAGCCCCCCGGCAGGCCGGCACAGCCCCCCGGAGCCTGCACAGACCACCGGCAGGCCGGCACAGCCCCCCGGCAGGCCGGCACAGACCACCGGAGCCTGCACAGACCACCGGCAGGCCTGCACAGCCCCCCTGGCAGGCCGGCACAGCCCCCCGGCAGGCCGGCACAGACCCCCTGGCAGGCCGGCACAGCCCCCCGAAAGGCCCGTACAGACCCCAGAGAGGCTGTACAAGGCAAAAACAGGGTTTTTCTTATTCCGATACCGGAAGTCCCATAGACTTGAATGGGACTTCCGGTATCGGAATCGGCGATACCGATACTTTTTTTAAAGATCGGCCGATCCATTCCGATCCGATACTTTGAAGTATCGGACGGTATCGCTCAACTCTAATGCTAATGTATTTTGTCAGCCTTTTAGGAGGTTTAAAAATGTAGCAGTAATTTTTCATTTTTTCAAGGAAATTTACAAAATTTATTTTTTTGAGGGACCTATCCAAGTTTGAAGTGACTTTAGGGGTGCTATATATTAGAAAACCCCAAACATGATACCATGTCAAAAACTGCACCCCCTGACATATTGAAAACTGCTGTCAGGTAGTTTATTAACCCTTCAGGTGATTTTCAGGAATTAATGCAAAGTGGTATAGCCGGAATGAAAAAGTGTTTGTTTACCACCTAAATGCCACTAACTTCTGAACTGGCAGCTGTAGCCGGCAGACTCTAAGGCCGCTATTTGGCCATGAACTGCTATGGCAAACATCAGGACCACACAATCATGATATCGGTGGGACAATTAGATTAAAGTGCAAGCCCCCACAATCTATTAACAGTTTATTTGATGTAGTCACTTTTGACAGCAGCAACTAAGGGGTTAAACAGATATGGATGGTGCCAACACTGATCATTTGTGATACAGCAAGTTGTCAGATATAGTGGACAGCCGACAGCTGCTGGATTGTCACCTGTATGGGGATGATATTCCCTTATATCTCAGGTCAGTAAATATACGTATTGGCTGTCATGAAGGGGTTAACCTACAGAGTATTTTCCCTCAAAGTCCGGAACACAGTCCGGACATGTTCCACATGAGAATCAAAATCACTGGAAAAAAATCAAAATATCATCCAGAAAAATGATCAAAAACTTATCCACAAGGTCCCAGAAAATATCATTCATAAAAGATTGGAAGACAGAAGGGGCATTAGTGAGCTCAAAAGGCATCACCACTCAAAATGTCCCTCTGGAGTAATAAACGCAGTCTTCCATTCATCCCCGTGCTTGATGCTAATAAGATTATACGCCCCCTGAGGTCAAGTTTGGTAAACCAACAAGCACTTTGGAAAATAAATCAGAAATCAGGGGTAACGGGTACTGATATTTAACAGTGATCTTGTTAACGGAACAATAGTCAATACATGGCCTTAATGAGCCATCTTTCTTGGCCACAAAGAAAAAGTCAGCATCCAAAGGCGAAGAGGATGGTCTGATATAACCCTTCTCCAATGATTCCGTGATATAAGATCGCATAGCATCATGTTCAGATACCGATAAGTTGAAAAGTCGACCCTTGGGAAATTTACAACCGGGCATTAACTCAATTGCTCAGTCATAACTCCTATGAGGAGGCAAAGACGCGGACTTACTCTCACTAAATACATCAGAAAAATCAGCCAAATAGTCAGGAACGTCTTGAGACTGGGGAGAGGTGGAGAAAACAGGAGTGTCACTAAGATCACATTGACAACCCCAACTCACCACAGACAGAGATTTCCAATCTAAAACAGGATTATGAGTTTGCAACCAGTGAAAACCCAGTACAATAGTATCATGTAAATTGTGCAACACCAAAAATTCACAATTCTCTTGATGGTCCGGGGCGACCCACATTACTACCTGGGTTCAAAACTGGTGTTTATTCTCCGCCAAAGGGGTAGCATCAATCCCCCTCAAGGGAAGAGGGGTTCTCAGGGGCACCATGGGGAAACCACAATGCTTGGCAAAGTCAAGATCCATCAGATTCAAAGCTGCTCCTGAATCCACAAAGGCCTTAGCAGAAAAAGTAGACAAGGAGCAGATCAAGGTAACCGCCAAAAGGAACTTAGGCTGTACACTGCCCATCGCAAATGCGTGAGCAAAATGTTTTTCTCATTTAGGGCAGACAGAAATAACATGAGAGGCCTCCCCACAAAAGAAGCATAACTTATTACGCCTTCTAAACTCTTGACGTTGCGTCCTAGACAGAACTCTATCACATTGCATGGGTTCAGAAGTTTTTTCAAAAGGCAGCACCGCCTCTTGCGTACTTTTACGTTCACGTAAACGTTGTTCAATTTGAATGGCTAATGACATGGAGTCGTTAAGACCAGAGGGGACAGGAAATCCCACCATAACATCTTTTACGGTTTCTGCCAGACCTTTCCGAAAGAGAGCTGCTAGGGCATCATCATTCCATTTAGTAATGACCGCCCACTTTCGGAACTTCTGGCAGTATAACTCCGCAGCATCCTGACCCTGGTTCAATGCCAATAAGGTCTTCTCAGCTTGATCAATAGTATTAGGTTCAAAATACAACAACCCCAGGGCCTGAAAATATGCATCCACATTAGCCAGAGTAGGATCTCCAGGTGTCAGAGAAAAAGCCCAATCCTGGGGATCGCCGTGCAGCAGTGAGATGACAATTTTAACCTGCTGCACCAGCTCCTTGATGAATTAGGCTACAAGGCAAGAAATAGTTTACAGTTATTCTTGAAATTCAAAAATTTAGACCGATCCCCAGAAAACACATCAGGAGTAGGGATCTTTGGTTCTACAGCAGATGATTGAGCAAGATAGGCAGAAATTCCCCGCACTTCAGCAGCGAGCTTCTCAACATGATCGGATAATTGCTTAGTCTCCATTAAAGAAAAAAAATCCTCCTACAGCCCCACAGAAAAAGAGGAAAAAATATAAAAAAAAAATTCTGACCCTTTTTTTTTTTTTTTACAATTCTTTCCTTCTTTTGAGTACCCTAGAATCTCAGGTTAGGCTGGTGATTCTGTTATGAATGGGTCACCGAGGAGGATGGCAGCAACAGGCTAAGCCACCAGGAGATCAGAGAGGTTAGTAACTAAGCGGATTGCAGACCCCTGATCCTATCCGCACAACTAGCAGTAGCCGTGGAGCGTTCCTACGATGCCCTAGACGCTTCGCCACAACCGGAGGACTAACTAAGCCTAAAGACAGAGAGATGAAATCTAAACTGCCCTGGAGCAGATCCCCAAAGGAATAGATGGCCCCCAAACATATATTGTCGGTGAGACAAGATGAGACACAAACACAGGCAGAGAACAGACTGAGCAAACGGTGGGGCCCAAGCTGTCTAGACAGGACAGGACAGAAAAAGATGCTGTCTGTAATCACGCACAAAACCCTGAAAAAGTTCAACACTTCTGATATACAAAAAAATCTGAGATCACACGATCTCACCCCCCGCTAGATCAGCACCCTGGTATAAACTGGCAGCAAGCAAAAAGATACTAACATAACGGGACTGAACAATCTGCAACATATGAAGCAGGGCCCAGTGCTGGCCCCAGCAAGGAGCACGCTGAACCCTAACATCAAAATAGAAAGCAAAAAAAAGACACAACCAGATTAGATGCAAAGGATTAATCACTCAGCTGAACATGCAGATCAGGCAGGGGACAAAAGAGCTCCAAATGCACACAGAGGAGAAAATCACCAGCAACCTTCAAGAGCAGCGAGCTCCATTATATGCTCCCAGCCAGCAATCCCAGATTCCCAATTATCATCGTCAGGTGGAGAACCTCCATCCACCTGGCCAGCTTCACTACTCTCAGTAACCACCAGAGGGAGCAGAGTGTGCTTCGGCTCAGAAATCCGAGCAAGGGAGTTCACAACACTTCCCTCTGTAGACAAGCTTTTTAGAGATGTAAATTTAATTCTCCAGCAGGATTTGGCACCTGTCCACACTGCCAAAAGTACCAATACCTGGTTTAAAAACAACAGTATCACTGTGTTTGATTGGCCAGCAAACTCGCCTGACCTTAACTCCATAGAGAATTTATTTGATATTGTCAAGTGAAAATTAGCAATAAAATGAATAAAAATAAAAATTGAATGCATGAACTTGAACCCAGCTTTTCATGTTCTTACTGGTAAAGGAAAGCGTGCTTGTCCATATCAGCCACACTTCTAATCTGGGTTTTGGTATTCTAATAACACTGCTGAAACAGATGCTGAAGTGAGTGTCAGTATAGATAGAAAGTCGTATGACTAGAATCATTTGTTTAAATAAAGAATGTACATCAATGAAATGATATAATTTGCGATCCATTCTATCAAATTAGAACAAAATTATATCAAAGATTGTGTATGATATCAATACAATGGTATGGTCTTCCCGTCGGTCTTTCAAAAATATGTATTAAATAGCAGCAGTGATGAACGAACGTGCTCAGATAAGGCATTATCCGAGCATGCTCGTGTGCTAACCGACTGTCTTTGGCCATCTCGAATAATATGTTTGAGTCCCGGCGGCTGCATGCCTCACGGCTGTTAAACAGTCGTAACGCATATAGGGATTCCCTAACAAACAGGCTGTTGAACAGGCCCGAGACATGCAGCTGCGAGGACGCAAACATATTTTTCGAGCATACCGAAGACACTTGGTTAGTACCCGAGTATGCTCGGATAAGACCTTATCCGAGCACATTTGGTCATCGCTAATAGACAGGTGACCTAATCTAATATTATAAATCAATATATTACAATGCAATAAAGATATCACATAGTTAAGTAGTCCAATGCAATGTAATTCACCCACAAACTAGAAGGATATGTTGAAAAAGGGGTGTTGGAACACCTATTTACGATGGCACAAATTGCAAGAGAACGGGAGGGGCTGGAGCAATGGATTATAGCTGGATTTGTGTGAGAGAAGACCCACAGGTCATGTGAGTTCAATACAATGGGAATCTAATATATACTTACCTTATAATGTCTTCACATCCTGTTCCGTCCAGATGTGTCCGGATCCCAGAATTCGAAGCGCCGGAAGTTCACCGACCGCCATATTGGGACACCCAAGTGATGGGTGTCTCAATATGGAAACTGCTGGTGGCATCAGCCTCTTGCACGGTACCACCAGCGGAACACCATCGCACCACACACACACACTGTATACGCCGTACATACCACACACACACACTGTATACGCCGTACGCAACACACTGTATATGCCATACGCACCACACACACACACACACTGTATACGCCGTATGCACCACACACGTATTCACCTCTAGACTCCGGAGAGAGTGGACGTGCCTGTCTGCTCTCTTCAAGACGGAGGGGAAGAGGAGATAATACTAACGCTGTGCTACTGGCAGCCCATTGCAGCAGCAGCTACTCGGTTTGTTTGTTTCTGTTGGACTTTCTTCTGGACTTTCTTTGGACCTTAGGAACTTTGATGGACCCCTAACTTTAACCTTGGATCGAGGGATGTTTTACACCCTGTTGATCGCACTGTGGATATTTTGGACCCTAGGAACTTTGATGGACCCCTAACTTTAACCTTGGATTTATGGATGTTTTACACCCAGTTGATTGCACTGTGGATATTTTGGATCCTAGGAACTTTGATGGACCCCTAACTTTAACCTTGGATTTATGGATGTTTTACACCCAGTTGATTGCACTGTGGATATTTTGGACCCTAGGAACTTTGCTGGACCCCTAACTTTAACCTTGGATTTATGGATGTTTTACACCCAGTTGATCACACTGGGGACATTTTACATTCTGCGGATCGCACTGTTCCTGCATGACGGACCATTGTGGGAAGGTTCCCTTGGACATGCAGCTCTGGATTGGCACCCGGATCTGCCACTACTACATACATCACCCACAGGTACATGCAACTCCTAAATGGATACATGTGATGCGCAGTTATTAGTACGCTTGGACATGAATCTAAGGCCGGGGTCACACTAACCGGCGCAAAATGCGGTGTGTAGTTTACAGGCGTAATACGGATGAATGACCTCTAAATAGTGCTCCATAGGCCATCCGTAAGCAAGGTGCGGTCGCGCATTTTGCGCATGTGAGCATCCGTATGTAATCCGTATGGCGAGATTTTCTCGCAGCCTTGCAAAATGGACATTTAACGGTTTTGAGGCCTGCAAACTATTTAAATCATTAGCCTGCACCCTATTTATTGGCTCAGGAACAGGTGGCTGCCTCCATTCTGTCCATTTGTGACCTTGCCTTCACTAGGTGTGTTGGTGTTGTATGTGCAACATGGCAGAGGGTCTGAGTTTCAATACAACTGAGCAGGTTCTCTTCAACTGGCTTTTGTCACGGCGCTTTGGGCAACCACACCCAGTGATAGTGGATCCCCGGAGGAGGAGACACATGTGGGTCAATCCACTTTTGAGGCAACGACTCACAAGAGGTCATTTTCACCGCCTCTATTCTTCTCTGCGGGAGCATCCGGCTAAATTCTACCAATACTGTCGCATGAACATTGCCACATTTGATCGACTCTTGGAGACAGTGCGCCCTGGGATAACCTTTCAGGACACAAGGATGCGCAAAGCTATATCTGCAGAGGAGCGACTTCTACTCACAATACGGTATATACTACCAAACCACATTCTCTACGTTCATAATGTGTGGGCCAAAGTATGTATTTTTGGCTTATTGGACTAAGTTTAATGCCCTCATCTTATTCCACATATGTTTAAACTTACATACCAGAATGTTAGGTCTAATATGTACTGAATATCACTTACTCATTGTGGAACCAAATATGTGTGTGGTATTCTATCTCAATTCCTACCAAGTTTGGTCGGCATGTAAATGATTTTTTTTCTCTTTATGCATTCTAAAATTATCCATTTCTGTTGTTCTTCAGCTTCCTGTCCACTGGCCTGTCTTATGCCGCCCTCCACCATGAGTTTCTCATTGGAAGATCTACCATTTCTGGCATAGTCAGGTCAACATGTATCGAAATCTGGACAAGACTCCATCAAGTCGTCATGCCCAAGCCCAGGATGGAAGACTGGTTGAGGATATCAAGGGACTTTGAGGAGGAATGCCAGTTTCCTAATTGTATTGGGGCCCTTGATGGAAAACATATCCGGGTGCGTAAGCTGCCGAACTCTGGCTCCCAATTCTTCAATTATAAACAATATTTTTCTGTTGTATTGTTGGCTCTGGCAGACCCTCAATACAAGTTTTCTAATATAACTTCCTACAATAAAAATTGATTGGATAAAAAAAAAAAAAATACTTCCATAATGGTTCGGCGGCTACGCACCAACCAGTTGGATCTACCACCACCACGCCAGCTACCAGGTTCCACTGAAGAATCAGTCCCTTATGTCCTTGTGGCAGATGAGGGATTTCAGTTAACGCGCAATGTCATGAGGCCATATCCCTGCCGCAACCTTGACCACAGGCGCAGAATTTTTAACTTGCACCTATCACGTGCTAGGCGACTGGTGGAGTGTTCCTTTGGCATTCTTTGTGCCAAATGGCGGGTACTCCAGTCTACCTTTCAGCTGAGCGAACAAAATGTTAATGAAGTTGTTAAAGCCTGTGTGTTTCTTCATAACTTCACCAGGATACATGATTGTTCCTCCTCTGCTGGTGTTGTGCGTAGGCCGGACAATGTGCGTAGGGTGAGACCACCTATCTACCCTCAACGTAGACCGCTCTCTGGGCTCAAAGTGCGTAATATTTTCACTAATTACTTTATCTCACCTGAGGGGGAAACTTCTTGGCAAGAGCATGGTGTGTCTGTGTTATAAATTTTGGTTTTATGTGTGTCTAAATATATATATTTATACCCCTTCTGATTCTATGACTGTTTTATTGCATTGGTAAGCGTATGTTAGTATGCTGACACTGTTTTAGAGAAATCACAGATACGTAAACTGTAGTAGACAAATTTTTACTTTTGCCTTTTTTTTTTTTTTGTTTTTAAAGGCAAACATAATATTGCCATATGCAAACTATGGCAATGGGCCAAATTGCCCTTTTTGCATAAGAAAACTTTTTTGAAAAGTAACATTTTCAAACACACAAGAAAAAACCCAATATGCAATAACAACATTGCTACATGAGAGATTTTCCATACAAAGGAAAAAAGAGGTAGTCTCCAGACCCAAAATTATTGCTAAAAGATAACACTCACATTTCTTCTGAATGTTTTCCAATCATCGTAATATTCTACCATGACAGGCAAGGCTACCTCACGCCTTTCAGACAGATATTACCTGTCTGTACAAAAGAGAATATTTCACCGCGCTATACTGTAAAGTGAAAGGATGACAATACACTACTCACTTGTTAATGCCTAGGAAAGGCGTGCTGGCCTTAGTGAAGTAGTCACCTTTTTAGCTAGCAATCTATAGTAACAACTCAAGGCGACCAGCCTTCAGAATATCACGCTCTCTCTATGTCTTAACAAGTGAGTAGTGTATTTTCATCCTTTCACTTGACCAGTATAGCATGGTTAAATATTGTCTTTTGTCCAGACATGTAATATCTGTCTGAAAGGCGTAAGGTAGCCTTGCCTGTCATGGTGGATTATTAATTTGATTAGAAAACATTGTGAAAATATGTGAGTTTTCACGTTTTTAACAAACTTTGGTGAAGGAGACCACCTGTTTTTTCCTTTTGATTGTTATTTGTAGCACCAGTGAAACCGCACTGGACATTTCCTGGCATCAGACTGATTGTGGACAGAGAATTATAAATTCTCATACGTTGGGGAAGGAGAACGCGGAAGAGCAGCCTGGGGTTGCTGCTGGCTACTGTGCCCAACATCGCCCTGTGTGGGGCCATACTGATGCCCATGATGTGGGAAGTGTCCTGCCTCCTGTGAATGTTGGGGGTACTGGCCAGAGTAATAATGGGGAGGGGCATCTTGTTGGCTGTGGTAGGCACGTGGCTCATACCCACCAAGATAGCCATATCGTCCCCAACCTGGTTGGGACCAGCCTCCAACACTGGGTGGGAACAAGTGGCCATATTGGTGGGGTTGGCTAGAGGCAGACATTTGTGGCTGCTGGATTGAAGGTTGGGTAGTGGGAGGAAGGGGGTGAGGTGTAGGCCCACGTATTTGAGGCTCCTCAGATCCTGCTTGAGCATGCATTTGTGGGGGGTGCCTAAGGCGCATGAGATTTCTTGGGAAAAGCTGCCACCTCAATATATTCAAATAATTCGTAGGGGGTATTGGGGTATGTGCACGCATCAAGCAGGATCTGAAAACATCCTCTAATACGGAGCCTGACCTCACAGGAAAGGGCATGGAGATAATTGGCCAGGCTGCATGAGTATGCCTCCTCCCCATCATCACTATTTACTCTGGCTAAATAATTTAGGACCCCAGTGTCCACATTAGTGCGGGTATCAGTGGCAGGTATTTGCCGCCTTCGGCTTCTTCCTCGCCGGGATGTGGCAGCAGGCTGTGGGGAGCCCTGGATGTGGCCAGTTGGGCTGCTGCTGATGTTGCCCTGCTCCTCTGCTCTTTCTGATGCTGCAGCAGCACCAGATGTTCCTGGTGGTGGGCTATGGGGCGCAGGCAGTGGCACTTCCTGACTCGAATCTTCTGCCATGCTCCTAGTAGGGGGCGAAGATGGGCCAGCCACCTCTTCCCCTGCAGACACAGGGTCGATGATGGGGTCGGTTTCGGAGCCAGTTCCTCTGTCCGTCAGGTTGGACTGAGTTCTGTTATGAAATAGAACAGAGCCAAAAATAACTAAATATTTTTGGCCCTGTAAAGTATCTGTGTAATGTGGTGTGAGGTATCTACTTACGGTCTGAGATCCAGAATTGGGGCGAGGAAGGAGAGGTGGTCATAGTATATGTACTTTCTCTTCACGTAGCCCGCATCCCCACTCCTGGACCGCTGCTGACGTTCCCGGCGGTATTGGTCCCGGATGCTTCGCCAGCGTCTCATCACATCTTCCACTGCAATGTGACAGGAAATATTGTCAAATACACATATTTGATAGGTCACTTTTGCTACCAGTAGTCTAGGCATGGGGCCTTCTGTGGTGTGCTTTCTACCCATGGTGGCATATCTAATTGGGGCATACAAGCCAGATACACAGGGTCACATTAGTTGATGTATCAAGTAACTACACTTAATAACTTGTTTGTCTTGGAGGATGAGGAGCTTGTGGCCTGACCCAAATTATGGCACTGTCAAACCACGTGTCACATCAAAATCTAACGGCCTCATGAGGAAAAAAGTAGAAGCACAGAAAAGGGGGTGCTGATTCTATATAAATTTTTAGGTGTGCGGTAATTTTACTCATTTTTTGAGTTGTACTTACTCATTTTCTGCTGCTCCTCACGTGGCCGATCACCAAAGTCATGGAACATCTGCCTACATATGCGCCTCCATGACGCCTCCTTTCTTGCCCGGTTGGCATAATGGGCATCACGTTGGTCCTATATTTCGGGACGCTCCTGCACCAGGACAATTAGCATTTCCACATTAATATAAGTGGACGCCATGACGCTGCTGTACTCCATGGAGGCGTACTTCCTGGATGTCTGGAGCGCTTTTTGAGCTCATTTGCATGTATCAGCTTCCTGATGATGGATTGTGCCATTTCCTGGCAGCAGCCAAAAGACCTGCGTATTTCTCGCAGGTCACACGTGTGGTCCGTGTGTCATCCGCATTTTTTGCGCACCCATAGACTTGCATTGGCGTATTACGGGTGTAGTACGCTGACAATTGCAGCATGCTGCGATTGGCACGGTCCGTAGAATACACCCGAGAAATATACGGCTGTTGGGAGCAAACCCATAGAGAATCATTGGTCCGTGTGTAATGTGTGCTTTTAGCGCCTCTCACTCGGCCGTATTCCTCGCCAGTGTGACCCCGGCCTTATACAGCCTCTGTCAGCTATGGTTCCTCAATACACACAGCTTCTACCTTGGTGGTTACTGAAGCAGCCATCTGTGTACAGAGGTGGACACGGGAATCAATCAGTCAAGGTGAGGACTGGAGCGAAGGACAGGGTCACTGATCGGCTGGCAGTCCCTAAGCCCGTCACTAAACGTGTTGTGTATTCAAGACATCGACTTCTTGAGCTGAGCAAGTTGAAGCCTTCTCCGGCTGTGGCCATACCACAGGTTCCCTGTGAAGTGTGTAGACCTTTTAGAAGCTGCAGAGCAGGAAAAAATTTGAAGTCCAGGAGAAGAAGGTTTAAACCATCAGTACCGTCAATCATCATGGGCAATGTGCGCTCGCTTGGAAATAAGACGGATGAACTGCTAGCTCTGTGTAAAGCCCAGACAGAGTTCAAGGAATACAGTCTTATGTGCTTTACAGAAACCTGGTTACATGGGGACATTCCTGATTCAAGTGTCTCAATCCCAGGGTTTCAAATGGTTCGGGCTGATAGACACAAAGCCAAATGTGGTAAGAAGAAGGGTGGGGGGGTTATACTATATATTAATAACAGATGGTGTAATCAGCGGCACATAACTTTTAAGGAAAGTCACTGCTGTCAAAACATTGAACTCCTAGCAGTTGGCCTTAGGCCTTACTATCTACCTAGAGAATTCTCCATTTGCATTGCGATAGTCATGTGCAATAGTCATGTATATACCTCCATCTGCTAGCCAAGAGGCAGCTAGGGAAGTACTGTTGGGGGTGTTGGCTCGCTTCAGACAAAGCACCCAAACTCGTTAACATTAATCTCGGGATTTTAACAGAGTCATGATCTCAAAGGCTCTTCCAAAGTTCTATCAATATGTTAAATGTGCAGCAAGGGACAGCAGTATATTGGATCTCCTCTATGCAAATGATAAAGATGCCTATTCATCGTCTGCATTACCCCCCCCCCGGGGAAATCTGACCACAACCTCATATTATTGTCTCGATTATATCAACCTGTTGTCAGCAAACAACCAGCGACAATAAAACTAATCAGGAAGTGGTCTCCTGCAGCTGAGGAAACTCTGCAAGACTGCTTTGACCTCACAGACTGGAAGGTGATATGCGACAGAGGAGAGCATGATGATGTAAATGATATTGTCGGGAGAGTAACTGATTACATAAATTTTTGTACTGTTACTGTAGTACCAGTTAAAAAGATTCAATGTTATGCAAATAACAAGCCTTGGATTACAAAAGAATTGAAATACTTACTAAATGAGAAAAACCTGGCCTTTAAAATGAAGGATACTAAGAAACTGAAATTGATACAAAGGGACTTAAAGGGGAAAATTAAAAATGCTGAGGAACGATCGGCAGCATTGACATTGTGAGGAAACAGTTTCATAAACTAGTCATTGGCAAAGCAGCAGGGCCTGATGGCCTCAGTCCACGTGTCCTAAAAGCCTAAAAGTGTGTGCAAACCAACTGTGTAATGTCTTTCAGCTCCTGTTTAACAGGAGCCTACAATCTCAGAGAATACCAGTGCTATGGAAGACCACCTGCCTGGTGCCGGTTCCCAAGATCACCTTTCCAACTTCCCTACATAACTATCGTCCAGTGGCCTTAACATCGCATGCTATGAAGTCGTTGGAGAGAATAGTACTTACCTACTTGCGGCCAAGGGTGAGAGCCTACACTGACCCCCCTGTAGTTTGTGTACCAGCAGAAATTGGGGGTGGATGATGCTGTAGTGTCTCTGCTACATACAATACATTCATTATTGGACAATGATGGAACTGCAGTACGCGCCATGTTCTTTGACTTCTCTAGTGCTTTCAATACCTTACAGCTGCTCTTATTACGAAATAAGTTGACTGATATGGCAGTGGATGAGGGGATGGTGAACTGGATAAGCGACTACCTGACGGCCAGGTCGCAGTTTGTAAGGATGGAGGAGGTGGTATCTGGCAGTGTACAGAGCAGTGTGGGAGCCCCTCAGGGTACAGTGCTGTCGCCCTTCCTCTTCACATTGTATACAGCTGACTTTCAAATTAAATCCGATTTCTGTCACCTCCAAAAATTCTCAGATGATTCAGTGATTGTAGGGGACATTGTGGGGGACCGGGATGAGGAGGAATATAGAAGCGTGGTTTCTGACTTTGTGGATTGGTGCCAGACCAACTGTCTAGAACTAAATGTGAAGAAAACCAAGGAGATGGTGGTGAGTTATAGAAGGAAAAAAGATGACTACTTACCGATCACTATTGCTGGCCAGGAGGTGGAGATGGTTGAGACCTACAAATATTTGGGGGTTCACCTTGACAGCAAACTTGATTGGAGGTTTCATACAGAGAAGATTCACACGAAGGGAATGAGCAAACTGTACTTTCTGCGGAAGCTCAGGTCATTCAATATGTGCAGTAAAATGCTGGAAATGTTCTACCAGTCCATTGTAGCAAGCGCCATCTTTTTTGCTATCATTTGCTGGGGCAGTAGTGTGCAAGTAGCTGACACTAATAAGCTCAACAAACTTATCAAGAAGGCAAGTGTGGCTGCTGGCCTCCATGTTGACTCTTTTGAAGAGGTAGTGGAAGATAGGATTCAAAAGAAGTGCAGGGCTATAGTGCACAATAATACACACCCACTATATGGGCAGTTCTTGAATCAGAGGAGCACATTCAGCAGCCGTCTAATCCTACTAAGGTGCAAGAAGGAGAAAATCCGGAAATCGTTTGTGCCTACTACCATGGGGATGTATAACAATTCACTAAGGATGAAAGATGGCTATGACCTAGGGACGGCGCACTAATGTAAAGGATCAGAGACTTGTGTACCTTTGTTTGTTACGTATTGTGGTTAGTCATGGGCAGGATCTGTGTCTAGTAATTACTCTATGTAATGCTGTTTGTAATGTAATGTATTAATGCTGTTCGTAATGTTTTGTTTGTAATGCTGTTGTAATGCTGCTGTGATACCATAATCTCCCTCGGGATCAATAAAGTGTATCGTATCGTACACACGCACACGCTATACGCCATACATCTGTGTTACTGACATTACAGCAAGTGATTGCCGAGGATACATTTTGTGAGGTAAAATATTTTATAAAAACAGTCATTGAAATATTTTACCTCCCAAAATGAATCCTCTGTGATCCCCTGCTGTAATGTCAGTATTGTCTTTTGCTTCCTCCCCTGCCCAGGAGATGTGGTATGCTCTGTACCCGGTCAGACTCAGACAATTTTTAAAATGAACTTTCGTTCGTGGGAAAAGAAGAGATGACATGAGAGGAGAAGACAGCAGATGGGGGAGAGAGAAAGCGCACAGGGGTGATAGGGACAGCACATTGGGGGAGAACACAGCACAGGAAGGAGAGAGACAGCAGACAAGGGGGATAGCACATGGGGTAGACAGGTCAAAGAAGAGATCACAGACGGGAGTAGTCAGCACATGGGAAAGAGAGAGTGGATCTGCTGGTGTAGGTCTACTTTGTTTTATCAAGACCAAAGTCAGCACTGCCGTCTACCAGGAAATTTTAGAGCACTTCATGCTTCCCTCTGCCGATAAACTTTTTGGAAATGGAAATTTAATTCTCCAGCAGCACTTGGCACCTGTCCACACTGCCAAAAGTACCAATACCTGGTTTAAAAAATACAGTATCACTGTGCTTGATTGGCCAGCAAACTCGCCTGACCTTAACCCCATAGAGAATCTATGGGGTATTGTCATGAGGAAGATGAGAGACACCAGACCCAACAATGCAGACGAGCTGAAGGCTACTATCAAAGCAACCTGAAGTTCTATAACCCCTCAGCAGTGCCACAGGCTGATCACCTCCATGCCACGCCACATTGATACAGTAATTGATGCAAAACAAGCCTCAATCAAGTATTGAGTGCATTTACTGAATATACATTTCAGTAGATCAACATTTTGGATTTTAAAAGCGGGTGCTATAAAATATTCTAATTTACTGATATAATGACTTTTGGGTTTTCAAAGCCATAATCATCAACATTAACAGAAATGAACACTGGAAATAGATCACTCTGTTTGCAATGACTCTATAATATGAGTTTCACTTTTTGTATTGAACTTAAACAAGTTAACTTTTTGAAGATATTCTAATTTTGTGAGAAACACCTGCATTTGCCAACAGGGTGCACAAAAATAAAATTGTGCAAGGCAAAATGCACTATAGAAAGTGCTTTAGAAGAAAAAGTGCTGCAGTGCTCAAACAAAAAGTGCAGCTGTGCTAGGTACTGCAGGGTATAAAGGGTTAATCCAAATATAATAAATTATGTATGCCAAGATGCAGAGTACTGCAGTGCAGTTTAGTAATATAAGGTGCTGCAGTGCAAAAACCGCTATAAACATTGAAAGGCAAGTAGATAAAACTATCAAAATAAAACGGGGCTACTCATACTAAAAGGCTAGCGCTGAAACGCACGTAGGGACCTGGAGCACGTTTGCATTTAGATATGAGTAGCCCCTTTTTATTTTGATAGTTTTATCTACTTGCCTTTCAATGTTTATAGCGGTTTTGCACTTCAGCACCTTATATTACTAAACTGCACTGCAGTACTCTTGGCATACATAATTTAATCCTGCAGTACCTAGCACAGTTGCACTTTTTGTTTGAGCACTGCAGCACTTTTTCTTCTAAAGCACTTTCTATAGTGCATTTTGCCTTGCACAATTTTATTTTTGCGGGATTAAGCTGTGGTCACACGTCGCGTTTTTTTCGCAGCGGTTTTTTGCTGCGAAAACGCAAAAAAACAGCATCCCATGCATTCCTATGGGATTCCGCAATGCTGTGCTAATGCTGCGGATTTTCTCGCGGCGAAATCGCATCGAGGAAAAAGCCGCAGCATGCTCATTAATTTTGCGGAATCGCGGGGATTCCGCCCACATAGGAATGCATTGTTCTGCTTACTTTCCGCATGTGGCTGTGCCCAACATGCGAACAGTAAGCAGAACATTTGCGGATGGTACCCAGGGGGTGGAGGAGAGGAGACTGTCCTCCGGGCTGTGGGTACCATATCCCTGTAAAAAATAGAATAAAAAATCAGGTTATATTCACCTTCCGACGTCCCGCGCAGCCTTCCCCGGGCCTCAGCGATGCTCCCGTTCCCTGTAATGCCTTGCGAGACCTTTGATGATGGTGCGGTCTCGCGATACTGTAGTGATCCCTATTCCTCACGAGATCGCTACAGTTTCGCGAGACCTCGACGTCATCAAAGGTCTCGCAAGGAATTAGTGGGAACGGGAGCATCGCTGAGGCCCGGGAAGGCTGCGCGGGACGCCGGAAGGTGAATATAACCCGATTTTTTTATATATTTTTTATTATTTCTAACATTAGATCTTTTTACTACTTATGCTGCATAGGCAGCCTCAATAGTAAAAAGTTGGTCACACTAGTCAAACACTATGTTTGACGAGTGTGACCAATCTGTCAATCAGTTCTCCAAGCGATACTACAGTTCGCTTGGAAAACCCTAGCATTCTGCAAGCTAATTACGCTTGGAAATCGATAGTTTTTCTGCGGGAAAATCGCGGGAATTTAAAATGCAATTTTTCCGCGGAATGGAATTCCCGCGGTAACTTCCGCAGGAGTTCCGCTACATGTGCACATAGCCTTAGGGCTGTGCTGCATGTTGGCAAATCCAGGTGTTTCTCACAAAATTAGAATATCAGCACTTTTTCTTCTAATGACTTTCTGTAGTGCATTTTGCCTTTTTTTGCACAAATTATATATTTGGACCTACATAGAAGACGGAGTATAACGCCATGGAGTCAATAACAATAATTGGTTATAATGTCAAAAATTATTTGCTCTTTATTAATACAGGTGCATAAAAAGTGTACATTATAAAATACAATTATATGATCAGATGTCGGATATGACACTACAAAGAGAAGGGGATGGATGCACCGCACATGTATGGTAAATGCAATAATACAAAAAATAAGTTTACAAAGCCCCAAGAAAATGCATGAAAAATAGTACCCACGCAAAAAAGTCTCACACTTAAACATCTAATGCCCCCCGATGAAGTCTAGCGCGAAACGTGCGTAGGGGCTTTGGGGCTGGACGCTTCGCACATGCACTGTTTTCATGGGTAAGCATGATCACCTTTCTGCAAAATCCCCCATGCTTTTTCTGCACACAGCACTTTATTGCAAAGCATTTGCATGAATTCGCTATGCTTTGTGCTATGCACTTCATTCTGATAGCAACATTAGATGTTTAAGTGTGAGACTTTTTTGCGTTATACTCCGTCTTCTATGTAGGTCCATATATTTCCAAGGGAGTTGCCTTTTTGTTCATTCCATTATGAACGCCCTTTTTTCAAGATAGGAAAAAGTACTGTGTTCATTGCTATGTTGGACTATGTTAAACAAATTATATATTGTAATATTATTACACTTATCACGTAATTCTTAATTTTGCACTTTGAGATATAGAGTATATGGTTGTTGTGCAAATTTAGCACTTTAGTATTTATTATATATATTATTATTTTTTTTATATATATATATTATTCTTTGTTACTCATGTAATATGTCATTTCCATTACATTGGAATAAGGTATATTATACTTATTATTTGTATGGGTTTCCATGTCATCACATTGTAATAAGGTATATTGATAGATTTATCACATTTATTTGGGTTTCTAAGCAATATTATTATTACACTTGCTCCATTTAATCAGCTGTTTATAGAATTCTTTTAGCTATAATATTTTAAATATATTTGTATTATTAAAAATATTGCTAGTAAATTTATATGAATTATATTTGGTTATATTCTTGTCTTTATAGCACAATTTTATTTTGGAGGATTTTATGCTAATTGTGTACGTGCCAATTTTGTTGTTTATACAGTTGGTTTCTCTTCTGATTATACAGTCCTAATCCCTGTCTAAAGATTGGATCATGTCACTCTCTCCCACTATAGGCTAAAATTCAGATTACTCGTGATACAAACAGCAAAGCAAACAATTAGCCTTAGAAGGGCTGTTAGTATGATTCAGCACCAGTATCAACACTACAGGCCTCTGACTCGTTCTACTGTGCACACACCGGCCTAGACAAGCACTCCCTCCTTCCAATACAAAGTGTCACAGAGCTGTGCAATGATATCAGTGTGCTGAGCTGGTCGGCGCCTCTTCTTTTTTAACCCCTGATGTCACAAGGCCAGCCAATCACCATAATACTGAGATGGCTACGGCATTACAGTGATGTGCACACAACCCCGGCATGCTTAATGGCTGTTTAACAGGCTCCTAAAATGCGTGGTGGGGATTTGAGTTTTACATAGCGCACCGCCCCACGCTCGCTGAGTAACGAGTACATCTGAGCACCGTGATTCTCGAGTGATAACCGAGTATCACCGAGCACGTTCACTCATCCCTAGGAGATACACAATTTTTTTTCTGTGAAAAACAGCCGGCATCCTATTAGCGGAAGCGTCCGCCTAGACAAAGAAAGGCAGATCAACCTCAGGGTAGCGAAGAACAGGAGACTTAAGGGCCTGTCACACTAAGTGATATCGCTATAACGTCACTGGTTTTTGTGATGGTTTTGTCTGATACTTACCTCCGACCGGCTCCCCCGCTGGTTATCGCTGATCGCGCGAGAACGGCCTGGACCGTTTCTCGTCGTCAGCTTCCTGCTGTGACGATGAGCGACGAGCGTGGAGCCGGGCGGGAGGACGCAGGATCGCCTCATCTGACAGGTAAGTAGCGACCCCCGTCCCCAGCGATGTCGCTGGTGAGATCTGCCTGTGTGGCAGCTCACTAGCGGATGCACCAGCGATCCTGACCGGGTCGTATCGCTGGTCGGGATCGCTGGTGCATCGCTAAGTGTGACAGCACCTTTAGAGAAAGCTGTCTTGAGATCAGAAAAAGCATTTACTGCCTCGGCTGACCAAGTCGAATAACCTTTTCTCTTGTTAGTCATGTCAGTTAGATACTTGGCTGTGACTGAAGTGTTTGTAATGTTAAAAATATTAAAGAAACAAATTTGCAAAGCCAAGAAATCTCAGTAACACTTTCAGTTTACTCAGTTAAACCCAATCAAGGACTGCGTGGACCTTAACGGGGTCCATGCGAAACCACAATGCAGAAGCCAAATGTGAAGGGCAAATAATGGCGGAAATGTCACTGACTGAAGAGGAGTTTCCGCCTCTGATCATGTGACCCCTGACTCCTCCCCTCCTGTGACCTCATCCCAGGTCCTGTGCGCACAGAGCAGCCATATATGTGGAGTGCGGCTCTGCGGGTGGAGGTAGGTGCTGGAGATTCCTCATTACTGGGCTGGGGGGACATTAACCCCTTCAGCACTGAGGAGACTCTTTTGGGGTCTTTGTTGCCCCTTTATAAGAATCATAACGTTTCTATGCTGTTTCCTGTAATAGATACACGACCCAACTATGGGAGACAGGGAGGGAACGGATTATTCTCATAGTACAGGGCCCCTTTATTGGCCCCACACAGTGTAATGCCCCTTATCCACCCTTATCCTGAATGTATGAAGCCCCCCACACAGTATAATGTTCCCCCAGTACCGTCACCCCCCATACTACAGGTTGCCCCCCACACAATATCACCACCCACCTCAGTAAATTCACCATTCCTGGTGCAGGAATAGATGACCCCGGGACACAGCACCGACCTCCTGGGTCAGGTTCCCAGGTCTGGAGATGTGGCCCCGGGCCGGTGCTATAGATGTATGAGGGGCTGTAATCTGCGGTCTGATGTGTACATGTAATGGAGACATTCTATCGTTGCACTGAATGTAGCTGTGTTTTATCTTGTTTGTTTTTGCCTTATAATTATAATGACATAATTCTAGGACTTAAGTGTTAGGCCCCAGCTGTCATGGCGATATATATTGATGTGTCGATGGGGAACACAGGGCTCCTCCTCTCGGTGTGCCCCAGATATAATGGAGGAGGCTATCTTCTCTCTCTGTCTCATAAAATAACGGAGGCTCTTTTCAATTACCTTAGATAAATAAAATGTCTTCATCAAGAATGGAGAATGTTCTCTTTCTCTTTTGCTGAAACTGTGATGTTTATTTTTCTCTTAAAACTTTTTTAAGCACCTCTCATCAGTGTGATCATACAACATATAAGCCTCTGATGGCTCCGGTGATGCACTGTACTACTGACAGCCATCTCTCCCGACTTCCCCCCCATACACACATATATTCCAGCTTTCCTGTGGTCTGTATGAGAGCGTCGCCTCCAGACTCCTCTAGTAGAGGATTATCTACAGGAAGAACTAACGGATTAGCCTCTGAAATTCAGGATGCCAGATCCTTCTCTGCCCTGACATCATCTATTGGGAGGCACTGCTGGAGTGAATGAATTATTCAATGAAGATGATGAGGAAAATCCTTTCTATTCACAATGCATTTCAACGCCGTCTCGGTGTCTTTTTTAAGTGAAAAAAACAAATGTCATTGCCATGATTTATGTCTTTCTACATCAACATTTCAGACCATTTGGAGGCATCAGGACCATGGATCAAATCTCATTCACCGGATAATAAAACTTTCACACTCCTAATCTATGAACTGTTCCAATATTTACAGCCACAACTGTTTCTCCCTCTCCCATAATGATAGTTCTGCTTCACGTCACTTGTCTTATCTATTGCATTATTTCTGTGCCTTGTCATGCATAAATGACTCTTCAAATTTTGTATTAGTCAATGCCTGATGAAGAGACCTGAGTAGTTTTGAAAGCTTGCAATTTGTTACCATCTTTTCAGTTAGCCATTAAAAGGTATCAACCACTGAGGAATTCTGTCTACTGGCTAACACAGTACAAATATTTATAACTTTCCTGTGTAAAATATTGTATATACTCATGTATAAGCTGACCCGAGTATAAGCCGAGGCACCTAATTTTGCCACGAAAAACTGGGAAAACTTATTGACTCAAATATAAGGCAAGTCTGCATTGTCCCATCATCCCTATCCTGGTATGCATGGTTCCTCTTCCCCATCCTTTTATGCATGGCTCCTCATCCCCATCCTTGTCAGCATGGCTCCTTATCCCCATACTTGTATGCATGGCTCCTTATCCCCATACTTGTCTGCATGGCTCCTCATCCCCATCCTTGTCTGCATGACTCCTCATCCCCATCCTTGTCTGCATGGCTCCTCATCCCCATCCTTGTCTGCATGGCTCCTCATCCCCATCCTGTTATGCATGGCTCCTCATCCCCATCCTTGTATGCATGGCTCCTTATCCCCATCCTTGTATGCATGGCTCCTTATCCCCATCCTTGTCTGCATGGCTCCTCATCCCTATCCTTGGGTTCATGGTTCCTCATCCCGATCCTTGTATGCATGGCCCCAATGAGGAAAGCATAAAGAAAAATCCTACTTACCTTCTTTGCGTGCCCTCGCAGCATCTTGTTCTGGTGCCAGCTGCTCCTGCGGCCAAACAATCACATGTCCCCGTTCATTAAAGGAATGAATATTCACTCCACGGCTATGGGAGTGGAGAGAGGTGAATATTCATAACTCTTAAGTAGCACGCACCCGTGATAGCCTGGCAGCTGCTGGAAACTGGCGGCTGTGTCTGACACTGTGTGCACTATAAGAGAAATTAATATTCACTGCCAGTGCAGTGAATATTAATTTCTCTTTAGCAGCAGGCACAGGCTCCTGCCTCCAGTGACCCGCTGCTCAGCCACTCTCCCTCTCCCACCATGTTCTTGGACTATGACTCGTGTATTAGCCGAGGGGGGCGTTTTCAGCACAAAAAAGTACTAAAAAACTTGGCTTATACACGAGTATATACGGCAGTAACACATTAATGATTCTCTGTGACTCCTGTGCAACCACTACTTAAGTCATCCACCACTCTGTATTTTTTGTTCAGTCTCAACAATCTTGAGATATCAATTAGTTTCCAAATCAATGGCCATCGAAACCAGTTGATGAGCATGGAGGAGATGACTTAGTTAGCAATTCAACTTGTGTTCCAGTCTGGTACGTCACATGAGAATAGAACAGCTAAAGATTATATCTCCTTATATGTTTCCCCTCATTATCTTCAGTAATTGTATTAATACATGGGATTCTCTATGATGTTATATCGGCTTATCTTCACATTCAGGTTCCTACAATTTTGGATATTTTTCAGTGGAGATCTATATGTAGAGAACTTTTCTCTTTCACCCATCAAGAATGGACATGAACAGTAACAAAATTGAGGAGAGGCTATTACACCTCACCCTAGAGATCCTCTTCTGGCTTACTGGAGAGGTGAGAGATTCTGATGACCTCACATTACATCATTCTTATCTATGGGAATAACGGATGGACCGAACTGGAGAGGTGAGGACTCTGGAAATGTCTGTAGTGAGATTTATTAATGTGTCTCTCCATAACCAGGATTACACAGTAGTGAAGAAGACCTCTAGTGAGCGCTGTCAGGACCCTGTGTCTGAGGGATGGAGAAGACCCCTGAGCCCAATAACAGGGCCTCCACCTCACCTCCTGATACATGAGGACATCAATGACCAGAAGATCCTAGAACTCACCTACAAGATGATTGAGCTGCTGACTGGAGAGGTGACACTACTGGGAATGCTGGGACATTATAAAGTAACGCTATGAAGGAATCGGGGGTGATGACGGTATCATTGTATGTGTCAGGTTCCTGTAAGATGTCAGGATGTCACCGTCTATTTCTCCATGGAGGAGTGGAAATATTTAGAAGGACACAAAGATCTGTACAAGGACATCATGATGGAGGTTCCCCGGCCCCTCACATCAACAGGTAATAGACAGGACTAAATACACACGGCCAATAATTATCTGTATGTAAAGAATGAATTCAGTCTCTATATGTGTTTCCTCCAGATCTATCCAGTAAGAGGACAACACCAGAGAGATGTCCCCGTCCTCAGGACTGTAAACAAGAAGATCCCAATGTTCCTCAGAATCATCAGGTAGATGGAGAGAAGGTGTCATGAGATCTCCCCATGATGTGTAGACGGCTGTGAAGGTCTTGTGCTCAGTCATGTTCTATCCACCAGTATTATATGTTTTATACTTGTGTAATGAGAACGGTGGAGATGGCAGGATTAGAGCTGATCATAGATGTGACTTCTCCATCTGTCTGTGACTTTTACAATATTTGTTTCAGGGTGAAGATTTGACCCATATTAATACTACAGAGACATACATGACAGGTGACAAGTTGTGTAAAGAGGAGATTCCTACATATGACTACCCAGGTGAGTAGTAAGCATTAAAAGCAGAAAAGTCACAGATTCTTCTCAGTCACCGGCTGTGGCTGCTTTATCGGTTGTGTAGTCCTGCCATATCACAATCGTGATCACCTCCTTGTCTCTACATCACAACATCCCCCAACCCCACCCCCCAAAAAAAAATAAACCTGGGAGATACACCTACCCCCTGGGATTAGAGGATGCTGATCGTTATTTGTCCAGATCTGTAAACTACAAAGCCAAAGGACCGCGTACGTAGAATGTACGAAATCGCTAGAAGAGAAATATTATGATGGGCCTGTAAGAGAAAGAGGAGGGTAATGATGCTGTTGGCTTCCTAGATCCATTATATCTTATTGGATGAATCTCCCTTCTCTCCCTTCTGTGCTGCTGAATGTGCTCATATGGTCCCTACGAGACCAGGTCCAGTCTTTCTGGGTCAAACTTCACTTTTATGATCGACAACATTAGATGTGCAGTGAGGCCAAGTGTGAATTTTTGTATAAAAAATTTCCCTTTATCCTGAGTTTTCATTTTCTTTTAAAACCAACTAACTTCAAACAGGATTGTGATAAACTATTAAAAATCATTACACCTGTGCCATGATATATCTGTAAGCTGTGCGTGGCTGATGGCTGTAATATACATTTATTCACACCTGCAGGAGATGTGTTGGCATGGCTCGAGCCCTGGTTTCATGGCATCATTCCGCTTCATAAATTACATTGTTTTTGATCCTAAGGAATTTGGATCACTGTACAATCGCTCCTGAAATGGGGGGCACTAATAGTTTCTCAACTTACCTTTTCAGAACACATAGGTGTTCCAATTGTCCACCCTAAATGAGTGCAACTCTGGTTTAGTATTGTAGTTTCCCCCCCCCCGAATATATCTACTTATTGGGCATGTAATATGTTTTTTTGTCCTGTGTCTCCTTTTTTTACAAGTTTGTTATGTATGATATATCTGATTGTGGTTGGATTCGCCTGTGTCACTTGCAGTGAGTGGAATACATATTGAACACATTTCCAATTTTCTAACTAAATATATTTCTAAAAGTAGTATTGAAGTGTAATTTTCACCAGATGTCTGTAACAACCCATCCCACCCACACAGGCAAAGGAATCAAACCATAGATGTCCATAAAATAAACTGTACTAATGGAAACCTGTCAGCAGGATTGTGCACAGTAACCTACAGACAGTGTCAGGACGGCGCCATTATACTGATAAAAATTATACCTTGGTTGATGAAATCCATTTTGTGCTTGTTTAATCTTTATTTTCAGTTTTTAATTAATGATATGCTTGTGCTCCGGGGCGGGAGGTCTTCATGTGGTGCTCTGCTTGGATATTCATACTGATGGCTTCTGACAGGTCACTGATCCCTCAGTGACCTGCCCTCTTGTTTGCATAAGGAATACCTAACATACTGAAGGTAAAAAAAAACCTTCTGCAGGCAGGTGCCAGCTGTGTTTAGTGTCCTAGTAATAACTGTTCTTGATGTTATTAAGCAAGTACAAATTAAAAAAAATCAATTTGAAAATGGCGCCCGCCGCGCCTGCGCAGTAGCAGTTATAGGTATTCATTATGCAAACTAGGGAGCAGGTCACTCAGGTATCAGTGACCTGACAGCAGTCTGCATTATGAATACCTAATCAGAGCATCATATAAAGAACCCCGGTCCAGGCCCGCCCCGGGGCACGGGTATATCTTTAACTGAAAACTAAAAATAAAGATTAAACAACAACCACAAGACGGATTTCATCAATCAAGGTATCATTTTAATCATTATAAAGGCCCCAACCTGACACTGTCTGTAGGTTACTGTGCACATTCCTGCTGACAGGTTCCCTTTAAAATGAGATAATACACAGGGAAAAAGTATTTAACACATGAAGAAAGAGAGGTGCAAAAAGCCATGGTAAATCATGATGCCAGCAGAAATCTAACAGTAAGCAATCCTGCCACTGGTTCAACTGATGGCCTATAAAAAGGTGTCTAATTACCAAGGTGCACACAAGGAAGATCTCATGATGGATAAAACCATTGAGCTGCCTCAAGACCTCCGCAACCTTATTATTGCAAAACATACTGATGAAATCGGTTACAGAAGAATTTCTAAACTACTGATAGTTCCAGTTAGTATTGTTGGTGCTATAATCCAGAAGTAGAAGGAACATAATTTCATCGTAAAACGGCCATGGGTTGGTGCTTCTAATAAAATTTCAGACAAAACAAGGACTACCTGTAGAGAGATACAGAAAGACCTGGAATCAGCAGGTACAATTAATAATAATTAACAATAATTAATGCATTCTTCCTCCATGGAGTGTATGCACGCTCACCACGCAAGATTCCATTGCTAAAAAAAAGGCATGTTGAAGCTCATTTAAAGTTTGCTTAACAACATTTAGACAAGAATGTGAAATACAGGGAGAACATAGTCAGATGAGACCAAAATTTAACTCTTTAGATTCCATAATATACACCTCCTATTTGGAGGCCAAAAGGCACCCCAAAAACACCATAGTGACAGTGAAGTTGGGAGGTGGGAACTTCATGGTGTGGGACTGTTTTTCAACAGTGGTTGGACAAATGTACCGAGAGATTCTTGATAAAAATCTGGTAGATCAGTGGTTAGCACTGTTGCTTTGCAGCACTGGGGTCATGGGTTCAAATCCCACCAATGACAACATCTACAAGGTCTTTGTATGCTCTCTCCATGTTTGTGTGGGTTTCCTCCTCCCACACTCCAAAGACATACTGAAAGGGAAAATAGATTGTGAACCAAATGGGGACACCAACGCTAATGTTGGACTATATATGTGTGAGTAAAAATAAAATATTTTATAGATATCTAGTGCTTTGGATGGGATTTTACCGACATCAGGTAAGAATTTCAAGTCAATAGCATCTTTAGAAATGTATTTAATTAGAAAATTGGTCATGTGTTTAATACTTATTTCATCCACCGTATTTAAGTCTGTAACTCCTTGGTAGTATTAAAAAAAGTCTCCTTTACCTCTGGAAAATTCCCAAGCTCTAAATTTAAGATAACCCAGCTCTATTAACAAAAGTTTTCTTCAAGAAACCCATCTGACAAAAAATATTGTCCTTACAATAGTTTAGATTGCCAAGAGCCACCGCGCCTCATACTCTAAATACTCCAGAGAGGTTTCACCACTAGTTACTCATTTGTAGTAGTACCCAAAATACTCTGGCTTAACCACTTCCCGCAGTCAGTTCTCTGTTCCTAATCAGGGCTCATTTTTTGTATCTGATGTGTGTCACTTGATGTGGTGATAACTTTGGATGCTTCTTCTGATTCCAGTGATTCTGAAATATTTACTTTATATTTCTGGTAATTATAGTTTAATGTATTTTGTATTTTTTTAAAACACCGGAAAATTGCCAGATTTGACAAACATACAGTGAAAAGTACAGTTCGGGTCAGAAATTGACATGGAACTTGACTCCTGACCCAAACCCAATAGGTGTCAATGGGGACCCAAACCTTGGTGCTGTAAAATAGTTATAGTCAGGGCTAGGGGGCTACAAAATGAAGCTACATGGGGGTAAGAGCAGGACAATTGCCCTGCAAACAAATGTGTATAGGGAAATGATTTAAAATAAGACAGAATAAAAAAAAAAAAAAAAATAATCTTGAACCAGGAGGTGGAGGTCCAAGTGGAGGAGGTAGACATGGCGGAGTAAATGGAAGAGGCAGTTGGGGAACAGACTTAAAATAACAGAATAATACAAAAAATAACAATTTACAACCATAAAGTGGATGTTCAAGTAAATGAGGAGGTTGAGGTGTAGGTGGACGTGGCATGGGAGGAGGAGGTAGCCAATACTGGGATTTTTTTTGAGGGGGATACCCTGTAAGGCTACTTTGAGACTTGCGTTAGGAGGCGCAGGGCCGCCGCTACGCGCCGCCCCCCGGCCGCGCCTCCTTTAGTCAGCTCCTCCTCTGGGCGCATGACGCTGCATGCGACGGGCGTACCCTATATTTAGCGTTGGGTACGCTGGCCGTGCGCTGGTATGTTTTTGCCAGCACATGCACCATTTTTGCGCTGCGCCGACGTGCGCCAAACGCACCTTGTTGCATTTTTGTGCGCTCGGCGCAGCGCAAAAACATGCCAGCGCACGGCCAGCGTACCCAGTGCTAAATATAGGGTACGCCGGTCGCATGCAGCATCATGCGCCGAGGAGGAGCTTAGCGGTGGAACTGCGATGAGCCTCCTAACGCAAGTCTGAAAGTAGCCTAAACAGGTAGTGTAATAATCTGCTGGCCAATATCTGTGTACACAGGCCTTTTAATACTGTGCACTTTTTGTGGTTTAAAACAATGTGGAGAGCAATAAACAGAGGATATGAGCTTATTGCTGCTGGTGGTGATGTAGCTACTGCAGGGAGAAAGAGGACATGGTAGATCTGTGCTTGCTACCGGGGTTGTGGAGTCAGAGTCATGGAGTCAAGGTCGATATTTGTGGAGTCGGTCGATATAAAATGGACCGAGTCCAACTGCTAAAATACCTAATAAATTGGATACAGATGTTCAATGCAGTGTGTGCTGTAAATTTTTAAATAAGAATTTGGGAAAGTTATGAAATGTCCTATAAATGTCTATTCTATTCCTGATGTAAGGATGTAATCTTTTAGTTCAGATGAATCTGTGCTGCACTTTACATACATGCTCATTAGGGAGCAGTGCTGTGGAGTTTAGTCCAGAGTCAGGAAAATTGAAGTGTCATAGATTTGGCTTACCGACTCCACAGCAATGCCTGCTACGTGCCCAAATACAACACCTTCCTCTACTGCACACAGGCAGGGCCAACATTAGCGGAGGCAGACCAGACAGCTGCCTAGGACCCCTGCTCCCCCTAGGGGCCCCCAGCCAGCGGCGTGCCGCTGATAGCGGCACATCACGCAGCTGCTATGGGGCCTGTGAGTGGCCCGCCTGCCTCCAGAGCCGACTCCCCCTCGCGCCTCATACAACTGCTCTGATCAGTGTAGATAGAGAAGGCTCTACAGAAAGCCATGCCCACATGTGAACAGCGCACCACTTTGACTCCATCCCTTCCCGTCTCCATACACATGTGCCTAACTCTGCCCTGTGTGTGACATCAGTGGATGGAGCACGAGGCACGGAATGGCGGCGGTGCTGGAACTGCTGCTGCAGGAGCGGGTGACGGTTGACGCGGTGCTGCACTGGGTGACGCACATGACGCAGGTAGTGCCGGGCCATACACGTTATCTGTGGCCTCTATGTAGTGGGCACGGCGGTTATGTGCCTGTGCTCTGAGTGTGGAGGGAGTTTTACCTCAGGAGTTAGCGTCAGCTGCGGCTGTAGACAAGTCTATGGAGCCTGCCCGCTCCTGTGACTGCGGTACAGGCTGCTGGCACTGTATATGTGCGATCTTCATGCCAAGTACAAACCCCCCTATGTAAAATCCCACCGTCACCTCATATGGGTCCGCTGAGGTCTATAGAGCTACATCTCCTTGGTGACATTCAGAATGGCAGCAAGCTAAATGATATTCTATGGGGAGATGGGCTGTATTATGTTCTATGGGGGGCTACATTATATTCTACTAGCTGAAGAGCCCGGCGCTGCCCGGGCATAGTAACTAACTGTGGTTAGTTATAGCAAATTATATTTATCCTCCATCCCATAGTCCCGTGCCCATATACCCATCATACATATGCACGATCCCATAGGCCTGTGCCCATACACCCAACATACATATCCTCCATCCCATAGTCGAGTGCCCATATACCCATCACACATCCTCCATCCCATAGTCCCATGCCCATATACCCATCACACATCCTCCATCCCATAGTCCCATGCCCATATACCCAGCCATCACACATCCTCCATCCCATAGTCCCATGCCCATATACCCATCATACATATCCACCATCCAATAGGCCCGTGCCCATATACCCAACATACATATCCTCCATCCCATAGTCGAGTGCCCATATACCCATCACACATCCTCCATCCCATAGTCCCATGCCCATATACCCATCACACATCCTCCATCCCATAGTCCCGTGCCCATATACCCATCATACATATCCTCCATCCCATAGTCGAGTGCCCATATACCCATCACACATCCTTCATCTCATAGTCCCGTGCCCATACACCCATCATACATATCCTCCATCCCATAGTCCCGTGCCCATATACCCATCATACATATCCGCCATCCCATAGTCCCGTGCCCATATACCTGTCATACATATCCTCCATCCCATAGTCAACCATTATGACATCATAATGAGCGGCGGGACTTGCAACCTATGATGACATCGGCGTTGCAATGGCAACCATTATGACATCATAATGAGGGGCGGGGCTTGATACACACACACTTTTTCCCCATTATGTAGATAGGGGCAAAATTGTTTGGTGAATTGGAATGCGCGAGGTTAAAATTTCATCTCACAACATAGCCTAGGACACTCTCGGGGTCCAGATGTGTGACTGTGCCAAATTTTGTGGCTGCAACTGCGACGGTGCGGATGCCAATCCCGGACATTCATACATACATACGTACATACATACATACATACACACACTTGAGCTTTATATATTAGACTAGCTCAAGAGCCCGGCGCTGCCCGGGCATAGTAACTAAGTCTAGTTAGTTATAACAAATTATAATTATCCTCCATCCCATAGGCCCGTGCCCATATACCCATCATACATATCCTCCATCCCATAGTCCCGTGCCCATATACCCATCACACATCCTCCATCCCATAGTCCCATGCCCATATACCCATCATACATATCCGCCATCCCATAGTCCCGTGCCCATATACCCGTCATACATATCCTCCATCCCATAGTCCAGTGCCCATATACCCATCACACATCCTTCATCCCATAGTCCCGTGCCCATATACCCGTCGTATATATCCTCCATCCCATAATCCAGTGCCCATATACCCATCACACATTCTCCTTCCCATAGTCAACCATTATGACATCATAATGAGCGGCAGGGCTTGCAACCTATGATGACATCAGCGTCGCCATGGCAACCATTATGACATCATAATGAGGGGCGGGGCTTGATACACACTGTTTCCCCATTATGTAGATAGGGGCAAAATTGTTTGGTGAATTGGAGCGCGCAGGGTTAAAATTTCGCCTCACAACATAGCCTAGGACACTCTCGGGGTCCAGACATGTGACTGTGCCAAATTTCGTGGCTGTAGGTGCGGATGCCAATCCCGGACATACATACATACACACACTTGAGCTTTATATATTAGATGGGCTGTATTTTATTCTATAGGGGGCTGTATTATATTTATTATATTATTTGTGGGGTGATTGCATCATACTCTATGAAGGGGCTACATTGTATCCTATGGGGGGTTACATTATACTTTATGAGGGGGGCTGCATTTATATTCTTTGGGGGTTAAATTATATTGTATGGCGGGGCTATGTTATACTCTGTGGGGTGGCTGCATTATATCCTGGGGTGGGTGCATTATACTGTATGTGGGCTGCATTATACTATATTGAGGACTATGGGGAATACATTATAATGAAGAACTATGGGGTGCATTATACTATGGGAAGTGAATTGTACTACATGGATGTCTATAGCGGTGCATTATACTATATGGAGCACTTTGAGGAGTGTATTATACTATATGGAGGACTGAGCAGTGTATTTTAATATATGGAGGACTATGAGGAGTGTATGATACTATATGGAGGACTGAGTGTTTTAATATATGGAGGACTATGAGTAGTGTATTATACTATATGGAGGACTGAGTGTGTTTTAATATATGGAGGGCTATGAGGAGTGTATTGTACTATGTGGAGGACTGAGGAGTGTATTATACTATATGGAGGTCTGAGGAGTGTATTTGTTAGGCGTCGGATTTCCGGCGCTGCACAGCGGGAATCCCGAGCCTTGCCTCCGATGGTCTCCCATTCCTTCCCAGCCGCAGAGGAGCTTGCTCAGCAAACTCGTCGGTCCCGGCGCTCTGTCCAGACCAGCTCCGTGGGTTTGCTTGCTGCTGCCACCCCTGGTTCAGCTTTGGCAATGCATGCTGCTCAGCAGCAAGATCCTCCAGGGACTAAGTCCTCATGTCGGGCCACTGAGCATGCCTGTGGAGTGATCTCCCATTGGAGATCAAAGGTCATGTGCTCAGGTCCTGCTCGTGTTCGGATTGGCCCATCCGAGAAGCAAGGAGGATCACGGACGCCTGCGGCTATAAAAGGTTCGCATGGCCGCTCGGCCATGCGCTAAGATAGACTCAAATAGTTTGGTGTGTATGATGATGGATGCATGTATCTGGTGTCTGACTCATTATGAAACCCCTACCCTTTGATACGTCTGTTGTTAGGGTTTAGAGTCTGAGTCAGCGCCTGCTAGTGGCTAGCCTGTAGGCCACAGTGCATACCGGCCGTCTGCACACTTGCACACGCCATTTATTTGATCCCTGTTGGTATGGCAGTCGCGGTGCCGGGCGCTAGCGGTCTAGAGGGACTTCAGTCCTGCTGTCTAAGGGCTGAGTCTTGTGACGTTACGCTAGCGCTTACTCTGCCGAACTCTGTGAGCGAAAACAGGCTACGGCATCTATTATTTGCGGTAGTGCGGCTCTAAGTCATAAGAGTTCACCTCGGTACACCTTGGGTGAGGTTAACCCCGTGTGTGCCGTTATTGCACCGCCATATCGCGTCCGCCATTACCGAGCAGCAGTTAACACCTCTGCACGGTGGACCTCGGGCTGCGAACGCACCTAAATACCATCTTATTATTTGGTGTGTTCCGCCAGCCCTTAACATTATCTTAGCGCCAGGGTCTGGCCGATAATGGCGGATGAACGACTGCATAGGTACATCCAGCAGCTGGAGGGTAGGTTGGCAGCGCTAGAGCGTTCCACCTCAGCTGCGGATGTTACCTCGGTCGCCGTTCAGGCAGCTACAGAGGCTGTCGCTCGTGTCTCCGAGGCCAGTCCTGCCCCGACCTTGTCCCGCCTCCCGCTGCCCGATAAGTTCTCAGGGGATAGTGATTCGTGTAGGGGTTTCGTGAGTCAGTGCTCCATTCACCTAGAGCTGCTGGCTACACGATTTCCCTCTGAGCGGGCCAAGGTGGGATTTATCATCTCCCTCCTGTCGGGCAGGGCCTTGGAATGGGCCACTCCACTGTGGGAGCGTGGGGATCCCCTGGTACAGAGTGCCACCCACTTCTTAGTCGCTCTGAAACAGGTGTTCCTGGGACCTCAGGTCACACATGACACGGCACTCCAGTTGCTGGCGCTAACCCAGGGTTCGTCTTTGGTCAGCCAGTATGCCATCCTCTTCAGAACTCTGGTCTCTGAGCTGGAGTGGCCAGATAAGGTGCTCATACCCATATTCTGGAGAGGCCTGGCTGATCATGTCAAGGACACCCTGGCCACCAGGGAGGTGCCTACCACGCTAGAGGAGCTCATTACAGTCTCCACCCGGATTGATGTTCGCTTCACTGAGCAAGGGTTGGAGCGCTCCAGGTCCCGCCAACGCTATAAGTTGGCTCCAAATTTTGCCAGACCGCTGGAACCCCTCGGCCCACCGCCTGAGCCTCCAGAGGCCATGGAGGTGTCCCGCTCTGGGTCCAGGGTCCGGTCCGTGCGGGTACCTCCAGTCTGCTTCCGTTGTCGGCAGACGGGGCACCACGCTAACCTGTGCCCACAGCGGCCGGGAAACACCCCCGTCTAGTGGTTATCGGAGGGGGTCTACTAGACACAGCTAATTTCTCCTCCAAGCTCCTGTTTAAAAGGGCGTTAGAGTTTGAGTCTTCCACTCTGATGGTGGAGGTTTGCGTGGACTCTGGAGCGGAGGGCAACTTTATGTCATCTGCCTTCGCTCAACAACACGCAGTCCCTCTGGTCTTGCTACCTCAGCCAGTCACCATTAGGGTGGTGAATGGGGCGACACTCCCGTCCCTAATCACCCACCAAACGGCTCCACTGAGACTCTCACTGTCTCTGTCTCATCAGGAGATGATGTCTCTCCTTGTGATGCCAGAAGGTATCGACCAGGTCCTCCTAGGGGTTCCCTGGTTACGGGCCCACTCTCCCCACATAGACTGGTCCTCGGGGAAAATCCTCGCTTGGAGTAAGTCCTGCGAGGGTAGGTGTCTGATTGACTGCATTCAGGTCGCTACTTCTGAGGTTCCTGCAGATCTCTCCTCACTTCCCAAGCCATATCGGCAGTATGCAGATGTTTTCTCCAAGAAGGCGGCGGAGATCCTTCCGCCGCACCGCCCTTACGACTGTCCTATTGACCTCTTGCCCGGCGCTGAGCCTCCCCGGGGTCGAGTATACCCCCTATCTCTCCCAGAGACAGAGGCCATGTCGCAGTATATCAGGGAGAATCTGGCAAGGGGATTCATTAGGAAGTCGGTGTCCCCGGCGGGAGCGGGATTCTTCTTTGTCCAAAAGAAGAATGGGGAATTACGTCCGTGCATCGATTACAGGGGACTTAACGCCATAACCGTTAAGAACAAGTATCCTCTGCCCCTGATATCGGAACTATTTGATAGGCTACGGGGAGCGAGAGTGTTTACTAAGCTTGATTTGCGGGGAGCCTATAACCTGATTCGCATCCGTGATGGGGACGAATGGAAGACGGCATTTAACACCAGAGATGGGCACTATGAATATCTGGTGATGCCCTTCGGGCTATGTAACGCCCCAGCCGTCTTCCAAGATTTTGTGAACGATATCTTCCGGGATATGCTTGCCACCTCGGTAGTAGTCTATCTGGATGATATTCTTATTTTTTCTCCAGATATTGACTCCCACCGGAGAGATGTTCACAAAGTTTTCGATCTCCTGCGGGCCAACTCCCTCTATGCCAAATTGGAGAAATGTGTGTTTGAGCAGGAGTCCTTGCCTTTCCTGGGTTACATCATCTCAGCCCAGCGTTTGGCCATGGATCCTGCCAAGCTACAGGCGGTGATGGATTGGCAGGAACCCCATTCTCTCAAAGCGGTGCAGCGCTTTATGGGGTTCATAAATTACTATCGCCAATTCATTCCCCATTTCTCAACTTTGGTTGCACCCATGGTAGCCCTCACCAAGAAGGGTGCGAACCCCAAACTGTGGTCGGAGACTGTCTCCAAGGCTTTCGCCTCCATTAAGTCCCATTTTGCTAGCGCTCTGATGTAGATAAGCCATTCATTCTAGAAGTGGATGCCTCCTCCGTCGGTGCTGGGGCGGTCCTTTTCCAGAAGGACTCGCAAGGTCGGAAGCACCCATGCTTCTTCTTCTCCAAGACCTTCACACCGGCGGAGAGGAATTATTCCATCGGGGACAGGGAGTTGCTAGCAATGAAGCTGGCCTTCTCAGAATGGAGACATCTCCTGGAGGGGGCTCGCCATCCTTTCCAGGTGTTCACCGATCACAAAAATTTGGTCTATTTGCAGACGGCTCAGCGGCTGAATTCTCGTCAGGCCAGATGGTCCTTGTTCTTCTCCCGGTTCCATTTCACACTACATTTTCTCTCCGGGGAGAAGAACGTCCGAGCCGATGCTCTTTCTCGCTCTGTGGTGTCATCAGAGGAGGAGGAGGAGCCTCGACTGATAGTCCCATCGGAGAGCCTGAGGACCGTGGCTCCGGTTGCTCTTGAGTCTGTACATCCGGGCAAGACTTTTGTCGCTGTCCATCTGCGACCGGAGGTCCTCTCGTGGGCTCATTCGTCCAGAGTGGGAGGTCATTTCGGGATCAAACGGACCACTGAACTACTGGCGAGGACATACTGGTGGCCGCATATGGCCCGTGACGTCAAGGACTATATTCAGGCGTGCGTCTCTTGCGCCCAGAATCGGCCCTCTCGGCAGCGGCCCGCTGGGTTACTCTATCCTCTGCCTGGGAGATGGTTGGTATGGACTTTGTGGTGGGTCTGCCCAAGTCCAGTGGCAGCACCGTCATCTGGGTGATCACCGATCATTTCTCCAAGATGGTGCACCTAGTACCACTCTCTCGGCTACCGTCGGCACGAGGCCTAGCGGCATTGTTCATTAAACATGTTTTCCGCCTACACGGCATGCCGGATAAGATTGTCAGTGACCGGGGTCCCCAGTTTGCTTCTCGGTTCTGGAGAGAGCTCTGTTCTCTGCTCAGCATTGAGCTAAATCTCTCTTCGGCCTATCATCCCGAGACGAATGGGTTGGTGGAGAGAGCCAACCAGACCCTGGTGACATATCTGCGACATTTTGTCTCGGCTAGGCAGGATGATTGGGCGTCCTTACTGCCGTGGGCGGAGTTCGCCTTGAACAACGCGGTAGCCGATTCCACCGGTCAGACCCCATTTCTCTTATATTACGGTCAGCATCCGCGCGTCCCCGTGCCCATGCCCGTGTCATCCACCGACTCTAGGGTGGCAGACTGGGCGGTGGAGGCACGTGACATTTGGGACCGCACGCAGGATGCTATCCGGGCCTCCAAGGAGAGAATGAGGTCCTCCGCTGATACCCGCCGGCGCCCTGCTCTGACCTTTGCCCCTGGCGACTTAGTGTGGCTCTCTGCCCGTAACATCAGGCTGCGGGTGGAATCCGCTAAGTTCGCACCACGCTACATCGGCCCTTTCAAGGTCCTCGAGCAGATTAATCCTGTGGTCTACCGTCTAGCCCTTCCACCACACTTGGCTATCTCGGACACGTTTCATGTGTCTCTCCTCAAGCCAGTTCACATATCCCGGTTTTCTGAGCCAGCTGCCAGAACATCAGATCTGTCGTCTGACGAGTTTGAGGTCAATGTCATCGTGGGATGCAAGATGATGCGGGGCAAAACGTTTTACTTGGTGGATTGGAAGGGTCATGGTCCAGAGGCCCGGACCTGGGAGCCGGTGGAGAATATCCACGCTCCTCTTCTCATTGCAGAGTTTGAGCGGAGCGAGGCTCAGAGAGGAGGGGGCCCTAGGAGGGGGGGTAATGTTAGGCGTCGGATTTCCGGCGCTGCACAGCGGGAATCCCGAGCCTTGCCTCCGATGGTCTCCCATTCCTTCCCAGCCGCAGAGGAGCTTGCTCAGCAAACTCGTCGGTCCCGGCGCTCTGTCCAGACCAGCTCTGTGGGTTTGCTTGCTGCTGCCACCCCTGGTTCAGCTTTGGCAATGCATGCTGCTCAGCAGCAAGATCCTCCAGGGACTAAGTCCTCATGTCGGGCCACTGAGCATGCCTGTGGAGTGATCTCCCATTGGAGATCAAAGGTCATGTGCTCAGGTCCTGCTCGTGTTCGGATTGGCCCATCCGAGAAGCAAGGAGGATCACGGACGCCTGCGGCTATAAAAGGTTCGCATGGCCGCTCGGCCATGCGCTAAGATAGACTCAAATAGTTTGGTGTGTATGATGATGGATGCATGTATCTGGTGTCTGACTCATTATGAAACCCCTACCCTTTGATACATCTGTTGTTAGGGTTTAGAGTCTGAGTCAGCGCCTGCTAGTGGCTAGCCTGTAGGCCACAGTGCATACCGGCCGTCTGCACACGCCATTTATTTGATCCCTGTTGGTATCGCAGTCGCGGTGCCGGGCGCTAGCGGTCTAGAGGGACTTCAGTCCTGCTGTCTAAGGGCTGAGTCCTGTGACGTTACGCTAGCGCTTACTCTGCCGAGCTCTGTGAGCGAAAACAGGCTACGGCATCTATTATTTGCGGTAGTGCGGCTCTAAGTCATAAGAGTTCGCCTCGGTACACCTTGGGTGAGGTTAACCCCGTGTGTGCCGTTATTGCACCGCCATATCGCGTCCGCCATTACCGAGCAGCAGTTAACACCTCTGCACGGTGGACCTCGGGCTGCGAACGCACCTAAATACCATCTTATTATTTGGTGTGTTCCGCCAGCCCTTAACAGTATTATACTATATGGAGGACTATGGGGAGTATATAACACTTTATGGCGCACTATGAGGAGTGTATTATACTATATGGAGGACTATGGGAAGTGTATAATACTATATGGAGGACTATGGGAAGTGTATAATACTATATGGAGGACTGAGGAGTGTATTTTAATATATGGAGGACTATAGGGAGTGTATTATACTATATTCATGATTATAGATAGTTTATTATACTATATGGAGGACTACAGGGAGTGTATTATACTATATGAATGACTATAGGGAGTTGTATTATACTATATTGAGGACTATGGGGCACATTATATGGAGAACTATGGGGTGTGGATTTTACAATATGGAGAACAGTGGTGCACATTATAACATATGGAGGACTATGGTATGTATTATACTAAACAGGCAAAATGCTGCATATTCATTGAGTGATTGGATTGTTTATGTCGGAACAGAAATCATTGTTCTCGGCAGCACATCGTCGGTATAAACTGTAGATGTGCTGTTGATAACTTGATACTGTATGGGGATCTATAAGTGATTGTTCTGTCCCCATCATTATTCCTCAGCTGGTGGAAAGAGGCCGGGAAACAAGCGTTGAACGACTTCAATATTGTCGATCACACTCGTTTAGCGGCCTGAACTCAGCACATATAACTGCAACAGAAATGCTTCTGTGTGATGTGCAATATGTTAGCATTTGGGGCCCCATTTTAAACTTTTCCTAGGGCTCCACTTTGCCTAAAACCAGCCCTGCACACAGGCAACAGGACATTCTGCGTAATTTCATGGGCACGAGCACCCTTCGACGAAAAGTGAGGCCAGAAAAAGTAGAGGTGGTTTTAGATTGATTGGCTCAGAGTGCCTTCAGTTCCTTCGCTTGGTCTTCCACCCGGTTCCTTGTTTAAAGCACAGATATTGCACTTGCGGTCCATGGGCATCTGTCTTCCACCTCACCCAATTGCAAATCAGGCAAGTGTTCTGAGCCCAAGTCTAGCAGCAGACATTTCTGCTTTTTGATGACTCTGCTGGCTGTGGTTCTGTGGGCCATTCACTTGGACCTGGCCAACAATTGGAAGAAATTGAGTGCACTGATGCCCAACCACTTGTTCTGTTGGAGTATGTACCAGAAAGTTTCACAGACGGGTTTGCAGAGTACACACAGCAGCTTAAAGTACAGTACTCCCACAAATGGAGGGTTCAAAATATACACTGTGCTTAAATGACAGTACTCTGACGTGTAGGTTGCAGAGGACACAGAGCGGTATTTAGCACATTCTTTCACAAGCGGGTTTGTGGCTAATACACAGCGCTTAAAGGGCAGTACTCCCACAGGCAGAGAGAGCAGAGTAAACACAGCACTTAAAGATCAGCACTCCCACAGGCGGAGAGTGCAAGGGCTACACAGCGGATTAAAGGGCAGTACTTCCACAGGGAGACGGTGCAAGATACACAAAGCAGATTAAATGACAGTACTCATACAGACGGAGAGGGTAGAGTACACACAGCAGCTTAAGGGTACAGTATTCCCACAGGAGGAGGGTGCAAAGTAAACACAGCAGCTTAAAGGACAGTTCTTCCAAAGGCAGAGGGGGCATAGTATGCACAGTTGTTAGTAATAAACTTGGCACTCAATTTGTGAAAAAAGAATGTTCCATTTATTTTTGTGTTCTTCCATAGCGGCGGTACACACCGCAGACACGCGGATCCTCTAATACAGCGCACAACCATAGGCCACTATACCTTTCTCACAGCATCCAGGCATCTATTCCATAGCCACCCTAGAAGCACTCAAGTGTACTTCTTTGAACCAGTACCTTTCTACAGACTATTCTGATGAAGGTCCAGTGTTGGACCGAAAACGTTCAATAGTAATTTTTGTCTGTATGCAAAAATAAATGGAACATTCTTTTTTCACAAATTGAGTGCCATGTTTATTACTAACATTTGTATGACAGGCTGGATACCCTACTTGATGACCTGTCATGAACCAATATATGAGTACCGTGTTTTTTCATATTATAGTTCACACAGTGGCTTAAAATACATTACTACCACGGTGGAGGGTGCAGAATACACACAGCAGCTTTTAGAACGTTAATCTCACAGACAGGTTTGCAGAGTACACACAGCAGCTTAAAGGACAGCACTCTCAATGCAGAGTATGCATAGTAGCCTAAATGACAATACTCCACAGGCGGAGGGGGCAGTATACACAGAAGCCTAAAAAACAGTACTCCCACAGTTGGAGGGTATAGGGGACACACAGAGGCTTAAAGGACAGTACTCACACAGGCAGATGATGCAGAGTACACACAGTGGCTTTAAGGTCAGAATTCCCACAGGCAGAGGGTGCAGAGTATACACAGCGGCTTAAAGAACAGTACTCCCACAGGCGGAGGGGGCAAAGTACACAAAGTGGCGTAAAGGACATCACTACCACAGGTGGAGAGTGCAGAGTACACACAGTGGCTTTTAGCACAGTAATCTCACAGGCAGGTTTGCAGAGTTCGCACAGCGGCTTAAAGGACGGCGCTCTCACAGGCAGAGAATGCAGAGTATCCACAGTGGCTTAAATGACAGTACTCCCACAGGCGGAGGGAGCAGAGTACACACAGCAGCTTAAAGGACAGTACTCCCACAGGCGGACTGTGCAGAGTACACACAGCAGCTTAAATGACAGTGCTCTCACATATAGCACATATAGAGGTTGCAGAATTATGCACAAAACTTTGTGTTTGCAGAGTGTGCAGTCAGAATGTGTCCCTCACTCCATTTGCGACCTATCTCTACATTAATGGGAACATAATGGCGGCGGCTCTCGTGTTCCGGCTTTTATACAGGTTGGGTAACATGCTGAGCCGACCAATCATAGGCATGCCAACAATTGGCATAGCTGTGATTGCTCCGGAAGTGCTCGCAGTCTAAAAGCTTGTGGATTTGGCTGCGCTGCAGCTTTTCAACAATCTTTATTAGACTAACAAACCTGAACAGGAAACTGGACATACAGTAAAATGTCTGTATTCGGTACCGAACACTAGATGTCCAGTACGAACCCCATACTTTCGGGTTCAGGTTCACTCATTCCTATGAATGGCATTTACTCTATCTTGCTTTACGTCAGCAGCATTTTTCCAACAGTTTGTTTCATTTTTTCAACTTCCTTTTTAATTTTTTAGGTTGATAGAAGGCTTACAAATTGAGCAATTTTATGTTCAATTAAATTTACAAAACCTATTCATTCAGTAACAAGTCACTATTGAAATTACTTTTGAGGGCCTCAGTGCTAGAAATTTGTATTCTTCATAACAAAAAGCACATTCAGAAATTATCTAAAACTGGAATGTAAAAATTATTTTTTTTTTTATATAGCCCAAATTTTTAATTTTCACAATAGAAAAAATGGACCTTATAAATAATTTTCCAACTTCTGAATCCAACAATACCCCATGTACGGTTGTACAATATTGTCTGGGAACATGGCAGGGTTCAGAGGGGAATGAGCGCCATTTAGGTATTGGAACACAGATTTTGCTGGAATGGTTTGCAGGCACGATGTAACGGGACACTTCTAGGTCATGTGGTAGCTCAAAAGATGGCTAGTATGAAGAAGTATGGCACTATCTGCACCGCTTTCCAGAGTGTAGTTGTTCATTTCCATTCATCCTTTAACTCTTATATATGGATCTGGAATTACACTGGGACTCCTAGGCTTGTGCCACAGAGTAAGTTGCTGCTGAAAGGTTAGAGATGGCAAGAAGAATAGTCACTTAGCCGGGTCAGAAGCAGGACGGCAGAGAAAATACAAAATCAGTAGACATATTAGTAATCCGTAAACCAGCCAGGGTGACAAAAGAGAAAAAGGACACAAGTTGGGAGCTGAACACAGCAGACTGAACCTGAGGAGAATAAGGCTGTATCTGGCTGCTTCCGGCAATAGGCTTCAAGCTTTATTAGAGTGTGGTATTTACCAATTGGCTGAGTCAGGGATGTCATTGCTTTGGCAGGACTGCCCACACACCCATAAAGTGACTCCATTTTGGAAATTATAACCCTCAGTGAATTGACCTATAGGAGTAGTGGCTATTTTGACTCCACCGTGTTTTCCTCAAAATTGGCATTCACTGGATATTGGAGAGTGAAAATTGCAAATGTGCCATTTCATTACCCAACATATAGTACCCAGATTGTGTTCCAGGAGACACACACAGAGCAAATTATGTGGATTCTTATCACTACAGCAATGCCAAATACATGGTAAATGTGGTTTGGGCACACTGCAAGGCTCCAAAGCGAGGGAGTGATTTGACTTTGGGAGAGTAGATATTGCTGGATTGGTTTATGGAAACTATTTTGCTTTTCAAGAGCCTTTAAGCCACTAATAACGTAAAAACCTCTGTTTTTCCATTGACAGATGATGGACCTGAGTGGAGAATTGTTTTTAGCATGATAAGTAGAAGTTTTTATTGGTATCATTTTCACCTACATAACAATTTTTGGTGGCTTTGTATTCCAATATTTGGATGGCTCTGCTGCTTCATCCTATAAGAGTTTTTCTTAGACTGTGATCTGTCATTGTCTTGGTGAATAATTGAATTTTTCTACATAACTTGCCATTTCTAATTAAATTGTAAGTAGGAATGTTCAAAAATATGAAATTCAAAAACATTTTATTCAAAATAATAGTTGATTTTATTCTTGGCAGATGACTGTACCAGGAGATCAGAGGAACAGCTGACATCTTCAGTTTTTAAATCAGATAATCTAGAGAACCCACAAGATGCAATTGAAGTGAATTCCATTACTCCAGATATACCATCATCCCCTCACAGCAAACATCTCTCAGCTGACCCTTGGAAACAGGTCCTGTCTTCTGATTCATTACCAACTACTAAAGAAAATGAAAGTTACAAAATAAGCATTAAAAAACAAACTGTTCTTAAGGCAAAGAAGCCATTATCACGTTCAGAATATGGAAATGGTTTTCCACTTGAAACGTCTTTTCTTAAACAAAAAAAAATTCACACAGCAGAAAATAGATTTACTTGTTTCCGTTGTGGGAAATGTTTTAACCAGAAATCAGATCTTGTTAGGCATGAGAGAATTCACACAGGGGAAAAACCATTTTCATGTTCAGAATGTGGGAAATTTTTTAACCAGAAATCAGATTTGGTTACACACCAGAGGACTCACACAGGGGAGAAGCCTTTTTTATGTTCAGAATGTGGCAAATGTTTTAACCGGAAATCAATTCTTGTTAGTCATCAGAGAACCCACACAGGGGAGAAGCCTTATTTATGTACAGAATGCGGGAAATGTTTTACAGATAAATCATCTCTTGTTTCACACCAGAGAACTCACACAGGGGAGAAGCCTTTTTCATGTTCAGAATGTGGGAAATGTTTTGCAGATAAATCATTTTTTGTTAAACACCAGAGAACTCACACAGGAGAAAAGCCATATTTATGTTCTGAATGTGGGAAATGTTTTACCCAGAGATCAGATTTGGTTAAACACCAGAGAACTCACACAGGAGAAAAGCCTTTTTCATGTTCAGAATGTGGGAAATGTTTTGCAGATAAATCAGCTCTTACTTCACACCAGAGAACTCACACAAGAGAGAAGCCTTTTTCATGTTCAGAATGTAGGAAATGTTTTGCACATAAATCATCTCTTGTTAAACACAAGAGATTTCACAGAAGGGAGAAGCCCTTTTCATGTTCAGAATGTCTGAAATGTTTTTCAGATAAATCAAATCTGGTTAAACACCAGCGAAGTCACACAGGGGAGAAGCCTTTTTCATGTTCAGAATGTGGGAAATGTTTTGCACATAAATCATCTCTTGTTATACACCAGAGAACTCACACAGGGGAGAAGCCTTTTCCATATTCAGAATGAGGAAAATGCTTTAAATATACATTATGCCTTGACGAACACCTGAGAAGTCACGCCTTGAATAAGTCTTTTTCCTGTCCACAATGTGGGAAATATTTTAACCGGAAATTCTGAATTGATATACAGCAGAGAAATCACACAGGGGAGAAGCCTTTTTCATGCTCACAATGTGGGAAATATTGTGCACAAAAATAATTTATGTTTGCTCATCAAAGAGCTCACATGGTGGAGAAACAATATTCATCTTCAGCATGTTAAGAAATTTTACCTTCTTAAACATAAAAAAATCCACATAGGGAGAAGCCATTATCATACCTAGAATTTGAAAAATGATATACTGAAGTATCAAATTTTGTTTACCATCACACAGAGAAATTATATTTTTACAGAAAAAAAATCATATAACAGACAGTCGTATAATTAAATGAGAAAGGGTAATTATTTATAACATACTGTATGTTTCAGACTATATGACACACTTTTAGCAAAAAAAAAATCTTGCTATTAAGTGAATGTACGTAGCTTCTTATTACAGAGGAGAACGCACAGACACAGTATCTTTACTGATCACTGAGAGATCTGCTCTCTCTCCTCCAGCCCCACACTTACCTAACTAATTAGTGAAAAAGTACCGAGACCTGCACAGAAGCTGCACGCCCTGAGTGAGCAGCTGAAGAACCTTCCACCATACTAGCTCAAGGACCATTCAAATTAGGTAATCAATCACATGACCTGGAAGGAGCTGCAAAATTGGGTAATGTATAGAAAGTTTATGTGTATGCAAATGTGCATCTGTAGTAGAGCCGTGGGTATGGAAATGTGCATGTGTAGCAAAGCTGCGTGTGTCTGTAAATGTTTGTGTGTAGTAGAGCTGTGTATGTATGTGCGTGAACAACAACATCCAACAAGGCAAGAGAAGTAAAGCCATAAAATAAATAGCCGTTATTCTTATGAAATGACAAAATTATAAAAAGAATTAAAAGGAGATACATGTCCAATAAACACTTACAAGGTAAGTATGTAAATATACTGCCATGTGACACACAGGCACTATGAAGGAGCATAAGACCTGTATACAAGTACGGAGCAGTATAACAGTACAATACCCGTGCAGAAATAAGTGACCTGCTCTGTAATATACTAGTGCCTTATGAATACTCTGCACATATGGCCAGAAAAAAATATTTGCATGTCACTGCATGAACTGTGTCACTAAAGTTATCCAAACAGATATATCCTGCGCAAAAATTCCTACACCAGGCTGGTATGGTGTATATAAACCAATATAGTATAACTAAAGTGTGACTCATACGACCCAGGTAGGAAAGCATATAATCTAGTCAACAATGACCCTAGCTGATTATCATAGCCAGTAAGCAATAAGCAGGAGTGGCCGCTGGTAATACAATGCCAAGTGCATATAAGTGAAATACATACAGCCCTATAAGGTATATATTCCCTAAATAAATAGAGCCAGTGCCCATAAAGAAAAAAATGCACATATATACCTTACAATATACAATAAAGTGCATATAACTAAGTGACAGCAGCCTCATGGAGCATGAGTCCCCCACACAATTTGAGCCAATGCCCCAAGAAAAAATATCCAATAAAAGTACACCGATTAATACACAGGTCTGGTATGATATATATAAACTAGTGTAGGTAACCAAAATATTTATGTAACTGAGGTATAGCAAGCCATATCTGATAATGGAGTCAACAGTGACCCTTCTTAGTTACCTCCACCTACAGTCGTGTGATGGACATGACCACTAGCAATGAAATACAGAGTACATATAGGAAACATGCAACCTTGCTAGATTTTTCTTCCCGTTTTCCAGTACACTATATGGTGAAATGAATGATGTTCATTCAAAAGTAAAACTCATCCCTCGAAACACAAGCCCTAAAATGGTTATATTGATGGAAAAGTAAAAAAGATAAGGCTCTTGGTAGACGGGAAGAAAAAGCAGAAATGAAAGAGCAGAATACTATGGTGTGAAGGGGTTAATGTTCGAGCTGTGAAGCTATATGTGAATACAATACATGGTGCAGAGAAGCACGAACAATAGATGTGTGACTTCCATATTCTACCCTAGTGCATTACAATTAGTGATATTCACCCCTTCACTTTACACCATCAGGGATGATTTAATTAGTAGGAAAAATGTTTTTGCCTTTTTTTCTGCTGCCTAAACCTTGGATGCGTCTTATGTTCTGAAAAATAGAGTTTATAAGAATTAGAAATATGTGCAGTTACTAATATATTTTATCCAAAAAGCAATAAAAAGCAATATTCAACGTGCAGTCAATATTTCACATTGTGATATATTCATATATACACCATATGGACAAATATTGCAACCCTTTACCCCACCCCAACCCGAAACAAAACCCAAAATGTTCTCCTCCCTCTTCCTAACTCGTAACCCGAAAATAGATAAGGACATTCGGAGTTGCCAATCCTCCCTCTTTTGGAGATGAAGCTCTTTTCCTCTCCACACAAGGTCCTTGAACACATTTCCAATGATTTTAAATACTTTGCAAACATTTGAGAGAACAAAGTGGGGGGGGGGAATGAACCCCACTTTTTTAAAACATTTCTTTTTAGGGAAATTACAATAAATGTCCCCAATCCCTTCTCCCAATCCAAAATGCTTGGGCCAGATTATCTCTCCAGAAACCCCTGTATATTAGGGCCCCAGTGACATGACCCATTATATAGAAGAATAGCACTGTCTCCATAGTATAGAGATCAGACAAGGTCTCATATTCAGGCAGTTTCTATTTTATTCCAACCCTCTTTAGATGACCAAGGTCAGAGTCTCATTATACCAAGTAGAGAAGCTCCAGGGACAAAGGCCCCGTCTGGTCCTAACATGCTGGGGCTGGAGTATCCAGCCTCGTGGCCTGGATTCTCTCATTTCTGGCCCCAGCGTTTCTTGTAGAATAAATCCCTTTCTCATAAAGTCCTGTAGTAATGACTTTGTTATCAGGTTTTGTAGGATGGTTCGTCTGACTCCATCTTCAATATACAGTATGTGCAATAAACAATAAACGTCCTACTGCAGTTTTACTGTGTGTGTCCATTGTCAGTTCTTCTACATACCCTAATAAACTAGCGGCTAAACCTGCTGATTATGATTTTGCAGCTGTAATAACTTTCCTCCACAGAAGTAAAAAAAAAATTGTTCTAGCACACTTTTTGTTCTTAAACTCAGAACCCCAAAGACCTACCTCTACTACTAAGGGAAATAATTCCAAAAAGTGAGGTTCTTACAAAGAGCAAAGACCTTTGTCATAACGTGTTGTAGGCCACCTGGCCATATAACACTCAGAACCGTGAATAGCACCCAACAGATGGTAGAAGTCGGGATGTACCAGAAGAACGCAAAAGGCTGACTCAATTTCACCCTTGACTATAAGTGCTCCTTGTGCTACTCGCAGATTAAAGTGATGGCCCTGTCAAAAAAGACAAGAGAAAATGATGCATCTTCCTTGGAGATACCATTTTTCAATGATGCACCCTTGTGGTGAAAAAGGTGGTGAGAAATGTATATTGTCCTTTTTTTTAGGAACAATACACAATGGGCAAACTGTCATGTTTGGGAAAGGAGAAGAAAGAAAAGGCCTACTATCCTGCCCAACAAGAACTCATTTTCTATTCTTCTATTTCTTCTCTACTGATGATTTAGTTCTCAGTGGCTGATTGAAAAATTTTTAGGAGCCAAGGATCGCTAGAATAATAAAGCAGTATGAAAATAACATAAAACATAGATGGGTGGCTGCTTCTTTACTGGGGTACTTGTCTAGCCATGGGGACATAGTGACCACGCTCTCTGGGTTTTTTTCATTCAGGTGTCCCCACTGGAATGGTGGTTGCTTTTCCTGGCTTGTTACAGCGATCTGCTGGGTGTTGTCTGCCACAGACAGAGCATTCATGTTTATATTTACATTAAGCCATAAAATCTGCAGTGACCCTCGCTAAAGAGCCAACACGCTCCAGGTCTGCACTCAGCCACTCGTACTGGATCGACTACTGATTGGTCTATTCCTGCACTTTCCCTTCCGTGTACCTCTAGGTTTACTTTTCTTTTTACACATCTACTGCTCAGAATCTGAAGATGATTTAGCTATCTCTTCCTTTCTCACTGTGCACATTAAAGATTGTGATGATTTAGATCAATTATACCAGTGATAAAATCATGTAAGTCGTGCAGTGAAAAAATAGCCACAATTCCGATTATGGATACAGCAACACAGGATACTGAGAACCTAGGAATGACCCTAGGAAAGTGTCATATGCAATGATGTGTAAGGAGGTTAATGGCCGCGTAATCAATGGGAGGTATGTATCACAGAGATATCTGCTCTCTGAGGTAACCCGGAATATTTTCTTTAGTGCACGTAAACACTAAGATGTCATTTGGTGCACCTGGGTCCGGGTGGCGGGTAGCTATGAGAGATGGGCGGGTCTGGCTACCCACATACCTCACATCTGGGTGTGGTTACAGCTTATGTAATGGAGGCTGTTGTTTGGCACATGGTCTGTCTTGGGAGGGAGAAGGCTTCCTGTGTGTGTGGCTCCAGACCGAGCCTGCGTGCTGGACATTACCCCATCCTGTGTGCCCAAAGGCCTGGCGGAGCAGAACCCTGCTAGGAAAATTGATGCGTTGTTTTGCCTGCTCTAAAGGCTGTTTACCTTTATAAAGGCTTCTGGGTTTATAAAATAAATAAACCCACATGGACTTTTAGGCTGTGTGCGCACGATGCGATTTTTAAGCGTTTTTGCTGCGATTTTCGGCGCAAAAACGCTGCGAAAACGTTTAAAATCTTGTACATGACGCACCCCATGCATTCCTATGGCATTCTGCACATGCTGTGCTAATGCTGCGCTTTTTTCCGCGGCGGAATCGCATCACGGAAAAAATCGCAGCATGATCATTCTTTTGTGCGGAATCGCAAAGAATTGTCACGATTCCGCACCCATAGGAATGCATGAGAATCGCTTACTTCCCGCATGTGGCTATGCCCACCATGCGGGAAGTTAAGCGTCTCATGTGCGGTTGGTACCCACAGTGTGGAGGAGAGGAGACTGTCCTCCAGGCTCTGGGTACCATACCCCTGTAAAAAAAAAAAAGAATAAAAAATAAAAAATCGGGGTATATTTACCTTTCGACGTCCCGCGCTGCATTCCCGGGCTTCAGCGTTCCCAGTAATGCCTTGCGGCAAGGTCCTATGATGACGTAGTCTCACGTGACTCTAGCGGTCTCGCGAGATCGCTATAGTAACGCGAGACCAACGTCATCACAGGTCTCGCAAGGCATCGCTGGGAACGCTGAGGCCCGGGAATGCAGCGCGGGACGTCGGAAGGTAAATATACCCTGATTTTTTATTTTTTTATCATTTTTAACATTTTATCTTTTACTATTGACGCCGCATAGGCGGCCTCTATAGTAAAAAGCTGGTCACACTTGTCAAACACTATGTTTGACGAGTGTGACCAACCTGTCAATCACTTTCCAAGCGATGCTTCAAATCGCTTGGAAAGTGCTTGAGAAAATCGCGACAAAATCGCGAACAGAATCGCGGTGAAATCGCGCGGAAAAAAACGTGCGATTTCTGGGAAGGAGTCCGGTTTTCATTGTGCGTTTTAAAACACTACATGGGCCCATAGCCTTAAAGGAATGTGCCTCCTGTTTTCCTCTTGATGCACCTGAGTGAGTACAACCCCTACAGTTGGTGCTAGACTGCGGGCATCGGTCCAGGAGGTACCTAGGAGGATTATAGAAGGGGATTGCTGTGGAGCGGCAGGTCCACAAACTCCAGGCAGCTTGCTGTGGATCGGCGGGTCAACGAACTCCGAGCGGCTTGCTGTGGATCGGCAGGTCCACGAAATCTGCAGGTCCACGAAATCTGCAGAGCGGAGCCTTTGCAAGCCATGCAGAGAGGTGTGGAGCCGTGCACAGCCTTGCAGAGCCTAGCAGGGCGGTGCAGAGCCGAGCTGTGAGGAGCTGTTGGGGCAGATAGACTGCCATGTACAGGTGGTGAGGGGCCTGAGAGGGTCGTGGGGAGTCCATGGGGTGGAGTCCCAAAGGGGTGATGACCCAAGGAGGGATGGTTGCCCGAAAGGGGGTGAAGTTCCAAAAGGTGCGGTGACCCAAACATGGATGGTTGCTCAAAAGGGGGAGGAGACCCAAAAGGGGGTGGTGACCCAAACAGGAGTGGTGGCCCAAAAGGGGCGGCGATGAATGCGCCAATGGACTGTTGTCGGGAACAATGTTCAAACAGCGCATGTCCGGTATCCTGTGCAGATTATAAAACTGGCAAGACGTCACAGAGGTGTTCTGTGGGAGTCAATGGATAGAGCGTGACTGGACTTCTAATAAGAAAAAAGAGAACGGGCTCGATGGAGCGCTGGCATAAGCCACACAAGTTAGGGGGAAAGTAAATGATGAGCCCAAGGCAGCACCAGCCGCAGACCCTCGTGGAGGGACAGTAAATGTAGAGCAATAAACCGTGGTCAGGAGGGAGCCAAGGACACGTTTTGACAGCAGGACACTGTCTTCATCAGGTGGGACTTCTAGACTCAGGGAGCACGGTGACCCTGGTGATTCTCGGAAGGAAAGTGGAAGTCCACTGCATCCATGGGGTCGCTAGGGATTATCCGGCATCCAGGATAATCATTGAGACACCCACAATTAATAATAGCCATGATGTCCCTGTAGTCCTAGACTTGCCTTACCCTATTATAATAGGCCGGGACTCTGAATTGTTTTGGAGCTTGTGGGAGGATAGGGAAGTGTCTGATTGCTCAGAGGGGAGCCGGAATGATCCTAAGGGAGCTCCACTGCAGCAGATGGCTGTAGGGGTTCCTGGTAATGTGATGCATACAGAGGAGGAGGTAGCGCCCTCTAAGGTCGATGGCCCAGAGTTAGTGGTGACCGGAAGAAAGTGTGGGTCTGACCAACTCAGGCACTTAGCAGGGGTGATCAACAGTGTGACCACTGGAAACTAGGTAGATCCAGGAAAGGGGTCTGACACCTGTTTAAGTAGGGACTTGTTGTTCCAGGGTGACAGGGTGAGTAGTGGTGACTCCCATTCAGACTGTGACTATAACGCATGAGAAAAAGCTTGCAGTAAGGTAGAGCTGGTTACAAATGGCAAGTCTTCCCCTCGTTGCCGGTAATACGGCAGTCGCAGAAAGGCAGGACTGGCTACACCCTCTGGAAAGAGGACTGTAGAATAGACAGGGTCAGGTGTAAACAAGGTTAATGTCCTTGATAAGGAGGTCACTTTACCGCTGACAAACCCCAGCACAAAGGTAGTCGATGATGTGAGGAAGATAAAACTGACACAGGGTGGCGGTAGAGATCCATCAGTGAAAATCACAGTAGGAGAAGAAGTAACAGAGAGCACATATGGAGTGAAAACCCACAAATGTCATGGAGAGTAGACTGGTGGACCATTTAACTCTGAGGTGGTGGAAAATGACAACTGCATCAAAACTCTTGAAGGGGAAGGGAACTGTGATGATGTGTGTGACCCCATGAGAGTGGAGAGTGAGGACTCCAGAGAACCCAAGGCTGGGAAGATGATGTGTGGGAATAAGAACAATGAAATGTTCCAAGAACCCAGCAGAGTTCCTGGAAGCAGTAAAAAACCATGTTGAGCAAGAAATGGTCTTGAGACAAGCGACTAAATACAGAGTGGATGAGCTGGATAAAGAATTCTCTGAGCTCAGGGATTACCTGTCAACGTGTCAAACAGTGAACAAGGCCATATTGGAAGATATGGAGGTGCTCAAAGAAGTATTAAGGGGACTTCTACACAAGAAGAAGATGGTGGTCGCAGACTTGCAGTGGTAGTTCCATAGTGGTAAATGGGCTGAGATGCAAATACCCATCTTGGCGAGGTGTCTGGAAGATTGTGAAGTTCAGGGAGAGCTTGCGCTAAAGACTGAGAAAGACAATCACCCGGTGGTGGCAGATGACATGATGGAAACTTCCAAGGCAAAGCAGGAGCCATCGGTCCCTGAAGAGGTTGAGACTTCGCTCTTCAAGTGCGTAGTAGAAGTACCCGAGGACTTGAGAGAAACTTGTGCCAGTGAGTCTGCGCAGTGGAGCGCAGTGGAAGGCAGTGGAAGCATGTAGTGTGAACTGGGCACCAGAGACTAAGCAGTTATTTATACTGTAAACTAAGGAAGTCACAGTGAAGCAGGTGGCTATCCTGAGTGACATGCACCTACGCTGTCTTCGCACGAAACGGATAATCCTGTTGAGGAATGCGGAAGCTGCTCAACATCTGGAGCGTACAAGGAAAACTCAAAGTCGTTTGGGGTTTGTGGAAGACTTTCAAATGCCCAGGAATATGGTGAGGAAAGTTATTGGGAGACTTGGAAAAGTAATACAGGAGATCGTGAATAAGTCCGGTGTGGCGAGAGTGAGGATTCCGGCTGATGACGAAGCCTAGGTAGCTGGTGAAGATGGGATGGTTCCATTAGTCATTGTCGGATCAATGTAAAGCCTTAGAAATATCCGAATACTCCTTGAATATTGGATGGCATACCTAAGAGAGGTAGAGCAGCTAAGACTTGACAGACTGCAGATTAATAAACAGCTACAGGAAATGGAAAGAAAATGGCGACCACCTTCGACCTAAGGTATAGAGAGATGATGGAGTTCTCGAAAGACTGGAAGTACTCAATCTGAAGCTAAAAGAGGAAGTAGAGATACATGGAATGACTGGTCCATAAAGAGAATAGGAGAAATTGCCAACAGAGAGACAACTGAAGGTGGCCTGATGGAAGAAGACTCGGAAGGGTTAGAAGTAGTAACTCCTCTGTTAACTCAGTGCTGAGTAGCCCTGGCAAGAGACTCTGTAACAGACGTGGTGGCAAAGAGTCAGACCAGACAGTATGTATGTGTGCAAGGGAATCGCATTACCGTACTGATGTCCAGGGATGGGGGTGCAACTCTATCAGAGGATGTGATGGAGTCGAATGATAAACGGTTTTAAAAGGCTTCAGCGACAGACGGGTTTACTTTCAAAGGCGACTGAGAAGGGTCTCTGGTCGGGTAATTGAAGGTGCCAAGCTGTACGGCTTTAGGCAAAGGGCGAGGTATGTAAGGAGTCTAATGGCCGCATAATCAATTGGGGGTATGTGTCACAGATATAACTGCTCTATGTGAGGTAACCCAGAGTATTTTCTTTAGTGCATGTAAGTGCTAAGATGTCATTTGGTGCACCTGGATCCAGGTTGCAGGTAGCTATGAGAAATGGGCAAGTCTGGCTACCCACATACCTCACATCTGGGTGTGGTTACAGCTTATGAAATGGAGGCACATGGTCTGGGTCTTGGGAGGGAGAAGGCTTCCTGTGTGTGGCTCCATACCAAGCCTGTGTGCTGGACATTGCCCCAGCCTGTGTGCCCACACACCTGGCCGAGCAGAGCCCTGCTGTCAGAAATACCACACTGCACTTGCTCACAGAGCCAGTGCGCATGTCGTGAGTAAAACAAACTGTGCTCAAAGATACCTGTGAAGCAGGGCAACAGCCGTGAAGATGCGTGCTTCAAACAGGACCTGAAGCTCGTGACTGCCAAGGGGCGGACCCGGCCACAGGTCTCTCAGGCCACAGGACATCAGTGAGGCTGCGCAGAGTCCCTGGCTGACCTGAGGTGAACTGATGAGCATGAGAAAAAGTTCAGAAACTTTCCCACGCTTATTACTTCATCTCCGGTCAGCTAGGGAGGCTGCGCAGAGATGAATTCATTCATTCTACAGTGGTTTACAGCGGGGCTGGTCGCATTAGCACCGGTCCCTGTTGTAAACTAGTTATCCCCTTGTGATGGATTGCAGCGGGGGACCTGACTGAACAGCGGAGAGGTATGTATATTGTTGTTTTTTTATTTTTTATTTTTACAGAAAAGGGCTTTTTTTGGATTAATAAATATGGTCAAAAACGTGTAATTATTTCATTAAAATAATTTTTTATTAATGTGTGTGTCTTTTTTTTTAAACCTTTACTATTCTAGGGTTAATAATGGAGAGGTGTCTTATTGACACCTCTCCATCAGTGGCGGATTATAATGAGGTCAATATGGGCGGTAGCCCAGGGCCCAGTGGTGTGGGGGGGCCCACCAGCCCAGGGTAAATTGCCCCATTATAATCCGCCATTGGCCACCGCAGCCCCTTACTGTTAAATCCCTGCTCTGTTCGCACAGGATCTGTGATAAGGTCACAGGAGGGGAGGAGTCAGGGGTCACATGATCAGGCATCTCAGTCGGAGGCCCCTGATCATGTAACTCCTGACTCCTCCCCTCATGTGACCTCATCACAGGTCCTGTGCGCACGCACAGCCCTCGATGTATGTAACTATGCAGGACACTGCTGTGCTGGTTGTCATTGTGCTGAATCAGTCAAGTATGTGTGGGGTCAGGAGGGGTTTTCAGGGTTGATGTAGCTGCATGTGTGTATGGAGCGGAGCCACGCGTGTACGAGGTGTACGGAGCGGAGCTGTATATGTACAAAGTGTACGGAGCAGAGCCGTATGTGTACGAGGTGTACGGAGCACAAACGTGTGTGTATGAGGTGTATGGAGTGGAGCCGTATATGTACGTAGTGTACAGAGCAGAGCCGTATGTGTACGGAGCGGAGCCGTATGTGTACGAGGTGTACGGAGCGGAGCCGCGCGTTTACGAGGTGTACGGAGTGGAGACGGGTGTGTGTACGAGGTGTACGGAGCGGAGCCGTGTGTGTACAAAGTGTATGGAGCTGAGCCGTGTGTTTACGGAGCGGAGCGAAGCCGCGTGTGTACGAGGTGTATGGAGCAAAGCCGCATGTGTACAAGATTTACAGAGCGTGGCCACGTGTGTACAAGGTGTATGGAGCAGAGCCGCATGTGTACGAGGTTTACGGAGCAGAGCCATGTGTGTACTGAGTGGAGCCGTGTGTGTACGAGGCATACAAAGCAGAACCATGTGTGTATGAGGTGTGCGGAGCCATGCATGTACAAGGAGTATGATGGGGAGCATTCATACCTCCCAACCGTTCCAGATTTTGAGAGTCTGCGCCACTGCCCCGACCGGGAGCTGACTTTTCCCGCGGACACAGGAGTACACGGCGGAGCCCCGAGGAGCACTTGAAAACTCCCGCGCGAAATTCCATCAGAAGTGACGTGCTGGAAGCTGACCGCAAATTAGGTAATTTCGGGAGGAGATTGTGACGGAACCATGGAGGCACTTCAGATCCATCACCGTGTCCTCCTCCGACAGCGCGGACAGTGGGATCGCCTTGGACTCGGGGATGTCGGCCATGTGAGTGGATCATGATATGTTCTGCACCAGGAGGCTCAGGTGGGCACTATAATGTGAGCCAGACTGGTATGGTATCTTTATAGAATTTTTCTTTCTCTCTCTGTTTCTTTCTCTCTCTCTGTTCTTTATTTCTCTTTCTCTCTGTTCTTTCTTTCTTTCGCTCTGTTCTTTTTCTCTTTCTTTCCCCTCTTTCTTTCTTTCTTTTTCTTTCTCTCTCTAATCTTTCTTTCTCTCTGTTCTTCCTTTCTTTCCTCTCTTTCTTTCTCTCTGTTCTTTCTTTCCTCTTTCTTTCTTTCTCTCTATTCTTTCTTTCCCCCTCTTTCTTTCTCTCTCCCTCTCTGTTCTTTCCCCTTTCTTTTTCTCCGTCTCTTTGTTCTTTTTTTCTGTCCCCTCTTTCTTTCCCCCTCTGTTCTTTCTTTTTTTCCCCCTCCTTTCTTTCTCTCTGTTCTTTCTTTTTCTGTTTCTCTCTTTTTTCTTTCTTTCTCTCTCCTTTCTTTCTCTCTCCTTGCTTTCTCTCTCTCTGTTTTCTTTTTTCTCTCTCTCTGTTCTTTCTTTTCCTCAGTACCAGCCACTGTGCCCACAGTACCAGCCACTGTGCCCACAATGCCAGCCACAGTGCCCTCAATACCAGTCAGTGTGATCAGCAGTGCTAAATGGGTGTGGTTGTGGCATGGACAAGGGTGTGACTAGTTGTGAAATGGGTGTGGTCAGGCGGCAGGTAACCAATCATCATAGTGGAAGTCGTTTGTTTCCATCAAGTTTGTTATATGTGGGCAGTGGGCACCTCTAGTAAGATGGGCACGAGATGGCGGGTCTTGTCACCTCTGCCTCACACATAAGTTACTATGAGGTGTACATTATTCCTGACACGTTTCTTTCTTGGCCTACTGAGAGAAATGTTTTGACCAGTTGAAAGTTATACAACTTGAGGATAGTGCATGTATGCGCTGCCTGCATGTAGTAATATGTGTGTGTATATATATAAATATATATATACAGCATATATTTACTTACTCCGACCCCTATATAAACCCTGCCACTCTGACCGCCGTCCACTTTCCCATGCTCCTGTTCCAATCCTGGGGTCTTTTTTGTCCCCTTGGTCCTCCACATGCTGAACATCTGGGACATGACTAATATTGCGCAATGTGCGCTTGTTCGTCGGCAGATGCAGCGTCGTGTCCAGTGTGTGAGGAGACGGCGACTTTTCTGTGGCGTTAACCCCTCTGCTGCCATGTTGGGCACAGCCTGTGACGAGGAGCGTCTCTTCCTGTGTATCCGGCCACAGGCTGCACACCGGAGACTGCTTCTTCTATCTGGGGAAGTTCATGAAGCAGAAGCCTCTGTGTGACTCATGTGAAGTAACTTGTCTGACAGGTCATGGGTCCAGGTCAGCAGGTGATTGCAGACTATTAGCTGGTTTCGATGTTAGGTACAGGTGAGTCAGTGTTAGGCATCAGGTTTCTGCATCTGCTCTGCAGGAATCCAGAGCCTCACATTCTGTGGTCTCCTGCTGTCTACCGCAGAGGAGATTGCAGCAGATCGCTCCAGAGACTAAGTCCCTCTGTTCTACTGGGCATGCTCACGAGACGATCTCCCATTGGAGATAGGGAGTCATGTGCCCTGGTCCTGCTCCAGATCTCATTGTTCCATCTCGGAGATCTGGAAGCTTCCGGAAGGTCACGGCTATAAAAAGCGCGCATGACCGTTCGGCCATGTGCTAGTATAGTCTCTAGTTGCTACTGTGTGAATGATGATGGAAGTATGAACCTGCGAATGACTCATTAAGATCCCCTCTGATATTACGAATGTGTATAGGGACTTAGTTTAGAGTCAGCGCCAGCGCGTGGCAAGCCTCAAGCCACTACAGCATCATCCACAGTGCTAGCGTCCGACATTGCGCCTGCTTCCTTGCTTTGTCGTCTAGCGGCAGTGTCCTACGCCGCACTGCAGTTGCAGCCCTCTTTGGCGTCCGCAGTAGCGACGCCGCACGCACGGTAGGTCTAGACGGATGCAGCTCCTCTGTCTTGGGTCCTGCTCCTGTGACCAGATACCGTGTGTGCATTTACCTGAGACCTGTGACACTAACAGGCTCAGCCTTTTGTGTTTACCTCTGCTGACATCTCTGTGAGCAAACAGAGATTGCTTAGCGCACTTGGGTGACGTTCAACCCGCGTGCGCATTTCCGCCTTATTGCTTGTCTGTCACTACTTAGCAGCAGTGTTTACACCTACTGCACGGTGGACCCCGAGCGGCGAACGCACTTTATTATTTATTTTTATTTAGTGTGTTCCGCCGTTCCTAACTTTATACTAGCGCCAGGGTCTGGCTAGTAATGGCAGATCAGCAGCAACTCCTACAGTACATTCGGCAGCTAGAGGGCCGGTTGGCTACTCTTGAGAGTGCTATCTCAGCTGCGAAGTGTACTGAGGCTGCTGTACAGGCAATCGCAGAGGCGGTTTCACGTATGTCCACGTTCTCCCCTGCGCCGACAGTTTCCCACCTCCCGTTGCCCGATAAATTTTCTGGTGATTGTGCCTCCTGTAGGGGTTTCGTGAGCCAGTGCTTTATCCAGCTGGAGTTACTGGCTGCGCAATTCCCTACGGAACGGGCTAAGGTGTGGTTTATTGTTTCCCTACTGTCGGGCAGGGCGTTGGAGTGGGCCACGCCACTATGGGAGCGTGCTGACCCAGAGGTTCGGACCGCTGCTCAGTTCTTAACATCTATCAAGCAGGTCTTCCTGGGACCACGGGTCACGCACGATACCTCTCTTCAGCTACTTGCATTAACTCAGGGATCTCTCTCGGTTAGCCGGTTTGTCGCTCGTTTTCGGACACTGGCTTCCGAGCTGGAGTGGTCTGATAAAGCCCTCATCCCTGTGTTTTGGAGAGGTTTAGCAGAGCATGTTAAGGATGCTCTGTCTACCAGAGAGGTGCCTGTAAGTCTGGAGGAGCTGATTGCCACTGCCACCCGCATTGATCTCCGTTTTTCGGAGCGCGGGTTGGAGCGTGCTCAAAACAGACGGAAGGTTACTTCGGCTCCCAACCTTTTTGAACCTCCGTAATTACCCGAGCCAGAGTCTTCACTCCCAGAGCCCATGGAGGTGTCGCACGCCAGTCTCGATGCGCGTCTGGCACTAAGCTCCACTCGCGGTAACCACTGTCAGCACTCTGTTCCCCAGGATAACGGAGCCTCGCAATGGCCAAACTCGGTGCCACCGGGAAAGATCTTTGACCCCACTCGCCTTCGGCCGAAGGTTCTCGCGTAGCACACGCGTCCAGGGCGGGTGGCCACTGTGGCTACATGCAGACCACAAAACTCCTGGCAGGGTCTTATTGGTGGCCGCACAGGGCTCGAGACACTAAAAAGTATATTCAGGCATGTGCCTCTAGTCCTCAGAATAGCTTCCTTAAACAGAGAGTGATGACGCCCGCCGACACATTGCGGCGTTCCACTTCAACTTCTGCTCCTGGTGATTTTTCTGCTCCCGTTGTCTCCCACGTGTCCCTTCTTAAACCTGGCGATCTTGCAGCCTCTGATACCTTCCACGTGTCCCGATTTTCCATGTCACCTGCCGGGACATCAGACTTGCTTTCGGACGAGTCTGAGGCCTATGCCTCTGATGGGCACAAGGTGGTGGATTGGAAGGCTCAGAGGGGAGGGGGCCCTAGGAGAGGGGGTAATGTTAGGCTTCAGGATTCTGCATTTGCTCTGCAGGAATCCAGAGCCTCACATTCTGCGGTCTCCTGCTGTCTATCTACCGCAGAGGAGATTACTTTGCAGCAGATCGCTCCAGAGACTAAGTCCCTCTGTTCTCCTACTGGGCATGCTCACGAGACTATCTCCCATTGGAGATCGGGAGTCATGTGCCCAGGTCCTGCTCCAGATCTCATTGGTCCATCTCAGAGATCTGGAAGCTTCCGGAAGGTCCCAGCTATAAAAAGCGTGCATGACCGTTCGGCCATGCGCTAGTATAGTCTCTAGTTGCTACGGTGTGAATGATGATGGATGATTGAACCTGTGAATGACTCATTAAGATCCCCTCCCTCTGATATTATGAATGTGTACTGGGACTTAGTTTAGAGTCAGCACCAGCGCGTGGCAAGCCTCAAGCCACTACAGCATCATCCACAGTGCTAGCGTCCGACATTGCGCCTGCTTCCTTGCTTTGTCGACTAGCGGCAGTGTCCTACGCCGCGCTGCAGTTGCAGCCCTCTTTGGCGCACGCAGTAGCGACGCCACACGCACGGTAGGTCTAGACGGATGCAGCTCCTCTGTCTTGGGTCCTGCTCCTGTGACCAGATACCATGTGCATTTACCTGAGACCTGTGACACTAACAGGCTCAGCCTTTTGTGTTTACCTCTACTGACATCTCTGTGAGAAAACAGAGATTGCTTAGCGCACTTGAGTGACTTTCAACCCGCGTGTGCTTTTCCGCCTTTTTGCTCGTCAGTCACTACTTAGCAGCAGTGTTTACACCTACTGCACGGTGGACCCCGAGCGGCGAACGCACTTTATTATTTATTTTTATTTAGTGTGTTCTGCTGTTCCTAACAGTCAGGACTAGATGTTGGGTGGAAGCCTTCCAGTATTTGTAAGGCCTCGTGCACATGCTGAGTATTTGGTGAGTTTTTACCTCAGTATTTATAAGGCCTCGTGCACACGCTGAGTATTTGGTGAGTTTTTCACTCAGTATTTGTAAGACCTCATGGACACGCTGAGTATTTGGTGTTTTTTACCTCAGTATTTGTGAGGCCTCATGGACATAGACTCATAGAGTTGGAAGGGACCTCCTGGGCCATCTGGTCCAACCCCCTGCTCAAAGCAGGATTCGCTAAATCATCCCAGTCAGATGTCTGTCCAGCCTCTGTTTGAAGACTTCCATTGAAGGAGAACTCACCACTTCTCGTGGCAGCCTGTTCCACTCATTAATCACTCTGTCAAAAGTTTTTTCTAATATCTAATCTGTGTCTCCTCCCATTCAGTTTCATCCCATTGCTTCTAGTCTTTCCTTGTGCAAATGAGAATAAAGATGATCCTTCTACAATGTGACAGCCCTTTAGATATTTGTAGACAGCTATTAAGTCTCCTCTCAGTCTTCTCTTTTGCAAACTAAACATTCCCAAATCCTGCAACCTTTCCTCATAAGACAGGGTTTGCAGACCGGTCACCATTCTCGTCGCTCTTTTCTGAACTTGCTCCAGTTTGTTGATGTCTTTTTTAAAATGTGGTGCCCAAAACTGGACACAATATTCAAGATGAGGTCTGACCAAAGAGGTGTAGAGGGAAATAATGACTTCACGTGATATAGACTGTATGCTTCTGTTAATACATCCTAGAATTGCATTTGCCTTTTTTGCTGCTGCATCACGCTGTTGACTCATATTCAGTCTGTGATCTATTAGTATACCCAAGTCTTTTTCACATGTGCTGTTGCTTAGCCCTATACCTCCCATTCTGTATATGCTTTTTTCATTTTTATTGCCCAGATGTAGTACTTTGCATTTTTCCCTGTTAAAACCATTCTGTTAGTTGCTGCCCACTGCTCCAGTTTATTTATATCTTTTTGAATCCTCTCTCTCTCATCTCTAGTATTAGCTATCCCTCCTAGCTTTGTGTCATCAGCAAATTTAATCAGTTTACCCTCAATTCCTTCATCTAAATCGTTGATAAAGATGTTGAACAATACAGGGCCCAGGACACAGCCCTGTGGTACCCCACTTGAGACATTCTTCCAACTGGATGTGCAGCCATTTACGACCACTCTTTGGGTCACTAAGCCAGTTATGAATCCACCAAACAGTTGCCTTGTCCATTCCATACTTAGCCATTTTTTCAATAAGAATTGTATGAGATACTTTGTCAAATGCTTTGCTGAAGATATACTATATCTACAGCATTTCCTTGATCCACCCAATCAGTGATTCCGTCATAGAAGGAAATTAAGTTAGTCTGACATGACTTATTAGTTACAAACCCATGCTGACTCTGTTTGATCACTTCATTCTTATCCAGGTAATGACATACGTGTTGTTTAATAATTTGTTCAAAGATCTTTCCTGGTATAGAAGTCAGACTCACTGGCCTATAGTTGCCTGGGTCCACCTTCTTCCCCTTTTTGAAGATAGGAACAACATTTGCTCTTCTCCAGTCTTCTGGGACTTCTCCTGTTCTCCAAGAATTTTCAGATTATGGAGAGGGATCAAAAATTTCTTCTGCTATCTCCTTCAGTACTCTGGGGTGTAATTCATCTGGACTGGGAGACTTGAATTAATTTAGGTTAGCTAAGTGTTTCCTCACTATCTTTCTGTTTATAGATATCCTGGATTCTTCTAGACACGCTGAGTATTTGGTGTTTTTTACCTCAGTATTTGTGAGGCCTCGTGCACATGTGTATTTTCTGTGTTTTTTACCTCAGTATTTAACCCCTTCCCGCTCCTTGACGCACAGTATTCGTCATGAAAACTAGTGACTTCCCGACCCCGTCACATGACCCGTCACATGAACGGGGGGCCCACAGAGTCTGAACAGGCTGGGGCCCTGGTTACCCTTAATCCACCCCTGCTTTCCATTATTAACCCGGCTTAATGTCACCTTTCAATAGCAAGGTGACATTAACCCATTATTATTAACCCAATAGCCACCGCTAAAGGCAATGGGAATAGTGAGGCTGAGTGCCAGAAAAGGCGCATCTTATAGATGTGCCTTTTTGGGGTGGTTGGGGCAGATTTTTTTAGCCAGGGGAGGGGGGCAAAAACAATGATCCCTATCTAGGCTACTAATATCTGCCCTCACTCACTGACTTTCCCTCTCTGGCAGAGAAATTACCGCGGGAGCCCACGCAATTCTTTTCAATGAATTTACCCCTTAATTTAACACCTACATGTCCCAAATTTTACACACATACCCTAATCTACTTATTAGTTAAAGACATAAAAAACTTAATGATATGAAATGGTTTACTGTATGTAAACCATGTGTCATTTCATGTTGGGTTTTGAAATGATTTTACAGAAGTCGGCAATTGATTTATTGGCTATTATGCTATGTAGAACTCTATGAAATATATACAGTGGGGCAAAAAAGTATTTAGTCAGTCAGCAATAGTGCAAGTTCCACCACTTAAAAAGATGAGCGGCGTCTGTAATTTACATCATAGGTAGACCTCAACTATGGGTGACAAACTGAGAAAAAAAAATCCAGAAAATCACATTGTCTGTTTTTTTTTCATTTTATTTGCATATTATGGTGGAAAATAAGTATTTGGTCAGAAACAAGCAATCAAGATTTCTGGCTCTCACAGACCTGTAACTTCTTCTTTAAGAGTCTCCTCTTTCCTCCACTCATTACCTGTAGTAATGGCACCTGTTTAAACTTGTTATCAGTATAAAAAGACACCTGTGCACACCCTCAAACAGTCTGACTCCAAACTCCACTATGGTGAAGACCAAAGAGCTGTCAAAGGACACCAGAAACAAAATTGTAGCCCTGCACCAGGCTGGGAAGACTGAATCTGCAATAGCCAACCAGCTTGGAGTGAAGAAATCAACTGTGGGAGCAATAATTAGAAAATGGAAGACATACAAGACCACTGATAATCTCCCTCGATCTGGTGCTCCACGCAAAATCCCACCCCGTGGGGTCAGAATGATCACAAGAACGGTGAGCAAAAATCCCAGAACCACGTGGGGGGACCAAGTGAAAGAACTGCAGAGAGCTGGGACCAATGTAACAAGGCCTACCATAAGTAACACACTACTCCACCATGGACTCAGATCCTGCAGTGCCAAACGTGTCCCACTGCTTAAGCCTGTACATGTCCGGGCCCGTCTGAAGTTTGCTAGAGAGCATTTGGATGATCCAGAGGAGTTTTGGGAGAATGTCCTATGGTCTGATGAAACCAAACTGGAACTGTTTGGTAGAAACACAACTTGTCGTGTTTGGAGGAAAAAGAATACTGAGTTGCATCCATCAAACACCATACCTACTGTAAAGCATGGTGGTGGAAACATCATGCTTTGGGGCTGTTTCTCTGCAAAGGGGCCAGGACGACTGATCCGGGTACATGAAAGAATGAATGGGGCCATGTATCGTGAGATTTTGAGTGCAAACCTCCTTCCATCAGCAAGGGCATTGAATATGAAACGTGGCTGGGTCTTTCAACATGACAATGATCCAAAGCACACCGCCAGGGCAACGAAGGAGTGGCTTCGTAAGAAGCATTTCAAGGTCCTGGAGTGGCCTAGCCAGTCTCCAGATCTCAACCCTATAGAGGGAGTTGAAAGTCCGTGTTGCCAAGCGAAAAGCCAAAAACATCACTGCTCTAGAGGAGATCTGCATGGAGGAATGGGCCAACATACCAACAACAATGTGTGGCAACCTTGTGAAGACTTACAGAAAACGTTTGACCTCTGTCATTGCCAACAAAGGATATATCACAAAGTATTGAGATTAAATTTTGTTTCTGACCAAATACTTATTTTCCACCATAATATGCAAATAAAATGAAAAAAAACAGACAATGTGATTTTCTGGATTTTTTTTTCTCAGTTTGTCTCCCATAGCTGAGGTCTACCTATGATGTAAATTACAGACGCCTCTCATCTTTTTAAGTGGTGGAACTTGCACTATTGCTGACTGACTAAATACTTTTTTGCCCCACTGTATATACGACAGACAGGTGAGGGATATGGTTGTTTTTGATCTTTGTTTTATTATAGGAGACCATGGCTTCAGTAGAATGAGTGATGATGTGCGTATGGTTTAATTTAGATTTGTTAAAGGAGTCTGTGTCATTCTTTCAAATAAAAGACTTTATTCTGGTTGTGTGTTTATTTCCAACTAGCTGAAGAGCCCGGCGCTGCCCGGGCATAGTAACTAACTGTGGATAGTTATAACAAATTATAATTATCCTCCATCCCATAGTCTCGTGCCCATATACCCAACATACCTATCCTCCATCCCATAGTCGAGTGCCCATATACCCATCACACATCCTCCATCCCATAGTCCCATGCCCATATACCCATCATACATATTCTCCATCCCATAGTCGAGTGCCCATATACCCATCACACATCCTTCATCTCATAGTCTCATGCCCATATACCCATCATACATATCCTCCATCCCATAGTCCCATGCCCATATACCTATCATACATATCCACCATCCCATAGGCCCGTGCCATATACCCATCATACATATCCTCCATCCCATAGTCGAGTGCCCATATACCAATCAGACATCCTCCATCCCATAGTCCCATGCCCATATAACAATCACACATCCTCCATCCCATAGTCCCATGCCCATATACCCATCATACATATTCGCCATCCCATAGTCGAGTGCCCATATACCCATCACACATCCTTCATCTCATAGTCCCATGCCCATATACCCATCATACATATCCGCCATCCCATAGTCCCGTGCCCATATACCCATCATACATATCCTCCATCCCATAGTCCAGTGCCCATATACCCATCACACATCCTCCATCCCATAGTCCCGTGCCCATATACCCGTCATACATATCCTCCATCCCATAGTCCAGTGCCCATATACCCATCACACATCCTCCATCCCATAGTCAACCATTATGACATCATAATGAGTGGCGGGGCTTGCAACCTATGATGACATCAGCGTCGCCATGGCAACCACTATGACATAATAATGAGGGGCGGGGCTTGATACACACACATTTTTTCCCATTGTAATGTAAAATGTCTATAAAGTATGATGTTTTCTGTAATCTTCTAGAATCCTCCATTCTATGAGAAAGTAGCATGTCATCTTTTGCAGCCCCCTCCTTTTGCCCCCCTAGCAGCTGTGTGTGTGTACAGCTCTCTGCCTGCATCTGAAACCTGATACCGGGCATTTACTCTCGAAGCCTTCTTCTCCTCCCCCCTGCACTGCTAAAGGGAAAAGATCCCTTTGTTCTGGCCATGAGGCGGGATGCAAGTATATGGGAAGTATTAGATCAAGTCATATTGCAAAAATCATACATCGCAGAGATATAATAATCACATTTCTGTGATCTGAGTGGACCCGGCTTCGCTACCGTGGCTCTTGCAAAAGTTCTCGGACCTTCAGATATTGAGATATGGATTGCTCCCAAATGGAATGCCTTAATTATGGAATATTTGGTGTTGGCTTATTGGATTCGATAAATCACAAACAATGATGCCCTATGTGTGTTGGTACGGGCATTTCTCGTTTAGATATAGTTATTCTAAGTTTTGTAGCCAAATCATAACTTAGAGAAAGTGGGTTGGACCTCACCAGACCGCTCATTTCGTGAGGTCACAGACCCTAGGCTATAAGGTATTCCCTACCAAATTCCAGTCACTTGGAGCTGCAGAGTCCGTGCTGACAAGAACCCCAGATGAGTGGGGACGTTTGGCTAAGCGGCCCATCCCCCGAGCCACATGGGATGCCTAATACCCACTAAGCAAATGTAAGTGTTAATCTCTGTGTTTTTAATCCTTTTGTTTTATACTGCATTGTACATACTTAATGTCTCAACTTTATAGCAACTTTTATCTGTATAATCACTGCCCACACTTTTTTAGATAATCGCTACTAATTTGGGAGTTTGCCACGGACCCTCTTAATTAACTCTTTGATTAAGTAAAGCGTGGCTGGTGGCAGCGTAGTGTGTGCGGTTGGTTAGGCTAGTTGACAGTCCGGAAGGGTCTTGTATTGCTGAATGAGGGGCTGCGGCCACAGCATTGATAATTCCCTTACTGCAGTAGCCTAATTGCTCGTGCACAGCAAGCAGCCCATCCGGCGACTAATTATCCTAGGTGCAGTTCCTTAACTGACCTGAGACATGGTACCAGTGGCGGGATAACTAAGATAAGCCCCCACTGTGCCTGTGAAAGCCATGTGCCGGCAGTGCGTCGCATCCCTCCGTCCGCTGACATACCCGTGTCAGTGGTGGGATTGTGACATATTGGTGGCACCGGCTGCACTGTTTGTCACACCCATTATGTAGATGGGGCAAAATTGTTTGGTGAATTGGATCACGAGGGGTTAAATTTTCGTCTCACAACATAGCCTAGGATGCTCTCGGGGTCCAGACATGTGACTGTGCCAAATTTTGTGGCTGTAGCTGCGACGGTGCGGATGCCAATCCCAGACATACATACATACATACATACACACACTTGAGCTTTATATAATAGGTACACACTGTGTGCAGAATTATTAGGCAAATGAGTATTTTGATCACATCATCCTTTTTATACATGTTGTCCTACTCCAAGCTGTATAGGCTTGAAAGCCAACTGACAATTATGTAAATCAGGTGACTTGCATCTCTGTAATGAGGAGGGGTGTGGTCTAATGACATCAAAACCCTATATAAGGTGTGCCTAATTATTAGGCAACTTCCTTTCCTTTGGCAAAATAGGTCAGAAGAGAGATTTGACAGACTCTGAAAAGTCAAAAATTGTGAGATGTCTTGCAGAGGGATGCAGCAGTCTTGAAATTGCCAAACTTTTGAAGCGTGATCACCGAACAATCAAGTGTTTCATGGCAAATATCCAACAGGGTCACAAGAAGCGTGTTGATAAAAAAGGCGCAAAATAACCGCCCATGAAATGAGGAAAATCAAGTGTGAATCTGCCAAGATGCCATTTGCCACCAGTTTTGCCATATTTCAGAGCTGCAACGTTACTGGAGTATCAAAAAGCTCACGGTGTGCCATACTCAGGGACATGGCCAAGGTAAGGAAGTCTGAAAAATGACCACCTTTCAACAAGAAACATAAAATAAAACGTCAAGACTGGGCCAAGAAATATCTTAAGACTGATTTTTCTAAGGTTTTATGGACTGATGAAATGAGAGCGACTCTTGATTGGCCAGATGGATAGGCCCGAGGCTGGATCAGTAAAGGGCAGACTCAGACTCAGCAAGGTGGAGGTGGGGTACTGGTATGGGCTGGTATCATCAAAGATTAACTTGAGGGACCTTTTCGGGTTGAGGATGGAGTGAAGCTCAACTCCCAGACCTAATGCCAGTTTCTGGAAGACACCTTCAAGCAGTGGTACAGGAAGAAGTCGGTATAGTTCAAGAAAAACATGATTTTCATGCAGGACAGTGCTCAATCACATGCATCCAAATACTCCACAGCGTGGCTGCCCAGTAAAGGTCTAAAAGAAGAAAAAATAATGACATGGCCCCCTTGTTCACCTGATCTGAACCCCATAGAGAACCTGTGGTCCCTCATAAAATGTGAGAGGGAAAACAGTACACCTCTCCGAACAGTGTCTGAGAGGTTGTGGTGGCTGCTGCACGCAATGATGATCGTAAACAGATCAAGCAACTGACAGAATCTATGGATAGAAGGCTTTTCAGTGTCATCGTAAAGAAAGGTGGCTATATTGGTCACTGATTTTTTTTGTTTTGTCTTTGAATGTCAGAAATGTTTATTTCTACATTTTGTGTTGTTATATTAGTTTACCTGGTGAAAATAAACAAGTGAGATGGGTATATATTTAGTTTTTATGAAATTGCCTAATAATTATGCACGGTAATAGTTACCTGCGCAAACAGATATCCTCCTAAGATAGCCAAATCTAAAAAAAACCCACTCCAACTTCCAAAAATATTAAGCTTTGATATCTATGAGTCTTTTGGGTTGATTGAGAGCATAGTTGTTATAAAAAGAATCCTCTCAAATACAACTTGCCTAATAATTCTGCACTCGGTGTGTATATATATATATATATATATATATATATATGTGTGTGTGTGTCTCAGTGACATGTATGTGTATATATACTGTGTGTCTATATCTATTTTTTCATTTGTGTTTTAACTCGTCATTGGGCTCCATTATATGTCCATTTTTCAAGCCGGCGCGAAAATCTCATCATACGGATGCCATACGTATGTCACACAGATGTTTAGGTGTGAGAAAATCGCATCCTCGCATTCCAGTTGGATGACATATTGATCACTGCTCATGAAACATTGGTGCGATTCTGGTCCATTAAAAAAGGGACAATTTTTTTATAGGTTGTGTGTGACTCTGGTCTAACAGTAAAATCTGGCGCTCCTTTCCTTCTGAGCTTTGCACTTTGCCTGAAAAATATTTCCCGATTACATGTAGGGTACTGGTGCACTCAGGAAAAAATGGACCTCGGTTTGTTGTAAAAAAAAATCTTATTAGCCCTTAAAAAAATTAAAAACTTGGAGTTAAAATAACATTTTTGTGAGTAAAATGTGATTTTATTATTTTCATGGCTCAACATTTTAAACTTCTGTGAAGCACCTGGGGGTTCAAGGTGCTTACCATGCATCTAACTACATTCCTTGATGGGTCGAGTTTCCAAAATGGGGTCATTTGTGGGGGGTTTCCACTGTTTAGGCACATCAGGAGCTCTCCAAATGGGACATGACATCTGCCAATGATTCCAGGAAATTTTACATTCAAAAAGTGAAATGACGGCTCCTTGCCTTCCGAGCCCTGCCGTGCGCCCAAACAGTACTTTTCTCCCTCATATGAGGTATCTGTGTACTCAATAGAAATTGCACAACAAATTGTCTAGTGTTATTTCTCCTGTTACCCTTATGAAAATGCAATATTTTTGCTGAAAACATATTTGTGGGGAAAATTTGATTTTTTTTATTTTTACGACAACGTTATAAACTTCTGTGAAGCACTTGAGGGTTCAATGTGCTTACTACACATCTAGGTCAGTTCCCTGAGGTGTCTAGTTTCTAAAATGGTGTCACTTGTGGGGGTTTTTCACTCTTTAGTCACATTTGAAGCTCTCCAAACTTGACATGTCGTCTTCTAATTGTTGCAGCAAATGTTGCATTCAAAAAGTCAAATGGCGCTTCTTCCCTTCCGTGTGCCCAAACAGTGGTTTTCTCCCTCATACGGGGTATTGGTGTACTCATGAGAAATTGCACAACAAATTTTGGGGTCCATTTTTTCCTGTAACCCTTGTCAAAATAAAAAAATTTGCATGTGAGTACTTTTTTTTGTGGGAAAAAAAGTTAAATGTTAATTTTTTTCCACATTACAAAAATTCCTGTGAAGCACCTGAAGGGTTAATTGACTTCTTGAATGTGGTAATGAACACCTTGAGGGTGTTTTGGGTATCTTCTATCATATAGACCCCTCAAAGTGACTTCAAATGTGATGTGGTCCCTAAAAAAAATAGTTTAGTAAATTTTGTTGTAAAAATGAGAGATCGCTGGTCAACTTTTAACCCTTATAACTTCCTAAAAAAAAAAAAAAATTTGGTTCCAAAATTGTGCTGATGTAAACATGTGGGAAATGTTACTTATTAAGTTTTTTGTGTGCCGTATCTCTCTGATTTAAGGACATTAAAATTCAAAGTTGAAAAATTTCAATATTTTCAAAATGTTTGCCAAATTTCCTTTTTGTTTTGCAAATAAACGCAAGCCATATCAAATAAATGTTACCACTAACATGAAGTACAATATGTCATGAGAAAACAATGTCAGAATCACCGGGATCCATGGAAGCGTTCCAGAGTTATTACCTCATAAAGGGACAGTGGTCAGAATTGTAAAAATTGGCTCGGTCATTAAAGGTACTGTCACACTAAGTGATATCGCTAGCAATATCGCTATAACTTGTGACATTATAGCGATATTGCTAGCGATATCGCTGTGTCTGATACTTACCTACGACCGGCTCCCCCGCTGGTTATCGCTGATCGCGCGAGAACGTCCAGGACTGTTTCTCGTCTTCTGCTTCCTGCGGCGCTTCCTGTGGAGAGACGAGCGACCAGCGTGGAGCCGGGCGGGAGGATGCAGGATCGCCTCGTCTGACAGGTAAGTAGCGACCCCCGTCCCCAGCGATGTTGCTGGTGAGATCTGCCTTTGTGGCAGCTCACTAGCGACCACTTAGCGATGTACCAGCGATCCTGACAGCGTCATATCGCTGGTACATCGCTAAGTGTGACAGTACCTTAACATGCAAAGCACCCTAGGGGGTAAAGAGGATAAACAGGTCAGGGATAAAGGATAGGGATTGTGAACCGTGATTTTATTAACCCCTTCATGACCTCCACCATACTAGTACGGCGGAGGTTGCATCTCTTCCTTTGTTGTTGGCTCCGGCGGTGAGCCCACATCAAAGCCAGGACATGTCAGCTGTTTTGTACAGCTGACATGTGCCCGCAATAGCGGCAGGTGGAATCGTGATCCACCTGCCGCTATTAACTAGTTAAATGACGCTGTCAAACTCTGACAGTGGCATTTAACGCGCGCTTCCGGCATTCATTCCAGAAATATGTGCAACGGTGACCCCCGTCACGTGATCGGTGCTCTTAGGCTATGTGCACACGGTGCGGATTCTGCTGCGGATCCGCAGCATCTCAGGCTCTGCAGGTCCGCAGCAGATTTAGGTGCGTTGTACAGTACCATTGTTTTCAATGGTAAACTGAGAAACGCTGTGCACATGCTGCGGATTTTTCCGTAGGTTCAAATCCGCAGCATGTCAATTCTTTGTGCGAATTCCACTGCGGTTTCACACCTACTCCATTGTAGAGGTGATAAACCGCAGGCTAATCCGCAGGTCTTTTGACCTGAAATTTTACCTGCGGATTTTTATAAATCCGCAGGACCAAAATCAACATGTGCACATAGCCTTAGCAATGCTGTAATTCTGCTACATAGAAGCAATCTAAGCATCACCTCTATGTAGCAGAGGCGATTTAGCTATTGCAGCTTCTAGCCTCCAGGAGGCTATTGAAGCATTCCAAATGTTAAAGTAACTTGTTTTTAAAAATATGAAAAAAATTAAAAATATATAAAAATTCAAATCACCCCCCTTTCGCCCCATTCAAAATAAAATAAAAACATTCAAACGTGGACATATTTGGTATCGCCGTGTTTAGAATTGCCCAATCTATTGATTAAAAAAAAAGGATTAACCTGATTGCTAAACGGCGTAGTGAAAAAAAAAATCAAAACGCCAGAATTACTTTTTTGGTCACCGTGGCATTGCATTAAAGTGCAATAACGGGCGATCAAAATATCGTATCTGCACAAATGTGGTATCATTAAAAATGGCTCGGCGCACAAAAAATAAGCCCTTACCGAACCTGAGATCACGAACAATGGAGACGACACAGGTCTCGGAAAATGGCGCTTTTTTTTTTTTTTTAATAAAGTTTGGAATTTTTTTTTACCACGTAGATAAAAGAGAACCTAGACAGGTTTGGTGTCTATGAATTCGAAATGACCTGGAGAATCATAATGGCAGGTCAGTTATAGCATTTAGTGAACCTAGCATAAAAGCCAAACAAAAAAAACAAGTGTGGGATTGCACTTTTTTTTTTGCAATTTCACTTCTCTTGGAATTGTTTCCCATTTTCTAATTCATGACATGGTAAAACCAATGGTGTCTTTCAAAAGTACAACTCATCTCGCAAAAAATAAGCCTCCCATGGCCATATAGACGGAAAAATAGTTATGGCTCTGGGAAGAAGGGGAGCCAAAAACGCAAAAGAGCTGCAGCGTGAAGGGGTGAATCACTCTACAGATATAATCCTCCATCCTTTTTTAAGAAAAAAACCCCACAATGGTTAGAGGTGGAGGGCCGAATACGACCCTGAGGCTGGGGTCACACTGGCGAGGATTACAGCCGAGTGAGAGGCGTTAAAAGTACGCATTACACACGGACCAATGATTCTCTATGGGGTCACTCGCACCAGCCGTGTATTTCTCATCCGTATTCTACGGTCCGTGCCAATCGCAGCATGCTGTGATTGTCAGAGTACTACGCCCGTAGTACGCCAATGCAAGTCTATGGGTGCGCAAAAAATACGGATTACACACGGACCACACATGTGACTTGCGAGAAATACGCACCCGGTGTCTTTTAGCAAAGCCGGCAATTCAGTGCGCGATACAGTAAACTCACACTGACAGGTTTAAAAACGAATGAATAGATATAGACACATAGAATACATATATATATATGCATTCTATGTGTCTATATCTGTTCTTTGGTTTCTGTTATAAACCCTGTCATAGGGCTCCATTATATGTCCATTTTGCAAGCCTGCGAGAAATTCTCGCCATACGGATGCAGACATGCGCAAAATACGCGACCACACCTTGATTACGGATGACATACGGAGCACTATTTAGGGGTCTGTCATCCGTATTACGCATGTAAAATACTGACCGTATTTTGCGTCGGTTAGTGTGACCCCGGCCTTAGCCGGACTCTGAATATAGTCTCTCAAGGCCGCCCTCCCTGGAAGGGGTTAAATGAGATTTTGGCATTTTCGCTCCTGGTATGGAGTCGATAGCACAATCATATGCCGCCATATAGCAGCCGTCCGGTATCTGGTGATAATTCCCTGATGTGTGGGGTCTATTTGGCTCCAAGCAGAGAAATCACACGTTACATTCCACTCATAACACGGTGTAGAAAAGGCGGCGCGGGGGAATTGTGCCAGTAGTGAGGGGCAATAATGGCGGGAATGTCACTGACTGAGGAGAAGTCTCCATATCATGTGACCCCTGATGACTCCTCCCCTCCTGTGACCTCATCACAGGTCCTGTGCGCACAGAGCAGCCATATATGTGGAGTGCGGCTCTGCGGGTGGAGGTAGGTGCTGGAGATTCCCCATTACTGGGTGTGGGGGACATTAACCCCTTCAGCACTGAGACTCTTTTGGGGTCTTTGTTGCCACTTTATAAGAATCATAACGTTTCTGTGCTGTTTCCTGTAATAGATACATACGACCCAACTATGGGAGACAGGAAGGGAGGAAACGGATTGTTCTCATAGTACAGGGCCCCACACAGTTTAATGCCCCCATTATGCCCTTTATGCAGTAAGTGTGATGCCCCCCATACAGTATAATGTTCCCCCAGTACCATCACCCCCACACACACAGTGTAATGCCCCATTATGCCCCCATACAGTATAATGTTCCCCAGTACCATCCTCCCCACACACAGTAAGCTATTACAATTTCCACCCACACTATTCTACCACCCACCACCTAGTATATAAATCCTCCCTTCCCCCATTCCTGGATCAGGTTCCCAGGTCTGGAGATGTGGCCCCGGGCCGGTGCTATAGATGTATGAGGGGCTGTAATCTGTGGTATGATGTGTACATGTAATGGAGACATTTTAGGAGCAGATTATCCCAGAAATAGAAATGTTTATCTTTTTAGTGAATGTAGCTGGATGTAAGTCTAGCTGTTCATTCATAAATATAACATCTCCTTATATGTTTCCCCTTATTATCTCCAGTAATTGTATTATTATATGGGATTGTTTATGATGTTATATCGGCTCATCTTCTTCACATTCAGGTTCCTACAATTTTGGATCTTTTCAGTGGAGATCAACTATATTGAGAGAACTTTTCTGATTTACTCATGTAGCATGGACAATAACAAAATGGCGGAGAGGATATTACACCTCACCCTAGAGATCCTCTTCCGGCTTACTGGAGAGGTGAGAGATTCTGATGACGTCACATTACATCATTCTTATCTATGGGAATAACAGATGGACAGAACTGGAGAGGTGAGGACTCTGGAAATGTCTGTAGTGAGATTTATTAATGTGTCTCTCCATAACCAGGATTACACAGTAGTGAAGAAGACCTCTAGTGAGCGCTGTCAGGACCCTGTGTCTGAGGGATGGGGAAGACCCCTGAGCCCAATCACGGGGCCTCCACCTCACCCCCTAATACATGAGGACATCAATGACCAGAAGATCCTAGAACTCACCTACAAGATGATTGAGCTGATGACTGGAGAGGTGACACTGCTGGGAATGCTGGGACATTACACAGTAATGAAGGGATGGGGGGTGACGGTATCATTGTATCTGTCAGGTTCCCATAAGGTGTCAGGATGTTGCCGTCTATTTCTCCATGGAGGAGTGGGAGTATTTAAAAGAACACAAAGATGTGTTCAAGGACGTCATGATGGAGGCTCCCCAGCCCCTCACATCACCAGGTAATAGACAGGACTAAATACACACGGCCTATAATTATCTGTATGTAAAGAATGAATTCAGTCCCTGTATGTTTTTCCTCCAGGTCTATCCAGTAAGAGGACAACAACACCGGAGAGATGTCCCCGTCGTCTTCTATCACAGGACTTTGAGCAAGAAGATCCCAGTGCTCCTCAGGATCATCAGGTAGATGGAGAGAAGGTGTCATGAGATCTCCCCTATGATGTGTAGACGGCTGTGAAGGTCTTGTGTTCAGTCTTGTTTTATCCACCAGTATTATATGTTTTATACTTGTGTAATGAGAACGGTGGAGATGGCAGGATTAGAGCTGATCATAGATGTGACTTCTCCATCTGTCTGTGACTTTTACAATGTTAGTTTCAGGTTGAAGATCTGACCCATATTAATACTACAGAGTCATATGTGAGGAGTGATGAGTGGTGTAAAGAGGAGATTTCTACATATGACTACCCAGGTGAGTAGCAACCACTAAATACAGAGCCACAGATTCTTCTCATTTGCCGGCTGTGGCTGCTTTATTGGTCATGTAGTCCAGCCATATCAGAATTCCTTGATAACCATTTTGTCTCTAGATCAGACCTGGGCAAACTGCGGCCCACGGGCCACATCCGGCCCCCTGAGTGTTCCTGTGCAGCCCACTGACACAGCGGGAGGCTGGAGTCCTCTCCTTTTTATGTGATAGTTAACCCTTGCCACCCTGTTTGCTCCCAGCTTGTACTGTTGTATGTCCTGTCCAGGACAGGTAAGGGTTAACTCCCCCATAGTGCTCCCCCTATAATCTGTGGCTTATCACATCCACTCCATAGACTGCAATAAGGATTCCCACCCCCTGCCTGTCAGCTCCTGCCCCATATGTGATGTGGATCTCTGCATGTGGAGTAGAGGTGGGAGAAAAACTTTTTTCCAATGTTCCCAATTTATTGCTTGATCAACTGCTATTACGTGTTACGATAAGTTCATTGCCACAAGTATTATCAGGCTATGCAAAGAAACAAAATAATTTGTTCAGCTCACCCCTCAGCAATTTCTGTGGAACGCAGCAAATCCGAGCAAGGACACATCTCTGCCAGAACGTCTTGAAAATGTTTCAAAAAGAAGAAGGGTCCAGTTCCAGGAATAAAATCTAATGCATTCAGATTCTCTCTGGGCAATCTCCACATGGTAACCCTATGCTAGGGTATACCATAAAGATGATTATAGCAGCCATGTCAATGTTTTAGTGATATTAATAAAGTTATTGGATTTTGTTCCTGGAGTTGGACCTTTCTTCTTTTTGAAACATTGTCAGGCTGTGTTTACACAACTAAAACCAACGGAAAAAAACAATGTGTGTATATACCCTGATGAAAATAAATAAGTGAAAAAGCAAGTGCATTAAATAACATAGGGTACTTGGTAAACACTATTTTGATCAAAAAAGTATAAAGCTGTCCCACCACGGCAAGGTGTACCCATTTGAGACAGTAACTACACTAAGGCCGGGGTCACACTGGCGAGGAAAACGCCCGAGTGAAGGCGCTAAAAGCACGCATTACACACGGACCAATGATTCCCTATGGGGTCCCTCGCACCAGCCGTATATTTCTCATCCGTATTCTACGGTCCGTGCCAATCGCAGCATGCTGGGACTGTCAGCGTACTACATCCGTAATACGCCAATGCAAGTCTATGGGTGCGCAAAAAATACGGATTACACACGGACCACACATGTGACTTGCGAGAAATACGCACCCGGTGTCTTTTAGCAAAGCCGGCAATTCAGTGCGCTATACAGTAAACTCACACTGACAGGTTTAATAAAGAAAGAAAGAATAGATATAGACACATAGAATACCGTACATATATATATATATATATATGCATTCTATGTGTCTATATTCTTTGGTTTCTGTTAGAAACCCTGTCATAGGGCTCCATTATATGTCCATTTTGCAAGCCTGCGAGAAAATCTCGCCATACGGATTACATACGGATGCTGACATGCGCAAAATACGCGACCACACCTTGATTACGGATGACATACGGAGCACTGTTTAGGGGCCATTCATCCGTATTACGCATGTAAAATACTGACCGTATTTTGCGTCGGTTAGTGTGACCCCGGCCTTACGGTTAAAACCTACCTAGCGTGAATAGTGGCAGAGTCTCTGGGTCCCAAACGGACACTCAGCTTCAGAGGGACTATAAATGAACTACACAGCTCAGTAGAAAAGAGGCCACACCTTATTTGTTCTGAATACAAAAATGCTGAAGAAAAACAAAAAAAACTGAACTGGAGTAGACTTGAATGACATGCATGATGTAAAAGCATGTTCACACTGGCCATAAAAGCAAGCAAAACCAAAGGTAAAAAACAATGTATGTATGTTTTTTTTTTTCCTTATGTTTTCACAACTGTAATATTTGTCCAAGTGCTGTCCGTGAGAAAAAAATAAACCCGACTTCACACAGAGCACTAGGAGCAATGTTATGGAATTGAGCTATTTACGGTAGAATACAGCTTGAAAATGTCTGTATGAGAAATGTCACAGCACCCATCGGTCTCTTCTGTATTTCGGATCAGACTTGCCTGTTGAAGTCTATGTGTGTGCAAAAATAAAAAAAAATTGGATGCCATATGAGTCATCCATATAGCATCCGATTTTTACGAATACATTTCTATTACTAACACAGGACATGAAAGATGTATATCTTTGTACCGTGTTAGCCAGTAGATAGAAGAATATTTAGAATTGAGAGTCCTCAGTTGGTTGATACCTTTTAATGGCTAACTGAAAATTAGCCATTAAAAGGTATCAACCACTGAGGACTCTCAATTCTAAATATTCTTCTAACACAGGACACTGTATTTCTTCTTTAAATTTGTATTCACTTCTGATGTATAAAAATGGATGCCGTACAGATGACAATACAGATGGAAAGTCGTCTTTTTCTGGATAAAAATAACAATTTTTTTTTTATGCGTTCATGTAAACTTCATCACATAAGTAACTGCTTTTTATAAAGTGACAAAATTAATATTATGCAAAATTAAAGGGGTGATTCGAAACCAAAGGTGACTTTCATATTAAATAATCTAATCACTTTTCTAATATATGTCAGTTAAAAAATGTCTACCATTCTCTCTTTACTCTAACCTCCTGTCTGCTTGTGCTTTTTTTTTTTTTAACTTCCAATGACATTTGTTTGAGAATCCCAGTGCATTTTGGGGTACTCACATGGGACATCATCAGGGGGCAGAGGCTGCTTTCCCCACCATGAAATAAAGCATCATCTGTTTCAGAGACTGGATTGATCCCTGTCGGGTCATTTCATCTCCTTAGAGCCAGCAAGGGAGCGCACTGTCACTATGCATTCAAAGGAATATATCATTAGAAGCTCATACTGAGTATGCATCAGAATTTACAACCGACGCAATAGCAGGGGAGCAGGACTATCCGAGCCTCCAAAACAGACATCACTGATGGCGCCTCATTTCAGAGAGGGCGCAGAGGCTGTGGCAGTGTCCGCAGCGTCTGCCCCCTGATGACAGGTTATTCGAGTATCCCAGCATGCACTGTTGAATCTCAAACAAAATGTCATGGGACGTAAAAAAAAAAAAAAAAAGTCAGAATGTAGAGGGTACGTTAGGGAATTTTTCTTTGAAGTATATTAGAAAACAAGATTAGATTATTACACTGAATAAATATACATTTAATATGAATTTCACCTTTGGTTTCGGACCGCCCTTTAAGTTCAGCCGATTGGTTCGGCCCTCCACTGTAGTGCCAGTTTCTCACATGGCCCCTTGGGAAAATTAATTGCCCACCCCTGCTCTAGATCACAACTTTCACTCCCCCGCCCTCCGAAACTTGTTTACTTTGCACATTTGAAATTTTATAGAAATTTAAAGCCTAGATAATCCACCTACCCCCTGGGATGAGAACACACTGACCCTTACCTGCCCAGATCTGTATACTACAAAGCCAAATGACAGCGTACTTAGAATGTACCAACAAGATAGAAAAAATCTTGAACAAAAAATATGATGGTCCTGTAATAGAAAGCGGAGGGTAATGATGGTGTTGGCTTCCTAGAACCCTGATATTTTATTGGATGAATCTCCCTTCTCTTCCTTCTGTGCTGCTGAATGTGCTCATATGGTCCCTACAAGCCCAGGTCCAGGCTTTCTGGCCAAACTTCGCTATTAGGTCAACAACATTAAATGTGCAGTGAGGCCAAGTGTGAATTTCTGTGCAATAACAACAGAGTTTCCCTTTATCCTGATGTTTTAATTTCTTTTAAAACCAACTAACCTCAAGAAGGATTGCGATAAACTACAGGAAAAACATTACACCTGTGCCATGATATATCTCTAAGCTGTGCATGGCTGATGGCTGTAATATACATTTACTCACACCTGCAGGAGATGTGTTGGCATGGCTCGAGCCCTGGTTTCATGGACTCACTCCACTTTTACGTCTTTGGCGCCATTTTCAATTTTTGCGACAACAGCCTCCTGCAGCACTACTACAGAGGGCAGCAGGACACAGAGTGTAAACTCACAATCTTCGGGATCACTATCAGCCAACAGCTCCCATCCCTTCTAGTTCGGGCAGCACATTACACATTTCGGTTTCACAGTCCCAGTCAGCTGCCATCTCCATACTGATCACTTCCAGATCACAAGCTTTTAAGCTGCAGGGGTCCATCCTGCCGCCACTACGCCAAGTGTAACAAGGGCGAACAGGGGAGGGTATTCAGAACCGGGTTCTTAAAGGCACAGTACAGTCCACTGAGCCTTCTGACAGCGAGAACTCCCCTGGTCCCTTGCACATAGTCAGATGAGACTCACACAATCTTTCTCACGACATACCTTGTTCTTGCTCCAACCGCAGTAGTTCAGGCAAATCAAAGGTAGATGAGGCAAATGTGTCCAACAGGGAAAACAGAGAACTTTTATTGGAACAAGTTGATGAGAATAAGATGTCAAACAAAAGTACACCACTGGATCACTGCTCTCCCTGACGCTGTCTGCGATCATACCCACAACGGTCGCAGAAGCTGAAAGTCACAACAAAGCACACGCTGAAATCTGGGTGCCTGAGACCCCCTCAGCGTGGGGCCCTCCTATAGTCCTGGAGACCCGTCGTGCAAGCTGTAAGTCCCTTTTTCTCAGTCCTGTAGGATCCAGGCCAACAGTTCCCTCTTGTCTGGAGGCCTGGCAGTGCCCTGTTGTATATGCATCTGTCCTGTCCGACGTCCCAGGCAGTTCTGGAGGGAAAGCAGCAGCTTCCCCCTCACCTCGTGGCTGTAATTCCAGCCCACAGTAGTTAACTATCGCTTTCCCTAACTGTATAGACATCATTGAATACAGTGAACACATTACTGTTACGCTGCAGCACTGCAGGTAAGTGCAGAGTAGCGCAATCTACATTAGATGGCAGCAGAGTGGAGAGAGGGCTGAAATCCTGCTCAGAGCAGACCAGCAGAACTGCAGGGAGGCTACTGCCAGGTGGCAGCAGAATAGTCAGACAAGCCAGGTCGATACCAGAGAGTAGTGTAGTACGAAGGGGAATCCCAAACACAATCAGAGGAGCGCCAAAAGGTCAGTACCAGTTCATAGCAGAACTACCAGAAGGAAGAGTTAGAATCAGGTCAGAGCCAAAGAAGAGTCAAGTACCAGGAGATACAAACACACAGGGACACACAGAGTTGGGACAGGTAAGAGAGGAGTGAACAGACATGGATAAATTCAGGTAAACGCAGCAGGACAACTCAGGGTTTCACCAGAGCCAGCTACACACTCCGTAGGCAGGAAATATAACTGGTACTGCCTGCAGGATGCAGCGCAGAGAAATAGCAGACCCGACCCAGGAACAAGGCAGAGAAAGTTAACCCCCGACATGACCGGACCGGGAAAGGAGAGACCATACCCAAAACCCATTCTGGATCATGACAATTACTTTTACAGATACATAACATATACAACACAATAATAAATAAATGTTTGAAGACTTCCATTGAAGGAGAACTCGCCACTTCTCGTGGCAGCCTGTTCCACTCATTGATCACTCTAACTGTCAAAAAGTTTTTTCTGATATCTAATCTGTGTCTCCTCCCATTCAGTTTCATCCCATTGCTTCTAGTCTTTCCTTGTGCAAATGAGAATAAAGATGATCATTCTACAATGTGACAGCCCTTTAGATATTTGTAGACAGCTATTAAGTCTCCTCTCAGTCTTCTCTTTTGCAAACTAAACATTCCCAAATCCTGCAACCTTTCCTCATAAGACAGGGTTTGCAGACCGGTCACCATTCTGGTCGCTCTTTTCTGAACTTGCTCCAGTTTGTTGATGTCTTTTTTAAAATGTGCCCAAAACTGGACACAATATTCCAGGTGAGGTCTGACCAAAGAGGAGTAGAGGGAAATAATGACTTCACGTGATCTAGACTGTATGCTTCTGTTAATACATCCTAGAATTGCATTTGCCTTTTTTGCTGCTGCATCACACTGTTGACTCATAGTCTGTGATCTATTAGTATACCCAAGTCTTTTTCACATGTGCTGTTGCTTAGCCCTATTCCTCCCATTCTGTATATGCTTTTTTCATTCTTATTGCCCAGATGTAGTACTTTGGTTTTTAACAGGGAAAAATGCATTCTGTTAGTTGCCTCCCACTGCTCCAGTTTATTTATATCTTTTTGAATCCTCTCTCTCTCTTCTCTAGTATTAGCTATCCCTCCTAGCTTTGTGTCATCAGCAAATATAATCAGTTTACCCTCAATTCCTTCATCTAAATCGTTGATAAAGATGTTGAACAATACAGGGCCCAGGACAGAGCCCTGTGGTACCCCACTTGAGACATTCTTCCAACTGGATGTGCAGCCATTTACGACCACTCTTTGGGTCCAATCACTAAGCCAGTTATGAATCCACCTAACAGTTGCCTTACTCCAGAGAGGTTTCACCACTAGTTACTCATTTTTTCTCTGATTAAGACTGTTGAGTTTGATCATTTCAGTAGATGTTATTGTCTGTACTCAGTTTTTTAATACAGTATATATTACCCAAAATACTCTAACTTGACCACTTCCCACAGTCAGTTCTCTGTTCCTAATCAGGGCCCATTTTTTTTATATCTGATGTGTGTCACTTTATGTGGTGATAACTTTGGATGCTTCTTCTGATTCCAGTGATTCTGAAATAATTACTTTATATTTCTGGTAATTATAGGTTTAATATATTTTGTGTTTATTTTTGAAAACACCTGAAAATTGCCAGGTTTGACAAAAATACATTGAAAAGTTTGGTTCGGGTCCGAACTTGACCTAGAATTTGACCCTGAACCTGAACTCAATAGAAGTTAATCGGGACCTGAACTTCGGTGTTTTAAAATGGCTGTAAAATGGTCATAGTCAGGACTAGGGGGCTGCAAAAGAAAGCTACAAGGGGGGTTAGAGCAGGACAATTGTCCTGCAAACAAATGTGGATAGAGGAATGATTTAAAGTAAGACAGAATAAAAAAAAAAGAAAAAATAACAATCTTGAACAAGGAGGCGGAGGCTCAGGCTCAAGTGGAGAATGTGAAGGAGGTAGAAGTGGTGGTGTAGATGGAAGAGGCAGGGCAGGAGGTATCCAACACAGTTTTAGTGGAGTTTTCTTGTTTTAGTAAGTAAACAGTCTTAAGGAACATATATTGAAATAGTTCCAGAAAAACATAATTGCATTATATATATATATATATATATATATATATATATATTTATTATATGCTGTACTTATATACCGTATTTTTCGGACTATAAGACGCACCCCAAATTTTCAGAGGAAAAATAGGGAAAAAAATTAATGCGTCAAATGAGGGTCCGTCTTACAGTCCGAATTATTCAGCTTACCTGGGGGGTAGGGTGTGATATGGAGCGCTGGTGGAGTGGGGTCACAGGAGGTGGTCTGGCTCATCCCTGGCTGGTGCAGCAGGTTCGGTGGTGTGGGGGCTCTGCCATTTTGTGAAAGCCCCCACACATCCATCTTAGGCTGATGGGCGGCGATTTGGCAGATGATCGGTGGTGCGGGGCTCCTCCGGCATTGGTGGAAATCCCAGAGCCCCCGCACATCGATCCCCGGCTGGTTCGGCACTATTACAGATGATCGGTGGTGCGGAGGCTCCGCCGGCATTGGTAGAAATCCCGAAGCCCCCGCACATCCATCTCGGGCTGGTGCGGCACTTTTGCAGGTGATCGGTAGTGCAGGGGCTCCGCCGGCTTTTTGTGAAAGGCCGAAGCCCCCTCACTTCCATTGTTGTAATGCTGAATTGAGTTTCATGAAAATGGCCGCTGGAGGCGGCGCATGCGCAGAGTGAAATCTCGGGAGACGAGATCTCACTATGCGCGGCCATTTTCATGAAGCTCAATTCAGCCCGGGATGGATATGCGGGGGCTCCGGGATTTCCACCAATGCCAGCGGAGCCCCCGCACCGCCGATCACCTGCCAAACCGCCGCCCATCAGCCTCGGATGTGTCTCCTTGGTAAGTGCATCCGGACCATAAGGCGCACCCCCATTTTTCCCCACCGGCACCTGGCCAACGCAACAGGTCTATAGACAGAAAGGTGCCCGACAAAGAGCAAAACAGAGAACGCGCATGCACACTTTCCATGTTATGCAGATAATAAGATTACAGAAGAAAAAATGGAGTGCAACAGTAAAGTGTTAGTCTATTTGAAACAGATGTGATCCATCTCTTGTTGCGTACATAGGGATATATGTGTCAGTATAATTAGAAAATTGGCAATATATATAGCACAATTACAGTTAGGTCCATATATATTTGGACAGAGACAACATTTTTCTAATTTTGGTTCGAGACATTACCGCAATGATTTTTAAACAAAACAATTCAGGTGCAGTTGAAGTTCAGACTTTCAGCTTTCATTTGCGGGTATCCACATTAAAATTGGATGAAGGGTTTAGGAGTTTCAGCTCCTTAACATGTGCCACCCTATTTTTAAAGGGACCAAAAGTAATTGGACAGATTAAATAATTGTAAATAAAATGTTCATTTCTAGTACTTGGTTGAAAACCCTTTGTTGGCAATGACTGCCTGAAGTCTTGAACTCATGGACATCACCAGACGCTCTGTTTCCTCCTTTTTGATGCTCTGCCAGGCCTTCACTGCGGTGGTTTTCAGTTGCTGTTTGTTTGTGGGCCTTTCTGTCTGAAGTTTAGTCTTTAACAAGTGAAATGCATGCTCAATTGGGTTGAGATCAGATGACTGACTTGGCCATTCAAGAATATTCCACTTCTTTGCTTTAATAAACTCCTGGGTTGCTTTGGCTTTATGTTTTGGGTCATTGGTCGTTGTTTCATACTAAAGATGGACAATCAGTTTGGCTGCATTTGGCTGGATCTGAGCACACAGTATGGCTCTCAATACCTCAGAATTCATTCGGCTGCTTCTGTCCTGTGTCACATCATGAATAAACACTAGTGACCCAGTGCCACTAGCAGCCATGCATGCACAAGCCATCACGCTGCCTCCGCCGTGTTTTACAGATGATGTGTTATGCTTTGGATCATGAGCTGTACCACGCCTTCGCCATACTCTTCTCTTTCCATCATTCTGGTAGAGGTTGATCTTGGTTTCATCTGTCCAAAGAATGTTCTTCATGAACTGTGCTGGCTTTTCTAGATGTTTTTTTTTAGCAAAGTCCAGTCTAGCCTTTTTATTCTTGATGCTTATGAGTGGCTTGCACCTTAGGGTATGTGCACACGGTGCGGATTCTGCTGCGGATCCTCAGCGGATTTGGCCCTGCGGATCCGCAGCAGTTTTTGTTGCGTTGTACAGTACCTTTTGTAGTCTGTGGAAATTGAAAAACGCAGTGCACATGCTGCTGATTTTTCCGCGTGGATTAGCTGCGGTTTTAAATCCGCAGCATGTCAATTCTTTGTGTGAAATCCGCAGCAGTTTGACACCTGCTCCATTACTACATGTCAAAACGCAGGGGAAAACCGCAGGCTAATCCGCAGGTAAAACACAGGTCATTTGACCTGCGGATTTAGCCAAATCTGCGCGGAAAAATCTGCAGCACAATCCGCAACGTGTGCACTCACCCTTAGTTTACTGACTCCACAGCCCTGCCTTCTACATGCCCAAATGAAACACCTTCCTCTGGTGCAAGCAGGCAAAATGATGTTCTGCATAATTTCATAGGCACAAGTACCGCAAAATGACGTTCTGCATAATTTCATAGGCACAAGTACCGCTGGACAAAAGGATGGGCCACAAGTAGAATAAGTGCTTTTAGATTGGTTGGCTGAGAGTCTCTTCAGTTCCTTTGTTTGGTCTTCCACCCGATCCCCGTCTGAAAGCTCAGATTTTGCACCTGTGGTCCATGGGTATCTGTCTTTGATCTTACCCCCTTGCAATTCAGGCAAACAATCTGAGCCCCAAGTCATGGAGCAGTCACTTGTGCTTTTTGATGACTCGGCAGGCTGTGGTTTCTTGGGCCATCCACCTGGACCTGGCCAACAATGATGCCCAACCGTTTGTTCTGTTGGACTATAAGTACATAAGAGGGGTAGCAAATAGTCGGGACCTACCACCGCACATCTGTGATAAAACACAGGTGCCAACTGCAGCAGATTTCTGCTGTTTGTAGTTTGGCAAGGAGGGCACCTGTGCGGAATGGGACATCATGTCGGTGATTATTACTCGTAATTGTTTTGAGAGCACCATTGATTCCATGGTGCTGTACATGAGGAGGGGTTACATACAAAACACTAATAGAAATTACAATGAACAAACTAATAGTGACGGACAGGTACAGAGGGGAGATGACCATGCCATTGCAACCTTAGATTCTACACGATAATGGGGAAGGGGACAGTAGGTTTGGGGGTTGCAGCAGCTCTGATGTTGGTGAGGTGGCAGCAAGATGATTGCAGGACCTAAGATGTTTTGAAAACATGGGTTTTCAAGATCCGTTTGAAATTTTAGGATGTACAGGATCATCTAATGTGTTGGGCCACAGAATGGGGGATACTCAGGAGAAGTGTTGCAGGTGATTGGATTAGGAATGTACAGTTGTGGAGGAGAGAAGGTGGTGGGAGATATTGTGAGAGAGTAGTCCAGAGTTAAATGGGGGAGATAGATTATGGACTGCTTTATTGGTCAGTCTTAGTAGTTTGAAGTGGATAGGTTGTGGAACTGGTAGACAATGAAGGGATTAGCAGAGGGGAGAATTGGAGGAGTAGTGAGGACAGAAGTGGATTAGTAGGGCAGCAGAATTCAGGACAAACTAGAGAGGTGTAATAATGTGATGGGAGATGATGAGGTTCTAGACACCACATGGAGTGAAGGCCATCCAAGTGACATGGGCAGTTCGGAGGAAGAGGTGATGGTCACGCTGCTGCAGCTGCATAACCAAAGAGAAATCAGGATGAAAAAGTGTTGAGGCACCTGCTACTGCGCACTGCTGCTGGCCCCTAGCTATTACATTAGCTGCTATAAAGTCCTAAGGTCAGCCCCTATCCATTAACCCCTTAATGTCCAATGACGGACACAGTCCGTCATTAGACATCTCTCCTGCTTTGATGAGGGCTCCGGCGCTGAGCCCGCATTAAAGCCGGGACATGTCAGCTGTTTTGAACAGCTGACATGTGCCCGCAATAGACGCGAGCGGAATCGCCGTCCGCCCGCGCCTATTAACTAGTTAAATCCCGCTGTCAAAGCTGACAGCGGTCATTTAAATAGCACTTCCGGCCGCCGGGCCAGAAGTGAGCTCATCGCCGACCCCCGTCATGTGATCGGGGGTCGGCGTCATGTTGCCTGGACAACCAGAGGTCTCATAGAGACCTCTATGGCTGTTCCAGGCTGATGGCTTTCAGCGCCGCCCGGTGGCCGGCGCTGAAAGCACAGGAGTAAATCTACTACATATGGGCGATCTGCTCATCGCCCATATGTAGCAGAGCAGATCGAGTTGTGCATGCTTCAAGCCTCCTAAGGAGGCTATTGAAGCATGCCAAAAGTAAAAAAAATGTTTAAAAATAAAAAAAAACTAAAAGTTCAAATCACCCCAATCAAAATAAAACAGTAAAAAAAAAAATCCCACATGCACAAATTAGGTATCGCCGCTTTCAGAATCGCCAGATCTATCAATAAAAAAAGCATTAACCCCATCACTAAACGGTGTAGCGAGAAAAAAAAGTCAAAACCCCAGAATTACGTTTTTTTTAATCTCTGTGACAATGCATTAAAATGCAATAACGGGCGATCAAAAGAACGTGTCTGCATAAAGGTGCTATCATTAAAAACGTCAGCTCGGCATGCAAAAAATAAGCCCTCACCTGACCCCCAGATCACGAAAAATGAAGACCCTACGGGTCTCGGAAAATGGTGTTGTTTTTTTTTGTTTTGATTTTTAGCAAACTTTGGATTTTTTTTTCACCACTTAGATAAAAAAGAAACTAGACATGTTTGGTGTCTATGAACTCGTAATGACCTGGCGAATCATAATGGTGGGTCAGTTTTAGCATTTAGTGAACCTAGCAAAAAAGCCAAGCAAAAAACAAGTGTGGGATTGCACTTTTTTTGCAATTTCACCGCACTTGGAATTTTTTTTCTGTTTTGTAGTACAAGACATGGTAAAATCAATGGTGTTGTTCAAAAGTACAACTCGTCCCGCAAAAAATAAGCCCTCACATGGCCATATTGACGAAAAAATAAAAAAGTTATGGCTCTGGGAAGAAAGGGAGCGAAAAACAAAAACGCAAAAAAGAAAAGAACCCCGGTCCTTAAGGGATTAAGTTGACTGCCCCTCCACACCTTGGCCGGCATCTAGTCATTAAGTCAACTGTCTCTCTCCATGTTGCCTCCTGCTCCTCTTCCTCCATCGTCTCCTCATCTGGTCAGAAAGAGCGGGCAATCTATGCGTGCTTTTGGCGTTCTCAGCCTGCGATACTGGAGTTTGAGATACAGCACATATGGGTGAGTCACTCTGCGGAACCACACCACTTTACCAGTGTTGTTTAACATTTTTATGAATGATCTAGATAAGAGAACTGAAGGTAAACTAATCAAATTTGCAGACGATGCAAAGCTAGGAGGGATAGCTAACACTAGAGAAGACAAAAGATTCAGAAGGATCTAGATAATCTTGAACAATAGGCAGTAACTAATAGAATGGTATTTAACAGGGAAAAATGCAAGATTCTAGATTTGGGCAAGAAAAACGAAAATTACATCAACAGAATGGGAAGAATTGAACTAAGCAATAGCATGTGTGAAAAATACTTGGGTATGCTAATAGGTGGAAGAGGAGGAGGCCATGCATCCACATGTCTTTGGGGATGGGTTCTTGTACCCACAGCGGCAAGGTACACAAATGGCCAGCCAGGGGACCGTTTTTAAGGATGAGGAACAATCGTGTTCAAAGCAGGGTGACACCCCAAGCAGCTCACAGACATCTGTAGCATGCCTGGGGGATAAAGACGATACACTTCACACTGAGGACACTTTGTTGTTACCTCTGGGCAGCCTGTCACACATAAGGCAATACATGCTGCTGTGCCTGTCCAATGACCGCCGAGTTGGCAGAATTGTTACAAGTGCTGATTACTCTGTGGCCACTAGTGATGAGCGAATTTGTTCTCAAAATGATCGCCAAACTTAAATTCGGCATGAATATGGCACATTCAGATTCATGATCGGAACCTCAAGCAAAATTTTATAAAATCGGTAACATTTGGTAAATTTGTGGGAAAATATTTGCGTTGCTACAAAAGTATTTTCAGTGCTTTAGCAACGATAATGGTGGTGCATCATGAGCGTTTGGCAGGTGTTTGATGAGGGGAGGAGGTTTGCAGAGCTCAGAGGCGCAGCATTCTTGTAAGCAGTCATTTTTTTCCCTAAGTTTATGTGCGCACATTGCGGCTAGCGAATCAGGGCACAGGAAACACCCACAATGTCCTGACACAATGGCTGCTGAAATCACATGTCACTCTCCATATAAATAGTGGACATCTTGTTTTAGCGCCATGTTGACACTGTAAGAGCGCAGAGATGCTGCTCCCGAGGCTGGCAATGTTAACAGCAAGATTTTAGCTAGTGATTATGTATCACTCAGATAGTGTAGCTAGCTAGTGTCCAGTGTGGCTGTTAAATTTACCTTCCAGCACTTTTTTTTGGCCATTACTGAGGTACACAGACAAAGCCAGCAGTTCACATGTCCTACAAGTGCACTGCTTCTATTGTGCTCCATGCACGAGTATAGCACTCTAATATTTTTTCTCTAGCTAAATGTGAAACAGCTTGCTGTATCCCACCTTGTCATTTTGTGGCGGTGATATCAACCTGTCTGCAGCCCTTTGGCACATTAAAAAAAAAATTATAGTTTTTCAGTTGCAAAAAGTTAAACAACCCACCGTATCACACTTTGTCATTTGGTTGGGTTGAAATTAAGCTGTAGAGACCTGATCCAGAGGCCACAAAAATATTCTGTTAACATCATACATTAGGGGACCTGACTTTAAAATAGTTTGTAGCATCTAGTGTGTTATACGTAAAGGCCTGCTCCATAGGCCACAAAAAATGTTTCTATTCTTAACATCACACAGTAAGGGACCTGACTTTAAAATACAGTAGTTTGTAGCATCTAGTGTGTTATACGTAAAGGCCTGATTCAGAGGCCACAATAAATTCTTCTGTTGTTAACTTCATACAGTAATGTACCTGACATTAAAATAGTTTGAAGCGTTTAGTGTGTTATAGAAGCCTGATCCATAGGCCACAAAAAAATTCTTCTGTTCCTAGTGTCATACAGTAGGGGACCTGGCCTTCAAATTGTTTGTAGCATAACTTCTTTGTCATAGAGGCCTCATCCACACTCAAACAATTCTTTTTTCTGTGACTAGCATGATACAGCATGCCATATTTCAACTTGAAATTTACTGTCGCGAAAATTCAGCTGTTTGCAGAGGTGGTGCAGAGTTTAAAATCTAATTTTTTGTTGCTAATACTGTGCTCAAAAACACAAGTTTTCTCAAAAGCTTTGCAGAGTCAAGAGGAGAAAATCTGCAACGATGCCCAAAATTTTTTTTTAGCTTGGATCCGGGACAGGACGAAGTACGGACCGAACAGCAACCTGACACTCGTCATCAAACATTAACCCCTGGGGGGGGAGTTGATCCTGATGAGAATCAGATATCTGAGGCTCATGTGCACTGTACTGTGCTGTCAGGGCAAGAAGAGGAGAAGGGTGACTCCAAGGGCAAGGAATGTGATAACACAGAGGATGATGATGAGGTATTAGATCCCAGTTGGCGTGTACATAGAGGCAGGCACACAGCTGAGTGGGTCATTTGAGGAGGAAGACGAGGAGGTTACGTTGCGCAGTATGTCACAGACACGTAGCGATGCAGCCATGACAAGCAAAGCATCCTCAGCCACAGCTGTGCCTGTGACAAGCAGCATCCGCGGGTCTGCAGCTCGCAGAGATGGCAAGGGTTGCCTAGCCTGGGCCTTTTTTGACACTGCAAATGATGAGCCAACTCGCGTAATCTGCCAACTTTGCAAAAAAACTGAGTTGAGGTAAAAAGTGCAATAGTTTGACTACTACATGTATGAACCTTCACATGCACAAGCAACATGCTTTACTGTGGGAATCCCACTGTGCAAAAATGCTGACCAGCAGACCTCAACAACCATCAGCGACCCCATCAATCGCATCTGCTGCTGCTTCCTCCTCTTCTGTTACCATGCCAACTACTGAGACGCAGGTCTTCGACCGCAGAACCTCGGGTTCTTTAACCGCTGTAGTTACGCTGACTGAGAGCCCGCCTTCAGCTGTAACAGAAGTGGAAATGCCTGCTATTTTGACCAATCTTAGAACGAGCACCCCACAAGTTTCTCGATACACAGTAACATCTTCGCCTGCACCTCTCTCAAGGTCCAGCAGTTTGTTTCGTTCACCTAACTCCGCTCTCTCTCAGCAATGCAGCCAGCCCACAGTTCCACAGTTGTGGTCACATACAAGATTGTTATTCGGTCGTCCATGACTGCACCACCTGAGAGGGGATCCGCCCTTCAGGAACAGGAAACCTACAGATACAAAAGGGCAGCACCTCTCCCACGCATCAGTTGGTTTCCTGTTCCTAGAGGACAGGACTTCCTACAGATCGTCTGTCATGGATCGTCAAGGAATTTCCCAGGCCGGCTGACCGACCCAGGTAGCGGGGGGGTCTCCTACCTCGGTCAGTGCGGGGTCCCTGGAAGTGCAACGGTGGGGCCGGGCAGGTCTCCATGGCAGTGTGCGGAGCAGGTGGAGCAAGGGGTCCGGAGGACAGCCGTCTCCAGTGCCGGCACCAGAGGTATGTATAACCCGGGCCCTTCCTGGTGCGCCCCCCCGGGGTCCGGTCTTCATTCCGGCCCGGTCCTGCGTTTGGGGCCCAGTCGGCGGTGCTTATCGGCGCACGGGGAGCTGGAGGCATACCGGGCTGGGGGCGCCATGCCAGCTCCCTATCGCGCGTTCCCGCAGGCTCATTTTGAGCGGCAGAAGGGACGCAGCGGAGGGGGCGGGGCCGGGAACGCCGAAACCAGAAGTCGGGTGCGGGCCGGCTTTTTTGTATGCGCCGCAGCAGCGCGGCTGTCCTGGGTCGCGTGCAGGGGGAGGGGGGGCCGGAGCATGGGGCTGGGAGGTGACGGGGAGGGTCCCAAGTGGGAGGTGCCCTTGGCCAGAACCCTGCTGACCTTGATATCCGGAGGAAGGCAATATAAGGCAGGCTGGGACGCTGCTGGGGTGCTTCTGAAGGCCCATTGCAGCAATGGATACGATGGAAGCCCCCATAGACCAACAGGAGGAGGTGCAGGAGCACCCACAGAGACAGGCTTCAGTGAAGCCTCATACAAGTGCCCAGCTAAAGAAGCAAGGACGAACGAGCGGGCCGAGCCGCAGAAGTTCCTCCAGACTGAAGGATTCCGCTGCCTCCCTCCGTGATCAGGTACCTGCTTCTACTGCATGGGTAAGAGATCTCCGTGAAAGTACCCTGATGCAGTGTTCCCTTATGTTTTTTTTTTGCAGGGGAAGAAAAGTTTGGGTAAACAGAAGCATAGGGAGTGTGCCCTCTGTAGCTGCCCCTTGTCAGATGCTCACCCTAAAAAGTTGTGTCAGCCGTGCATGCGACAAGCGGTAGGGTTTAAAAGGGAACGATAGTCCATGGCTAGATTGACAGGCCCTTACACTCTACCCCGTTATACAGGTAGCGGAAGAGACGCCTGACTTCACCACAAGCCTGAGGGAAATAATCAGGACAGAGATGAAAGCCCTAACACAAGGGGAATCTTCTAGGAGAAGAGAAGCTAGTTTTTTGGGTTCAGAGTCCTTGATCGCCCCTAGGAAGGACGAAGACTCCTCAGAACCCTCTGCCTCCTCTTCATCTTCGGAGGAAGACTCTAGCCGTTTCTGCTTCCCCTTGGACCAAATGGATAGGCTAGTCAAATCAGTAAGGTCCACCATGGGGATAGCGGACACAAAACCAGAACTCTCAGCGCAGGATATGATGTTCGGTGGTCTAGATCCAAGAAAGCGCAGGGCCTTCCCACTAAATAACAAGGTCCAGAGCCTGATAGACAGAGAATGGAAGAGGCCAGAGAAAAGGGGCACCTTACCACTGGCCTTCAAGCGGCGGTACCCATTTGATGACCCAGTGGTAAGCAGATGGGACAAGACCCCTAAGCTTGACGCAGCAGTAGCCAAAACCTCAAAAAAATCCTCCATACCTTTTGACGACATGGCTTCCTTAAAAGTTTCATTGGACAAAAAAGCGGATTCATTTCTAAAAGGAACATGGGAGATGTCAGCTGGCGCTCTAAGACCAGCAGTAGCTGCCACGTGCACAGCCAGATCCATGTTGGTCTGGCTGGATCAACTGGATTCTCAGCTGAAAGATGGAGCCTCGAGAGCATCCATCCGGAAGACCCTGCCGATCATTCAAAACGCTGCGGCCTTTTTAGCTGATTCTTCGGTGGATTCGGCAAGGATGGCGGCCAGGACCGCAGGATTATCGAATGCAGCTCGAAGGCCTCTCTGGTTGAATTGTTGGCCGGGAGATATCCAGGCCAGGTCCCGACTCTGTTCCATTCCGTGTGAGGGGGAATATCTATTCGGTCCCGTGCTGGACGAACTTTTAGAAAAAGCCGGGGATGCTAAAAAGAAATTCCCCAGTCTGCCGATTCCTTCTTATAGACGTCCCTTTACCAGGAAGGTATATTTCCGTAGAAGGTCGTCCAGGGATCAAGGCAGATGGGATGAAAAAAGAAGGAAAAGGTACAGGATTTATGTTTGGAGGAGGGGGGCGCCAGGAAGGGCCAGCGCGTGAGGCTAAAAAGCCACCGCAATGACTAGTTGCTTCCGTAGGAGGGAGACTAGCTGCCTTCTACCCGGCCCGGTCGCTAATTTCTAGTAGCAACTGGATCCTGGGGTTGATAGCCTCGGGACTACGGCTAGAATTTTCCTGTGTTTCTGGAGAGTCCAGCAATTCTTAGGCCTAATCTTAGATTCTGAGAAGCAGGAATGCCGTCTGCCTCCTAAGAAGTTAGTTCACCTACACTATCAGGTCCTGAACGCTTCCAATAACCCCACCATGTCCCTCAGGAAAGACATGTCCCTTTAGGGCTCTCTCGTCCTGTATCCCTGCGGTCCGGTGAGCCCAGTTTCTTACAAACAAATTACAGGGCGAGATTTTATTACATCAGAGAGTCCTTGGGGGTTACCTGGAGGGCCAGCTAACTTTGTCCCGGAACACGAGGAAGTCCCTAGAGTGGTAGTTAGAAAGGAATAACTTATCCAGGGGGGTGCCCTGGGAGTATAACATAACCCGCATAGTCACCACAGATGCAAGCCCTTCCGGTTGGGGGGCTCATATGGGTGAGATTTTGGTTCAGGGCCTATGGGAGCATCATCAGGTAGAAATGTCGTCTAACCTGAAAGAATTGACAGCGGTGGAGCAGGCAGCTAAAAAGCTCCTTGTGTATCTACAGGGTCATCACGTGCGAGTGTTCTCCGACAATCAGGTCACTGTGGCTTATATCAGTCACCAAGGCTGGACTCGTTCCTGGCCCCTGATGAATGTAGCAGAGCGTTTGTTCCAACTAGCAGAGCAGCATTTTCTGTCTTTAACAGCTCTACATATAAAAGGAATTTCTTAAGCCGCAATCTGCTAAAACAAGGGGAATGGTCCCTAAAAACCTCCATCTTTGACCTGATTGTACAAAAGTGGGGGCAACCAGAGGTAGATCTCTTCGCCACCAAGGAAAACAGGAAAGTGAGGCAATTCTGCTCACTGAATCCCAGAGAGGACCAGCCTGGCGGTAGACGCTTTTCTGATAAAGTGGGACTTCAGGCTTGCATACGCCTTCCCTCCCCTATCTCTACTACCCCTGGTGATGAGGAAAATCAGAAAAGACAGGGCGAGGATTATAGTGATCGCTCCGTTTTGGCCCAGGAGGGCATGGTTCTCATGCCTCAGGACCATGTCGGTGTCCAATCCATGGACATCTTCCGGACATCCCAGATCTCCTATCCCAGGGCCCAGTTTACCATCCTCAGGTGGCTGGCCTACATCTGACGGCGTGGATTTTGAACGGTCACTGTTAAAAGATAAAGGTTTCTCCCCAGACCTGATTAACACCCTGCTTAAAAGTAGGAGAATCATTACAACCAAAATTTACATTAGAATCTGGAAAAGATTCCTTCAGAACTCAGGAGTAGTCACTGGGGAATCAGCACCAATAGTTCAAATCTTAGAATTCCTACAAAAAGGTCTGGACATGGGGCTTTCCACCAGTACCCTTAAAGTACAAGTATCAGCCTTGGGGGCCCTTTTTAGCTGCAACATCGCAGGTAACTACTGGGTCAGTAGGTTCATTAAGGCGACAGGTAGATCCAGACCAGTAGTAAAGGATAGGTTCATGCCGTGGGACTTGAACCTAGTTCTCACGGCTATGACAGAAGCTCAATTTGAACCTATCTCATCAGCTTCCATAAAAAACCTTTCCCTCAAAGTAGCCTTCCTGGTAGCTCTGACGTCAGCTCGTAGAGTGAGTGATATCCAGGCATTATCTAGGCGTCCTCCTTATATACAGTTCAGAGACGATAGGGTAATACTTAGGCCTGATCCAGCATACTTACCTAAGGTAGTTTCTAGTTTTCATAGGACGCAGGAGATAGTCCTTCCATCCTTCCTCCCTAATCCAGTTAACGAGAAGGAAAAGAAACTACACACCCTAGATGTTAGGAGATGTCTCACAGAATACCTGGCAGTTACCGATCCCTGGAAGAAGGATAATGCCTTATTTGTCTCCCACCAAGGCGCTAGGAAAGGTCTTAGAGCATCAAAAAACACACTAGCCAGGTGGATTAGAGAGGCTCTTTCGCTAGCATACACCTCAAAGGCAGATCGGCACCTGGGAAGCTGAAGGCGAATTCCACCAGAGCCATGGCGACCTCATGGGCCGAAAGATCAGAAGTCTCCATTGATCAGATATGTAAGGCGACTACTTGGTCCTCTCTGAGCACCTTTTATAGTCATTATAGGCTAGACCTGGGTGCTTCCGCAGACCTCTCCTTTGGTGTAAGGGTGCTGCAGGCTGTAGTCCCTCCCTAAAGTAGTTATTACTCTCTGTAATTCTCTCAGGTGGTGCTGTCATGGACGACTGAATAAAGTCTTAGTTACTAACCGGTTAACGGTATTTTTCGGAGTCCATGACCGCACCTGTAGATTCCCGCCCTGGTCTTTAAGTTTGGTGTGCGCTTCTTCCTCTTATATATGTCCACTGGTGATAAATAGTTAAGTAATAGTATTGTACATAAATCATGCCATTAACCTTGGAGGTCCTCTTGTGCTCTGTAATACAACTGATGCGTGGGAGAGGTGCCGCCCTTTTGTATCTGTAGGTTTCCTGTTCCTTAAGGGCGGATCCCCTCTCAGGTGGTGCTGTCATGGACTCCGAAAAATACCGTTAACCGGTGAGTAACAAAGACTTTTCCTCCTATGCATGGCAAAGCTAAGAGGTTGAACTTCATCATCTCCAGTCTGTTGGCCACGGAAATGCTGCCTTTCCACCTGGTAGATACAAACGGTTTGTGAAAGCTGATGGCCGTCGCAGTCCCAATTACCCAGTCGCCATTACTTTTCTAAGAAAGCTGTGCCTGCGCTACACCAGCATGTCGCAGATAACATCACCCTTTCCTTGACAAAATCTCTGTCGACAAGGGTGCATTTCACCACAGACACTTGGACAAGTAAGCATGGCTAAGGGAGTTACATCTCACTGACTGGGTAACTGTGGGGACTGGCACTGCACCACAAGTCTTGGAAGTCCCAAGGTTTGCAGGACAAACCTCTACATTTAACACTTCCTCCACTTCTTCCTCCTCCTTTATCTCCTCTAGGGCCTCCACATGCGCCCTCAACCTCTGTCTTAATGAGACACGCGTTTCAACAGTGCATAGCGAATCCCCACCACCTCTGTACTGCACAGCCAGGGCTCACTGCAGTCAGGCAGTGTTAAAATTGATGTGCCTTGGAGATCACAGTCATACAGCTGAAAAGTTGTGGACAGCTCTCTAGGCTGAGTTTGATCAATGGCTGTCTGTGCTGAACCTGCATCCTGGGATGTCCGTGTCCCATAGCGGTGTGAACCTGGTGGCGGCCCTATGGCGAGGCAAACTCACACACGTGCCTTGCATGGCTCATATCCTCAACCTGGTGGTACAGCGTTTTCTCTGCCACTATTCTGGCCTGGGTGAGCTGCTCTAGAAAACTCGTAAGCTGTGTGCTTATTTCCGCCATTCACACCCCTCTGGTGATCGATTTGCATCGATACAGAGGTCTTTGTCCATGTCAGTTAACAGGTTGATATGCGATGTGCCGACATGGTGGAATTCCACTCTTCGTATGTTGCAGCGACTGTGGCAGCAGCAACGATCCCTGACGCAGTATGTCATGTAGCCTTGGCCAACGCAGTATGGATGTGGCACATATCACATTTACAGAGTGGTCACAGATTAAGGACCTCTGCACCCTTCTGAAAAGTTTCAAAATGGCTACTAAGATGGTTAGTGCAGACGACTCTGTCATCAGCATCACTATTCCGGTCATCTATACACTGGAGCAGACTTTGAATAGCCTGCGGGACGAGATGGTGGTCCCAGAAGAAGAGGAAGCATAGGAGGATGTGGAAGGGATAACATTGTCTCTAAGTTCAAGACTGTCGTCACATAGTTGGGTGCCAAGGGAGGGTGGATTACTGCGATCGAGGGGGGCTGGTGGTAACAGACAAACTTATTGAAGGTGCAAGATCCGAGGAACAAATGGAGGAGGAAGAGGTGATGGGCAAGCAACTGTCAGGTGAAGAGGATAATCCTCCCCTCTCTTGTTCATGGTTGGCGGGACGGGGCGGAGGAAACGAGCCTCATTGTTACCCAGCCACCAACACAGCATGGGCTTGGACCTTGTGGTAAAGCCCAACATATGAGGATCTGTTTATACCAAGGAATGTGACGGTCACAAGGGGGCATGCTCTGCGTCTCGATGAGATAAGGTTTTTCCACCAACATAGAAAAGTATTCTTTACTGTTAGGGCAGTGTGAATCTGGAATTCATTGCCTGAGGAGGTAGTGATGGCGAACTCAGTCGAGGAGTTCAAGAGAGGCCTGGATGTCTTCCTGGAGCGTAACAATATTGTAGCTTACAGTTATTAGGTTCTTTAGAAGGGCGTAGATCTGGGGTTTTATTCTGATGGCATGTAGGCTGAACTGGATGGACAAATGTCTTTTTTTGGCCTTGCTAACTATGTTACTATGTTACAAGTGTGGTCTGCAGAAGGAACAAGGCCACACCAGGTAACAGAATCAGACGCCGTAGGAGGAGATACTGTAAGAGATGTGATACACCATTTGAAGAAGTCCTAATATGACAAAATGATAGTAATCCAGAGTAGTAGAAATCCACATAAAGTGACTCTATTTTGAAAATTATAACCCTCAGTGAATTAATCTATAGGAGTAGTGACTATTTTGACTCCACAGTGTTTTTCGTGAAAATAGCACACAGTGCATGTTAGAGAGTGAAAATTGCAAATATACAATCTTATTATCCCACACATAGTGCCCAGATTGTGCTCCATTTGACATGGGGCAGTAAGGGGAAAACAGGTGATGTGGAACCAGGGCCCCTGAACTGCCCCTAAGGCTAAGGGGGAGTCCTGACTTTCCTTAACTTGGGGGTACACTTAATGGTAGTGAGGCCCAAGTCCCCAACCAAAGGAAAGATCCAACAGACAAGGTAAAACAAAACAAAACTTTGCTTGCTTTGCTGCAATGCTCCTGAACAGCAGATTTAGCCACTTGAAAACAGCATACAACTGAAGTACCACAGAACTCTGCCAGCTCCTGAACTCCAGCTAGGTTGGTCTCCCAAGAGCCAGTGTATCACCAACAGTGAGCTGCAGTACCAGGTGGCCTTATAAAGGGAGGTGGGAGTGGCACCCACTTGCATAGATAATTAATCACAATGCAGTAACACCAGCAGCCACCGGGGGAAAAAACTGATGTTAACCCCCAATGGCCTGAAAGGAAAAAAGTTTTAATGTGAACAGCCGAGACTGACACAGATCCAAAAATGGATCGAGACACACACTCCATAAATTAAGTGGGTACTTATCACTACTGCAATGCCAAATACATAGATGCTAAATTTGTTTAAGGCATACAGCAAGGCTCAGAAGCGCAAGGAGATTTGATTTGGGGAGAGCTATTATTGCTGGATTGGTTTATGGAAACATTTTGATTTTCAAGAGACTTTAAGGCACTAATAATGTGGAAACCTTTGTTTTTTTCCATTGACAGATGATGGACCTGAGTAGAGAATTGTTTTTAGTGGGATAAGTTTTTATCGGTATCATTTTCAAGTACATAACAATTTTTGGTGGCTTTGTATTTCATTATTTGGGAGGCTCTGTTGCTTCATCCTATAAGGTTTTCTCTTAGATTGTGATCTGTCATTGTGAATAATTAAATTTTTCTATATAACTTGCCATTTCTAATTGCATTGTGAGTAGAAATGTTCAAAAATACAAAATGCAATGATATTTAATTTAAAAAAAAAATTGGTTTTATTCTTGGCAGATGACTGTACCAGGAGATCAGAGGAACAGCTGACATCTTCAATTTTTAAATCAGATGATTTTGAGATCCCACAGGATACAATTGAAGTGAATGCCATTACTCCAGATATATCATCATTGCTTCACAGCAAAGATTTGTCATCTGATCCTTGGAAACAGGTTCTGTCTTCTGATTTATTATCGATTACTAAAGAAAATCAAAGTCACAAAATAAGCATTAAAAAACAAACTGATATTAAAGCAAAGAAGCCAGCTTCACGTACAGAATATGCAAATAGTTTTCCTCTTGAAACGTCTGTTCTTAAACATAAAAAAAATCACATAGCAGAGAATAGATTTCCCACACTTGGAACAAGACAATGTTTTAACCAGAAATCATATCTTGTTAGGCATGAGAGTATGCACACAGGGGAGAAACTATTTTCATGTTCAGAATGTGGGAATTTTTTTAACCAGAAATCAGATTTGGTTACACACCAGAGGACTCACAAAGAGAAGAAGCCTTTTTCATGTTCAGAATGTGGGAAATGTTTTAACAAGAAATCAACTCTTGTTAGTCATCAGAGAACCCATACAGGGGAGAAGCCTTTTTTATGTTCAGAATGTGGGAGATGTTTTAACCAGAAATCAAATTTGGTTTCACACCAGAGAACTCACAAAGAGGAGAAGCCTTTTTCATGTTCAGAATGTGGGAAATGTTTTGCAGATAAATCATTTCTTGTTAAACACCAGAGAACTCACACAGGAGAGAAACCATATTCATGTTCAGAATGTGGGAAATGCTTTAACCAAAAATCAGATTTGGTTTTACACCAGAGAACTCACACAGGAGAGAAGCCATATTTATGTTCAGAATGTGGGAAATGTTTTGCAGATAAATCAAGTTTTGTTAAACATCTGAGAACTCACACAGGAGAGAAGCCACATTTGTGTTCAGAATGTGGGAAATATTTTATCCAGAAATCAGATTTGATTATACACCAGAGAACTCACACAGGAGAAAAGCCTTTTTCATGCTCAGAATGTGGAAAATGTTTTAACCAAAAATCAATTCTTCTTAGTCATCAGAGAATTCACACAGGGGAGAAGCCTTTTTCATGTTCAGAATGTGAGAAATGTTTTGCAGATAAATCATCACTTTTTTCACACCAGAGAACTCACACAGGGGAGAAGCCTTTTTCATGTACAGAATGTGGGAAATGTTTTGCAGATAAGTCATCTCTTGTTTCACACCAGAGAACTCACACAGGGGAGAAGCCTTTTTCATGTTCAGAATGTGGGAAATGTTTTGCACATAAATCATCTCTTCGTACACACAAGAGAACTCACAAAAGGGAGAAGCCTTTTTTATGTTCAGAATGTGGGAAATGTTTTACAGATAAATCAAATCTGGTTAAACACCAGAGAACTCACACAGGGGAGAAGCCTTTTTCATGTTCAGAATGCGGGAAATGTTTTGCAGATAAATCATCTCTTGTTTCACACCAGAGACGTCACACAGGGGAGAAGTCTTTTTCATGCTCATAATGTGGGAAATATTTTGCACATAAATCAGTTATTGTTGCTCACACAGGAGAGAAGCAATATTCATATTCAGAATGTGGGAAATGTTACCTTCTTAAACTTAAAAAATCCCACAGAGAGAGAACCCATTATCATGCCTGGAATGTGAAAAATGAATTACTGAAGTATCATATTTTGTTTACAATAACACAGAGAATTTATATTGTACAAAAATGATATGTGTATGTAAATGTGCATGTGTAGCAGAGCTGTGTGTATATATCAAATGTGCATTTGTAACAGAGCTCAGTGTGCGTACACTGTCCATGCACCAGAGTTGTTTGCATGTATGTGCATTGCACAGTTTTCATTAACCACTTCATGAGATATGACATATACAGTATTTACATCATATGTCATGTCCCTTACTTTGATGCAGTATCTGGCACTAAGCCCTCATCTTTCCCCGTATATGATAGCTGATTTAATCAGCTGTCATGTGCCTTTAACAGCCACAGGTGAATCAGAGTTCCACCCTCAGCTATTAAACAGTTAAATCCCACTGTCAATTTCTGCCTAAACCTTGGATGCGTCTTATGAGGTGAAAAATACAGTATATTTACTAATATCTTAAATCCAAAAAGCAATATTCAATGTGCAGTCAATATTTCACGCGTGTGTGTGTGTGTGTGTGTGTGTGTGTGTATATATATATATATATATATATATATATATATATATATATTTATATATATATATATATATATATATTTATATACACACACACCATATGGACAAATATTGCAATCTTTTCCTCCACCACAAAAAAAAAAAACATTTTCTCCTCCCTCTTCTTCCTAACTCGTAATACGAAATTAGGTAATTACATTCTGAGTTGCCAATCCTCCCTCATTAGGAGATGAGGACTCTTTTAGCCTCGGCTCTTTACCTCTCCACACAAGGTCTTTAAACGCATTTCCAATTATTTTAAATAACTTGGAACACACGACAGCACAAAGTGGGGGGAAATGAAAACCCCTTTTTTAAACAGGTATTTTAAGGGAAATTACGATAGAATGTCCCCAATTCATTTTTCTCTTCCCCCAATCCAGAATGCTGGGGTGAGATTATCTCGCCTGAGACCCCTTTACAGAAATATTCGGGCACCATCGCCATGCTCCATTATACAGAAGAATAGCACTATCTCCATAGTTCTTACACATGACACAGAGATCAGACAAAGTCTCATATTCAGGCAGTTTCTATGTTACTCCAACCCTCTTGGTATAATAATAATAATCTTTATATAGCGCCAACATATTCTGCAGCGCTTTACAGTTTAGTATGACCAAGATCAGAGTCTCATTATATCAAGTAGATGTAAGGGGGTCACAGTAGCTGTCCTAAGCCCCCAAACATGTCTCGGGTAGGAGTGCATGAAGTGTATATATCTATATTTCATTGTTATGCAATATCGTTAGAATGTGTATTTTATACTATGTTTAACAGGTGTACCCTATGCTGCTGTATACATGTATTTATAAGATATTGGATGTTCATATGTAAATATGCAACTAAAGTATTAACTAGGGATAGTGCAGTTTACAAATTGTCCACTAGATGGGGCACAGAGTACTGTAGGATAGATAACCATGTAAATAGTTAACTATAGGAGGGGTCAGTTTGGTTAGAGGAAGGGAACATCTTGATTAGTGGCAGGAGGGCAAGGGCGCCCATAGAACTCAGGTGGGCAAAGGCCTGAGCAGCAGTAAATATCCTGTAACGTTTCATCTAAGTGAGAGCCCAGGCACCCAGAACGTGGGATACTACACAGGTACCACCTCAGGAGCTGCAGAGAAAGAGGCTACAGAGAAGGACATGGCAGGATAGATGGGCGGGTCACTCACCATATGGCAGATCATTGCGTGGGCAGATGCTCTCAGAACCGGGCGAACCGGAGGCTGAGGGAACCCCCACAACAGGCAAGGTTGCACAAGGAGGACGCCAGGAAAAGTACAGCATGGTACGACCCAATCTCAAGCCATGTGACAGGGAGAGCAGAGAATGGAAAGTTGAAGTGACGTGTAATGTGGAAACTGCTGTGAATGCTGTGTTAAGTCTGTATACCCTGACAATTCCTGAAAGTAAAGTTTATTGTTACAAGCGGGCTGTGACTCTGTTATTGCATCAAGGGCCAAAGGTGACCTTAAAGAACAAAGGAAGAACCCTGACGGTGCAGAGAAAGCAGAGGCAAGTAAGCTGAAAGTGAAACGTGTTTCTTATGTAAGGGGAGGCCAGGGCACGCAAAGCCTGTTAGGCCGGGATCACACTACCGTGTGTGATGCAGAAACTCGCACGAGTCTCTCACATCAACATCCAGCACTGCCACCTGTACTCAGGACCGGAGCTGCGGCTGCATGAATTTCTATGCAGCTGCAGCTCCGGTCCTGAGTGCTGGCGGCAGCGCCGGGTGTTGATGCAAGAGACTCGTGCAAGTTTCTCGCATCACACACAGTGGTGTGATCCCGGCCTTAAGCTCAGCCATGAATACTGTCCTGGCTGACCCTTACATAAGCTCCAGGGACAAAGACCCTGTCTGGTCCTAACACGCTGGGGGCCCAGAGTATCCAGCCACGGGGTCTGGATCCTCTCATTTGTGGCTCCAGCGTTTCTTGTAGAATAAATCCCTTTCTCATACAGTCCTGTAGTAATGACTTCATCACGTTTTGTAGGAGGGTTCGTCTGACTCCATCTATGCTATCACAGTATATATAATCAATTAAAACTAAACATTCTACTGCTGTTTTAGCATGTGTGTGCGGTGTCAGTTCTTATACATTCCCTAATAAACTATTGGCTAAACCTGCTGATTATGATTTTATAATTGTAATAACTTTACTCAAAAAAAGTTTTAAAAAAAAAATTGTTCTAGCACACTTTTTTGTTCTTAAACTCAGAACCTCAAAGTTCTACCACTATTACTAAAGGAAATGATTCCAAAAAGTGAGGCTCTTACAAAGAGCAAAGACCTTTGTCATAGTGTGTTGTAGGCCACCTGGCCACATAACACTCATAACCGTAAATGGCACCCAACAGATAGTAGCAGTCAGGATGTACCGGAAGAAGAAGGCGAAAGGCTGATTAAATTTCAGACTTTGCTATAAGTGCTCCTTGTCTAGTGTCACGGACTAAGGAAATGGCCCTGTCAAAAAGACAAAAGAAAATGAGGCATCTTCCTTGGAGATACCATTGTTCAATGATGCACCCTTGGGGTGAGAAAGGTGGTGAGAAATTTATCTTGCTCTTTTTTAGGAACAATACTCAATGGGCAAATTCTCATATTCGGGAAAGGAGGAGAAAAGAAGACCTACTATCCTGCCCAACAAGAACTTCTTTTCAGTTTTTTTCTCTAATTATGGTTTAGTTCTCAGTGGCTGATGTAAAAAATTTTAAGAGGAAAGGATCACTGGAATAATAAAACGGTATGAAAAAAAAACAATAAAACATAAGTGGGTGGTTGCCTCTTTATTGGGGTACTGAGCTAGCCATGGGGACATAGTGATCACGCTGTCTGGGTTTTCTCCCTTCAGTTGTCCTCACTGGAATGGTTGTTGCTTTTCCTGGCTTGTTACAGCGATCCGCTGGGTTTTGTCTGCCCCAGACTGAGCATTCATGTTTATCCTATATAATAATTGCCAGTTGAGACTTCCGGCCGCTGTCCCCGTATCCCATAAGGCACCGTGGCAGTGTCACTTGCGCCTGCGCAAGTGACATCACGTCACCGCTATTCCCGCTCATGCGCAGTAACAGCCACAACTGCACATTCAGCAGATAGTATCGCTGTTCTGCATTTTTCCCCAGCACATCTCATTCATCCTGAACACAAGGGGGCACTGTCATACACCCAGGACTGCCACTAGAAATTTCAGGGTCCCATACTAGCTAAATTTTCGGGGCCCCCTTGAGACTCCGCCCAGGCATCCACCCTAGCCCCGCCTCCACCCCTTGAACTGTCCATAGTCCCACCACTCTCTCTTGGAAAAACTCCACTTCTCACCAATCACACATTAACAGTTCCTATCACCAGATCACACATATAGCCAGCAGCTTTTGTTTAGGCCAAAGGATTTTTTAAGCTGCCACCATGACAAGGTAGACACTTTTGGCCGGGCCCTACTCTACTCTAACCTATTAAACATTTGTTAAAATATCCAATACAATTTAGGTATATTTTAATTTATTTTTCAATTTTTAAAACGACCAATAATATCACATACCAGGGACAAATACCACAGCACCATGACCAGACACCATATTACCACCACATAGTGACCTACAATGCCACATACAAGGAACAAATACCGCCACACCATGTTCAGACCACATATTACCACAACAGTGACCGAGGAATATCACATACAAGGGATAAATACTGCTGCATCATGTTCAGACCACATTACCACCACAGTGGGCAAATAATATCACATACAAGGGACAAATGCCACCGCACCATGTCCAGACCACATTACCACCATGTGGTGACCAATAATAGCACATAGGCCGGTGTCAGACATGCGAGAAAATCACACGTCATAATCGCAAGTCTCGCATGTCAATACCCGACATTGCCACCGGCACTCGGACAGGAGCGTGCGGCTGCATGTATTTCTTTGCAGCCACACGCTCCGGCGGCAGTGCCAGGTATTGACCTGCGGGACTCATGCGAGTTTCTCGTATGTCGGACCCCGGCCTTACAAGGATTAAATACCATACCATGGCCAGACCACATATTACCACCACATAGTGACCGAATAATAACACATACAATGGACAAATACCACCACACCATGACCAGACCACATATTACCACCACTTAATGACCCAATAATAGCTCATACAAGGAGCAAATACCACCACAACATATTACCACCACATAGTGACTGAATAATAGCACATACAATTCACAAATACCACCACACCATGACTAGACCACATATTACCACCACATAATGACCAAATAATAGCACATACAAGGAACAAATACCGCCACAACATATTACCACCACATAGTGATTGAATATTACAATACTGATCATTAATAAAAAAACAATACTAATATCACCATGAGTTCCATTATACACAGGAAATCTGTACTTTGTATGCAGTGTCTGTGTTCAGGTAATACTGTGATCATCACTGACATTATACACGAGTGCTGTATATCTTGCGCAGGTTATACTGTGATCAGCTACACTATACACTGGAGCTCTGTATATAGTGTCAGTGTAAAGGTAATAGAGTGGTCACTGGTGACATTGTACACAGGACCTTTGTATATAGTATCCAGTGTATAGTGTCAGTATACAGGTAACACACTGACTCCGCTTGCAGAACACATTACTTAATTTTTTCTCAACTTCTACACTACACCAGATGAAGAAAAAAAGGCAACATACTATCGCTCTGCACAGTAACAGGACTGGCTCCCCCATTTAAAACAGTACCCTCAAAAAATAAAATAAATACATCACTGCAGTAATAATATCCCTTAATTAGCCCACATGATAATAAGATTCCCCAACTTGTCCCCCGTTTGTCTCATTCCTGGCTTCAGCCATATGTTCTCCCATCCTGGCCCCATATGTTCTCCGATCCCACCTTCAAAGGTATCCATTCTACCCCATCTGAGGTCCAATGATCCTGGCCCATCTGTCCCATGATCTTGCCCCATATTTATGCCCCATGTCTCCATCCTGCCCCGTCTCTATTCTGCCCCGTCTCTATTCTGCCCCGTCTCCATTCTGCCCCGTCTCCCTTCTGCCCCGTCTCCCTTCTGCCCCGTGTCTCTGCTGCCCCGTGTCTCCATCCTGCCCCGTGTCTCCATTCTGCCCCATGTCTCCATTTTGCCATGTCCATGTGTCTCCATCTTGACATCGAAACATTGCGGCTTGCCGCTTTCAACAAAAATAAAAACTTCTTACCTGGCCGCGTTCCTGTGGCGATGTTCCCTCTAGGCATTTCAAGTGCAGAATCGCCGGCGAATGACAATGACATCATACGCCGGAGATGTGAGCGCTGACGTCAGCTGCCAGCCTGCAATTGGCTGGCAGCTTTTATTTATTGCTGTGCGGGCCCACACGGCAATAGAGTTTAACTGAACCTGCATCTCGGAAGCAGCTTCAGTTACTGCGCTGGCAGAAGCCTTCCGCAGGGTGCCGTTGAGCAGAAGAGACGGGGCCTGAAGCAGGCCCCCTCTGCTCATCTGGTCTCATACACCAGTCAGGGCAGTAATGCCCTGATAGCTGCCCTGCATACACCTGCTGAATTCTAACTCTAGAGCCAGTGCATTGTGGGAGTTGTAGTCTCCAGCGGTGACAAGTTACGGCCGGCTGTGCACCACTCTGCTGCGGGAAGGACTCGGGCCGGGGTAAGTCAGAGGCTGGAGGGGAGGCTGAGGTGTGATGGGGGTGAGCACTGTGCAGGGAGAAGGGGCGGCCGGATCACAGCTGCTGCTGACATGGAGGCCACGGGGAGGTAGAGGCGGATGACAAGTGTGTATATGTATATAGTATGTACATATACCTGCGGAACAGTGATATATATCCCCTGTATGTCCTGTAAGCACCTCTGCGTGGTATATATAGATATATACATGATGGTGCCAGCCGCTCTCTGGCCCATGTTCTATTTATCCCCTGTATACACCTCTGCCTGGTATATATATACTGTGTGTGTATGTGTGTATATATATATATATATATATATACACACTAGAAATAGGCCCGATGCTATCGCATCGGGAGTGCAGTGAAATTTAGACGTCACTGCTATTCCCCACGCAGGCGTTTTAACAGCCGCGTCATTACCGCACATGCGCAGGTAGAGCGCACAGCCCGTCATTACTTCGCATGCGCAGGAATAGCGGTGATGTGTATGTCACTTGCATCTGGTCTGCGCTCGGCCACTTGTACTAGATCGACTACTGATTGGTTTATTACTGCACTTTCCCTTCTGTGTGCCTCTGGGTTTACTTTTCATTTTAAAAAACCTACTGCTCAGAATCAGAGGATGATTTTAGCTAACTCTTCTGTTTTTACTGTGCACATTGAAGATTGTGATGACTTTGATAGAACAATTATACCAGTGATAGACTCATGTCCATCTCTGGTATAGGAAGGGGCCTAAGAAGCCCCGAAAGCTTGCTTTGTAACATCATTTATTTTATTTTTGTTAGTCATTAAAAGGTTTCATAACTACAAGATTATCTTGTTTTTCACACTGAGAGCATTTAGACTCCTGTAAGTCGTGCAGTGAAAAAATAACCACAATTCCGATTATGGATATAGCAACACAGGACACTGAGAACCTAGGAATAGCCCTAGGAAAGTGTCATATGCAATGCTGACAAAGGTGAAGGAGTAGTTTTATTGAATAAATCATATATAACGGAAGCATTAAAAATATTAAGACACACTAAACACACTAAATATTATGTTAGAATGGAGTATACTCCATCACAATATTTTAAGAAATAAAGTGATTTAACAGGGATGGCCATCGTGAAGAAGATCTTTAATAAAAAGGAAACTTTTTTGTGCATCAAACGATATTGGACAACTGTAGACCTGGAAGGAGGAAACAGAGGAGGACAGGAGCCATGGCGGTAAGTACCCTGGTGACTCTGCCGGAGAAGAGGGGCTCTTCTCATTTCCCGAAAATATTGGTGGCCGACTTGACGCAAAGACATCGCAGATTTCATCTCTGCCTGTCCCTCGTGTGCCCAAAACAAGACTCCCAAGCAGCTTTCAGCCGGTTGGTTGCTTCACTTGCCCATGGCATCTGCCCCTTGGCAGCATATTGCTATGGATTTCATCATTAATCTGCCAGCATCGGTCGAGAGTACAGTCCTCTGGGTGCTTGTGGGTCTCTTCTCCAAGATGGCCCACTACACTCCGCTGCCCAGGCTTCAGTCTGCGCCAGTGCTGGCTAAGGAATTTATTCTACCTATTTTCCGTCTCCATGGTCTACCGCTCCACATTGTCTCATGTTATGAGCTCATTTTCTCCTTCACCTTTGATGTCCGATGAACTCCCTCTGCTGGTGAAAGGAGGTAGTGAAACTGATTTGGATGGGAAAAACCTGTCATCTGAACAGGTGGAGTGTGATTGGACATCCGGAATCTCTGAGTGGATATAAGGCCGCCGACACCCTGTAGAGTTGCTGGTGATCCTCTCTGCTCTGGGCTCTGGCCTCCAGTTTAGTCCTGTCTACTAAAGCTAAGTTTTTGCTCTGCTATTTTTCCATGAGATTTTGTCTGGTTTACTTAGTGTTTGTGCTCAGCCAGCCCTGGTTGGGACTGGCTGAACTCCATTTTTGTCTCTGATCAGTTGATCTCTTTGCTCTGTTTTCAGAATATACCTGAGTGCTGATATAGTGATTTTGAAGTCTAGTGACTTCAGGGCCTTTTCTATCAGACGTGATGGACATTATTTTTGGCAGGGTTTTTGTGTGATTGCAGACAGTTGCTTTTCTTTCCTGTCCTATCTAGTTAGTGTGGGCCCCATCGTTTGCTCAGCCTGTCTTTCTGTCTGTGTTTGTGTTTTCATCTGTTTTCACCGTCAATGCATGTTGGGGGCTGTCTATTGCTTTGGGTCTGCTCTGGGGCAGTTTAGATTTCCCCTTTCTTTCTTTAGGTTTATTTAGTTCTCCGGCTGTGATCGAGGTGTCTAGGACCACCGTAGGAACACCCCACGACTACTGTTAGTTGTTGTGAATAGGATCAGGGGTCTGCAATCCACTAGCTACAACCTCTCCGGTTTTCTGGACTTGTATTTTTGTTTTTTCCTCCTCCGGTGACTCATTCATAACAGTCTCAGATAGAGGCATCCAGTTTACGTCTCGTTTCTGGAGGGTTACCTGTAAGCTACTGAATGTTAGGTTGGATTTCTCATTGTCCTACCATCCACAGTCCAATGGCCAGGTGGAATGGGTCAATCAGATCCTGACTAATTTCCATACGGAACTTTGTCAATGATGTGAGTGAATCTTCTGCCAAATCTCCGTTTTTTTTGTGGTATACAGTCAACACCCCAAAATTTTGTCTCCTATGTCTACCACCTGCAATATTCCTGCTGTAGATTCCCTAGTCAAGAATTTTTCAGAGATCTGAAAGTACACCAAGTCATCCTTATTAAAATCATCTGAGCGGATGAAAATACATTCGGACAAGAGACATCTGTATTTGCCTCTGTTTCATACTGTAGATAAAGTCTGACTGTCAGCTAAGTATGTCCGTCTCAAGGTGCCCTCCTATAAGTTGGGTCGTCACTACAAACTGAAACTCCCGGCCCCCTTATGAATCCCCAATTCCTTACATGTGTCTCTTTTCAAAACTTGTCATCCTCAATTCTTTCTTCAAAGATCAGGCTGGTACCACTCCTGTTCCAGTCAGCACTGAAGATATTTTGGAGGTAGAGAACATTCTGGCCACCAAGAGGGTAAGAGGAAAGTCCTTTTTTCTTGTGGATTGGAAGGGGTTCGGGCCTGAGGAGTGGTCCTGGGAGCCCAGGAAAAACATCTATGCTCCTCTCCTGGAGAGATTTCTTGCAAGGCTGAAAAACAGGGAGCATAAAGGGTGGTACTGTAGCGGTGGCGTCTCTGCCTACTGCCCCTCTCCTTCAGTATAGATGATTAGGTACTCTCCGCCACTGCCCCTGTCTTGCTCTATCTCCTCCTTCTGGGCCTGTAGATGCTTGCTTTGCGCGCACCGTGTGCAGGTTCCCAGGTACTATGCTTAGGGTGCGCACACACTTCCCCTCTCTTAAAGGGGCCGCGTGCATCCTCCTAAAATGTCCCCAGCCAGTTGCCCCGTGGAGGTGCCCGTGCAACATTGTAAGTTTGTTTTCTAAAACACTCTCTTTATTTCTCAAGTCCCAGTGCTCATGTCCATATATAATTGTCCGTCTATCAGCCATGCCATCGCTCTTTTATTCATCAGCCGATTTAAGTCTGCACCTGTCAGTTCTCTTCTATTCATCAGACGGTCCAAGTCCACACCTGCCAGTGCTCTTCTATTCATCAGCCGATCCAGTCCACACCTGTCAGTGCTCATCTCTATGTCAGTCCAGTCTGTCTTCATGATTCCCATGTTCCTTCAATGCCTGCCTGCATCTACCGTTCCTTCTTTTGGGCCGTCCCAGATAACTGTCTCTGGGGGGAAAGCTGCCATCTTCCCACATGCACACACATGTATAAACATACACACAAATGTACAGACAGACACACAGGGCCGGCTCCAGGTTTTCATGAGCCCTGGGTGAAAGAATCTCAGTGGGCTCCTTTAACACACAACACAATTCATGAGTCACAGATACGGCAGAGAAATATAGATATATCACAATGCCAAAGATCTAACTTACTGTACTGTACTCGCCACGGCCACTGGTGAGAACAGGGCGGCTGCAGGTGGCGGGGAGCAGGCCGCAGCCGCAGGTTGGAATGAGACGGCAGCGGCCGTGGGTGACCGCGGGTAGGCTGCAGCCGCGGGCTGAAGGGAGGCGGCAGCGGCCGTGGGTCGAACTGGGGCCGCAGTGGCCGAGGGCTGGAGCGGGGCAGCAAGTCCCGGATAATCGCCTCGGTACCGTCCTTCTGGAGTCCTCGGTGAGCGTCCTCCCTGGCACTGGTGAGTCGCCCTCGCTTTCAGCCACTGCCACCGTCTCCAGCTGTCTCTGTGTCAGTCTGCTGACTCATCGTCCCGGGAATTCCCCGCCTCCTTTATACTGGTCTCTCCCCCAGCCCATCTGTCTGTCACAATGGTCCGTCCCCGAATTCTGCTCCCCAGGGACAGTTTCCCCTGGAACCCGGATGACGGCTCCCTTGGTTCTGGCCCGGAAACTCGATGGGGGCCGTTCCTCCCACACACACAGACACCAGCAAACAGACACGCACATATTCTCTGCACACACACTCTTCCTCCTGATATCATTTCCTTCTCTGCAGCATTTTTGGATGCAAATCTGCAGCAAATCCTCAAACCTTTTTACACCTGAGGTTTTGCTGCGGATTTGACTGACTCAATGGAAGTCAATGGGTGCAGAAATGCTGCAGATCCGCAAAAAGAATTGACATGCTGCAGAAAATAGAATGCTGTGAATAAGGACAGAAATTTCCACAGCATGTGCACAACAATTCAGGAATGTAGTTGATAAACATTGCTTTAATAATCCAGTGCAGATTTATAGCATTTCCGCTCGGAAAAAATGCTGCGTAAACGCACCAAATCACAACGTGTGCACATAGCCATAACATTTTGACCCTACCGGGTCTTTGTCAAACCTCACTGTAAAACAAACACATAGAAAATTTTACACATAGGAAATTAATGTGCTGTACATTTATACACGTGAAAATAAAAACAGACATAGTAATCTGTTTGTAATAACTGGCCCTTTGTACGATATGGAATAACGAATAAGTATAATGCATTATAACAGCAAGTTAACCTTTCAGAGATTACTTTGGCAATGTGTGGGTTAACAGAGATATAGAGGCATGGAAGATTTGGGACCCGAGATTTAGAGATAGGGGTATAAATAGCGCCCATATGTAAAAGTGAATGCTGTGAACATGCTGGAGAGGTAGGTTGAGACTACTGACCTTAGGAGTAGAGGAAGTTTATATAAAGTGGATCAAAGCAAATAGAGAGGAATCCCCCCTGGAGCTGTGGGAAAAGATATATAGCATAAGTACTTTAAAGCTAATCCAGCAGGGGAATGGGGATCAAAAGGCTTCTTACTGACGTCTTCCATGAGTGTGTGTGGATCGCCCTCGCACCCAGGGTAGCGGGGTACTCGGAGCTGGGCTTGTTGGTTTCAACGGGAGATGTCCGCGGCCCTGGGCGTCCATTGTAAAAGAGAGGATGTTTGAACATGTGGATGATGATTAAAGTTTGAGTGAATGATTCGTGATGCCACCTGTGGTGTTCGGCAATGAAGATGTTAAGCCGACGCTGCAGACAGATCCTCTGGGACAGATGGTGTGGTGCAGCAATGATGTTGTGGCCCTCCACAGGTAGGGCAGTAGTCCCAGGGCAGTGTATGTGAGCAGATAGGGAGAAGATGTAGATGGTGCAGTGTCAGGCACAGTGATGTAGCAGTGCTGAGTGTGTTGGCACAGGAATAAGTGGAGGACACCAGGGCATGTAGTTCCAAAGCTTTACTCACAGTCTGTTGTGCGTACAGGTGCCCGCATCCGTGCCGTCTCCTCCAGGTCAGGAGCTCAGCTAACTTTCGGGCAAGATGAAGTACTCCGTTCCAACACTCCGTCAACATGTGCCTTTCCTGAACGTCTCCCTCCTTAGCGCTCGTAGTGAAGTACTCACAGTACTGAGTTACACTGGAGTTCGTCCTTTCTGATGTTCTTAGAACTCTACTTGTACGGCAGACAGCTGTAGCCTGCTTTGGGGACTCCTTGCTACTAAGTCCCAGCTCAGTCACGTTGCAGTTGTGCTCCCAAGTCTTGTGTGGGAATAAAGTGGTGAAATCTTCTATTCCTCCGGTGTCTGCTGCAGGACCATTAGTATCCATACAACCTCGGGGACCGGACCCCGGACATGCGCTTAGGACTTGAGGAAGGGCTCTGCTCTAACCTTAGTCCTTAGTCCTCTTCTCCTTACGTTCCGTTCTAATCTTTCTTTCTTATGGAGAATTAGGCTTCCTGAATATAACTCTTTCCTGTGCCAGCAGACCTAGGTCACTGAGGTCTGTTGCAGCACTTCCTTCCATCCATCCCACTCAGGGGATCTTCTGTCTCACTCCTCTGTCAGTCTGACCATAACTTCCCACTCTTTTGGTGCAGACTAAGTTCCACCCACCTCCCAGCACTCTTTGTGTTCCAAGCAGGGAGCCACCAAAGGTGCTTTGCTACACTACTATGTTGTGTGGGATGCAGGTGTTGGAGTGTGGTCAGGTGTCTCCACCTTACCTGGATGGTGGGGTACCACACATCAGGAGGAGGTGCAGTACCTCTGTGGCAACTGAACCCTCAGGGGCACCACATGTGCAGTATACGGCGTGCCACCACCATCTGTGGTGATGTACCTGAGCATTGGTGGCAGTGTTATTTAAATATCTGTTAAGTTATTGTATATGAACACTGGAAGTGGAAGGGAAGGATGGGCGGGGAGCCTGCGCGATGTAGTAAGGGGAGTATGTAGTATGTTGGATCTCCTCACACCTAACAGACAGGAAATTCAGTGTCTCCCACTCACACACCACCTCCTCATCTCTCCCCAAGGTTCAATTGTAGGACCGGGCACCATGCTGAGGGTGCACGCTCCCTCCCTCCTAAAGGGGCCGCCTGCATGAACCTAAGGTATTCCTAGCATATAGCTGGGTGACACCTTCTATTTAAGGCTAAGTTCACACTTGTGTATGGCAGGTCTGTGTAAGGCTGCGTAAGTCCTCCCTTAAGCTCCACCTACTTGAGCATGCATCCTGCGTTTTGACGTGCCTGCCGACCGCACGGTAACGCAACATGTTGCATTTCTGTGCGTTCGGCGGACAGGTCAAAAGGCCGCATGTGGACGCATCAGCATACAACGCATGTCCCTGCATACCCTATGTTAAAGATAGATATGCAGGACAACGCAGAATGCATGCGGAAGTAGATGGAGCATAGGCGGAGCTTAAGGGAGGACATACGCAGCCCTGCCATACGCAAGTGTGAACTTAGCCTAAGACTTCTCCTCCAATATGCAGGTGCCTGAGCTACTTTGTTAGTTTGCCTTGCATGCTTGCTAGTTGTCAGGTTCCCCAGGTCCACCCATCTGCTTGTCTACCCTGTATCCATCTGTTCTCACCTGTCTGTGCCCATCTGCTTGTGCCTGTCTGTGCTCTTCTGTCCATCAGTCAGTCCAGATTTCACCTGCCAGATCGCATCTGTCTAACATCCATTCCAGCCCGCACCGGCCAGTGCTCTTCTGTTCCTCAGCTGGTCCTATCTGCACCCGTGGTTTCAGAGTCCCTACATTGCCTGCATGCATTGTTCATCCCTTCTTCGGGCCATAGAAGCATGCCCACTGTAGGGGGGTCAGCTGCCACCTTTGGTAGGTCAGCCATGGAGTACCACCTGTTGCCACCTCTTTGTCCCTCCTTGGGTCCCAGTTTTTGCCTACTGCTGTTCTGTCCCCACATGAGGCGAATGGAGGTGTAGTTGATTGGGGCTGGGAGAGATTCCTACCTTCCGTTTCCTCAATGCAGAGCAGACAGGACCATTGTTGCTGTTTTGCTGTTCATGTGTCCGGAGAGATGATACACACTAGATATTGTGAAGTCCAGACTTGTTTATTTGGAGATCTGGACATACAGCACACGATTGGCAATGCAGTAGGTTCTCCAGACGTGCAGATGTAACGACCAAAGTGATACAGCAATGTGTGTGAAGCAAGGTGTGCAGCAAATTGGTAGCAAGTTGGAGCAAGGTGAGTAAATTGGAGCAAGGTGGTCAAAAAACTGATGCCTTTCACAGCTCGGTACAGGCGCGTCTCTCCCGGGTGAAAATGAAACTGAGAATGGCCGAAAGCAGGAAGAGAAGGAGTGACCTGACCCGAAAGTGGAAGGCATGTACTACAATTAATTAGCTGCAGGCTGCTATACAGAAAAAGGACAGCAGATGGCAGCAGACCAAATGCAAAACTGAACACAAAGAATGGTAACATAACACAATCTATATAAAGCATATAATCATAACTTTAGATGGAACAGCACACTCCCCGTCTGAAATTCCGAAAGGGCTTTCACTATATTAATGTATTTTTTTTGGTTTAAGTAAAGTTCAATAACCTAGAAAGGAAACACAAATATGTATGCAATGCAATAACAACTTCAAAACGAGGTAGATGACAGTTCCTGAGACAATCCAATGAAAACCCATCTTCGGATCGGAGAAGCCGCACTAGGCCAAACTGTCTCTGAACCAACGGTAATCCAATGGACGAAGTACTAGGGCAGTGTCCTGTTCATGGTTCATCCTACCAGAATGTCCTCAATTGGTAGTATCAATACGAGCTCGTGGATTGGCCTCTCAAATGTCTTTGGCTCGCCTTTCCTAAGGACGTTCAGCTCCACCTTCCGGACCTTACCATCTTGACTAGGGAAGGTCTTTGTGACGATTCCCATAGGCCAGTCGATTCTTTGGGCTTGCTGTTCTTTCATTAACACCACGTCTCCTTCTTTCAAGTTCGGTTTACTCTGTCGCCATTTCCTTCTTCCTTGGAGGATCACGAGATACTCCTTTCTCCATCGGTTCCAGAAGTAGTCAGCGAGGTGCTGCACACGTTTCCACTGTTTCTAGTAGGTGTTTGCATGAGTAAACTCTCTGCTTACTGTTAGCGGGTTCCCGGTCTTTTGGGTGAGAAGAGTTGCTGGCGTAAGAATGGTCGGCATTTTGGGATCCATTGACACTGGGACAACTGGTCTTGAGTTGATTATGGCAGAAACTTCGGCCAGAAGAGTAACCAAGGTCTCATGCGTAAGCCTCGAAGAGTTTACATCCATAAACATAGAATTCAGGCTGTTGCGCGAGATCCCGATCATCCTTTCCCAGGAACCTCCCATGTGAGAACTATGCGGAGGATTGAAGACCCAGGTGCAACCTCTTTCTGCCAGCTGATCCTGAATTGGCTTGATGTCAATATCCAGCTCTTGACATGCACCAATGAAGTTGCTTCCGCGGTCAGACCTCAACTGTTTCACTGGTCCTCTGATCGCTAGAAACTGCCGGATAGCGTTGATCAGGCTGGATGTGTCCATAGACTCTTATTACTTCTATGTGGACAGCACGGACACTCATGCAAGTGAATAGTATGGCCCAACGTTTGCTGTTGGCGTGGCCACCTCGAGTTCTGCGTGCAGATACCATCCATGGCCCAAAGACATCTAGGCCAACGTAGGTGAAAGGCAGTTCGGCACTCAGTCTGTCAGAGGGCAGGTTGGCCATTTGTTGATGTACCTGTTTTCCTCTGGTTTTCCGACATTGCACACAGCGATGTAGTGATCCTGCTACACGTCTTTTCATACCTATGATTCAAAGCCCTGCAGACCGTAACTTGCCTTCTGTGATGTGCCTGCCTTGGTGCTCGGTTTTTTCATGAAAGTGCCTGATCAGTAGATCAGTGATATGATGTTTACTGGGAATGATGCAAGGATGTTGCTCTGAAGCCACAATCTTGGCTTGATTTAAACTACCACTGACTCTCAGCAAACCGAAGCTGTCCATTACTGGATTCAAATGGGCAATGGGGCTTTTCAGAGGGATCTGCTGTTTGTGGTGTAGGCATTCCCATTCAGTACTGAATAAGTTCTGCTGTACGTAACATATTATAAGGGACTCACAGTGAGAAATGCCTCGGCAGAGAGTGGTTTATGACAGACGTGCCAACCGCGACAGTCCTTGTCCAATGTGCACTAACCTTGCTATAGTCTTGACAAGTTTCATCCAATTGGAGAAGCGTTCGAAGCGAGGCTGGAGGTTGGTTTAGTGTTCATCGCCAGAGCACTGACCTTGGAGCGGACCTCTGGATCGCCATCCAGATCCTGGATGCTGAAGACTTCCTGGACACGTTCACTTCCCTTCTGTTCCAACAGAAACTTAGGACCTGAAAGCCAAGAAAAGTTAGCAAAGGACCTTATAGACATAGGTCTAGTGGCATGGTCAGCTGGATTAAGTTCAGATGGGATATAGTGCCATTGTTCAGGCTTGGAAGACCTCCTTACTCTCGATGTGGTTACTGACGTACACGTAGAAGCGCCTTGTTTGGTGGTAGATGTAACCTAAGACAACCTTACTGTCACTGTAGTATTGTACGTCGTCTATGTTGGTGTCCAGCTCGTTCTGTATAAAGTCTGCGAGTTCTACAGCAAGCACGGTTGCACAGAGTTCAAGCCTGGGAATAGAGTGATCAGGCTTGGGAGCCAATTTAGCCTTGCCGAAGACGAACCCAATGTAATCTTGATTGTCAGGTCCCGTCACCTTCAGATAGGCAACTGCTGCAATGGCCTCCGTGGATACATCCAAGAACACATGGAGTTCCTCCCTAGTGCTAGCAGCAAGTGAGGTTCTGGCGTAGCATCTCGGTATGTGGCTCTCATCCAAGGCACACAAAGACTGCTTCCAGGTTTCCCATTTTGGTTCCTTATCAGGAGGGAGTGGGGCATCCCAGTCCTTGAAGGTTTCGGAAAGCTGTCTCAGAAGGGATTTACCTTGTATGCTAATTGGTGCTACGAACCCCAGTGGGTCGTACAAGCTATTCACCACTGACAGGACACCACGTTTAGTGAATGGTTTGTCTGCACAGTTGATTTGGAAACTGAAGGTGTCGACTGACAGGTTCCACCTCAAGCCTAAGCTTCTCTGCACAGGCGGACAGTTTGGTCCCAGGTCTATGTCCTTGAATCCTGGTGCATGGTCACTTGAATCAAAGGCTCTCATGACAGCCTGGCTGTTTGAAGCAATTTTGTGCAATCTAAGCTTAGATTGGTACAGCATACCTTGGGTCCTCTTGAGTAGATCGATAGCCGCTTCTTCTGTGGGTAGAGATTTTAGTCCATCATCTACATAGAAGTCTTTCTCTACAAAGTCTCTGGCATCTGTTCCATATTCGTTCTCTCCTTCTTGAGCGGTTCTCCGCAGGCCATAGGTTGCCACTGCGGGGGAAGGGCTGTTCCCGAATACGTGCACCCTCATGCGATACTCCACCATCTCCTTGCTGGGGTCATTGTCTTTGTACCACAGAAAACTGAGGAAATTCCTATGGTCCTCTCTGACTATGAAACAGTGGAACATCTGTTCAATGTTGGCGGTGATGGCAATGGGCTCTTTCCGGAACCTCATCAACACTCCTACTAGATTGTTTGTAAGATTAGGACCCGTGAGGAGGACATCGTTGAGAGATTCACCTTGATGTTTGGTACTTAAATCAAAGACAACTCTAATTTGCTTAGGTTTCCGTGGGTGATATACTCCGAATGAGGGTAGGTATCAGCACTCCTCGTTTTCCTTTAAGGGAGGCGCTGGCTCCGCATGGTTATTCCTGAATATCTTGCTCATAAAGGTGACAATGTGTTCTTTCATCTCCGTTTTGTTGCTAAGGGTGTGCTGGAGAGAGTTGAATCTGGACAAGGCTTGTTCACGATTATTCGGGAGTCTTACCCTAGTAGCTCGGAAGGGTTGGGGAAAAACCCAGTGATTGGTCTCGTCCTTAAGGAACTCATTGTCCATTATTCTGACAAATTCCTTGTCTTCCATTGACGGGGCTACCTTGTTGTCATCCTTAGTTGTTTGAAACACCGATCTTCCTAAGTCGTCTGCATAGGGGGAAGGAGTGACATGAGGCAGCTGTACAGGATCTGGAGGCTTCTCTTTCACCTCATAGTGATGAGGGCATGGTTTGCAGAAAGTAGCTCGTCCGTCTTTGCGTACATAGGCCTTAAAGGAATCGACTCTTGTTCGGTCCAAGCACACATTTCCTATGATTACCCACCCCAAGTCGAGTCTCTGTGCATAGGGGGCATAGTCAGGACCATTGCAATGTTGCCGGACCTTATGTATCCTTAAATTGTCTCTGCCGAGCAGAAGTAGGATTTCAGCATCTGAGTCCATAGTTGGGATAACACTGACACTAGGTGCCTTTGGTGTGGTTGGTGGAACGCAGCTTCCGGGGTAGGGATCTCATCCCTTTGGTCGGGTATTTGATCGCATTCGATTAGCATAGGTAAGGGTATTTCTACGCCTCCGTTGACAGGAGAAGCAATGAAACCTTGCGCCCTCCTGTCGCTAGTCTCTATGCGACCTGAGCAAGTGTTCAGAGTATAGGGCGTTGCTGGTCCCTTGATTCCAAAGGCTTCAAAGAAGTTAGGTCCAGCTAGGGATCGATTGCTCTGATCGTCAATGATGGCATACATTTTTACTGACTTCTCTGGTTGCCCTTCTGGATAAACTCTGATTAGACATATCCTGGCACAGCATTTATCACTTTGGCTCTCCCCACATACCTCTGAGCATGAGCAGGAGACAGCCGTGGTAGACTTGGCGTTATTCTATGGCTCCCCGCCATGGCTTGTAGCCGGACTAGAGGTAACTGTGACTGCTGGATCGCTGGTGGCTGAGATTGGATGCAAAGCTGATGGGTGTTTGTCACTATGACACTCTTCACACTTAATGGCAGATTTGCAGTCCTTGGCCATGTGTTCTAATGAGGCACAGCACTTGAAACATATCCCAAGTTCGCTGAGGATTTTCTTGCGCTCCTGCATGGTTTTGGACCTGAAGCCTCTACATTTGTTCAATGAGTGTGGTTTTTTGTGAATGGGACACTCACGATTGAAAGACTTATCTCTCGACGGAATATTGTACTGTTTATCGGCAGTTACTGCAGGTGGTGGCAGGTTAGTCTTTCTGAAACTTACACTATTTCTCAAGTCCTTGCGTCTATGTGAGACGCTTTCATACCTTGATGACGGTGTTGCTGGAGCTGTAGTGTTAGACTCCAGGAAGTCTAGGCTAGGGTCGTTCCTCATTTGGGCCTGTTCGTCGACAAACTTGCAGAACTGATTGAACGGAGGAAAGGTGACATCATGTGACCTTTTGTACCTGGAAACGCATACTGCCCACTTCTCTTCTAGACTATGTGGCAGCTTTGAGACGATTGGGTTCACCCCATGGGCGGTGTCCAGGTACCACAATCCAGACAGACGAGGGTCTCTTTTTGCGAGTTCCAGCTCCATAAGCAGATCGCTTAAGTCCAGAAGCTTGTGGGCTTCCTTAAGGTTGATCCTTGGAACCTTCTGCAGTCTTGAATAGGGACTTTTTTATGGCTTCAGCGCTGCCATAAGTTCTTTCGAGTCTCAGCCAGGCAGCAGCGTGACCTGCTTCGGCTTGCCCCATGTAGACGGTCCGAAGACTCTTGATACAGTTTGTGGAGTCAGGACCCAACCATATTACCATGAGGTCGAGCTCCTGTTCTGCGGATAGGTTGAGGTCAGTAATGGTGGCCTTGAAGGTTGCTTTCCAGGCTCTGTAGTTCTCTGCACAGTCATCAAACTTTGAGAGGCTAGTGCTTAGATCTTTGCTCACCATAAACCTGGCAAACTCGGACATGTCCGATCCTTCACTCCTTGTTACCGTGTTAGCCTGTGTTGCCTCTCGGGCATATAAGCTGTGTGGCGTGGAAGGGTGAATTGTTACCGGGTATAATGATGTTGCTGCAGGGTTGGAGCTGTGGTTTAACCTCTGGAGATTTTGATGACTGCGGCTTGAACTGTGGAGATGGACTGGAATGCATCTTGTGATCGTCTTGTGATGATTGCTGCTCCTGAGGGGACACATTATGGCGTTGGTCTTGGGTCTCTGCAGATGCTGTGGGTAACACTGGCACCGTAAGTTGAGCTGACTTGGACGTTTCCACATTGTTGGGTTGAACATCGCTGGAGAAGATGTGTGCTGCAGATATCTGTTTCTGCACATAATCATTGGTACGAACGGCTGGGTCCTCTTCTTCCAATGGTGGTAGGCAAATTGGGTCGAGGTTTTGATTCAATGCTTGCTCGAGTATTTTTACTTCGGCTAGCGCAATTTCTTCCTCCATTTGTGTTTGAAGAATCTTTGCTTGAGCCTCTGCTTCTGCTTTCTTTTCTGTAAAGAAACATCTTAGTTTAGATCACTCTGCAATTCCTTGAGCAGGATGATTTGTATGACCGAGAAGAGTGTCTGGATGAGCCTGACCTGTGGGATCTTGATTCTTGCAGATAAGCGATATAGAGCTCCGCTTTATCTTTGGTGTCTTGCACGGCGGCGTCCCTTTCTCTTTCTGTGGAATCTACTTTGCTTAACTTTGATGAGGCTTTATCAATATTAGAGTCTTTTAGGAAGGCAACGTACCTTGCGGATAGTCTCTTGTATCTTCCGTGGGCCGTGTCTAGCCGTTTTATAGTGTCCTGTAGACTCGCTGCATCATTTTTGTGGCGTTGGATGCTTGATATGAGGGAGGTGACTCGTTCCCATAGGTCGTCCAGGTTGTCATTGAACTCATCCTTTGTTCTGTGATAGTTTTCGACAGCCTTTATGGTTGGATTGACAGAGCGTCTTGGTCGTGAGTCTTGGTCTGTTTCTGAAGTTGGCTCTGTTTCTGAAGTTGGCTCTGTTTCCCCCTCTTCATAATGGACAGTATCGGGTAGTATTTGCTCTGTTCCAGCAGTGGGAGACTGTGCAGGGTCTTTTTCGGCCATTTTGATTTAAGGTGCACTGTCTCTTTAAGAAACTGAACTTTTGAATTGGGGGCTGGAAATCGCAGTGCAGCTTAGTTAAGACGTCCTGGTAAGATTCCCAATGTGTTTTTAGAGAATTGTGGTTGTTTTGCAGTCCGACAATCAGCAGCGATGTTGTATAATATTCAGGGAGTCTCTATGCACAGTGTGGTCTGGGGTGACGCTGCAGAGTTTCTTAGCAGAGCAGGGCTGCAGTATGTGAGCAGGCAGACGGGTTAGGATTTTTTGCCGGGCTTCAAGGCAGTTTTTTGACTGTTCTGTCCCCACATGAGGCGAATGGAGGTGTAGTTGATTGGGGCTGGGAGAGATTCCCACCTTCCGTTTCCTCAATGCAGAGCAGACAGGACCATTGTTGCTGTTTTGCTGTTCATGCGTCCGGAGAGATGATACACACCAAATATTGTGAAGTCCAGACTTGTTTATTTGGAGATCTGGACATACAGCGTATGATTGGCAATGCAGTAGGTTCTCCAGACGTGCAGATGTAACGACCAAAGTGATACAGCAATGTGTGTGAAGCAAGGTGTGCAGCAAATTGGTAGCAAGTTGGAGCAAGGTGAGCAAATTGGAGCAAGGTGGTCAAAAAACTGATGCCTTTCACTGCTCGGTACAGGCGCGTCTCTCCCGGGTGAAAATGAAACTAAGAATGGCTGAAAGCAGGAAGAGAAGGAGTGACCTGACCCGAAAGTGGAAGGCATGTACTAGAATTAATTAGCTGCAGGCTGCTATACAGAAAAAGGACAGCAGTTGGCAGCAGACCAAATGCAAAACTGAACACAAAGAATGGTAACATAACACAATCTATATAAAGCATATAATCATAACTTTAGATGGAACAGCACAGCTGCCACTTGATTTGGTAGGCCACCTAGGTACGCCCCTCCAGGCTTTCAGAGGAATACGGCACAGTGGTTCCACCATGTTGCCTGTTACAGTCTCCATCTGCTGGGTTGGCTTCGGTGGAAGAGATATCCCCGCTATACTAGTTCTGCTGTATTGCAATTTATGCCACCTTATTGGTGTCTGCCACTAATTTTTGTAAATGTGTAGACTTCTGGTTGGCTCTCCTTCATGCGTGTTACCTGTAGCAGTAGGCCTCCGAGACCATCAGGCCTCCAATTCCTTGGATTCAACTACCCGTGTTACCATTCTTACATTTTTCTGACAATGGTAGTCTGCAAAACTGTTATTTGTGCCACCTGAGTGTGGCTTTGCATGAAAGCAGGTAGAGGTGTTGCATGTGTGGCACCCCTGAGGGTTCAGTTGCCACAGAGGTACTGCACTTCAGCTAGAGGTGTGGTACTCCGCTCTCGGGTAAGGAGAGGGGTACTACCCAGAACCCACACACTTACATCCAACACTGTACCTCTCAGGGCCCGGGAGGAGCTAGGTAGAGGGTGTGGGTGGAGAAAGAAAGAGGGACTTGTCATGGAAACAGGAGTGACAGTTGTAGGAGGAGTCAGGAAGGAGAAGGGAGTTGGTGTTGGGGACTGAAGAAGAAAGGAACACATCCCTAGACTAGCACAGTGTGAGAGAAAGGAGGAGAGAAAGAAGGGGTCCTAGGGGCACAGGAAGTAAGGAATCCACCCGTGGCGTCCGAATCCACACCGACCGTAGTCGGGTGGAGGGACCAGGTCGCAGAAGGGGACCGGCCCCAGACTAGTGAAGAAACTGAGGACTCAGGTAGCTAACTGGAGGCTGCGGTATCTGCATGTGCTGCAGACACATCCACACACAATCGCTGAAAAGGCAGCCGTATAGGATCAAGTACATTGCCCGACAGGATCTGAGGCTGTGTGTGAAGGCGCAGGGTAGAAGAGGAGGGAGCCAGCGCAGTGAGATGGCCAGGGAAGGAACATCTGAAGGGGGTTCTGACACAGTGTACCCCAAATTACCTGAGAGCTGGCTGGACCACCAACCCGGAGGACACAGCACCCCGGCTGGGAAATGTAACTGGAAAACTGTGAGTAAAAGTGTGGAAACTGCACTCCACTGTGTCCTCGGATTTATTTACTGTGTCACCTGCCTTGCACCACAACCACCATCATCATCTTTTACACCTATAACTGCCCTGGGGCCTAGCTCTGCCTGTGGGAGAGCTGTAACAACTCTGCTGCATCACCAACAGCCCCAGTGGTCTCTTTTGCAGCGTCAGCTATCACCTTCATTGCCGAACACCAAGGGTGGCGTCACAAATATATTTCCCCAGAAACTATTACCCCATCTTTTATTTACATTGCACGCTCAGGGTCACGGACCGGGTCACTGCTGCCATGACATATCCCCCAAAGGATCTACCGGCCCGATACCGAGTAACCCCGCCCCTAGCGGGCGTCGCATATGTGGTATAAGGGCTCACAGCACAGCAGGCCTACACCGATCCCTCACCCACCTCATCTTACTGTGACGTTCAATTGAAAGCTGTAAATGGTGTCCCAGACTCCGATACCTCATGCCTGGCTGATTTCTGCAATTAGTACTGTGGGTGAATTGAGGCCACTTTCCTGGTGTCTGCCCCTCATTTGATTTGACTTGTTTTGGCAGCATTTGGGGCTGTTATAAGGTGTTGTGCATGTGTTTGTTTTTGCCACCCATTGACCTGAATGGTGTTCGGTTATGTTCAGTGAATATTCGATGAATTAATCGGCGAATATTGCAAATTCAACCATCGTAAACGGAACATTGAAATATTTGCTCATCTCTAATTGATCGCAAAATAATATACCGCCATATAGCAGCCGTCTGGTATCTGGTGATAATTCCCTCATGTGTGGGGTCTATTTGTCTCCAAGCAGAGAAATCACACGTTACATTCCACTCATAACACGGTGTAGAAAAGGCGGCACGGGATAATTGTGCCAGTAGTGAGGGGAAATAATGGCGGGAACGTCACTGACTGAGGAGAAGTCTCCATGTAGCGTCTGCACTCCGGATATCATGTGACCCCTGACTCCTCCCCTCCTGTGACCTCATCACAGGTCCTGTGCGCACAGAGCAGCAATATATGTGGAGTGCGGCTCTGCGGGTGGAGGTAGGTGCTGGAGACTCCCCATTACTGGGTGCGGGGGACATTAACTCCTTCAGCACTGAGACTCTTTTGGGGTCTTTGTTGCCACTTTATAAGAATCATAACGTTTCTGTTCTGTTTCCTGTAATAGATACATACGACCCAACTATGGGAGACAGGAAGGGAGGAAACTGAGTGTTTTCATAGTACAGGGCCCCATTCTGGCCCCACACAGTATAATGTTCCCTCAGTACCATCCTCCCCCCACATAGTATAATGTTCCCCCAGTACCATCCTCCCCCCACACAGTATAATGTTCCCCCAGTACCATCCTCCCCCCACACAGTATAATGTTCCCCCAGTACCATCCTCCCCCCACACAGTATAATGTTCCCCCAGTACCATCCTCCCCCCACACAGTATAATGTTCCCCCAGTACCATCCTCCCCTCACACAGTATAATGTTCCCCCAGTACCATCCTCCCCCCACACAGTATAATGTTCCCCCAGTACCATCCTCCCCCACACAGTATAATGTTCCATCCAGTACCATCCTCCCCCACATAGTATGTTCCCCCAGTAACATCCTCCCCCACATGGTATGCTCCCCCAGTACAATCCTCCCCCACATAGTATAATGTTCCCCCAGTACCATCCTCCCCCCACATACAGCATTATGTTCCCCCAGTACCATCCTCCTCCCACACAGTATAATGTTCCCCCAGTACCATGCTCCCCCCACATAGTATAATGTTCCCCCAGTACCATCCCCCCCACACAGTATAATGTTCCATCCAGTACCATCCTCCCCCACATAGTATGTTCCCCCAGTACAATCCTCCCCCACATAGTATAATGTTCCCCCAGAACCATCCTCCCCCCACATAGTAAGATACAACTAGTTGCCCCACACTATTCTGCCACCCACCTCCTACTGTATAAATCCTCCCTTCCCCCATTCCTTGAACAGTTTCCCAAGTCTGGAATTGTGGAATAGGGCCGGTGCTATAGATGTATGAGGGGCTGTAATCTGCGGGACGAGCTGTACATGTAATGGAGACATTCTGGGGACAGATTATTCCAGAAGTAGACATTTTTATCTTTTTAGTGGATGTAGCTTTATTTAAGTCTAACTGTTTATCCATAAATATAACATCTCATATGTTTCCCCTTATTATCTCCCGTAATTGTATTATTATATGTGAATCTTTAGGATGTTACTTCAGTTCATCTTCACATTCAGGTTCCTACAATTTTGGATCTTTTCAGTGGAGATCTTCTATATTTAGAAAACTTTTCTGATTTACCCATGAAGCAAGGACATTGACAATAGCAAAATGGTGGAGAGGATATTACACCTCACCCTAGAGATCCTCTTCCGGCTTACTGGAGAGGTGAGAGATTCTGATGACGTCACATTACATCATTCTTATCTATGGGAATAACAGATGGACAGAACTGGAGAGGTGAGGACTCTGGAAATGTCTGTAGTGAGATTTATTACTGTGTCTCTCCATAACCAGGATTACACAGTAGTGAAGAAGACCTCTAGTGAGCGCTGTCAGGACCCTGTGTCTGAGGGATGGGGAAGACCCCTGTGCCCAATCACGGGGCCTCCACCTCTCCCCCTGATACATGAGGACATCAATAACCAGAAGATCCTAGAACTCACCTACAAGATGATTGAGCTGCTGACTGGAGAGGTGACACTGCTGGGAATGCTGGGAAATTATACAGTAACGCTATGAAGGGATCGGAGGATGACGATATCATTGTATGTGTCAGGTTCCTATAAGGTGTGAGGATGTTGCTGTCTATTTCTCCATGGAGGAGTGGGAATATGTAGAAGGACACAAAGATGTGTGCAAGGATGTCATGATGGAGGTTCCCCAGCCCCTCATATCACCAGGTAATAGACAGGACTAAATACACATGACCTACAATTATCTATATATAAAGAATGAATTCAGTTCCTGTATGTGTTTCCTCCAGATCTATCTAGTAAGAGAACAGCAGAGAGATGTCCCCGTCCTCTTCTTTCAGAGGACTGTAAACAAGAAGATCCCAATGTTCCTCACGATCATCAGGTAGATGGAGAGAAGGTGTCAGGAGATCTCCCCTATGATGTGTAGACGGCTGTGAAGGTCTTGTGCTCAGTCTTGTTTTATCCACCAGTATTATATGTTTTATACTTGTGTAATGAGAATGGTGGAGATGGCAGGATTACAACTGATCATAGATGTGACTTCTCCATCTGTCTGTGACTTTTTTTACAATATATCTTTCAGGGTGAAGATCTGACCCTCATTAATACTACAGAGACATATGTGAGGGTTGATGAGCGGTGTAAAAAGGAGATTCCTATATATGACTACCCAGGTGAGTAGCAACCACTAAATACAGTCACTGGCTGTGGCTGCTTTATTGGTCATGTAGTCCAGCCATATCACAATCGCTTGATCACCATTTTGTCTCTAGATCACATCATTCCCTTCCCCGCCCTGCCCCCTGAAACTGTTTAAATTACGTTACACATTGAAAGTCCTTTTCTGTAGACCTTAAAACCTGTCATATCCATCTTCCCCCTGGGATGAGAACACACTGACCCTTACCTGCCCAGATCTGTATACTACAAAGCCAAATGACAGCGTACTTAGAATGTACCAACAAGATAGAAAAAACTTGAAGAAAAATATTATGATGGGCCTGTAATAGAAAGCGGAGGGTAATGATGGTGTTGGCTTCCTAGATCCCTGATATCTTATTGGATGAATCTCCCTTCCCTCCCTTCTGTGCTGCTGAATGTGCTCATATGGTCCCTACAAGACCAGGTCCAGTCTTTCTGGCCAAACTTTGCTATTAGGTCAACAACATTGAATGTGCAGTGAGGCCTAGTGTAAATTTCTGTGCAATAACAACGGAGTTTCCCTTTATCCTGATGTTTTAATTTCTTTTAAAACCAACTAACTTCAAGGATTGCGATAAACTATACAAAAAAATTACACCTGTGCCATGATATATCTCTAAGCTGTGCATGGCTGATGGCTGTAATATACAGTGCCTACAAGTAGTATTCAACCCCCTGCAGATTTAGCAGGTTTACACATTCGGAATTAACTTGGCATTGTGACATTTGGACTGTAGATCAGCCTGGAAGTGTGAAATGCACTGCAGCAAAAAAGAATGTTATTTCTTTGTTTAATTTTTTTTTAAATTGTGAAAAGTTTATTCAGAGGGTCATTTATTATTCAACCCCTCAAACCACCAGAATTCTGTTTGGTTCCCCTAAAGTATTAAGAAGTATTTCAGGCACAAAGAACAATGAGCTTCACATGTTTGGATTAATTATCTATTTTTCCAGCCTTTTCTGACTACTTAAGACCCTCCCCAAACTTGTGAACAGCACTCATACATGGTCAACATGGGAAAGACAAAGGAGCATTCCAAGGCCATCAGAGACAAGATCGTGGAGGGTCACAAGGCTGGCAAGGGATACAAAACCCTTTCCAAGGAGTTGGGCCTACCTGTCTCCACTGTTGGGAGCATCATCCGGAAGTGGAAGGCTTATGGAACTACTGTTAGCCTTCCACGGCCTGGACAGCCTTTGAAAGTTTCCTCCCGTGCCGAGGCCAGGCTTGTCCGAAGAGTCAAGGCTAACTCAAGGACAACAAGGAAGGAGCTCTGGGAAGATCTCATGGCAGTGGGGACATTGGTTTCAGTCAATACCATAAGTAACGTACTCCACCGCAATGGTCTCCGTTCCAGACGAGCCCGTAAGGTACCTTTACTTTCAAAGCGTCATGTCAAGGCTCGTCTACAGTTTGCTCATGATCACTTGGAGGACTCTGAGACAGACTGGTTCAAGGTTCTCTGGTCTGATGAGACCAAGATCGAGATCTTTGGTGCCAAACACACACGTGACGTTTGGAGACTGGATGGCACTGCATACGACCCCAAGAATACCATCCCTACAGTCAAGCATGGTGGTGGCAGCATCATGCTGTGGGGCTGTTTCTCAGCCAAGGGGCCTGGCCATCTGGTCCGCATCCATGGGAAGATGGATAGCACGGCCTACCTGGAGATTTTGGCCAAGAACCTCAGCTCCTCCATCAAGGATCTTAAGATGGGTCGTCATTTCATCTTCCAACAAGACAACGACCCAAAGCACACAGCCAACAAAACCAAGGCCTGGTTCAAGAGGCAAAAAATCAAGGTGTTGGAGTGGCCTAGTCAGTCTCCTGACCTTAACCCAATTGAAAACTTGTGGAAGGAGCTCAAGATTAAAGTCCACATGAGACACCCAAAGAACCTAGATAACTTGGAGAAGATCTGCATGGAGGAGTGGGCCAAGATAACTCCAGAGACCTGTGCCGGCCTGATCAGGTCTTATAAAAGACGATTATTAGCTGTAATTGCAAACAAGGGTTATTCCACAAAATATTAAACCTAGGGGTTGAATAATAATTGACCCACACTTTTATGTTTAAAATTTATTAAAATTTAACTGAGCAACATAACTTTTTGGTTTGTAAGATTTATGCATCTGTTAATAAATCCTGCTCTTGTGTGAAGTTTGAAGGCTCTAACTTATTTGCATCTTATCAAACCTGCTAAATCTGCAGGGGGTTGAATACTACTTGTAGGCACTGTACATTGATTCACGTCTGCAGGAGATGTGTTGGCATGGTTCGAGCCCTGGTTTCATGGCTTCATTCCACGTTATATATTATATTATGCTTTCAATCCTAAGGAATTCTGATCACTGCACAATCTCTCCTTAAATGGGGGGCACTAATAGTTTGTGAACCTTTTTTCAGAACACGTTAGTGTTCCAATGGTCCGCCATAAATGAGTGCAACTCCGGTTTAGTATTGAAGTTCTCCCCCCAAACAAACATTCCTGTTGGACATGTAATACCGTATAAGCCGAGTTTTTCAGCACACTTTTTTGTGCTGAAAACGCCCTCCCTTGGCTTATACTTGAGTGAAGGTTGAGAAGATGGAGGGGGAGCGGCAGCGGCCGAGCAGCGGGTCACAGGATGCAGAAGCTGGCTGCTGTGGCTAAAGAGCAGGAATATATATCCAACAATTGAAAGTAGAAACTAGCATATGGATAAAAGTTAACTTTTAATTGATAATATTAAAAACCAACATAAACAAAACCCAAGTGTATACAAGGGGACCCTAAACCACATACAAAGACGTGAAGACAATGTTAAAAACGTATACCTCCAGGTAATTAACCTGCTGTAACAAGCATATGCTGTATATATATGGCCTCTTAAGAAGACAGTATTTTATGGTGATCAGCAGCCAGGATGCAATGTTTTGCACACAATACAATATCCAACCACTCCAAAAGCAATTTACTGACTTCAAATATTATCTTGATTCCAAAAGAGACAAATACAGAATCATAAAGTATTCCAATTAGAGCTATTTTATGTATTGTAGATCATAAAGACCACCATTAACCAGCAAATATATCATGATACCCAGGGCCGGACTGGCCATCTGGCAATTCTGGCAAATGCCAGAAGGGCCTGTCTGGTCGTGGGCTGCCTTGTCTGCTATGTTGTTAACAGAATCGGTTTTCTGAAGACACCCATATTGTTAAGAGTTGTGACGGACACAAAGTCCCTGATTCGGTCATTTACCCCAGCAGGCCACGGGTATCACTAGAAATATTAGCCTTGTAGTAAATCTTGCTCTCCTCCATCCAGGCTAATGTTAGTAATATATCCCATTTAATGCTTGGGGACAAGGACAGCATGGGCCTGTGTGATTTCAAATGCCAGGGCTGAATTTCAGCGCCAGTCCGTGCCTGCTTGTTTGTGATGTTTTTGGTCATTTTAAAAATTAAAAAATATTCCTAAATTGTTTTGGATATTTTTACAAATGTTTAGTAAGTTACAGTAGAGTGGAGCACGGCCAATAAAGTCTACCTTGTCATGGTGGCGGATTAAAAAATCTTTTGGCCAATACAAAAGCTGCTAGCTATGTATGTGGTGATGGGAACTGTAAATGTGCGATTGCTGCGGATGTGGTGCAGAATTGGAGTTTTTCCAAAAGAGGGCGGTGGGACTGTGGATGGTTCGAGGGTTGGAGGCGATGCTGGGGTGGTGCCTGGGTGGACTCTCAAGGGGGACTCGAAAATTTTGCCAGTATGAGGCCCCGAAATTCCACTTGTTCTGTAAGAATATGAGTACATGAGTTGGGTAGTGCAGACGGTCAGGGGACCTCCGCAGCACATCCCTGATGGTGAAACACAGGTGCCAACTGCTGCAGCTTTCTCGTGTTAGTAGTCTGGCAAGGAGGGCAGTTGTGAGGACAGGGTGGAACATCATGCGGGGGATTATTATTAATAGTAATTTTTAATGTGCTGTACATGAAAAGGGGTTACATACAAAACACTAATAGAAATTACAATGAACAAACTAATAGTGACAGACAGGTACAGATTGGAGAGGACTCAACCATTGTGACCTTAGATTCTACAGGATAATGGGGATATGGACAGTAGGTTCGGGGGCTACAGCAGCACTGGTGTTGGTGAGGTGGCAGCAGGAACATTGCAGAGACTAAGCTGTTTTGAAGACATGGATTTTCAAGATCCCCTTGAAATTTCAGAATGTACGGGATAATCTAACGTGTTGGGCCACAGAATTCTACAGAATGGGGGATACTCAGGAGAAGTCTTGCAGGCGATTGTATTAGGAACATACGGTTGTGGAGGAGAAATGGTAGAAGGTGATATCGTGAGAGTAGTCCAGAGGTAAATGAGGAAGACACATTATGGATGGTTTTGTAGGTCAGTGTTAGTAGCTTGAAGTGGATACGTTGTGGAACTGGTAGACAATGAAGAGATTAGCAGAGGGGAGAATTATAGGAGTAGCGAGGACAGAAGTGGATTAGTAGGGCAGCAGAATTTAGGACAAACTGGAGAGGTGTGATAACGTGATGGGAGATGATGAGGTTCTAGACCCCACATATAGTTAAGACCATCCAAATGATTTGGGCAGTTTGGAGGAACAGGTGGTAGTCATGCTGCCCCATCTGCATAGCAAAAGAGACATAGGGGTGAAAAAGCACTGAGGCCAGCTGCTACTGTGTATTGCGGCTGGCCCCTAGCTATTACATTAGCTGGCCTCTAGCCATTAAGTTGGCCTGCGCACCTCAGCCCGCCTGTAGTCATTAAGTCAGCTGTCTCTGTCCATGCTGCCTCCTCCTCCTGCTTCATATCCTCCCTCATCTCCTCATCCAGCCAGAATGAGTGGACAATCTATGTGTGCTTTTGGTGCTTTCAACCTGCTGCTGCTCGCTTGTCTGTGCTGTAGCTTCACTTCTTCCTTCCCACTGACCACATCATTTGTCATGTACCCACAAGGTGGAACTCCACCTTTCACATGCTGGAGAGACTGTGTATGCAGCAGGCGAAAGTGGAGTTTGAGATACAGCACACAAGGGTGAATCGCTCTGCGGAACAACACCACTTTGCCAGTGTTGTTTACTATTTTTATAATCGATCTAGATAAGGGAGCTGAAGGTAAACTAATCAAATTTGAAGACGATGCAAAGATAGGAGGGATAGCTAACACTACAGCAGACAGAAAGGATTCAGAAGTATCTAGATAAGCTTGAACAATGGGCAGTGACTAATAGAATAGTATTTAACAGGGACAAATGCAAGATTCTACATTTGGGAAGGGAAATTTTTTTTTACATTTACAGAATGGGAGGAATAGAACTAAGCAACAGCACGTGTGAAAAAGACTTGGGTATACTAATATAGGTGGAAGAGGAGGAGCAGGAACCATTCACAACATGATCAGACTAGGCATCCACATGTCTTTGAGGATGGGTTCTTGTACCAACAGTGGCAAAGTACACAAATGTCCAGCCAGGGAACAGTTTTGAAGGATTAGGAAGAATCGTGTTCAAAGCAGGGTGGCACTCAAAGCAGCTCACAGGCATCACTGTAGCATGGCTGGGGGGAAACAGAAAATAGAGAGGATACAGACGATACACCTCACACTGAAGACACTTTATCGTTGCCTCTGGGCAGCCTTGCACACATAAGGCAATACATGCTGCTGTGCCTGTGCAATGACCGCCAAGTTGTCAGGATTGTTACAAATGCAGATTACTAAAAGGATATGAAGAAAAAGCTACTGACCAGAAGGCAGGGATCACCTCAATACAATAATTTTTACTAAGTACACATAGACAACACCATATAAAAACATTTAAAAAGTCATAAACATGACATATATACAAAACACCAAGGAAAGCTCATAATAAAGCTCTGAAGACACACCCCTAAGAGATCAGTGATGAGTATACTACAAATGGCTTAATGTTCAAAACAACATACGTACAAAAATAGCACCATATAATATATTATTTAAGTGCAAATTGTTGTAGAACACTTCATAAAGAAACTTAGCATACTTGGTAATAATGTATGACTATACAAGGGAAACCTGCATGAAAACTATTAGGACCACAAAGCCCATGTAAATGAATGGGCAATCGTGATCATTGACAATAACCAAATGTGCTGGTATGATATCCAAAAAACCCAATGTGCAGTTCAAGACACTCTGAGAATGGACACAGACACCAATGAGAGTCATCAAAAAAATATATCACACAAAATCTAGGTGTAAATCCTGCACACGATATCCCAGTGCAGTAGAAAATACCCAGACATGTCATATGCTAACAAAGCCCATGAAAATGATTGGACCAACAAGATAATGAAAAAAGAGCCACAGGTATTGAAATAAATGGACAGTCAAAAATATGTGCAGCGAGCAGGAGAAGGGCACAATAGAAATAGATCAGGACACCAATAAGGATTGCCTGCAAAAAGAAATCTCAAAAAAAAAAAAAAAAGAATGAGTCCTGCACGCTCTGTCCCAATACAATACCGCTCAGATAGGGGGAGCTTGTGGAGATGCCCGACGCGTGTCGCCACCGCAAAGTGGCTTCGTCAGGAGCTATCGTGTTCAAAGCAGCTCACAGGCATCACTGTAGCATGGCTGGGGGGAAACAGACAATAGAGAGGACGCAGACAATACACCTCACACTGAAGACACTTTATCGTTGCCTCTGGGCAGCCTGGCACACACAAGGCAATACATGCTGCTGTGCCTGTTCAATGACCGCCGAGTTGTCAGGATTGTTACAAATGCAGATTACTGTGTGGCCACCCCGCTGGATCCCCACTACAATCACAATGTGCCATTCTTATTTTTTCATCACTACAGAGTGATCCTAAAATGCAGGGATACAAGCGCACGCTGATAGATGCACTACTGACGGCACCTTCACTTGACAGCGGGGGCTCAGTGGAAGCACAGTGCAGAAGAGGAAGTTTCCTAGGTAGCTGGGAAGAGTTAGCATGGCAGAAATGTGTAAAACCTTAGTCAGCATGTCACAACATCTGGCACCACCATCTGATATAGTCCATATTAGCAGGTAACAACGTTTAGGGTATGCCTATGTAGCAACTCACTCAGGATTAATAGATTAGATACTGAAAAAGACTAGATATCCTGACACCGCAGTCCCTAGTGGCTAAGTCACTAGTGGCTACTAATAGCAATGAGACGTCTGATGCCAATTATTTATTTCCCAGACAACTAAAAACAGATCCCTTTCCTGAAAAAATATTTATTTGGGCTACTAGTGGCAATGAGTAGCCTAATGCAAATTATTTAGTTTTTAGACTACTAGAAAACACACACCGATATTTTAATTTTGGGGTCTAGAAATGGAATTGAGATGGCTGAAGCAATATATTGATTTGCAAAAGTACTAGAAAACACACTCCAGGTTTGAAAAATAATTTTTGGAGCCTACTAAGAGCAATGAGAAGACTGATGGTATCACGCCTGCCGCTGCAGCCGCTGCCTCTGCCACCGCTGCCCCTGCCCCCGCTATCGTGCCCGCGGCCGCCACCTCCGTGCCACCCTCCTTGCCCCGGCATGCTCACCTCTCCCGATCCACTCCCGGAGTGAGCGCGCGTCAGCTAGCTCCCTTACTAACGATCCGGCCTCTGTCTCTCGTCGGGTGCGCATGCGCACCTCGCACCACAGACCCTGCAGCACACTCCCTCCTGGATGAACTGCAGCCGCTCCATCCCTTTACTCTATGATCCTGGAGGACCTTGACCCAGAAGTCCTGCAGCGAGCGCCCTATATGAGGTAGCTTTGCCCCCTTCTCTGCACCTGACTATCATTTGTGTTTCACGTTTGATTCGGGCCCACACTCCTCTGAGTCTCTCTTTTCTTGCGTTCTGTTCTGCACCTTCGCACTGCCGTACCTCTTGTTGACCTCCCCTTGTGACCTCCTTGTGTTCCTTTCTAGTGCCAGTCATTCCCAGTCCATGCCTGCCCCTCCTATGTCGTCAGCCCCTTCTCTTCAGTCGTCCCATTCTGGACCTGTAGCAGTCTCCTGTGGCCTCCGGATCCTGCTTCCTGCCTTCCAGTCCGCCACTCATCTGTGTCTCCCTCCAGCTGTCCCCGGGTATCAACTTCCGCAGCGATAGTCTCCCCTGGGCCTGCCCCTAACGCTCCCTGTATAGGGGGTGGTCCACCTGGCCAGCTCGCCCGAGGGAGGGTCGTCGTCGCAGTCCTGTGGGTTCACCCTTGGAGTCTCCCTAGCATCACAGTATAGTCAGGCCATGGACCCCGCTGGTACCTCAACCCCAACCCAAAAGGAACTCATGTTCTTATGGGAAAATCAAGCGAGGATAATGTCCTTCCCCAAAACCATGGAGTTCCGTCTCTCGGCCTTGCAGGCCTCTGATCATGGGTGTGCTTCCCAGCTGGCCAGCCTCCAACAGAAGCTTGCTCAGCAGCGTGACACTCAGGCCCACATTCTAAATTATATGGCATCAGTGGATAATCACCTCCTAGCCCTTCAGACCGCCGCTTCTGCCCTGGCCCAGGCTGCGGTTCCACACCCGCTGCCCCGTTTGGCGAAACCCCCACGGTATAGTGGCGATCCCAAATTGTGTAAGGGTTTTTTAAACCAATGCCAGCTACACTTTGAGCTGCTGCCGCACCAATACTCCACTGACCGAGCCAAGGTGGCCTTTGTTGTGTCTCATTTAGAGGGGGAGGCTTTAGCCTGGGTAAATCCTCTCTGGGAACGGGATGACCCCTTAGTCTCCCAACTTTCTACCTTTCTAGACACCTTTCGTAAGGTGTTTGATGAGCCGGGCTGCCTAGCCTCTACTACCGAGTCGCTTTTTAATCTTCACCAGGGCACGCTCTCGGTAGGTCAATACGCCATTCGGTTCCGTACCCTGTCCTCTGAGCTGGGTTGGAATAATGAGGCCTTGGTAGGAGCCTTTTGCGAGGACTCTTGGGTCGAATCAGGGACGAGTTGGCGGGCTGCGAAACTCCAACCTCCTTGGAGGATCTGATCTCCCTAGCTACCCGCATTGACTTGTGCTATCAGGAGCGCTCCCAAGAGGCCGTTAGAGAGAGAAGATTTCCTCACCTCACCCCGGCTACCCGCAGTCCTCCCCACTCGCGCCCTGTGACAGCTGTGGCTCCTGCACCGGAACCCATGCAAGTAGATCGACTCAAGCCGGTGGAGCAGCGCCGGAAAGAGAGGGTCGCACAGGGCCTCTGCTTCTATTGTGGGAGTGCATCCCACTTCCTGCGTTCCTGTCCCGAGCATCCGGGAAACGCCTCCGCCTAGGACAGGTAAGAGAGGCCTCCCTAGGTACCTGTGACTCCTCTCTTCCTTTGACCCTTTCTGTTCTTTTGCATCTGGGCTCCAAGCGTTTTTCTGAGTGGGCTTACATAGATTCTGGTGCGGCTGGAAACTTCATTCAGCTCGAGGCGGTTAGGAAGCTTCAAGTCCCTGTCAGGTCCATGGAGACTCCTCGGCAGATTGCTTCGGTCGATGGCCAACCCTTGTGGGTGTCCGTTACTTTGGTCACCGAAGAGCTGGAATGTCAGAGACACCGCACTACACTAGCTCACAGAGCCAGTGCGCGTGTCCTGAGTACAGAAACAGTGCTAAAAGATACCTGTGGAGCGGGCAGCAGAGGTGACAATGCGTGCTTCAAACTATTAGTGTCAGGGTCCAGTCACCACCAGAAAGTAAAGAGGCACAGGACCTGCGGACACTGAAATTAGCAAGCTGGCACAGGACCTATGGTCAGGTGACTGCAAGGGGGCGGGGCTTAGCATCCTGCTTTCAGATATGACAGGACACCATACAACTCAGAGTCAGGAAAAACGGAGGTCACAACAGTACGGGCAAACGAGGCACAGGAGGGACAAACAGACGGGTAGTCAGACAAAGCCAAAGGTCATACACAAGAGGGCAACATGGTACCAAGGGGACGAGCAGAGAGAAGTCGGGTCACAAACAGAGTCATACACGAGAGGTAGCGCAGTACAAGAGGGCCAGGCAGAACTCGTAACAGGGACAGAACCGGATCAATACCAAACAAGCAAGCAAGATATCAGGCACAAGGCACACGTACGCACAAGGTCAACTAACTCAGCCGAGGGCAGGAGTATAACTGACACCGGACCTAGGTCCAGTGAGCATTAAATAGCCGCCCTCTGCCAGAGAGAGGCGGAACAACCCCCAGTCTGATCAGGACGGGCCAAAGCGAAACCCCGTCCTGGATCATGACATGGAACTTCAGATTGGAGCCTTACACCGTACACCGGAAGAGGATAGCCTTCTACGTGCTGCCCTTGTTGTCCCATACCTTCCTTTTGGGACTTCTTTGGTTGAGAACACATGAGCCTACTCTAGACTGGCGCTCTGGTGACATTCTGCGTTGGGGATAGTCTTGCCAGAATAAGTATTTGCTTTCCGTCCAGCTGAGGAACTCCTCACGACCGACTTCAGTGTCTCCAGATTTACCTTCTGCCTATTGGGCCTTTGCGGACGTCTTCAACAAGGTGGCAGAGAGCCTACCTCCGCATCGCCCATATGATTGTCCTATTGAACTTGTTCCAGGCTCCATTCTGCCCCGAGATCGGATCTATCCGCTGTCTCCTTCAGAGACCCAGGACATGACCGAATATGTCCAAGAGAATCTGGCCAGAGGCTTTATTCGCAAGTCTTCTTCACCCGCAGGAGCAGGCTTCTTCTTCGTCAAGAAAAAGGATGGGTCCCTCCGTCCCTGCATTGACTACCGAGGTCTCAACGATATCACCATTAAAAACAAATATCCGCTTCCTCCCATTCCGGAGCTGTTCGACCGTCTGCGTGGGGCACGTTTCTTCACAAAACTGGATCTTCGTGGGGCCTATAATCTGATCCGTATTCGCCCCGGAGATGAGTGGAAGACTGCTTTCAACACCCGTGATGGCCACTATGAGTATTTGGTCATGCCCTTCGGCTTGTGCAACGCCCCCGCAGTGTTACAGGAGTTTGTCAACGACGTATTCCGAGATCTACTCTACTCCTGTAGTGTACTTGGCGATATTCTTGTGTTTTCCCCGGACCTGTCTACTCACAGAAGAGACGTCCGCCAAGTGTTACTTCGTCTGAGAGAGCATCATCTTTATGCCAAGCTCGAGAAATGCGCCTTCGAACAGTCTTCTCTGCCATTCTTGGGTTGCATCATTTCCAACTCAGGCCTACGTATGGGCCCGGGAAAAGTGTCCGCCGTACTCAACTGGCCGCGTCCCCAGGGAGATAAGGCGATTCCGCGATTCCTTGGTTTTGCTAATTACTACCGGCAGTTTATCCCACACTTTTCCACCTTGACCGGTCCTATTTCCACCCTTATCTGTAAGGAAGCCAACCCTCACCTCTGGTCTCCTGAGGCTGAGAACGCCTTTTGGTCCTTGAGACAAGCCTTTGCTGCAGCTCCCATACTCCATCGTCCTGAAGCTAACAAACCCTTCGCTCTTGAGGTGGATGTCTCTGCCACTGGGGCCGGTGCTGTTCTTTCTCCGAGATCTTCCTATGGACGACTGGTCACCTGCGGCTTCTTCTCTAAGACGATCTCCAGCCCCGGAGAGGAACTATGCCATTGGAGACAGAGAGCTGCTCACTATCAAATTAGCCTTGGAGGAGTGGCGGTATCTCCTGGAGGGAGCTGTACATCCAGTCAAGATCTATACAGACCACAAGAACCTGGCATACATCCGGTCAGCACAAAGGCTTAATCCCCAGCAGGCCAGGTGGTCGCTGTTCTTTGCCTGTGTTGATTTTGAGCTTCATTTCCATCCCGGCGATAAGAACCTCAAAGCAGACGCCTTATCCAGGTCTTTTCTGGTCACCGACAGTGAAGAGGAACCATCGCACATCATGGATCCTAGAACGGTCATCGTGGTTGCTCCTGTTAATCTGACTTCATTGCCTCCGGGTAAGACTTTTGTTCAAGAAAGCAATAGGAAGCGAGTCTTATATTGAGGTCATCCTCCAAGCTGGCAGGCCATGTTGGCCTCAAGAAAACTCTCTCATCTCTCGTTTCTATTGGTGGCCCTCTCTTCCTCAAGATGTCCGAAGTTTTGTCACCTCCTGTCCATCTTGTGCCAAAAACAAAGTCCTTTGGCACCTACCCTCTGGTCTCTTGCACCCCCTTCCGGTTCCTTTGGCTCCCTGGCAACATATTGCAATGGACTTTATTACTGATCTGCCTCGGTCTTCGGGTCACACAGTCATTCTGGTCAGGGATCGATTTTCCAAGATGGCCCATTTCATCCCTCTGCCAGGATTAACTTCCTACCGTCACCCAGCTCCCTCGCTTCCGGTCTGGCCTCTGTCTCTCATCGGGTGCGCATGCGCACCTCGCACCACAGACCCTGCGGCACACTCCTTCCTGGATGAACTGCAGCCGCTCCATCCCTTTACTCTATGATCCTGGAGGACCTTGACCTGCAAGTCCTGCAGCACGCGCCTTATATCAGGTAGCCTCGCCCCCTGCTCTGTGCCTGACTATTATTTGTGTTTCACATTTGATTCGGGCCCACGCTCCTCTCCCTCTCTCTTGTCTTGCGTTCTGTTCTGCACCATTGCACTGACGTACCTCTTGTTGACCTCCCCTAGTGACCTCCTTGTGTTCCTTTCTAGTACCCATCATTCCCAGCCCGTGCCTGCCCCCTCCTATGTCGTCAGCCCCTTCTCTTCAGTTGTGCCATTCCGGACCTGCAGCAGTGTCTCCTGTGGTCTCCGGATCCTGCTTCCTGCCTTCCAGTCCGCCACTCATCTGTGTCTCCCTCCTTCTGTCCCCGGGTATCAGCTTCCATGGGGATAGTCTCCCCTGGGCCTGCCCCTAATGCTCCCTGTATAGGGTGTGGTCGACCTGGCCAGCTCGCCCAAGGGAGGTTAGTCGTCGTGGTCCTGTGGGTTCACCCTTGGAGTCTCCCTAGCATCACAGATGGCAATTATTTATTTCTAAGACTAGTAGAAAACACACAGCAGCTTAAAGGCACAATGCTCCCACAGACTGAGGGTGCAGAGTACACACAGCAGCTTTTAGCACAGGACTCTCACATGAAGGTTTGCGGTGTACACACAATGGCTTAAAGGACAGTAGTCCACATGCGTAGAGTGCAGAGTACACACTGGGGCTTAATAAACAGTACTCCCACAGGCGGAGGGTGCAACGTACACACACCAGTTTAAAGGCACAGTACTCCCAAATATGGAGGGTGCAGAGTATACACAGCAGCTGAAAGGACTACTCCCACAGGTGGGGGATACAGAATGTACACAGAAGCTTAAAGGACTGTACTCCCAAAGGCGGAGGGTGCAGATAATACAAAGCGACTTAATGGACATTACTACCGCAGGTGGAGGGGGCAGAGTACAAACAGTAGCTGAAAGGACAGTACACTACTCTCACAGGCGGGGGTGGGGCAGAGTACACATAGCAGCCAAAAGGACTGTACTCCCACGGTCGGGGGTATGGACAGAGTACACATAGCAGCTTAAAGGCACACACAGCGGCTTTCAGCACAGTACTCACACACGGGTTTGCAGATTACACACAGCAGCGTTTACCACAGAAAGAGCACATATGGGGATTGCAGAGTGCATACAGCATTGTAATTGCAGAGTGCACAGTCAGAATATATCTCTCACTCCAGCTGCATCCTACCTTTACACAAACGAAATCATAATGGCGGCAAAACTCTTGATCCGGCTTTTATACAGGCTGGGTCACGTGCTGTGCTGACCAATCACAGGCATGCCAATACCTCTCATGGCTGTGATGGCTCTAGAAGTGCCCACAGTCTAAAAGCTTGTTGATTGGCTGTAGCCTTTCAAAAAGCTTTATTAGAATGGAGAACCCATACAGAAAACCAGACATACAGTAAAATGTCTGTTCGATACGAACCCCAAACTTCAAAGTTCGGGTTCCTTCATCCCTATTAATAAATTACATTTACTGTATTTTAGCTTTAAGTCAGAAGCATTTTTACAACATCCCATTTTATTCTTTCAACATCCATTTTTTGTATCTAATTATATTTACAAAACCTATTCTTTTGGTAACAAATTACTCTGAGGGGCCGCGATTCTAGAAATTTGCATTCTTCATAGAAACAAAAAATGTAGCCCCATTTTTTTCATTTTCACAAGAGTAAAAGTGGACCTTACAAATTATTTTCCAACTTATGAATCCGAAAATACCCTGTATACGGTTGTAGCTTTAGTAGGGTGTGGTGCTTTCCAGTTGGCTGAGTCAGGGATGTGATTACTTTGCCTGGACAGCACACACATCCTTACTGCCAGACTTGATGGTACTTCAGGTCCCAGGCATCCTAATTTTATTGGCTGGACAGAGCTTGTGCTGCCTAGAGCTTTTGGTTCCGACGTCTACTTCATTACCAATGTGATCTGCAGAATGAACAAGGCCACACCTGGTGACAGAAGCCGGCGTCACATTAGGAGATACCATAAGAGATGGGACACTCCATTTGAAGAAGCCCTAATATGACAAAATGATAGTAATCCAGAGCAGTAGAAAACTACATAAAGTGACTCCATTTTGAAAATTATAACCCTTAGTGATGTAATCTATAGGAGTAGTGAAGAGTCTGAGATTTGATCTTTATCTCTCAATGGGAGATCGATATGCTGGAGGGTTGCCAGATTATTGGTTTGAGGCCTACTCGAGTAGTGGTGGACAAACACACACAGAGTCAGGTGTCACAAGATGCCAATTTAATCAGGTAGCTTATATACTCATTTGAGTAGGCGGTTACATTACATCATCGTATTTCATTGGACAATTGATTATTCAACAGTAAGCATAAATGGTTTCAACCAATCATATTCATATTCTATAACCAATCAGATTGTACTCGGCTGTTAATTATTAGTATTTGTGCAGACGTGATGGAAACTTTAGTAGGTCTTGTGTAAGTTACACAAGACCCCAATATCAATCCCATTAATCTATCCTCATGACGGTTATAGCTCCGTTATCTGTGTTATTGAGGGTTACTAAGTGCTACATCCTCAGTATCTACCTACCTACATGTGGACATGTAGTTTCAATGTCCAACTGGGTGCAGTAAGCTGTTTATCCATCATGTACAATTTCTTATGAAGAATAAGGTTATAGGTGATTATCATCGTGAGACAGCATTTTCATATACAGAGTATGCATGTGAGACCCCAGAAATACATTAATACTAAAAGGACATATAGAATTCCCTATCAGTCCCCCCTTTTGAGAACAGATATGACTCTACCATTCACATATAGGTACATTCAAAAGCCTAATGCCAGTGTCGGACTTCCCAACCCTTCTTCTGCCGAATTCCCCATATGGAAAGGGACATCATATCTTATTCTCAACCTCATACCATTTGCTCATATTCATCACTATGGGGTTTGAATCCAATGTACATAGTTTTTGTAATAGACGCATCAATCAATCTTTGAAGTAGTCCTCTGATGCACGGTATGCAGCAGCATCCACAGGTCACAAGTACTGCTGCTACTACTGCGAGAGAGATGAGAAGGCTGGACACAAGATGACTCCATCTACCGAACCAGGATTCCAGCCAGTCCATGGACGGATTGTTGATACCAGAATTTTCTGCCAGTTCTTCGGACAGGGATGTAAGACCCTCCAACGCCTTTATGATACTCCCATCTGGTGAAGTATTATTGTGAATGAAGGTACAGCAATATGTTCCAAACATTTTACATACGCCCCCTTTTTCCGCTAGCAACATATCTAAAGCCATTCTATTCTGGTGTGTTATTAAAGAAGTTGGGCCTAATTGTTCAGCTATCCCTTTTACTGCATCCCTCGTATAATTTATAAACCTTTGCTGATTATAATAAATATAATTTATCCAATCCACATTTTTATTAACTGTCACCCACCAGAAGAAAATTGATTCAAAACCTGCTGCTATCTGGTTCCTAGCTTTGTATTCATCAGGTACCCCTCTGGGTACTCCTATATTGTCTATGTAAACTCTAGGATCGAAGGACCCAGCAGGTACCGATCTTCTATTTCTGTGTAGAGTTTCAACATTCATTCCACCTCCTTTTATTTCTTCTGATGAAATTATTTTAAATGGCATGAGCACCTGGACTAGAGCACAGCTACCAATCCAACTTGGTGGCAACCTAGACCTTAATTTCATATCTCCACAAAACCACCATATATCACTCCTTGCTATAGTTTGGTTATGAAACCAACTGGCTTTAAAACCTCCTGTATCTGTATTTATGGGGATGGTGATGTGACAAAACTCTGAAGTTAGATTTCTTACCCATCTCCCTGGTCCTGTCCTCAGGAAACAAGTATAGTCACCTGGATATGCGTAAACTCTAGGTGGCACTTGATCAATTTTTGCTATTGGATACCGGGCTGATAGAGATTGGCACAAAGCATGACCACTAGGGTAATATGTGGCGTTATACAGAGATAGAATACACTGTAAATCTACTTGGTCCTGTTCTGAATATCTGAGGGGAATAGTCCCCAAATGGGGCCTAGCGGTTGCACATGCAATACAATCAGATTTGTTATTTTGCTCGGTAGTGTACTTCATCCATAGCAACCATTCATTCCTCTCTGTGTAGCCCGTTTCTACGGCTAACTTCTCCTCATAGCCTAATTCCCCAATTCCATCAACATCCAACATTTCTCCTGACCTTTGGGGTTTGTCCTCCCCTTGTTCCTTGTCCTGTGCAGGAACAGCTTTCAACCAAAATGTTCCCTGTTGAACCTGTCTACCTGGCATATACAGTCCCAATACATAGAGACCTTCATCTCCAAGAGAGGGTTCGTCCAGGGTTATAAGGAGAGGATTGCAAGAGAATCTCCAGTCCAAAACCTCTGGATCACAACCCCATTTTGGAATGGGTACAGCAATATTCATCCTTTTGAGAAGAGGCTTTCCTTACGAACTAACACGAGTCATGGCTTCCTCTGGCTTATACCCCCATGAAGTTCCCGTGTTCCAAGCCGCATCTGACCAAGAGTTACAGTTCTCATTTCCAGGTCTAGTTACACAGATATATACCACCACCCCTTCAGTTCCTGTTAGATATTTGTAATTGGGGTTGCTACTCTTTTTCCCAAATTTAAGATTCCATTGACACTTCACTATCTGACACAAGTCCACCCTAAACGTAGCTGTTGCTACCCTGGTGTCAAACCACAAGGTTACTGATGTGTTATTTTAAGGTATCTCGTCCATCTGTCCTTCTTGCAGTAAAGCTGCCAGCATTATCAGGGGCAGGACCCTCATTCTTCTGCTCCAGGACCTCATAGTAGCTTGCATGGACTGGTCTTCCTTTAAGCTCTACGGACGTGGCTTAGCGGGGACCATCAACCAGTGGCTCCAGTGGTCTTCATGTCTTTTGGTCAGCAACCAATGTCTGGATTAACTAGAATAGAATCAAAAACTTATTAGAATAGAATCAAAAACTTATTTATACACAAATGGGAGTCCCTTTTTGGACTCTGGACCTGCTGCATAGGTTGTCATATAGTTGCAACATTTGTGGGGACAAAGGAGTACCTCAGTTGTGGTAGTTTCTGACATCAGGAAGGCTTCCAGTCCCCTGGAAAGAGATCAACACACTCGAGCACATACCTCATACATCTTACCTTGGGCAGCTTGTATGAAGTCAATCTGCAGTCATTGAAACGGGTAGAAGGGCCCAGGTGCACGTGTGTGTTTATGGCATCTTTCTATTCTATCTGTGTTGTGCGCATCTAATCTATGTTAATGTAAAGCTAAGCAGGTGGACCCAACATCTCTCTTCAGAGCACATAGTTTTGTCTTCACTCACGTGCGTTGAGTCATGAGCCATCACATGGGGCAAGGATTTTGACAAAACATACCCGCTGTCCCGCCATCCACGGTTCTGAGCTCCAGCTTCTGACCAGACTTCAGTCTCTTCCCCGGTTGGTGGCTTAGTCAGAGCCTGTAAGATACTTAAGTCTAACTGGTTATTTTTAATGCTCACCATGACCAGTGGAGGCGCCTCAGGGGTCTCCCAGTACTTTGGTCTTCTGGCTGGTTCCCAGCCACCTTGTTTGCTTCGTGCTCCATTGGTTCTTTTTCATATGTGCCCTCACCTTCACTATGGCAACCTCTTTCAGGGCCTGTTGATGTAAGAAAAGACCTTTCCTCCCCATATGGGGCCGTAGTTGTGGGTTCACCTGAAAACAATATCTGGAACTTGTATATGTAGTGTCTTGCTTACCTTAAGGCCCCCTAGATGCCTCAATGAGTGCCGTCAACTCCACTTCCCCTGTAGAGTTATGAGGGAGGAGTGGTTCTGCTTTCTACTATCTCATGCTGTGTGATCGCCATACAACCAGGTTCTTGGACCTTCCGGAAAGAAACTCAACGTCCAGATTAGTGAGAGATACCCTTATGGATTAGCATATTTTCAAAATAATAATTTTCCATTAAGATGGAAGATAACAAAAAAATGGCGGATTCTCCTCTCCTCTCCCCCCCCTTTGGAAATCACCATGCTAGTACCAAATAGGGGGCAGAGTGGTGGATTTCCATAACACATATAACAGGAAAAACCTTTTTTTTTTTTTTTATCCAACAAAACTGACTGCAAAACTAAACGCTTTCCTTTCTTGCAAACATACTAAAAGCATTCCTTATCTTTACTACGTGACAATTGCCTTCCATAGATATCTGACACTGCTTCAAATCAAAGTTGTACTTTGAACCATCTGCCTCTACTTCCTTACCAACATACATTACACATTCTGAACGCAACTTAACATCAAGGCAAAACTAGCTGTATACCTTTAACAAATACGTGTTATGTCACAGTGTGAACCCAGTGAGGAGAGCAGCCAGCTGCGCTTGGACAAGGTAAGATTCTGGCTCTCCATTATTTAACGGACATCTGACAAGATTATAATTCCCTATGTCACTTAACAATATCCCATCAACTCAGGGAATAGCAGGAATTCCATGTACATTGAGCCAGAATACTTTATACTCTGGAAATCTGTCTGACAGAGATCCAAAACCAGTGAGCTGTTGGCCGTACCCTCCTGGTACAATTTTAGCAACTCTCCAACCTTCAGGGGATATAATAAGCATCAATCCAAATGTGCAATTAAGACACAACATTTTCTTATGGAATACTTGGCAAACACACAAGGCAAGCTTGGGACCACAAAACAGAACTTTTCTGTACAATGCAACCCACAATATACACACCGTACACTCAACGGGAGGCTCTATTCCTAACACGAAAACATCTGCTGTGGAAGACTTGGCCGTCTGGGCTTTGCAATGTACATAATGAAATTTCTTCACATTCGTGCCTGGGTGTGTCCCAGCTAATATCCATCTATCATGCAAAACTTGATTCGCATCTGATTTTCTTTTGAAAATTGCAGTTTCCACACAGAATCTGCAATGTCCTCTCATTCACACAAAGTTTCTTTTTACACGTAAGATCATGCACTTTCACTTATCAGCAGGGAGTCTCAAAGGTCATTCACATTCTTTCACATACAGATTTAGTAATGGTAGGTAAACTTTTATCTCATTAAATTTGTTACATCTGTCTGAGATCTTCCGTAGCTGCTGGTCACTGCAGCCCCTCCTTCCTATCTCCTGGTGCTTCACAACGTCCTTTCTTTGTTTTCTGGTTGATACTTGACTATGTCTATTACACTTTTTTCACTCGTGGGGGCTAAAATTCTCCTGGCCTATCCTAAAATGCCCAAATGTCTGTGGCTTGCGGACCCATACTGACTGCACTTCGCTAACTCAATGTACAGGCCGCGCCTAGACTGTTGTTACATGTGGTTCTCGATCAATGTCTGATCTCTCTATCTCTATTCCTCTCTGTCTGCCTCTTTGTCTGGTTGTTACTCACTATTCTCTTAATACGTGCGGCTGCTTTGAGCCCACTTTCCAACTTCTTTATCACTTTGCTTGCAATTTCTTGACCTATGCTGACTGCACTTCGCTAATTCGATGCATAGGCTTGCGTGCCGTTGTTATAAGGGGTTTCTGCTCAGTGTCTGAACTTGCGTGTCCTAAACTGCCTCCCCACTTTCCCAGTTGATAGGTATCAGACCCGTAGAATCCTGATAAAGAAGTTTACTTATTTAGTGGTTTGGCCAACGTGACCCCACCCGGTCACCTGCCACTAAATCTCTATGTGCTCAGTAGGAGATGGCACTTCTCTGTAATTGGTCCTAGTATATTCAGCAAATCTATATATATCAACCAGAGAGCAAATTCAATTTAACCATAGGCAGACTAGTATGACCCAAATTTTCTCATCGGCCCAGTAAGAATCTTTCCCTCAACTAGACCTTGTATACTCAGAGATCTTATTTATCAACCAGAAGACAAGAGCTATCATTAATATGCAGGCTAATGTGATACCTACTACCTCAAAGTTCTTTAGCACCATTAGGGGGCAGTTTGGGCGTATGAGACAGGATAGAAGGTAGATAGACCTATCCTGTCGCAATCGGCGTTGTAACACCGTAACTGTACCTCTAGCACTCCCCAAGAGGACGTACGCAGCCTTCTTCATGCATATGCCGCCAGAGACGTGTTCTCACATGTATCCTTGCAAGCCAGTTATCATGGAGCGACACTCCCAAGGGGCAGTGTTGGGAGCTCATTTTCGGGTTTGCCTCTGGCTTCGGGTGAGGGTTGTGGGGCTGGCTGTGCTGACAGAGGAGTAGTGAGTTCTCTATCTGGACGCCCTCTGTTGGTGAAGAGAGGTAATGAAGCTGATCTAAATGGCAGAGACCGGCCACCTGAGGAAGAGGACTGTGATTGGACATCAGGAGTTTCTGATTGGATTTAAGGCAGCCGACTCCCTAGTTTCTTACTGGTGATTTTTCCTGACTGTGGCTTCTGGTTTCCAGTTTGGTTCCTGCCTTCTTAAAGCTAAGTTTTCTCTGCTATTGTTCATATGAGTTTTTGACTGGTTTACTTAGTTTTTGTGTTCAGCCAGCCCTGGCTGGGACTGGGCTGAATCCCCATTTTGTCTCTGATCAGTTGATCTCTTTTGCTCTGTCTTCAGAATACACCTGAGTGCTGATATAGGGAATTGAAATCTAGCGATTTCAGGCCTATTTTCTATCAGATGTGTTGGACATTTTTGCAGGGTTTTTTGCGTGATTGCAGACAGCAGCTTTTCTTTCCTGTCCTTTCTAGTTAGTGAGGGCCCCATCATTTGCTCACCCTATCTTTCTGTGTTTGTGTTTTCATCTGGTTTCACCGACTATACATGTTGGGGGCTGTCTATTGCTTTGGGGTCTGCTCTGGGGCAGTTTAGATTTTCCCTTTCTTTCTTTAGGCTTATTTAGTTCTCCGGCCGTGACGAGGCGTCTAGGCACGCTCCACGGCTACTGCTAGTTGTGTCGATAGGATTAGGGGTCTGCAATCCGCTAGTTACCAACCTCTCCGGTTTTCTGGGCTTAGCTCGCTTTTTGTTTTTTCCTCCTCGGTGACTCATTCATAACAGAATCACCAGCCATACCGCAGATTCTAGGGTACTCAAAAGCAGGAGAGACTTGTAAAAAAAAAAAAAAAAAAGTGTCAGAATTTTTTTTTTCTATGTATATTTTCTCCTCTTTTTCTCTGGGGCCGTAGGAGGATTCTTTTTTTTTCTTTTTCTCCTTGATGGAGATTAAGCAATTGTCTGATCGTGTGGAGCAGCTTGCTGCTGAAGTGCGGGGAATTTCCGCCTATCTCACTCATTCACATGCTGTTGAACCAAGGATCCCTGCTCCTGATGTGTTTTTTGGGGATCGTTCTAAATTTTTGAATTTTAAGAATAATTGTAAATTATTTCTTGCCTTGAAGCCTAACCTATCAGGGAGCTCTGCGCAGCAGGTTAAAATTGTCATCTCCTTGCTGCGCGGCGATCCCCAGGATTGAGCGTTTTCTTTGACACCTGAAGATCCTGTTTTGACTAAGGTGGATGCATTTTTTCAAGCCTTGGGGTTGTTATATGATGAACCTAATGCTATTGATCAAGCTGAGAGAGCCCTATTGGCATTGAACCAGGGTCAGGATCCTGCAGTTATACTGTCAGAAATTCCGAAAGTGGGCGGTCCTTACTACACGGAATGATAGTGCATTGGCAGCTCTCTTTCGGAAGGGTTTGTCTGAAACTTTAAAAGATACTATGGTGGGATTTCCGGTTCCCTCTGGTCTTGATGATTCTATGTCATTAGCCATTCAAGGTGATCGGCGTTTACGTGAACGCAAGACTACATGGGAGGCGCTGCCACCTTTTGAACAAATGTCTGAACCTATGCAATGTGATGGAGTTTTGTCTAGGGCGCAATGTCAGGAGTTTAGAAGGCGTAATAAGCTGTGTTTTTTTCTGTGGAGATGCCTCCCATGTTATTTCTGTCTGCCCTAAACAAGAGAAACGTTTTGCACACACATTTGCTGTGGGTGGTGTACAACCTAAGTTTCTTTTGGCAATTACTCTGATCTACTCCTTATCCACATTTTCCGCGAAGGCTTTTGTGGATTCAGGAGCGGCCTTGAATCTGATGGACTTGGATTTTGCTAAACGTTGTGGTTTTCCTATGACACCTCTGCGGACGCCTATTCCTTTGAGGGGTATTGATGCTACTCCTTTGGCGAAAAATAAACCTCAGTTTTGGACCCAGGTGATAATGCGGGTCACCCCAGACCACCAAGAAAATTGCAGATTTTTGGTGTTGCATAATTTACATGATACCATCGTTCTGGGTTTTCCCTGGTTGTAAATCCATAATCCGGTTTTGGATTGGAAATCTGTGTCTGTGGTGAGTTGGGGTTGTCGGTGTGCTCTTGGCGACACTCCTGTTTTCTCCACCTCTCCCCAGTCGCATGATGTTCCTGACTATTTGGCTGATTTTTATGATGTACAGTGGGGCAAAAAAGTATTTAGTCAGTCAGCAATAGTGCAAGTTCCACCACTTAAAAAGATGAGAGGCGTCTGTAATTTACATCATAGGTAGACCTCAACTATGGGAGACAAACTGAGAAAAAAAAATCCAGAAAATCACATTGTCTGTTTTTTTTTCATTTTATTTGCATATTATGGTGGAAAATAAGTATTTGGTCAGAAACAAGCAATCAAGATTTCTGGCTCTCACAGACCTGTAACTTCTTCTTTAAGAGTCTCCTCTTTCCTCCACTCATTACCTGTAGTAATGGCATCTGTTTAAACTTGTTATCAGTATAAAAAGACACCTGTGCACACACTCAAACAGTCTGACTCCAAACTCCACTATGGTGAAGACCAAAGAGCTGTCAAAGGACACCAGAAACAAAATTGTAGCCCTGCACCAGGCTGGGAAGACTGAATCTGCAATAGCCAACCAGCTTGGAGTGAAGAAATCAACTGTGGGAGCAATAATTAGAAAATGGAAGACATACAAGACCACTGATAATCTCCCTCGATCTGGTGCTCCACGCAAAATCCCACCCCGTGGGGTCAGAATGATCACAAGAACGGTGAGCAAAAATCCCAGAACCACGCGGGGGGACCTAGTGAATGAACTGCAGAGAGCTGGGACCAATGTAACAAGGCCTACCATAAGTAACACACTACGCCACCATGGACTCAGATCCTGCAGTGCCAGACGTGTCCCACTGCTTAAGCCTGTACATGTCCGGGCCCGTCTGAAGTTTGCTAGAGAGCATTTGGATGATCCAGAGGAGTTTTGGGAGAATGTCCTATGGTCTGATGAAACCAAACTGGAACTGTTTGGTAGAAACACAACTTGTCGTGTTTGGAGGAAAAAGAATACTGAGTTGCATCCATCAAACACCATACCTACTGTAAAGCATGGTGGTGGAAACATCATGCTTTGGGGCTGTTTCTCTGCAAAGGGGCCAGGACGACTGATCCGGGTACATGAAAGAATGAATGGGGCCATGTATTGTGAGATTTTGAGCGCAAACCTCCTTCCATCAGCAAGGGCATTGATGATGAAACGTGGCTGGGTCTTTCAACATGACAATGATCCAAAGCACACCGCCAGGGCAACGAAGGAGTGGCTTCGTAAGAAGCATTTCAAGGTTCTGGAGTGGCCTAGCCAGTCTCCAGATCTCAACCCTATAGAAAACCTTTGGAGGGAGTTGAAAGTCCGTGTTGCCAAGCGAAAAGCCAAAAACATCACTGCTCTAGAGGAGATCTGCATGGAGGAATGGGCCAACATACCAACAACAGTGTGTGGCAACCTTGTGAAGACTTACAGAAAACGTTTGACCTCTGTCATTGCCAACAAAGGATATATCACAAAGTATTGAGATTAAATTTTGTTTCTGACCAAATACTTATTTTCCACCATAATATGCAAATAAAATGAAAAAAAAACAGACAATGTGATTTTCTTGATTTTTTTTTCTCAGTTTGTCTCCCATAGTTGAGGTCTACCTATGATGTAAATTACAGACGCCTCTCATCTTTTTAAGTGGTGGAACTTGCAATATTGCTGACTGACTAAATACTTTTTTGCCCCACTGTATTTAGTGAGAGCAAGTCTGCTTCCTTGCCTCCTCATAGTAGTTATGACTGTGCAATTGAGTTGAGACCTGGGTGTAAATTTCCCAAGGGTTGACTTTTCAATTTATCTGTACCCGAACATGAGGCTATGCGATCTTATATTAAGGAGTCGTTGGAGAGGGGTCATATTAGACCATCCTCTTCGCCCGTAGGTGCTGGGTTTTTTTCGTGGCCAAGAAAGATGGTTCATTAAGGCCTTGTATTGACTATCGTTCCCTCAACAAAATTACGGTTAAATATCAGTATCCGTTACCCCTGATTTCTGATTTATTCTCCAGAGTTAAAGGTGCTTGCTGGTTTACTAAGCTTGACCTCAAGGGGGCATATAATCTTATTCGCATCAAGCATGGGGATGAATGGAAGACGGCGTTTAATACTCCGGAGGGACATTTTGAGTACCTGGTGATGCCTTTTGGGCTCACTAATGCCCCTTCTGTCTTCCAATCCTTCATGAATGATATTTTCCGGGACTTTGTGGATAAGTTTTTGATCATCTCTCTGGATGATATTTTGATCTTTTCCAGGGATTGGGATTCTGATGTGGAACATGTTCGGACTGTGTTCCGGATTTTGACGGAGAATTCCTTGTATGCTAAGGGATCGAAGTGCAATTTTGGTGTACAGAGGATTTCATTTTTGGGATTTATTTTGTCTCCGTCAACTATTGAAATGGACCCGGCCAAGGTACAGGCCATTTATGATTGGGTTCAACCCACTTCTTTGAAGGCTCTCCAGAAGTTTTTGGATTTTGCTAATTTTTATCGTAAATTTATAGCTAATTTTTCTGGTATTGCTAAACCACTGACTGATTTAACTAAGAAGGGTGCTGATGTGCTGAATTGGTCTTCAGAGGCTGTTTCGGCCTTTCAGGAGCTGAAGCGGAGGTTCCCTTCTGCTCCGGTTTTGCGGCAACCTGATGTCTCACTTCCTTTTCAGGTGGAGGTAGACGCTTCAGAGATTGGTGCAGGAGCTGTTTTGTCCCAAAAAGATCCTGTGACATCTAAAATGAATCCCTGTGCCTTCTTTTCACGAAAGTTCTCCCCATCTGAACGCAACTATGATGTGGGGAATCGGGAATTGTTAGCCATGAAATGGGCATTTGAGGAGTGGAGACATTGGTTGGAGGGAGCTAGACATCAAGTTGTGGTCCTCACTGACCACAAGAATTTGATTTACCTTGAGTCGGCCAAACGCTTGAATCCTAGACAGGCTAGGTGGGCCTTGTTTTTTACGCGTTTTGATTTTGTGGTCTCCTGTCTTCCAGGCACTAAGAATGTTAAGGCAGACGCCCTTTCTAGGAGTTTCTTTGCTGATTCTCCTATTGTGACCAAGCCTACTACCATCCTAGGTGAGGGGGTAGTTCTTTCTGCCATCTCGCCCGATTTGAGACGTGCTCTGGAAGAATTCCAGGAGGACAAACCTGAGCGTTGTCCTATGGGAAAATTGTATGTTCCTGACCAGTGGAGGAAGAGAGTGATGTCTGAAGTTCATTGCTCCACATTGGCTGGTCATCCAGGTATTTTTGGTACCAGAGATTTGGTGAGTCGGTCTTTTTGGTGGCCTGCCTTATCTCGTGATGTCAGGAATTTTGTGCAGTCCTGTGGGACTTGTTCCCGGTCTAAACCCTGTTCTCGCTCTAGTGGGTTGTTGATGCCCTTGCCAGTACCTAAGAGGCCATGGACCCATATTTCAATGGATTTTATTTCTGATTTTCCTGTCTCTCAGAGAATGACTGTTATCTGGGTGATTTGTGATAGATTCTCTAAGATGGTCCATCTTGTAGCACTCCCAAAGTTGCCATCTTCCTCAGAGTTGGTACCCTTGTTTTTACAACAGGTAAACAGGTACAACAGGTGGTTCGGTTGCATGGGATTCCTGAGAACATTGTATTGGACAGAGGAGTTCCGTTTGTTTCCAGATTCTGGAAAGCCTTTTGTTCCAAGCTGGAATTCAGTTGTCCTTCTCCTCTGCGTTTCACTCTCAGACCAATGGGCAGACGGAGAGAACAAACCAGACTTTGGAGTCCTTTTTGAGATGTTTTATATCTGCTGATCAGGATGATTGGGTTTCATTTTTGCCCTTGGCCGAATTCGCTTTAAATAATAGAGCTAGTTCTGCCACCTTGATGTCGCCCTTTTTTTGTAACTTTGGGTTTCATCCTCGATTTTCTTCAGGGCAAGTGGAATCTTCAGCCTGCCCAGGTGTTGACACTGTGGTAGAGAGAATGCAGCAGATTTGGGACAAAGTAGTGGATAAGCTGTCTCACTCCCAGGAAAAGGCCCAGCAGTTTTCTAACCGGCATAGGACCATTGGTCCCCGGTTTAAAGTGGGTGATATGGTTTGGTTGTCCTCAAAGAATATCTCTATGAAGGTGGCTTCTCCAAAGTTCAAGCCAAGATTTATTGGACCTTACAAGATTTTGGAGATTCTTAATCCGGTTTATTTTCGATTGGCTCTTCCTGTTACGTTTAAGATCCATAACGTGTTTCATTAGTCGCTGTTGAAGAGATATGTTGAGCCAGTAGTTCCTATGGCGGCACCTCCTGACCCTGTATTGGTTGAAGGTAATGTGGAATATGAGGTAGAGAAAATACTGGATTCTCGTCTGGCTAGACGGAGACTCCAGTATTTGGTCAAGTGGAAGGGTTATGGCCAGGAGGACAATTCTTGGGTCTCTGCCTCTGATATTCATGCTGATAGATTGGTTCGTGCTTTTCATCGGGCCCATCCTGATCGGCTCGGTGGCGTGGATGAGGGTTCGGTGACCCCTCCTCAAGGGGGTTACTGTTGTGAGCTCATTTTCGGGTTTGCCTCTGGCTTCTGGTGAGGGTTGTGGAGCTGGCTGTGCTGATAGAGGAGTAGTGAGTTCTCTATCTGGACTCTCTCTGTTGGTGAAGGGAGGTAATGAAGCTGATCTAAATGGCAGAGACCGACCACCTGAGGAAGAGGACTGTGATTGGACATCAGGAGTTTCTGATTGGATTTAAGGCAGCCGACTCCCTAGTTTCTTGCTGGTGATTTTTCCTGACTGTGGCTTCTGGTTTCCAGTTTGGTTCCTGCCTTCTTAAAGCTAAGTTTTCTCTGCTATTGTTCATATGAGTTTTTGTCTGGTTTACTTAGTTTTTGTGTTCAGCCAGCCCTGGCTGGGACTGGGCTGAATCCCCATTTTGTCTCTGATCAGTTGATCTCTTTTGCTCTGTCTTCAGAATATACCTGAGTGCTGATATAGGGAATTGAAATCTAGCGACTTCAGGCCTTTTTTCTATCAGACGTGTTGGACATTTTTGCAGGGTTTTTTGCGTGATTGCAGACAGCAGCTTTTCTTTCCTGTCCTTTCTAGTTAGTGAGGGCCCCATCGTTTGCTCACCCTATCTTTCTATCTGTGTTTGTGTTTTCATCTGGTTTCACCGACTATACATGTTGGGGGCTGTCTATTGCTTTGGGGTCTGCTCTGGTGCAGTTTAGATTTTCCCTTTCTTTAGGCTTATTTAGTTCTCCGTTTTTGACGAGGCATCTAGGACCACCGTAGGCACGCTCTACGGCTACTGCTAGTTGTGTCGATAGGATCAGGGGTCTGCAATCCGCTAGTTACCAACCTCTCCGGTTTTCTGGGCTTAGCTTGCTTTTTGTTTTTTCCTCCTCGGTGACTCATTCATAACAGGGCAGAGGCAGTAAAGAATTCTTAGCACCCTCAAGGTTAGGTCATTCATTCATGTTGCAATCATACGTAGCAGCTTTTAGTTTTCTCCCTCCAGTATACGGTTTTACGTATCACAAGGATATTCTACGGTTCTTTGTGCTGGTTATGTAAGAAGACACGACTATACTGTACCCAAGAGCCGGCTACAGAACATGCGGCAAGGGGAGACACAGAGAATTGTAAGAAACAATGGCTCTTACATTCACCAGTGATTTTGGTCTGTGTGTCCTCTAGGCCTCAGTCTGCGGCTGCCGGATCTCAGATGCCGGGGTCTTCAGTTGTGACCAGCCCACCCAGGGACGCCAACTGAAGAGTCTGAGATTTGATCTTTATCTCTCAATGGGAGATCGATATGCTGGAGGGTTGCCAGATTATTGGTTTGAGGCCTACTCGAGTAGTGGTGGACAAACACACACAGAGACAAGTTATGTATCTGCAGGATGTCACAAGATGCCAATTTAATCAGGTAGCTTATATACTCATTTGAGTAGGCGGTTACATTACATCATCGTATTTTATTGGACAATTGATTATTCAACAGTAAGCATAAATGGTTTCAACCAATCATATTCTATAACCAATCAGATTGTACTCGGCTGTTAATTATTAGTATTTGTGCAGGCGTGATGGAAACTTTAGTAGGTCTTGTGTAAGTTACACAAGACCCCAATATCAATCCAATTAATCTATCCTCATGACGGTTATAGCTCCGTTATCTGTGTTTTTGAGGGTTACTAAGTGCTACATCCCCAGTCCCTACCTAGCATGTGGACGTGTAGTTTCAATGTCCAACTGGGTGCAGTAAGCTGTTTATCCATCATGTACAATTTCTTATGAAGAATAAGGTTATAGGTGATTATCATCGTGAGACAGCATTTTCATATACAGCGTATGCATGTGAGACCCCAGAAATACATTAATACTAAAAGGACATATAGAATTCCCTATCAGTAGTGACTATTTTGATTCCACAGTGTTTTTCTGGAAATTAGCATGCAGTGCATGCTAGTGAAAACTGCAAATATACCATTTTATTATCTAACACATAGTGCCCAGATTGTGCTCCAGGAGACAGGAACACAGTAAATTAAGTGGGTACTTATCACTACAGCAATAGCAAATACGTAGGTGCTAAATGTGGTTTAGGCACACAGCAAGGCTCAGAGGCGAGGGGAGATTTGACTTTGGGAGAGCAGATATTGCTGGATTGGTTTATAGAAGACGTTTTGCTTTTCAAGAGCCTTTGAGCCACTAATAATGTGGAAACCTCTGTGTTTTTCCATTGACAGATGATGGACCTGAGTGGGGGCTTGTTATAGTGGGATAAGTAGAAGTTTTTATTGGTATCATTTTCACCTACATAACAATTTTTGGTGGCTTTGTATTCCAATATTTGTGAGGCTCTGCTGCTTCATCCTATAAAGTTTTCTCTTAAACTGTGATCTGTCATTGTCATTGTGAATAATTCAATTTTTCTACATAACTTGCCATTTCTAATTGCTTTGTGAGTAGAAATTTTCAAATATGTAAAATGCAAGGATATTTTGTAAAAAAAAAAATTGGTTTTATTCTTGGCAGATGACTGTACCAGGAGATCAGAGGAACAGCTGACATCTTCAATTTTTAAATCAGATGATCTTGAGATCCCACAGGATACAATTGAAGTGAATGCCATCACTCCAGATATATCATCATCCCTTCACAACAAAGATTTATCATCTGATCCTTGGAAACAGGCCCTTTCTTCTGATTCATTATCAATTACTAAGGAAAATCAAAGTAAAAAAATAAGCATTAAAAAACAAACTGCTATTAAAGCGAAGAAGCCAGCTTCACGTTCAGAATATGGAAATAGGTTTCACCTTGAAACGTCTTCTCTTAAACATAAAAAATTTCACATAGCACAGAATAGATTTTCTTGTTCCAAGTGTGGGAAATGTTTTAACCGGAAATCAGATCTTGTTAAACATCAGAGAACTCACACAGGTGAGAAGCCATATTTATGTTCAGAATGTGGGAAATGTTTTAGCCACATATCAGATTTGATTAGACACCAGAGAACCCACACAGGAGAAAAGCCTTTTTCATGTTCAGAATGTGGGAAATGTTTTAACCAAAAATCGATTCTTGTTAGTCATCAGAGAACTCACACAGGGGAGAAGCCTTTTTCATGTTCAGAATGTGGGAAATGTTTTGCAGATAAATCATCACTTTTTTCACACAAGAGAACTCACACAGGGGAGAAGCCTTTTCCATGTTCAGAATGTGGGAAATGTTTTGCAGCTAAATCATCACTTTTCACACACCAGAGAACTCACACAGGGGAGAAGCCTTTTTCATGTTCAGAATGTGGGAAATGTTTTGCAGATAAGTCATCTCTTATTTCTCACAAGAGAACTCACACAGGGGAGAAGCCTTTTTCATGTTCGGAATGTGGGAAATGTTTTGCAGATAAGTCAACTCTTGTTTCGCACAAGAGAACTCACACAGGGGAGAAGCCTTTTTCATGTTCAGGATGTGGGAAATGTTTTGCACATATATCATCTCTTGCTACACACAAGAGAACTCAGAGAAGGGAGAAGCTTTTTTCATGTTCAGAATGTGAGAAATGTTTTGCAGAAAAATCATGTCTTGTTTCACCCCAGAGAAGTCACACAGGGGAGAAGCCTTTTTCATAATGAGGGAAATATTTTGCACATAAATCATTTATTGTTGCTCATCGGATTGCTTACACGTCAGAGAAGCAATATTCATATTCAGAATGTGGGAAATGTTACCTTCTTAAACTTAAAAAATACCACACAGAGAGAAACCATTATGATGCCTGGAATGTGAAAATGAATTACTGGAGTATCATATGTTGTTTACAATAACACATAGAAATTATATTTTTAACTGTACAAAAATCATATGTGTATGTAAATGTGCATGTGTAGCAGACCTGTGTGTGTATACAAAATTTGCATTTGTAATAGAGCTCAGTGGGCGTACACTGTCCATGCACCAGAGTTGTGTGCATATATGTGCGGGGCACAGTTCTCATTAACCCCCTCATGACATATATTTACATCATATGTCATGTCCCTTACTTTGATACAGTATCTGGCACTAAGCCCTCATCTTTCCTCGTATATGATACCTGATTTAACCAGCTGTCATGTGCCTTTAACAGCCACAGGTGAATCAGAGTTCCACCCTCGGATGTTAAACAGTTAAATTCCGCTGTCCATTTCTGACAACAGGATTTAACATGCATCAGCCAGAAACAGGTCACTCCGGCAGCCCTTTGGCACCACTATCACATGATTGTGAGGCGCTGATGGTTTGTCATGACAGCCAGGAGCAGTGCTGAAGCACTGCTATGTGTGGCACAAGTGATCAGATGATCGCAGCTTCAAGTCCCCTAAGGAGGCTAAAAAAAATAAAATTACCAGTAAAAAAAAGTTGTTATAAATATGAAAAAATTAAAAAAAAAAAAACAAAGGTTCAAATGACCCCCATTTTGGCCAATTGAAAATGAAATAGAAATACACATATTTGGTGTTGCTGAATTCAGGAAATCATATTGGAAAACCATATTGCTATGTCACTTTTACCATATAGTGGATAGGGTAAATTTAAAAAATCCAAAAACATGAAATTGCACTTCTTTTTGCCATTTTACTGCACTTGGAAATGTTCCCGTTCTCCAGCACACTATATGGTTAAAAAAGGAGGAAAAAATGAAAGAGCAGAAAATTACCATGGTGTGAAGGGGTTAATGTTCAAGCTGTGAAGCTATATGTGAATAAAACACATGGTGCAGAGAAACACTAATAATAGATTTATTACTTTATGACTTCCATATTCTACCCTAGTGCATTACAATCAGTGATATTCACCACTCCAGTTTACACCATCAGGGATGATTTAATTAGTAGGAAAAATGTTTTTGCCTTTTTTTCTGCTGCCTAAACCTTGGATGCGTCTTAGGCTATGTGCACACGCTGCGGATTGGTCTGCAGATTTTTTATCTGCGGAACCGCAGGTAAAATGACCTGCGGTTTATCACCTCTACAATGGAGGAGATGGTAAACCGCAGCAGAATCCTCAGAAAAGAAGTGACATGTCATTTCTTTCTGCGGATTCAGAGCCGCAGCTTATCCGCAGCATGTGCACAGCAGATTGTAAATCCCATAGGATAACATGCTACTGTACACTGCAGAACTGCTGCAGTTCTGCTGCGGCCAAAACCGCAGCGGAACCGCAGCAAAAACCGCAGCGTGTGCACATAGCCTTAACGTCTGAGAAATACAGTATATGAGAATTAGAAATATAGGCAGTTACTAATATATTTTATCCAAAAACCAATGAAAAGCCATATTCATTGCACAGTCAATATTCCCCATGTGTATATAGCTCTGGCAAAAATTAAGAGACAATGAATATGTAAGTAGTTGACACACTGGCGCTTGTCCACTCGAAGAAAGAAAATATTCCCAGATGCAGCAGGTGATGAACAGGGTCTGTGCCGGTGCCTGGTAAAAAATGTTAAACTGATAAATAAAGGAATACACTGCGCTATACTGGGGAAAAAAAAAAAAAGAAGAATCCGATTGCCGGATACTCACTTAGTGGTGTGGGAAGAATCTCGGAGTCAAAGATGTTTTCTCAGAATCCGAGATGTTTCACACTGTCATAATGACCATGAATCCGTATATAAAAAACTGCTGGATAAAGAGTCAAATTAAATTAACCTGTTTTGCATAATTGTGAGTAATTCAACTGGGCCTGTAGCACTCACTTGAGTTTGTCTGTCCAGTCCAGAAAAAAAAAAAAAACGGTGCTGTGGTCGATACGACCAATGCTGAAGCAACAGGATTAGGGGTGTTTACAATCAAGATTTCTGATAGAGGGAAATGGTAATAGTAAATGTTAAACCAATGACAAGAGACAATAAATAAGGGCTGCTTTGATGGTAGATATAAGCTACACTTAAGGGGGTTTTACACTAAGCGATATCGCTAGCGATATCGCTATAACGTCACCGATTTTGTGACATAGCGATATCGCTATGTGTGATACTTACCTCCGACCGGCTCCCCCGCTGTCCATCGCTGATCTCGTCGTCAGCTTCCTGCTGGGCTTCCTGCTGTGACGACGAGCGACGCGTGGAGGCGGGCGGGAGGACGTCAGGATCGCTGTGTGTGAAAGGTGAGTATCGTCCGCTGCGTCACTGCTGCATCGCTGTGAGATCTGCCTGTGTGGAAGCTCACTAGCGATCATTTAGCGATGCACCAGCGATCCTGACCGGGTCGGATCGCTGGTCAGATCGCTGGTGCATCGCTAAATGTAAAAGGGCCTTTACTGCAGAATGAATAGAAAAAAACACTGGATCAAGGTGGTTGTTTTCAGATAGGGAGCAACTTAAGCTCAGGCACTGTGGATTAAATGAATGTGAGTAACAGCGTGTGCTCGCGGTTAAACAAGGTGCTGGACCTGGTGCACTTGTGATGACTAGGTTTGTAGAATAACCATGATTTTTAATCACAGCTTTCATGCGTCTTGGCATGCTTTCCACCAATCTTTCACACTGCTTTTGGGTGACCTTATGCCACTCCTGGTGCAAAAATGTAAGCAGCTCTTTGATGGCTTGTGACTATCCATCTTCCTCTTGATTACATTCCAGAGGTTTTCAATGGGGTTCAGGTCTAGAGATTGGGCTGCCCATATCAGGGATCTGATGTGGTGGTCCTTCATCCACACATTGACTGACCTAGCTGTGTGGCATGATGCATTTTCCTGCTGGAAAAAACAGTCCTCAGAGTTGGGGAACATTGCCTGAGCAGAAGGAACCAACTGTTTTTCCAGGATAACTTTGTATGCGGCTTGATTCATACGTCCTTCGCAAAGATTAACCTCCCCAATTCCAGCCTTGCTGAAGCATCCCCAGATCATTACCAATCCTCCACCAAATTTCACAGTGGGTGCAAGACACTGTGGCTTGTACACCTCTCCAAGTCTCCATCTAACCATTAGATGACCAGGTGTTGGGCAAAGCTGAAACTTAGACTCATCAGAGAAGATTATCTTACTCCAGTCCTCTATGGTCCAATCCTTATGGTCTTTGGCAAACTTCAGCCTGGCTCTCCTTTGCTTCTCATTGATGAAAGGCTTTTTTCTAGCTTTACATGACTTGAGCCCTGCCTCTAGGAGACTGTTACGAACTGTTCTTGCTGTGCACTTCACCCCAGCTGTCATTTGCCATTCTATTTGTAGGTCACTTGATGTCATCCTGCGGTTGCAGAGTGACATCCGAATAACATGACAGTCATCCCGGTCAGTGGAGAGGCGTTTTCGCCCTCTGCCGGTATGTAGCTTTGTTATCCCTAATGTCTGTTGCTTGACCTTGTTGTAATGGACTGCTTTCTTTGAAATTTTAAGGATGGAGGCAACTTGACACTCACTGTATCCCTCTGCTAGTAAAGCCAGAATTGACACCTTCTTTTCCTCACCCAAGACTTTTCTTTTCAACTCCTTTGGCATGGTTAAAAGTCATTTTTCCATTCCTATTACTTTTGGGATATTACTAGCACTTGTTTTGCCATCCAACTTGTTCTATTGCAAGAGGATTGTGAACACCACAGCAGGGTTTTTTATACTTTCCTTCATTAAATAAGATTTGGTTCAGAAGCACATTAACTAGAATGCGGTGTACTCTGGTTGGAATTCAAGTGACACTGGAATGGAATGTCTGTCAGACATGTAGAGAAGCTGATTTTTATAAAACTTAAGTGGTCTCTTAATTTTTGCCAGAGCTGTATGTTCATATATATATACACATCATATGGACAAATATTGCAACCCTTTCGTCCACCCCCAAAATTTTCTCCTCCCTCTTCTCCTAAACTCGTAATCCGAAAATAGGTAACGACATTCGGAGTTGCCAATCCTCCCTCTTTAGGAGATAAGGACTCTTTAGCCTCAGCTCTTTACCGCTCCACACAAGGTCTTTAAACGCATTTCCAATGATTTCATATACTTTGGAAACATTTGACAGCACAAAATGGGGAGGAAATGAAAACCCCCTTTTTAAACAGTTATTTTAAGGGAAATTACAATAAAATGTATCTATTCCCTTTTCCCTTCTTTTTCCCTTCCCCCAATTCTTGGATCAGATTAACTCTCCAGAGACCCCTGTACAGAAATATTAGGGCCCCAGTGCCATGACCCATTATACAGAAGAATAGCGCTATCTCCATAGTCCTTACACAGAACTCAGAGGTCAGGCAAGGTCTCATATTCAGGCAGTTTCTATTTTACTCCAACCCTCTTTATATGACCAAGAACAGAGTCTCCATATACGGCCGGGATCACACGTGCCAGAAACTCGGATGAGTCTCGTATCTTAATACCTGGCACTGCTGCCGGCACTCGGGAGAGGAGCATGTGGCTGCATGTATTTCTATGCAGCCGCACGCTCCGATACCGAGTGCTGGCGGCAGTGCTGGGTATTAAGATGCAAGACTTGTCCTAGTTTCTCTTCCTCTCGCTGTCGGGGTTCCTCAGGGTTCAGTCCTTCGCCCCCTTCTCATCTCTCTCTACACGGCCTCAATTGGACAGACCATCAGCAGATTTGGCTTTCAGTACCATCTTTATGCTGATGACACACAACTATACACTTAGTAGAAAACACCATGTGCACTACTGTAGTGGTGCCAAGTTAGGTTCCCAAACCATATATGATAAAATGAAAACCTGGCACTCAACTTAATGCTTGGTGAGGCAGTTTATCTTTCAACTATTAAGATTATCCTGCGATACAGCAGCATTCTGACCATTTGATTACTGTCGTTATCAGTGAATAACATAAAAAGCGCCCTCCTTCAAGCTACTTTCAAAAATACTAGCACGTAACTGATGAAGGTCTATATCGACCGAAACATTTTCTGGTACTACAATAAACTGCCTCACCAAGCATTAAGTTGAGTGCCAGGTTTTCATTTTAAGGCTGGAGTCACACTAACCAGCGCAAAATACGCTCCGCAGTTTACATGCGTAATGCGGATGAATGACCCCTAAATAGTGCTCCGTAGGTCATCCGTAAGCCAGGTGCGGTCGCGTATTTTGCACATGTCTGCATCCGTATGTAATCCGTATGGTATCCGTATGGCGAGATTTTCTGACAGCCTTGCAAAATGGACATTTAACGGTTTTGAGGCCTGCTAACTATTTAAATCATTAGCCTGCACCCTATTTCTACACTCAGAAACAGGTGGCTGCCTCCATACTGTCCATTTGTGAGCTTGCTTTCACGAGGTGTGTTGGTGTTCTTTGTGCAACATGGCAGAGGGTCTGAGATTCAATACAACTGAGCAGGTTCTCTTGAACTGGCTTTTGTCACGGTGCTTTGGGCAACCATACCCAGTGATAGAGGATCCGCGGAGGAGGAGACGCATGTGGGTCCATCCACTTTTGAGGCAACGACTCACAAGAGGTCATTTTCACCGCCTCTGTTCTTCTCTGCGGGAGCATCCTGAGAAATTTTACCAGTACTGTCGCATGAGCATTTCCACATTTGATCGACTCTTGGAGACAGTGCACCCTGGGATAACCTTTTAGGACACAAGGATGCGCAAAGCGATATCTGCAGAGGAGCGACTTCTACTCACAATACGGTATGTACTACACAACCACATTCTCTATGTTCATAATGTGTGTGCTAAAGTATGTTTTCTTGCCTTCTTGGACAAAGTTTTATGCCCTCATCTTACTCCAAATATGTTTCAACTTACACACCAGAATGTTAGCTCTAATATGTACTGCATATCACTTAGTCAATGTGGAACCAAATATGTGTGTGGTATTCTATCTCAATTCCTCCCAAGTTTGGTTGGCATGTAACTGATGTTTTTGGACTTTAGGCATTCAAAACTTATCAATTTATGTTGTTCTACAGCTTCCTGTCCACTGGCCTGTCTTATGCCGCCCTCCACCATGAGTGTCTCATTGGAAGATCAACCATTTCAGGCATAGTGAGGTCTACATGTACAGAAATCTGGACAAGACTCCATCAAGTGGTCATACCCGAGCCCAGGATGGAAGACTGGTTGAGGATATCAAGGGACTTTGAGGAGGAATGCCAGTTTCAAAATTGTATTGGGGCCCTGGATGGCAAACATATCCGGGTGCGTAATCCGCCAAACTCTGGCTCCCAATTCTTCAATTATAAACAATACTTTTCTGTTGTATTGTTGGCTCTGGTAGACCCTCACTACAAGTTTATAATTGGTGACATTGGGGCCTATGGAAGGACAGGAGACTCTAGAGTCTTCAAAACTTCCATAATGGCTCGGCGGCTACGCACCAACCAGTTGGATCTACCACCACCACGCCAGCTACCAGGCTCCCCTGAAGAATCAGTCCCTTATGTCCTTGTGGCAGATGAGGCCTTTCTGTTATCGCGCAATGTCATGAGGTCATATCCCCGGCGCAACCTTGACCACAGGCGCTGAATTTGTAACTTGCGCCTATCACGTGCTAGGCGACTGGTGGAGTGTTCCTTTGGGATTCTTTGTGCCAAATGGCGGGTACTACAGTCTGCCATTCAGTTGAGTGAACAAAATGTGAATGAAGTTGTGAAAGCCTGTGTTGTTCTGCATAACTTCACCAGGATACATGATTGTTCCTCCTCTGATGGTGTTGTGCGTAGGCCGGACAATGTGCGCAGGGTGAGACCACCTATGAACCCTCAACGTAGACCGCTCTCTGGCCTCAAAGTGCGTGATATTTTCACTAATTACTTTATCTCACCTGAGGGGGCAACTTCTTGGCAAGAGCATGCTGTGTCTATGTTATAATTTGTTTCTTTAAGTGTGTCTAAATATATATTACTCAACCCCTTATGATTCTATGACTGTTTCATTGCATTGGTTAGTGTATGTTAGTATGTTGTGAGGGATTGTGAAAAATCACACAGAGACGTTAACTAGAGTAGACAAATTTTTAGTTTTGCTTTTTTTTTTGTTTGCTTAAAGGCAAACATAATATTGCCATAAGAACATTTTGGCAATGGGTAAAATGACCCTTTGTGCCTTCTTTAACTTTTTTGAAAGGTAACATTACATAACAAAACACAAAAAAAGATTAGGCAATAACAACATTGCTGCATGAGAATATTAAACTAGATTTGAAAAAAAAAGGTGAGCTCCATCACAAAAATAAATGCTAAAAGATAACACTCACATTTCTTCATAATGTTTTCCAATCATAGAAAGATTCCACCATGACAGGCAAGGCTACCTCACAGCTTTCACACAGATATTACCTGTCTGTAGAACAGAGAATATTTAACCATGCTATACTGGAAAGGATGAAAATACAAAACTCACTTGTTAAGACATAGAGAGAGCGTGATATTCTGAAGGCTGGTCGCCTTGATTTGTTTTACTAGAGATTGTTAGCAAAAAAGGTGACTAATTCACTAAGGCCAGCATGCCTTTCCTAGGCATTAGCAAGTGAGTAGTGTATTTTCATCCTTTCATTTTACAGTATATCGCGTTGAAATATTCTCTTTTGTACACACATGTAATATCTGTTTGAAAGGCGTGAGGTAGCCTTGCCTGTCATGATGGATTCTTTCATATGATTGGAAAACATTGTGAAAAAATAAGAATGTTAAATTATGTAAAAAAGTTTGGTGATGGAGAACACCTGTTTTTTCCTTTCTATTTGGAGCACCAGTTAAACCGCACTGGACATCTCCGGCCGTCAGACTCATAAATCCTCATAGGTTGGGGAAGGGGAACGTGGAAGAGCAGCCTGTGTGGGTGCTGCTGGACACTGTGGCCAACATCGCCCTGTGTGGGGCCATACTGTTGCCCATGATGCTGGAATTGTCCGGCCTCCTGGGACTGTTGGGGATACTGGCCAGAGTAATGATGATGGTGAGGGGCATCTTGTTGGCTTTGGTATGCACGTGGCTCATACCCACCAAGATAGCCAGATCGTCCCCAACCAGGTTGGGACCAGCCTCCAACACTGGGTGGGTACAAGTGGCCATATTGGTGGGGTTGGCTAGAGGCTGACATTTGGGGGTGCGGTATACAAGGTTGGGTAGTGGGAGGAAGGGGTTGAGGTGTTGGCCCATGTATTAGGGGCTGTTCGGACCCTGCTTAAGCAAGCATCTGTGTTGATGATCTCATGCGCATTAGATTTCGGGGGGAGAGCTGCCACCTCTCCAGAAATTCGAATACCTCATATGGGGTATTGGGGGGGGGTGCTTGCATCAAGTAGGATCTGAATACATCCCCTAATACAGAGCCTGACCTCACGGGTAAGGGCACGGAGATAAAGGGTGAGGCTACGTGCGTAGGCCTCCTCCCCATCATCTGTAGTTACTCTAGATAAATAATTGAGCACCCCTGTGTCCACATTGGTCCTGCTCTCTTGAATAGTGAGCTGGCGCCTTCTTCGTGTTCGCCGTGATGTAAGAGCAGCCTGTGGGGAGGCCCTGATCTGGCCAGTTGGGCTGCTGCTCAAGTTGCCCGGATCTTCCTGGATGAGTGATGGGGCAGCAGCAAACCGTCCTGGTGGTGTTGTGTGTTGGGCAGCCATTGGGTTGTCCTGTGATGCCTCATCTTCTGCCATCCTTCTTGTAGGGGGAGAAGATGGGCCAGCCACCTCATCCCCTACAGGATCTATTATGGGCTTTGCCTCTGAGGCCGTTCCTCGATCCGTAAGGTTGGATTGAGTTCGGTTATGAAATAGAACAGAGGCAAAAATACATCAATATTTTTGGCCCTGTAAAGTATTTGTGTAATGTGGTGTGAGGTATCTACTTACGGTCTCAGATCCAGAATTGGTGCGAGGAAGGACAGCCGGTCATAGTAGATGTACTTCCTTTTAACATATCCAGCATCCCCACTCCTGGACCGCTGCTGGCGTTCCCGGCGGTACTGGTCCGGGTGCTTCGCCAGCGTTTCATCACATCTTCCACTGCAATGTGACAGGAAATATTGTCAAATTCACATATTTGAGAGGTCACATTTTCTACCAGTAGTCTAGGCATGGGGCCTTCTGGGGTGTGCTTTCTACCCATGGTGGCATATGTAATTGGGCAGATACACAGGGTCTCTTTAGCTACACTTAATAATTTTTTTGTCTAGGAGGATGAGGAGCTTGTGGCCTAACCCCAAATTATGGCTGTGTGAAGCCACGTGTCACATTCAAATCTATCGGCCTCATGAGGCTAAAAGTACATGCACAGGAAGGGGGGTGCTGATTCTATATTCCTTTTTTCTTGCGCGATAAGGTTACTGATGTTTTGCGTTCTACTTACGAATTTTATGCTGCTCCTCACTTGGTCGGTCACAAAAGTCATGGTACATCTGACGACAGATGTGCCTCCATGACGCCTCCTTTCTTGCCCGGTTTGCATAATTTGCATCGCGTTGGTCCCAGATTTCGGGACGCTCCTGCACCAGGACAATGAGCATCTCAACATTTATGTACGTGGACGCCATGCTGCTGCTGTACTCCGTGGAGGCGTACTTCCTCGATGTCTGGAGCGCTTTTTGAGCTCATTTGCATGTCTAGGCTTCCTGATGATGGATTGCCCCATTTCCTGTCACCAGCCAAAAGACCTGCGTATTGCTCGCAGGTCACACGTCTGATCTGTGTGCAATCCGTATTTTTTGCGCACCCATAGACTTGCGTTGGCGTACTATGGGCGCAGTACGCTGACAATCGCAGCATGCTGCGATTGACACGGAGCGTAGGATACGGATGAGAAATATACGCCTGTGCGAGTGACCCCATAGAGAATCATTTGTCCGTAATAATGCGTGCTTTTAGCGCCTCTCACTCGGCCGTATTCCTCGCCAGTGTGACCCCGGCCTAACACAACTATACACGTCATCCCCTGACCTTACCCCCGCTGTACTACAGAACGCAGCCAGTGACTGTCTGTCCGCAGTCTCCAACATCATGTCCGCTCTCTATCTGAAACTCAACCTCTCCAAATCTGAACTTCTGCTCCCGCTGTCTACTAACCTCCATAAATCTAACATTTCCCTCTCTGTGGGTGTTATGTTTGACACCAATCTCTCCTTCACATCCCATATACAATCTCTTGCCCGCTCTTGCGACAAACACCTAAAGAACATCTGCCCTCTTCTCACCATGGAAACAACAAAAACCCTCCCCGTCGCATTGAACCACTCCCACCTGGACTACTGTAACTCTCTATTAATTGGCCTCCCCGTTACTCAACTTTCCCCTCTCCAGTCCATACTTAATGCGGTAGCCAGGGTCATCCATCTGGCTAATCAGTACTCAGACGCGTCCCCTCTTTGCCAGTCCTTACATTGGCTGCCCATTCATTATAGGATCCAATTCAAAGTCCTTGTTCTCACCCAGCGCCACACTTGTAAAAACCTTTGGTAGTAAGCCAATTTTCCTTAGGTTTTTTGTGATCTAGTGAAAACATGCTTGGTGATAATATGCTCCCCAACGAAGGCGCTCTCCTAGACACCACATTTATGCCAGATGACAGAATTTGCACCAATTTATCATCTTCATAGAGAACAGGTAAAAATTTATGGACAATTTTTTTGATACACAAAAATTGTGGGCTATATTGGAAACAGATATATGGCTTATTACTCATGTCTCTATCCTTATTTTTTACTGCAGTTGGCATAATTAATTCCTCCCGATTTTAGTTTGCACTATTTGTTGCGCTCTAGTCAGGGTCCAGTTTGGATATCTGCGATTCTTCAATTTATTTGTAACATGCCTAAATTCTTCCCTCAAAACCCTATTGGAGCTACAATTTCGTTTGACTCTTGTGTATTCACCCACTGGAATGGATTTTATTGTGTGTTTATTATGACTACTTGTTGCATGTAAAACGGTGTTCCCACTAAAGGGTTTATGATGCGTTTTTGTATGAATGATGGCACCATCCACACCCATCAAATCCAGGAATGAAATTTTCTCAGAATTACATTTATAATTAAACTGGATATTATATCTGTTGGAATTCAAATATGTCACAAAGTCTGGTATGGCAGATACATCTCCCCCCAAATAATTAGCGTGTCATCGATATATCTGCCATACCAGACCAATTGCTCCAGAAAAGGATTGGAAACAGAATATATAAACTCCATCTCCCAAAAAGACATTACCAAATTAGCGAGGGATGGTGAGAATTTGGCCCCCATTGCCACTCCTTTTAGTTGCAGAAAGAACTCTCCATTGAACATGAAAAAATTGTGTGACATTAAAAACGATACAACTTGTAGAATATAATTTTGCAGTTTAACCGAAAAATTACTATACTTTGAAAAATGAAACTGCAAAGCCCGTATCGCTACATCATGAAAAATACAAGTATATAGAGAGATCATATCACATGTGAGCCACGTATATCTCGGAAGACCAAATTTTTTTGGAAAAAGTGCCCAAAACCTATTTAGAATCCCTAATGTATCCAGGGGTCCATTGTACCAAGGGTTGAAGCAACGAGTCAACCCATTGGCACAAATGTTCGTTATTCGACCCAATTCCTGATACTATTGGCCGCATTGGTGGAATGCCGTCAAATTTATGTATTTTGGGGCCCTGTGTATTATTGGTAAGACAGGATTTTGTACTTCTAAAAAATCAGCTTGATTGATTGTCAATACTCCCAGACTAAGACCTTCCTTAATTATGGCACTACTTTTTTCTTTAAATTCCTGAGAGGGATTATGTCGTAGTTTTTTATAGGTGGTGTTATCCGATACTAATTCCATCATTTTTGAGTGATAATCTATTGAATTTAACACCACTACTACACCACCCTTATCAGACATTTTTATAACCAGAGTAGAGTTCTCCTTCAATTCTTTTAGTATTGTATGCTGATGGATAGATACATTTCTATTAACCCCTTAACGACCAGGGGTATCTTTGGTTTTGCATTTTCATTTTTCCCTCCCCTTCTTTCCAGAGCCATAACTTTTTTATTTTTCTGTCTATATAGCCATGTGAGGGCTTATTTTTTGCAGGACGAGTTGTACTTTTAAATGACACCATTGGTTTTACCATGTCGTGTACTCGAAAACGGGAAAAAATTCCAAGTGCGGTGAAATTGCAAAAAAAGTGCAATCCCACACTGTTTTTTTGCTTGGCTTTTTTGCTAGGTTCACTAGATGCTAAATCTGAACTGCCATTATGATTCTCCAGGTCATTACAAGTTCATAGACACCAAACATGTCTATGTCCTCTTTTATCTAAGTGGTGAAAAAAATTCCAAAGTTTGCTAAAAAAAAAAAAAAAAAAAAATTTGCACAATTTTCTGAGACCCGTAGCGTCTCCATTTTTCATGATCTGGGGTCGGGTGAGGGCTTATTTTTTCCGTGCCGGGCTGACGTTTTTAATGATACCACATTTGTGCAGATATGTTCTTTTCATCACCCGTTATTGCATTTTAATGCAATGTCTTGGTGACCAAAAAAACGTAATTCTGGCGTTTTGAATTTTTTTCCCGCTACGCTGTTTAGCGATCGGGTTAATGCTTTTTTTCTATTGATAGATCGGGTGATTCTGAACGCAGCGATACCTAATATGTGTATGTGGGATTTTTTTTTTTTACTGTTTTATTTTGATTGGGGCGAAAGGGGGGTGATTTGAACTTTTAGTTTTTTTTAATTTTTAAACATTTTTTTTTTTACTTTTGGCATGCTTCAATAGCCTCCATAGGAGGCTAGAAGCATGCGCAACCCGATCAGCTCTGCTACATATGGGCGATGAGCAGATAGCCCATATATAGCAGATTTACTGCTGTGCTTTCAGCGCCGACCACCGGGTGACGCTGAAAGCCATCAGCCTGGAACAACCAAAGAGATCTCTATGAGACCTCTGGTTGCCCAGTCAACATGACACTGACCCCCGATCACGTGACGGGGGTCGGCGATGAGGTCATTTCTGGCCCGGCGGCCGGAAATGCTATTTAAATGCCCGCTGTCAGCTTTGACAGCGGGACTTAACTAGTTCATAACAGCAGACATGTCCCGGCTTTGATGCGGGCTCAGCGCCAGAGCCCTCATCAAAGTAGGGGGGATGTCTGATGACGGACTGTGTCCGTCATTAGACATTAAGGGGTTAAATTTATTTTGAGACTTAGTCCGGTTATAAAGATTAAGCAATTCCCTCTCAACCATCTCCTGAAACCGGTCCATGCAACTTGGTCTTGTCTGCACTGGGTAAAAATACGGATTTTTAGTGACAAAAGCAAGAGATTGGTCACATTCACCCGCTTTGCGTGGAGATTGCGTTTCCAAATCTTGTAAATTATTAAGCGCTAGTTGCTCATCAAAATTAATGTCAATAAATTCATGGCAAACGCCTTGAAAATAATTGTGTCGACTTGGAGAAAAATATTCATCTGAATCACTTTTGCTGAAAAAATGCTTTTTAACTGTTAAGTTGCGCATGAATTTGTTGACATCCAAAATGGTGGAAAAAAGATCAAAATCCTGGTCCGGAACAAAGTTGAGACCTAACGAAAGAATTTGAATTTGTTCTTTAGTGAGATTGACTGCAGACAAATTAAGAACATTGCTATAGTCCTGTGTCAGTACTGATGCTTCTTCCTCTGAGTGGTAACCCCTTGTGCTCCTGCGATGCTTTCTGCCCCCACGCCTCCGGCGTTTTTTGAACGTCGATAATCTTGTTTAGATGGACCAGGAATGTTCTCATTTATAGAAACATCGGAAGCATTTAGAGGATTATCCGAAGAATCCAAGTCTGACGAGGTGAAAGATACATGTGATTTAAATGTCCTTTTAAAATTTCTGCGCTTACTGTGAGTCTGGCTATGCTTCAAAAGGGACTTGGGAGTTTTATTAATATTGTCCCAGTTGCCCCATTCATAAACCTTGTTAGTAGAGTAATCATTTAGATCTCTAGCAAACTTCCTTTTTTTTCTGTCCATGATTTCTTCTTCCAACATGGAAACCTTTTGGTTGATGGAAGCTACGAGGGAATCAAATTGTGTCAACGATTTATACCCAACCATTGAGGCATTTAATGCACTCATTTTGTGCTGAACTTCCTTTAATTTCTGGTCCTCATACTTTATTATTAATTTCATAAGGTTTAACGAACCATTACTTAGAATTGTATTCCACTCATATTTAAAATCATCTGAGTAGATAGTAGTTGGCAATTTTTTTATACGCAGATCTCTTTGTATCATGTCCTTGGCCACATAGTTATTCAAAGTGGCGTGGTCCCACCAGACTTTGGTCTCTTGTGTTAATAGCTTTTCAAGCTTGTTGAGACTCTCATCGAAGTCTGCCGCACCCTGATCAGGCTGACTTGAAAACACCTGTGCGGCTTTTTTGGATCGATCCTTCATAATATCCGTAGCCATGTTGCACTTTTCTTAAAACATAACAAAGTTCTAGAGGTGGTGGGTTATAAAATGGTGCTCACTTTGGATGGAGAAAGAAAACTGGGGGCACGGCAATCAAAACTGTGCAATAGTGGTAAACGAAGAAAAACCCAGCTCACCAGTAACCAGAAGCAGTATCTCGGAGCTCCGTACAGACCAATGTCAGGAAATCAGAAGAAAAAGAGATCAGCTCCAGCTGCATAACATCTTTATTGAATGGCGTTAAAATGACACATCATTAGATTCTCCATATAACCGCACCAGAGCAGAACAAGATGGGGCTACGCGTTTCGACCTACATGGTCTTTGTCAAAGCCATACTCAGACTCCACCTTGGGTCAGATATATATATGTAGCTAACCAATAAAATTACTCACAGTAATCACATGACTAGTGTTGAGCTTTCCGATACCGCAAGTATCGGGTATCGGCCAATATTAGCTGTACCGGAATTCCGATACTGACTTCTGATACTTTTTTCGTATCGGATACCGGAATCGGAAGTTCCCATAAAGCTATCAGCCTGTTTGATTTGATTCAGCCAATGGGAATCCTCAGAAGTGTGGGCACATCCTGTTAGGCATGTTAACTATTGGCATGGCTGTGATTGGCTGCTGAAATGACGTCATCATGATGAGCGGTCTGTGCCGACTGCGGGGGGTCTGTGCCGACTGCCGGGTGCCTGTGCCGGCTGCCGGTGGTCTGTGCGGGCCTGCCGGGGGTCTTGTGTGTGTGCAGGCATCGTCCGATGGGACTACAAGTCCCATCGGGCGATGCCTGCTACACTAACAGTGATTGACACATTGGCCAATGATGGGACAGTAGTAGTCCCATCATCCAGCTAATGTGTTGAATGTAAAAAAAAACCCCATACATACTACATACATACTACATACATACATACTACATACATGCTACATACATGCTACATACATACAACATACATAATATATACATACTACATACATACTATATACATACTACATATATACTACATTCATACAGCATACATATATACTACATACATACTACATACATGCTACATACATACTACATATATACATACTACATACATACTATATACATACTACATATATACTACATTCATACTACATACATATATACTACATACATACTACATACAACATACATACATACTACATACATACTACATACATACTACATATATACTACATTCATACAACATACATATATACTACATACATACTACATACATGCTACATATATACATACTACATACATACTACATTAATACAGCATACATACATACTACATACATGCTACATACATACTACATATATACATACTACATACATTCTACATATATACTACATTCATACAACATACATATATACTACATACATACTACATACATGCTACATATATACATACTACATACATACTACATTCATACAGCATACATACATACTACATACATGCTACATACATACTACATATATACATACTACATATATACTACATTCATACTACATACATGCTACATTCATACTACATACATACTACATACATACTACATACATGCTACATATATACATACATACTATATACATACTACATACATACAACATACATATATACTACATACATATACTACATACATGCTACATATATACATACTACATACATACTATATACATACTACATACATACTACATATATACTACATACAACATACATACATACTACATACATGCTTCATATATACTACATTCATACAGCATACATACATACTACATATATACTACATACAACATACATACATACTACATACATGCTTCATATATACTACATTCATACAACATACATACTACATACATACTACATACATGCTACATATATACTACATTCATGCAACATACATAGATACTACATACATGCTACATACATACTACATACATACAACATGCTACAGACATACAACATACATACATACTACATACTGCATACATACAACATACATACATTCATACAATACATACATACTATATACAATACATTCATACAATACATACATAGACATACAGTACATATAACACAGAGTACATACTCACCAATACTTGTCAAATTGTTCCCCGAAGCCAGTGTCATCTAAGGAAAAATATGAAAATAACAAACAAGCGATATACTCCCTGATCCGCAGAAATCCACACGTGTCCCATGCCGATATCCCGTGGACAGCAGCATCAGCTGATGCGACCGCTCTCTAGGGGCTCAAGGAATCCAGTGTCGGTAGGTAGGTATCCTTCCGCACTGTATTCCTCCGCCACTGTAAAAAAAATAGTCCCTAGTCTCACTTTTGACATTGCTGTGTGAAAAAGTTCCCACGCAGCATTTGCCATAAAGTGAGACCAGGGATGATTTTTTTTACAGTGGCGGAGGAATACAGTGCGGAAGGATACCTACCTCCCGACACTGGATTCCTGAGCCCCGTACAGACAGAAAAGGGTTTTTCTTATTCCGATACCGGAAGTCCCATAGACTTGAATGGGACTTCCGGTATCGGAATGGGCGATACCCGATAATTTTTTTAGATCGGCCGATCCATTCCAATACGATATTTTTCAGTATCGGCTGGTATCGCTCAACACTAGACATGACATCTCAGACAGGTCCTTTGTCCGAACAAGACATACATATACCGATACACATACAAGATAAAAAAACATTAACAATAGTGCAACATTAAGTCATGTCTTTTATTCCGACCATTCGGATATCTAGTGTTTAGATGGTAGATCCAAAATGCTTCTCAGGTGAGGAGACATCGTCTGATGTCTCCCCCCCGAGATGACAAGTTCACTCGTTCAATCCCCTGTACTTTAAAGTGTGATGTACTTCTGGCATGACATTCGATAAAATGCTTTGAAGCTGCTGAGATATTTCTTACAAAATTATTCGTGTTATTTATGTCATGCAAGTGCTCCCTAATTCGTATTTTTAATTGTCTGGATGTGAACCCGACATAAGACATATTACACTGATCACAATTGATTTTATATACTATATTGCTCGAATTACAATTAATGTAATTTTTAAAATTTAGAGTGTGATCACTATTACTAAACTCCTTAGACTCCTGCGCATGCTTGCACATTTTACAAATATTAGCGCTGCACTTGTAAAAACCTTTGGTAGTAAGCCAATTTTCCTTAGGTTTTTTGCAATCTAGTGAAAACATGCTTGGTGATAATATGCTCCCCAACGAAGGCGCTCTCCTAGACACCACATTTACGCCAGATGACAGAATTTGCGCCAATTTATCATCTTCATAGAGAACAGGTAAAAATTTATGGACAATTTTTTTGATACACGAAAATTGTGGGCTATATTGGAAACAGATGTATGGCTTATTACTAAGTAACATTGTTACTTATGACTTGTGTTTTGAAATTGTTAAACTGTAAAGCGCTGCGGAATATGTTGGCGCTATGTAAATAAAGATTATTATTATTAACTCATCTGTTTTTTACTGTGCACATTGAAGATTGTGATGACTTTGATAGAACAATACTACCAGTGATAGACTCATGTCCATCTCTGCTATAGGAAGGAGAAAGGGACCTAAGAAGTCCTGAAAACTTGCTCTGTAACATCATTTATTTTATTTTTGTTAGCCATTAAAAGGTTTCATAACTACAAGATTATCTTGTTTTTCACACTGAGAGCATTTAGACTCATGTAAGTCGTGCAGTGAAAAAATAGCGACAATTTTGATTATGGATACAGCAACACAGGAGACTGAGAACCTAGGAATAGCCCTAGGAAAGTGTTATATGCAATGCTGACAAAGGTGGAGTTGTAGTTTTATTGAATAAATCGTTATATATAATGGAAGCATTGAGGATATTAAGAAACACTAAATATTATGTTAGAATGGAGTATAATCCATCACAATATTTGGCGATCATGAAGAACATCTTTAATAAAAAGGAAAAGTTTTTTTGGGGCATGAGGCGATACTGGGTAACTGCAAACCTGGAAGGAGGAAACAGAGGAGGACCGGAGCCATGGCAGTGAGTACGCTGGTGATGGGCAGGAAAATGAGGATGAATGAACTCATGGAGATCAACATCCAACACTGCAGAGACACCATCACATGTTTCTCAACGCAGTGATGCTAGAGCAATGCCCCCATCCTTTATGGGAAATATGCAAAAACATGTAAATCAAGAGCCGCGGAGACACCATCACATGTTTCTCAACACAAGCAATGACTAGCCAGGTCTTTCACCGGGAAGGAACAACCATGGGAAGGGGCTGTCTCCAATGAAGGAAACCACCTATGCCAAAACATGGTATCCATCCACAGACAGCTGTTTAGTAGGAGCAATGCCTAGTGAAAGACTGTGAAAAATGAGGATGAATGAACTCATGGAGATCAACATCCAACACTGCGGAGACACCATCACATGTTTTTCAACGCAGTGATGCTAGAGCAATGCCCCCATCCCTTATGGGAAATATGCAAAAACATGTAAATCAAGAGCCGCGGAGACACCATCACATGTTTCTCAACGCAAGCAATGACTACCCAGGTCTTTCACCGGGAAGGAACAACCACGGGAAGGGCAGTCTCCAATGAAGGAAACCACCTATGCCAAAACATGGTATCCATCCACAGACAGCTGTTTCTTTTTTTTTTTTTTTTTTCTTTTTAAAACCATTCAGGTTAGTTATAAACAACTCAATATAAGCTCATCAACTTAAACGTCGTTGTTTCAACTCTCATCATCATGGTTCATATTTATTTTAGTATAACAAACCAAGGGTATACGCAAAAGACATCCTGAACATCAATAAACATCACTAAAATTCACTGATATTTGATCAGGTGCTGCCATTTTTTAAATTTCCAGACACCCTCTGCATCAGAACCACCACCGCCTTCGCTGTCTAATTTATAAATCAAGTATAATCTAGAAAGGATCAGCCCGACACACTTATTCACAGATACATGCTTCTCTTTGAAAATTCCTAAATTCCTCACATCCCACAAACTCTGCATCACACAAGTCATAATTAACCATAGGATTCTATTTTTCACACGACCACATGCACCAATTCCAAACATCGCAACACACCAGTCAATAAAACTCACACCTGCTAACTCCTTACACAACCCACCTACACACTTCGACACACTGCACGCGTAATCACAGTCCCACATAGTATGCCACACAGTTTCACATCCACCACATCCTTCCCTCGGGCACACATCCATTCTGGTCAGACCTCGTCTCTTCTGAACCTGTCGCACAGGCAAAATATTGTGCAAGGACATCCATACAATATCCCTTTGTCTATTAGACATCCCGTGCATTTCCAAACTCTTCCATGCAACCGAAACTTCATTCCCTCTCAACCCCACAATATTACATTCCACATCATTCTTATGTATTATTTTCATCACATTCTTAGCCATTCTAAAATCATTCATCGGTACACTCAGCAAACCATGCTTCCTCACAAACTTCTCAATCACCTCATACCAGACCGGACACTGGAAAGCAACAGGCACTCTAGCATCCCTCTATCTCCAACATAAGCCATATAACATCCAACCAGCAGAATAACTTGCCATATACGCTCCCTTATTTCCTTTATTCAGCAAAATAACAACAGTTTTGATATACTGAAGCCCCAGAAAAATCTCAATGTTTGGAAAGGCCATGCCACCATGGTGACACGCCTTGAAAAGACTCTCTCTCTTAGGTTTCTCTATTTTACTGCTCCAGAAAAAAAGTAAAAACTAACTTTTCCACTCATTTATTTTCCTACATGATGGTGGAAAAACTGTTGCAATAAAAAGCAAAATCGGAAGAATCACCGCTTTTATGACCAAAATCTTACCACTCAAGGTCAAGTCTCTCAGTCGCCAAAAATTTAACTTACGCTCTATGCGCAATCCACACTCCTCCCAGCTCTCCTTACCTTCCAAGTCCTTATTAAATAATACTCCCAGCACTTTGATAGCACCCTCCTCACACTTTACCCCCTCCATTTTAACCCTGTCATCCCCAAAACATTTAAAACTACATTTATTCCAATTCACTCTAAAGCCAGATGCACCACAGAAAAACTCCAGAAGCAACTTAACCCTACTCATAGACGCAACATCATCCATATATCCAAGAACTTTCACATGCTTCCCACCACTCCCAGGTACCAACAAACCTCGCATCATTTTATCACGTCTCACCAAGCACAACAGAGGTTCAATCACACATACAAACAAGACAGGGGACATGGGACACCCCTGCCTTACACCAGACTTAATATTCACTTTCTCACTCAACCACCCATTAACAAGAAACTCACTTGACACACAATCATACAAAGACATTATCCCATTCACAAATTTTTGAGGAAAACCCATTCTCTCCAGAACTTTAAACAAGAAGACATGCGAGACCCTATCAAACGCTTTCTCAAAATCAATTGACAGAACCATACACTTCCGTTTCCTTCCCATGCAGTCTCCAATCAAATCCCTTAATAGCAATAAGTTATCACTCATACTTCTTCCAGGCACAGCACACACTTGATCCTCATCCACAATACTACCAATCACCTCACGCATACGACTCGCCAACAATTTGCTATAGATTTTGGAATCTGCGTTCAGCAATGTTATAGGTCTCCAATTCTCTAAACACTTTCTCTCACCTTTCTTGTACACAAGCACAACCACCCCCTCTTTCATTGATTCACACAACTTACCACTCTCCCACATATACTTACATATCTCAGTCAAATCAGCACCCAGAAAATCCCACGCCTTCACATAGAATTCTACCGGAAATCCGTCTTTACCTGGAGTCTTATTCTTTTTAGCACTCTTCATCACATTTTCTACTTCTTCCATAATTACGTCCTCATTCAAAATATCACATTCTCCACTATCCAACTTGTTCTCTAACCCATTCAGCACTTCTGAAACAAGACCAGAACCAATCCATTTTTTATCATATAACTTGCTATAGAACCTATTCACCTCCTTTATCACATTGTCACCTGACACACACAAACCATTCCTATCCAGGATTTTATCCATATCAGCCTTTCTCCCATTCATTTTCTTAAAAAAGAACCTTGTGCACTTTTCATCTTTCTCAAGATGTTCTATTTTGGTGCGATAGATGATTTCTTTGCCTTTTTCATCCATAACACTCTTTAATTCACTCTTTGTCTCAGCCAGCAGATCAGACACATCCATGTCACTTTCTCCACACTTCCTTAACCAGTCTAAGTGCCTGTTTAAATCATTAAATCTACTCCGATAAATAGCAGCTTTTTTATAGCCCCACTTTTTGAAGAATTTTTTGCAACACACCTTAACCCAGTCCCACCATTCCAGTACACACGCAAAATCCCTCTTACATACTCTCCACTCTTTATACTTTATTTTTAATTCATTCATCACATCCTCATCTTCTAACAATCTTACATTCAGCTTCCAAACCCCACCCCCATACACACAGTCATCAATCGCACTAAACACACCTCTCAAACACTCATGATCAGAAAAAGGTACAGCATTTTGTTCAAAATTCATACAGAACATATTTTTGGAAAACAACATTTTATCTATCCTGGATGCAATACCACCCCTATCAGCATGGTACGTTGGCGGTGGTGGGATGCCAAATTTCAGAGCAGCAGCATCTAGAAGGGAAAAATCAGAAATAAGATTGGATAACTTTTTACCAGTTATGTCACAATTCCCTTCTGTGGTGCAATTAAAGTCTCCAACTAAAACTGTAAGCATTTTGCCCGGAAGAAACAAACTTAATTTTTCCAAAAGAGCCAGACGCTCCTTTTTCCTGTCGTGTCCTGATGGACAGTACACATTAATAATTCTAGCCCGCCACCCCCTATAGCTAACATGTGCAATTATACATCTACCCACCTCTACCACCGTGTAGCTATCTAAACTAATCTCCCTGTTACCCATTAATATCCCTACACCATCATTCCTATTAACACATGAGCCAGACCATACATGCTGTCCGTAAGGCCAGTCCTTATCGCTTGGAGCGTCCACAATCCCACATTCCTGAAGACAAAAGATGTGAGCATTCATCTGTTTAATATAATCTAGAAGGATTGCCCTCCTGAATTTGTATCTAATTTGCCTGACATTCAGGGACGCAATGCCCCAACCAGCTTGGGGAGCCATAATATGACTGTGTTATTTACATGACGACAAACACGCCACTTCCTCTTCAGCCATTTTCGTCTTCCATCTGGAACTGCAACTCCTTGAATCTGTTTACGTCTGCGGGAATGCCTAAAAAAGCATTGGTGTCAGGAGAGAAGACATTCTGAGGGTAACTACGTTCACTCACCGGACTTAAACCAACTTCACCGGGGTCTGCCCAATCCGTTCGGGGCTTCTTACAGGAATTTCCAGGCTCCTCATCCTCAGAGGACCTCGCAAGAGTGAAGTCACCTTGATCTCCACAACTGGCCAACTCCTCCTCAGTAGCAAACCAAGATACACTGGGGGTATTGCCAAGAGTACTTTCCAACTCCCCCTCCCCACAGACATCAGACTGAAGAGGGAGCTCACATTCAACATCAGTAGCTTCCAAAACTGCCACCTCTGGGCTGGGAGACTCCGTTTGGGGCAGGGCCTCCTCATGTGCCTCCATGATTTCAGGTTCCTCAATAAGTTCCGAGTCTGAAACCTGTGGAATGTCAACAACAGCAGCAGGGGGTGCAGCTGCCCCACCTGAGACCTCATCGTAAGACCTAGGACTGATCCTGGCCTTACAGTCCTGATACTTATGGCCCTCCTCACCACAAGCATTACACATAACAGGATTTGTGCACTCTTTTGCCATATGGCCTGAAGCATTGCAATTCCTGCAAGTTGGCATCTCCTTGCAACTATCCTGGGTATGCCCGAAATTTTTACACCTCTTGCAATACATCGGGGCATCTGGAAAGAACAAAAAAACAGTATTTTTCCCAGTTGAAAAATTAAGAGGGGGTAATGGATGCCTCCAGCAAAGGATTTGCCACTCCATTTTTCAGGGCAGTAAACAAATTCTTGCAAGCCGCCATAGAAGATAGCACCAGTACATACCTGCCTTCTCTCATAAACTCCTGCAGGCATATTATATCGGACTTCCGAATCTTCAGGATGTCATAAAACACCATGTTGACCAAATATCCCAGGGAAAAATGCAACTTCTTATCTTCAGCGATGTCAATCCTGAATGCATTATTGACCCGGCTATCACCGGTCCCAGAGAATTGAAGTCGGACTCCCATCGTCCACAGCTCCAAGGATTTCCTCCCCGAAACCTCCTGGCTATCTCCCAAAAGCAGCGACCGGCTTAAGCCACCGAAGTGGTGATGCCGGAAGGTCAAGAGACAACACTCAAGGTATTCAGGAAACTCCCCACCTCATCAGTGTGGAGTAGGAAACTGGCTAGTAGGAGCAATGCCTAGTGAAAGCCTGTGAAAAATGAGGATGAATGAACTCATGGAGATCAACATCCAACACTGCGGAGACACTATCACATGTTTCTCAAAGCAGTGATGCTAGAGCAATGCCCCCATCCCTTATGGGAAATATGCAAAAACATGTAAATTTTTGCATATTTCCCATAAGGGATGGGGGCATTGCTCTAGCATCACTGCTTTGAGAAACATGTGATGGTGTCTCCGCAGTGTTGGATGTTGATCTCCATGAGTTCATTCATCCTCATTTTTCACAGTCTTTCACTAGGCATTGCTCCTACTAGCCAGTTTCCTACTCCACACTGATGAGGTGGGGAGTTTCCTGAATACCTTGAGTGTTGTCTCTTGACCTTCCGGCATCGCCACTTCGGTGGCTTAAGCCGGTCGCTGCTTTTGGGAGATAGCCAGGAGGTTTCGGGGAGGAAATCCTTGGAGTTGTGGACGATGGGAGTCCGACTTCAATTCTCTGGGACCGGTGATAGCTGGGTCAAAAATACATTCAGGATTGACATCGCTGAAGATAAGAAGTTGCATTTTTCCCTGGGATATTTGGTCAACATGGTGTTTTATGACATCCTGAAGATTCGAAAGTCCGATATAATATGCCTGCAGGAGTTTAGGAGAGAAGGCAGGTATGTACTGGTGCTATCTTCTATGGCTGCTTGCCAGAATTTGTTTACTGCCCTGAAAAATGGAGTGGCAAATCCTTTGCTGGAAGGTCTTACCTTTACTGTGCTGTACTCTAAGGGAGATATCCCACTTGTAGTTTTCATGCACAACCCTTTTGTTTCCCTGGAGGACATTGCTTTATTTTTGAAAAGACATTGCATTTATGTTCAGTACTCCCACAGGGTCCTGAATGGAGAAGGGCTCTGGACCGAGAAGTACAAATTTTTTGTGAGATTTGGGATGGATCCCCAAGGCCCGGGAGGCATCCATTACCCCTCTCTTAATTTTTCAATTGGGAAAAATACTGTTTTTTTTGTTCTTTCCAGATGCCCCGATGTATTGCAGTAGGTGTAAATATTTCGGGCATACCCAGGATAGTTGCAAGGAGATTCCAACTTGCAGGAATTGCAATGCTTCTGGCCATATGGCAAAAGACTGCACAAATCCTGTTATGTGTAATGCTTGTGGTGAGGAGGGCCATAAGTATCGGGACTGTAAGGCCAGGATCAGTTCTAGGTCTTAGGCTGAGGACTCAGGTGGGGCAGCTCCACCCCCTGCTGCTGTTGTTGACATTCCACAAGTTTCAGACCCGGAACTTATTGAGGAACCTGAAATCATGGAGGCACATGAGGAGGCCCTGCCCCAAACAAAGTCTCCCAGCCCAGAGGTGGCAGTTTTGGAAGCTACTGATGTTGAATGTGAGCTCCCTCATCAGTCTGATGTCTGTGGGGAGGGGGAGTTGGAAGGTACTCTTGGCAATACCCCCAGTGTATCTTGGTTTGCTACTGAGGAGGAATTGGCCAGTTGTGGAGATCAAGGTGACTTCACTCTTGCGAGGTCCTCTGAGGATGAGGAGTCTAGAACTTCCTGTAAGAAGCCCAGAACGGATTGGGCAGACCCCGGTGAAGTTGGTTTAAGTCCAGTAAGTGAACATAGTTACCCTCAGAATGCCTTCTCTCCTGACACCAATGCTTTTTTAGGCATTCCCGCAGACGTAAACAGATTCGAGGAGTTGCAGTTCCAAATGGAAGACGAAAACGGCTGAAGAGGACTTGGCGTGTTTGTCGTCATGTAAATAACACAGTCATGTTATGGCTCCCCAAGCTGGTTGGGGCATTGCGTCCCTGAATGTCAGGCAAATTAGATACAAATTCAGGAGGGCAATCCTTCTAGATTATATTAAACAGATGAATCCTCACATCTTTTGTCTTCAGGAATGTGGGATTGTGGACGCGCCAAGCGATAAGGACTGGCCTTACGGACAGCATGTATGGTCTGGCTCATGTGTTAATAGGAATGATGGTGTAGGGATATTAATGGGTAACAGGGAGATTAGTTTAGATAGCTACACGGTGGTAGAGGTGGGTAGATGTATAATTGCACATGTTAGTTATAGGGGGTGGCGGGCTAGAATTATTAATGTGTACTGTCCATCAGGACATGACAGGAAAAAGGAGCGTCTGGCTCTTTTGGAAAAATTAAGTTTGTTTCTTCCGGGCAAAATGCTTACAGTTTTAGTTGGAGACTTTAATTGCACCACAGAAGGGAATTGTGACATAACTGGTAAAAAGTTATCCAATCTTATTTCTGATTTTTCCCTTCTAGATGCTGCTGCTCTGAAATTTGGCATCCCACCACCGCCATCGTACCATGCTGATAGGGGTGGTATTGCATCCAGGATAGATAAAATGTTGCTTTCCAAAAATATGTTGTGTATGAATTTTGAACGAAATGCTGTACCTTTTTCTGATCATGAGTGTTTGAGAGGTGTGTTTAGTGCGATTGATGACTTGTGTGTATGGGGGTGGGGTTTGGAAGCTGAATGTAAGATTGTTAGAAGATGAGGATGTGATGAATGAATTAAAAATAAAGTATAAAGAGTGGAGAGTATGTAAGAGGGATTTTGCGTGTGTACTGGAATGGTGGGACTGGGTTAAGGTGTGTTGCAAAAAGTTCTTCAAAAAGTGGGGCTATAAAAAAGCTGCTGTTTATCGGAGTAGATTTAATGATTTAAACAGGCGCTTAGACTGGTTAAGGAAGTGTGGAGAAAGTGACATGGATGTGTCTGATCTGCTGGCTGAGACAAAGAGTGAATTAAAGCGTGTTATGGATGAAAAAGGGAAAGAAATCATCTATCGCACCAAAATAGAACATCTTGAGAAAGATGAAACGTGCACGAGGTTTTTTTTTAAGAAAATGAATGGGAGAAAGGCTGATATGGATAAAATCCTGGATAGGAATGGTTTGTGTGTGTCAGGTGACAATGTGATAAAGGAGGTGAATAGGTTCTATAGCAAGTTATATGATAAAAAATGGATTGATTCTGGTCTTGTTTCAGAAGTGCTGAATGGGTTAGAGAACAAGTTGGATAGTGGAGAATGTGATATTTTGAATGAGGACGTAATTATGGAAGAAGTAGAAAATGTGATGAAGAGTGCTAAAAAGAATAAGACTCCAGGTAAAGACGGATTTCCGGTAGAATTGTATGTGAAGGCGTGGGATTTTCTGGGTGCTGATTTGACTGAGATATGTAAGTATATGTGGGAGAGTGGTAAGTTGTGTGAATCAATGAAAGAGGGGGTGGTTGTGCTGGTGCATAAGAAAGGTGAGAGAAAGTGTTTAGAGAATTGGAGACCTATAACATTGCTGAACGCAGATTACAAAATCTATAGCAAATTGTTGGCGAGTCGTATGCGTGAGGTGATTGGTAGTGTTGTGGATGAAGATCAAGTGTGTGCTGTGCCTGGAAGAAGTATGAGTGATAACTTATTGCTATTAAGGGATTTGATTGGAGACTGCATGGGAAGGAAATGGAAGTGTATGGTTCTGTCAATTGATTTTGAGAAAGCGTTTGATAGGGTCTCGCATGTGTTTTTGTTTAAAGTTCTGGAGAGAATGGGATTTCCTCAAAAATTTGTGAATGGGAAAATGTCTTTGTATGATTGTGTGTCAAGTGAGTTTCTTGTTAATGGGTGGTTGAGTGAGAAAGTGAATATTAAGTCTGGTGTAAGGCAAGGGTGTCCCATGTCCCCTGTCTTGTTTGTATGTGTGATTGAACCTCTGTTGTGCTTGGTGAGATGTGATAAAATGATGCGAGGTTTGTTGGTACCTGGGAGTGGTGGGAAGCATGTGAAAGTTCTTGGATATATGGATGATGTTGTGGCTGTGAGTGAAAGTGTTGCGTCTATGAGAAGGGTTAAGTTGCTTCTGGAGTTTTTCTGTGGTGCATCTGGCTTTAGAGTGAATTGTAGTAAATGTAGTTTTAAATGTTTTGGGGATGACATGGTTAAAATGGAGGAGGTAAAGTGTGAGGAGGGTGCTATCAATGTGCTGGGAGTATTATTTAATAAGGACTTGGAAGGTAAGGAGAGCTGGGAGGAGTGTGGATTGCGCATAGAGCGTAAGTTAAATTTTTGCCGACTGAGAGACTTGACCTTGAGTGGTAAGATTTGGTCATAAAAGCGGTGATTCTTCCGATTTTGCTCTTTATTGCAACAGTTTTTCCACCATCATGTAGGAAAATAAAAAGAGTGGAAAAGTTAGTTTTTACTTTTTTCTGGAGCAGTAAAATAGAGAAACTTAAGAGAGAGAGTCTTTTCAAGGCGTGTCACCATGGTGGCATGGCCTTTCCAAACATTGAGATTTTTCTGGGGCTTCAGTATATCAAAACTGTTGTTATTTTGCTGAATAAAGGAAATAAGGGAGCGTATATGGCAAGTTATTCTGCTGGTTGGATGTTATATGGCTTATGTTGGAGAAAGAGGGATGCTAGAGTGCCTGTTGCTTTCAAGTGTCCAGTCTGGTATGAGGTGATTGAGAAGTTTGTGAGGAAGCATGATTTACTGAGTGTACCGATGAATGATTTTAGAATGGCTAAGAATGTGATGAAAATAATACGTAAGAATGATGTGGAATGTAATATTGTGGGGTTGAGAGGGAATAAAGTTTCGGTTGCATGGAAGAGTTTGGGAACGCACGGGATTTCTAATAGACAAAGGGATATTGTATGGATGTCCTTGCACAATATTTTGCCTGTGCGACAGGTTCAGAAGAGACGAGGTCTGACCAGAACTGATGTGTGCCCAAGGGAAGGATGTGGTGGATGTGAGACTGTGTGGCATACTATGTGGGACTGTAATTACGCGTGCAGTGTGTGGAAGTGTGTAGGTGGGTTGTGTAAGGAGTTAGCGGGTGTGAGTTTTATTGACTGGCGTGTTGCGATGTTTGGAATTGGTGCATGTGGTCGTGTGAAAAATAGAATACTATGGTTAATTATGACTTGTGTGATGCAGAGTTTGTGGGATGTGAGGAATTTAGGAATTTTCAAAGAGAAGCATGTATCTGTGAATAAGTGTGTCGGGCTGATCCTTTCTTGATTTATAAATTAGACAGCGAAGGCGGTGGTGGTTCTGATGCAGAGGGTGTCTGGAAATTTAAAAAATGGCATCACCTGGTCAAATATCAGTGAATTTTAGTGATGTTTATTGATGTTCAGGATGTATTTTGTGTATACCCTTGGTTTGTTATACTAAAATAAATATGAACCATGATGATGAGAGTTGAAACAACGACGTTTAAGTTGATGAGCTTATATTGAGTAGTTTATAACTAACCTGAATGGTTTTAAAAAGAAAAAAAAAAAAGAAACTGCTGTCTGTAGATGGATACCATGTTTTGGCATAGGTGGTTTCCTTCATTGGAGACTGCCCTTCCCGTGGTTGTTCCTTCCCGGTGAAAGACCTGGCTAGTCATTGCTTGCGTTGAGAAACATGTGATGGTGTCTCCGCGGCTCTTGATTTACATGTTTTTGCATATTTCCCATGAGGGACGGGGCATTGCTCTAGCATTACTGCGTTGAGAAACATGTGATGGTGTCTCCGCAGTGTTGGATGTTGATCTCCATGAGTTCATTCATCCTCATTTTTCACAGTCTTTCACTAGGCATTGCTCCTACAAGCCAGTTTCCTACTCCACACTGATGAGGGGCAATACCCCGAAACAGCTGTCTGTGGATGGATACCATGTTTTGGCATAGGTGGTTTCCTTCATTGGAAACTGTCCTTCCCGTGGTTGTTCCTTCCCGGTGAAAGACCTGGCTAGTCATTGCTTGCGTTGAGAAACATGTGATGGTGTCTCCGCGGCTCTTGATTTACGTGATGAGCAGGAGGCAGACATGCCAGAGTACTCACCACTGCAGCTCCTGTCCTCTGTTTCCTCCTTCTAGGTCTGCAGCTGCCTGGGGTGAATGCAGCATGCGCAGGTCCCGGGCACTGTGCTTAAGGAGAACACACACTTCCCCTCTCTTAAAGGGGCCGTACGCATCCTCCTAAAATGTCCCCAGGCAATTGCTGGAGGACATTTACAATTTAACGCACCTCCTTTAGCATGGAGGTGCTTGTAAAATGTTGTAAGTTTGATTCCTAAAAGATTCTTGTTAGTTCTTAGATCCCAGTGCTGGTTTCCCCGTATACTTGCCTGTTATATCTACGTCAGCCTGTCCCATCTGTTTCAGTGGCTCCTTTTCTCCGTTTGACCGTCCCAGCTACCTGTCTCTTTGGGGTCAACTACCATCTTCCCAGGGTCAGTCCTGGAGTAGCACCCGGTCCACCTCCTTGGTCCTTCCTCAGAAAACGCTATCGTCAGCTACCGTGTGTCCGAAGTCAGATTTGTTGAGGTACTTAGTTGCGCTCCTCCAGGCTTTCCTTGCTCCACGGCACAGTGGTTCCATCACCCAGCCCCTTACAGTTTGTACAGGCCATGGAATCCGCAGACCTCTTCTTTCTCTGACCTCTGCCTGGAGGCCTCCCACCAGACTAAGCAGCAAGATAAAATGCTCTCCTACCTATGGACTGTAACCGCCCATCTGGATCCATTGACAAGTCCGAAGGCACCCGTACATACTCAAGCGGCAACCACCTTGGCCGTGAACCAACATCCTGCCAGCTATGTGACTGGTTCCAGACTCCATATGTCTGAACCTTCACACGATGGGGGAGACCCTGCCCTATGTCAGGGGTTTATTAATCAGCGCACGCTGCACTTTGAACGCCTGGCTCACCAGGTTGTCTCTGACCAAGACAAAGTGGCTTTCATCATGTCCCATCTCTCTGGTGAGGCTTTGACTTGGCTCAATCTCATATGGGAGAGAGGGAATTCCCTTATATTGAATCTCCAGTGTTTCCTAGATTCCTTCAGGAAGCATTTCAATGTGTGTCCTCTGCGGCCTCTTCTCTCCTCTGTCTGCATGAAACCTCACAGTGGGCCAGTACGCTTTACATTTCTGCGCACTCTAGTCTGAACTCACTTGGAATAACGAAGCCCTGGTGACCACTTTCTCAGAGGGCCTTTCTGAGCAAATCAAAGATCAGCTAGACGGTCACGACATACCCTCTTCTCTGGATGACCTGGTGTCTCTGGCTACTCCGATTGACATCAGGTTCCAGAAGCACTCCGGAAAGTTGACCCATGAGAGAAGACCCTTAGGCCTGACACCTACCTTCCAAAGGCTTCTTTTACAGTAAGTCTCTGTCTTTGCATCCTCCATAGAGCCTATGCAACTGGACCAGGTGACAATGGCCAAGCATTGCCAGGAGGCCCGTTGTACCGAGGGAAGGTGCTTCTATTGTGACAGTTCCAAGCATGTCATCTCCTCCTGTCCTGAGAGACTGGGAAACTCTAGAGCCTAGGGTCTGTTGCGGAGACTATGTAATATGCAGGTTCTGGAATGCAGTAACACAAATTTGGCAGAACAGAGTTTAACTGTATTTAATTACTCAACAGCAAAGAACTCCTCGCAGGGAGATAACGGGTAAAAAGGGGTGCAATAACTAAATGATATAATTGTTGTTTAACTGGACAGTCTTTTGTTAACAGTTTCACTTATCGTAACTCCACAGCTCGTCACTTTCTGAAGGTCCCGTAGGTAGTGGAATGCAGGAAGCGGTCGATGTGGCATCTTCAGGCGTTTCTGCCCTATACACAGTCCTGCTTCTGGGGGCAGCAGACGGCCTCCGGTTTTACCCGCTGAGCCCCTAGTCCATATAACTGCAGAGCAAAAGAGTAAAGTTCTCCGCAAAGTTCAACTCGGCTTGTGTCTGTCTGGGAAGCCGCTGTCTCCCTAATGGTTGTGCTGCAATGCTCTGCCCAGCGTGCACCTCTCTGTGTGTCAGCCGACACCTGAACGTCCATACTGCGATGTTCTGTCTGGATCACGTTCCCCTGCACACCCGCCGGTATGGGTGAGTTTCTCATGCTGCCATCCTGTCTCTGTACGCTGCGGCCTATCGCTCCAATCACAGAAGCCGCAATCCGCACCTGCTCAGCTTTCTTGCGGGAAGCCCCTCTCCATCCCCACGCAACCCCCTTTACCTTACTTTGCCTGGCTACGCCCCCTTCAACCCTGGTTAACGGCTTGGTCCTTCAGCAATCTCGTTCCCTTGAGGAACACGAGGTTCGGCCCCAACAGTTCCGGACCCGGCACTTCAGCAGCCCTGGCAGCCCAGTCCTCCCTTCTACAGCTACGTCAATCATCTACAAGATCAGTTGGTGGTTTCATCAATGGATGAAAGACCCCTCTCCGAGGCCATCTTTTCTGTTACCAAACTAGTCAAACTGCGGGTAGGAATGTTGCACTCTGAGAAGATTCCTCTTTATTTGCTGTCTGGTCAGTATCACCATCTGATTCTAGGTCTTTCATGGCTACAAACACACGAGCCAGTCGTGGACTGGAGGTCCTTAGAAGTACTCTGCTGTCACGAGAGTTGCCTTACTCCTATTTGTCCTGCCCGACCTGAGACTTTCCACATTAATTTGCCTGTGGCACATTGGACGTGTGCAGACGTCTTTGACAAAAATGATGCTGAAATGTTGCGACCTCATAGGCCATATAACTAGCCGATTGATCTGTTGCCTGGCGCATTTCCTCCACAAGGCCACGTCTATACCCTGTCACAGGCTGAGACCCATGCCATGTCCGAATATATAAAACCTTGCCAGGGGATTTCTCTGGAAATCTACCTCCCCGGCCAGAGCATGGTTCTTCTTTGTGAAGAAGGACGGTACTTTGAGACCCTGCATAAACTATAGGGGTCTCAATCAAATCAGAGTTAAGAATAAGTATCCTATTCCCCTCATCTCCGAACTGTTTGATCGCCTTAAAGGGTCCAGAGTCTTCACGAAACTCAACCTACGAAGGGCATATAACCTGATTCAAGTTCATCAGGGAGACGAATGTAAAATGGCCATTAACACCCGCAACGTTCATTACGAGTATCACATTATGCCATTTGGGCTCTGTAATGCCCCAGCTGTCTTCCAGGAACTAGTTAATGACATCTACATGTGTGTGGTAGTGTACCTAGATGACATCTTAGTCTTCTCTCCAGATCTGCCAACACACAGGAGGGACGTTCACCAGGTTCTACTGAGGTTAAGAACAAACTGTGTGGACTTCTTCGGGCAGACGATTCTTCCATTGTTTGGGTGCATCAGTACTGAGACTGGCCTGAAAATGAATTGCAGGAAGGTGTCCGCTGTCCTGAAGTGGCCCCGTCCAGATGGTCTTAAGGCTATCCGGCGATTTCTCGGCTTCAGAAATTACTATTACCAATTCATTCCGCATTTCTCCTCTTGGACTGCTCTTATTTCTGTTCTGACCTGCAACGGGGCCAATCCTAAGGAGTGGACTGCAGAAGCCGAAAATGCCTTTGTATCTTCCAAGCAGGTCTTCTCCTCGGCTCCAGTGCTGCACCATCCTAATCATAATAAACAATTCTTTCTGGAGGTGGATGCTTCTTCCTCACAAGTCCTCTTCTGGTCTCATGGTGATCTGCAGCTTCTTTTCTAAGATCTTCTCTGCATCTGAACGCAATTACTCTATAGGCGATAGAGAACTGCTTGCGATCAAGCTGGCTCTGGAAGAGTGGCCATACTTGCTTGAAGGACTACTTTACACTGTGATTATATACAATGATCACAAGAACCTTGCCTATCTGCAATCCGCACAGCGACTTAACCCAAGACAAGTCAGGTAGCCTTTGTTCTTTGCTCACTTCAACTTCACTCCATTTTCGACCAGCTGACAAAAACATAAAAGCAGATGCCCTTTCTAGATCCTTCCAGGCCTCCGACCAGGAGGAGGAACTTAAACACATTGTCGAGCCCTCCAAGTTAATTACAGTCACTTCATTGGACTTGTCTCGTCGTCACTCCGGTAAGACTTACGTAACTGAACCTGATAGGAGATGGGTTCTCCTCTGGGGTCACTCCTCTAAGTTGGTATGCCATGCTGGACAGATGAAGAAGGCTCTTCTCATTTCCCGACACTATTGGTGGATGACTCTGTGCAAAGATATTGCAGATTTCATCTCTGCCTGTCCCTCCTGTGCCCAAAACAAGACTCCCAAGCAGCTTTCAGCTGGTCGGTTCCTTCCCTTGCCTGTGGCATCTGCCCCCTGGCAGCATATTGCTGTGGATTTCATCACTGATCTGCCAGCATTGGTCGAGAGTACAGTCATCTGGGTGGTTGTGGATATCTTCTCCAAGATGGTCCACTTCACTCCACTGCCCGGGCTTCAATCTGCGCCAGTGCTGGCAAAGGAATTAATTCTACATATTTTCCATCTCCATGGTCTACGGCTCCACATTGTCTCAGATAGGGGCATCCAGGTTACATCTCGTTTCTGGAGGGCTACTTCTAAGGTACTGAATGTTACCTTGGATTCCTCATTGTCCTACCATCTGCAGTCCAATGGCCAGGTGGAACAGGTTGATCAGTTCCTGACTAATTTCCATACGGCACTTTGTCAATGCTGTGAGCGAATCTTCTGCCAAATCTCTGTTTTTTGTGGTCTACAGTCAACACCCCAAAATTTGGCTTCCTATGTCTATCATCTGCGATATTCCTGCTGTAGATTCCCTAGCCAAGAGTTTTTCAGAGATCTGAAAGGACACCAAATCATCCTTATTAAAATCCTCTGAGCGGATGAAAAGACATTTGGACTAGAGACGTCTGGATTCGCCTCTGTTTCATCCTGGAGAAATAATGTCTGTCAGCTAAGTATGTCCGTCTCAAGGTGCCCTCCTATAAGTTGGGTCGTCGCTACATTGGTCCCTTCGAGGTGTTGAAAGAAATTAATTCAGTAGCCTACAACTCAAACTCCCAGCCTCCTTATGATTCCCCAATTCCTTACATGTATCTCTTCTCATACCTGTCATCTTCAGTTCTTTCTTCAAAGATCTGGATGATACCACTCCTGCTCCCGTCAGCACTGAAGAAATTTTGGAGGTAGAAAACATTCTGGCCACCAAGAGAGTAAGAGGAAAGTCCTTTTTTCTTGTGGATTGGAAGGGGTTCAGTCCTGAGGAGAGGTTATGGGAGCCCAGAGAAAACATCCATGTCCCTCTCCTCCTGGAGAGATTTCTTGCAAGCTTGAAAGGTAGCGTAAAGGGGGAGTACTGCAGCTGTGCTTCCTGCCCTTCTCCTCCAGGAGAGATGCCAACGTACACACCGCCACGGCTCCCATCATGCTCTATCTCCTCCTTCAGGGCCTGTAGATGAATGCTTTGCTTAGGGGGTGCACACACTTCCACTCTCTTAATGGGGCTGCACACGTCCTCCTAAAATGTCCCCAGCCAATTGCTGGAGGACACTTACTATTTAACACACCTTCTCTAGCATGAAGGTTCCTGTGCAATGTTGTAAGTTTGTTTCCTAAAACACTCTTCTTAGTTCTCAGGTCCCAGTGCTCGCGTCCCCGTATACTTGCCTGTCTATCAGCCATGTCAGTGTCATTCTATTCACCAGCCAATCTAATTCTGCACCAGCCAGTTGTCTTCTGTTCATTAGCAGGTCCAAGTCTGCACCTGCCAGTTCTCTTCTGTTCATTAGCCGGTCCAAGTCTGCACCTGCCAATGCTCTTCTGTTTATCAGACAGTCCAAGTCCACACCTGCCAGTGCTCTATTGTTCATCAGCAGGTCCAGTCCAGTCATCTCTACGTCAGTCCAGTCTGTATCCTTGGTTCCCATGTTCCTTCAATGCCTACCTGCATCTACTATTCCTTCCTTTGGGCCGCCCCAGATACCAGACTCTGGGGGGGCAGCTGCCATCTTCCCAGGCTCAGTCTCGGAGTAGCACCTGGTCCACCTTCTTGATCCCTCCTCGGATCACGGTTTCTTCAGCCACCGTGGGTCCAAGTTAGGATTTGGTGAGGCACCTAGTTGCGCCCCTCCAGGCTTTCCTTGCTCCATGGCAGTGATTACACCACCCAGCCCGTTACCAATACACACATATGCAAACACACACATTCATAAACACTTTCATACACACAGATGCACACATACACACACATACATATGCACACATGCATAAACACATACATGCATAAACACATACATATATACATCACACTGACACACACATACATACACACACATGCATGAACACATACACACATACATACACACATACACATGCATAAACACATGCACACACATGTATAAACATACATACATGCACAGACAGACATACAAGGCCGGCTCCAGGTTTTCGTTGGCACCCAACAAAAGAGTCTCATAACACAATTCATGAGTCACAGATACAGCAGAGAAATATAGGTATAGCACAATGCCAAAGATTTCACTTACATCTTACAATACATGATTGAGATCTATTGTAAATTCTACAATACCATACAGCAGAGGGGATTCAGACGATCTCGGGTCCCACAGGTTGCAGGGTTTCAGTACCTGTAGTATTAGAGGTAAACAGGATATTGATAAATGTACCCTACCAGTAGAAACTGTTCTCAGCAGTGTACCAATTACAAAAGTCAATTTCCTCCTATATAATCCTCTACACAGTATTATGGGCACCACATAGCACTCCATACAGTATTATGGGCACCACATAGTCCTCCATACAGTATAATGGTCCCCATATATTGCTCCATTCAGTATAATGAGATCCATATAGTGCTCCATATAGTGCTTCATACAGTGTAATAAGCCCCACATAGTGCTCCATACAGTATAATGAGCCCCATATATTGCTCCATACAGATTTATGGATCCCATACAATGCACCATACAGTATAATGGGTCCCATATAGTGCTCCATAGAGAATAAAGGACCCCATATAATGTTCCATACAGTAAAATAAATGCCATATAATGCTCCATATGGTCTAATGGGTCTCACATAATGCTCCATACAAAATAATGTCCCCTTATAATGCTCCATACAGAATAATGGACCCCATGCAATGCTCCTTACAGAATAATGGCCACCATATAATGCGCCATACAGAATAATGGCCCCATATAATACTCCATACAGTATAATGAGCCCCATATAATGTGCCATACAAAATACCATACAGATAAATTGTCCCTATATAATGTTCCATACAGAAAAATGGACCCTATATAATGCTCCATACAGAATAATGGACCCCATGTAATGATACGAACAGAATTGGGAACCTCATGTAATGCGCCATATAAAATAATGGACCCCATATAATGCTACATATAGAATAATGGGCCACATATAATGCTTCCTACTGAATGGGCTCCATATAATGCTCTATACAGAATAATAGGCCCCATATAATGCTCTATACAGAATTATGAGCCCCATATAAGGCTCCATACAGAGTAATGGGCCCCATATAATGTGCCATGCAGAATAATGGGCCTCATATAATACTCCATATAGAATAATGGGCGAGATATAATGCTTCCGACAGAATAATGGGCCTCAAATAATGCTCCATACAGAATAATGGGCCCTATATAATGCTCCATACAGAATAATGGGTACCATATAATGCTTCATACAGAATAATGGGCCCCATTTAATGCTTCATACAGAATAATGGGCACAATATAATGCTCCATACAAAATAATTGGGCACTATATAATGCTCCATATAGAATAATGGGTCACATATAATGCTTAATACAAAATAATGGGCCTCATGTAATGCTTCATACAGAATAATATGCCACATATAATGCTTAGTACAGAATAATGACACCATATAATGCTCCATACAGAATAATGGGCACCATATAATGCTTAGTACAGAATAATGACACCATATAATGCTCCATACAGAATAATGGGCACCATATAATGCTTCATACAGAATAATAGGTACCATATAATGCTTCATACAGAATAATGGGCACCATATAATGATTCATACAGAATAATGGGTACCATATGTTGCTTCATACAGAATAATGGGCCACATATAATGCTTCATATAGAATGGGCCCCATACAATGCTCTATGCAATATAATGGGCCCGATATAATGCTCCATATAGAATAATGGGCCACATATAATGCTCCATACAGAATAATGGGCCCAATATAATGTTCCATATATGAGCCCCATATAATGTTTAATACAGAATAATGGGCACCATATAATGCTCTGTACAGAAAAGTGGACACCAGATAATTCTCCAAACAGAATAATGGACCCCATATAATGTTCTATACTGAATAATGGGCTCCCAGTAATGCTTCATACAGAATAATGGGCACCAGATAATTCTCCAAAAACAATAATGTACCCCATATAATGCTCCATACAAAACAATGGCCCCATATAATGTTTCATACAGAATAATGAGCCCCATATATTGCTATGTACAGAATAAGGGGCCCCATATAATGCTTGGTATAGAATAATGAGCCCCATATAATGCTCAGTACAGAAAAATGGGCACCATTTAATGCTCTATACAGAATAATGGGCCCTATATAATGTTCCATACAGAATAATGAGCCCAATGTAATGCTCCATACAGAATAATGGGCACCAGATAATTCTCCAAACAGAACAATGGACAGGGTGAGGGGTAGCATGTATACCAGGATACGGGGGTGAGAGCACCATGCCTACCATGAAAGGGGAATGAGTGGACCATGCATACCACAAAAGGGGGGTGAGGGGACCATGCATACCACGATAGGGGGGTGAGGGGACCATGCATACCACGAAAAGGGGGGTGAGGGGACCATGCATACCACGATTGGGGGGTGAGGGGACCATGCATTCCAGGAAAGGGTGGTGAGGGGACCATGCATATCAGGAAAGGGAGGTGAGGGGACCATGCATACCAGGATTGGAGGGTGAGGGGACCATTCATACCAGGATAGGGGGGTGAGGGGACCATGCATACCAGGATTGGGGGCGTGAGGGGTAGCATGTATACAAGGATAGGGGGGTGAGAGCACCATGCATACCAGGATAAGGGGATGAGAGGGCCATGCATAGCAGGATTGGGGGGTGAGCGGTAGTATGCATACCAGGATTGGGGGGTGATAGGACCATGCATACCAGGATTGGGGGATGAGAAGACATGCATACCAGGATTTGGGGTGAGAGGATCATGCATACCAGGATTGGGGGGAGAGAGGACCATGCATACCAGGAAAAGGGGGGTGAGAGGACCATGCATACCAGGAATGGGGGTGAGGGGACCATGCATACCACGAAAGGGGGGTGAGAGGACCATGCATACCATGAAAGGGGGTGAGGGGAACATGCATACCACGAAAGGGGAGTGAGGGGACCATGTATACCACGAAGGGGGGTGAGGGGACCATGCATACCACGAAAGGGGGGGTCAGGGGACCATGCATACCCCGAAACGGGGGTGAGGGGACCATGCTTACGACGAATAGGGGGTAAGGGGACCATGCATACCAGGATTGGGGGATGAGGGGTAGCATGTATACCAGGATACGGGGGGGTGAGAGCACCATGCATACCATGAAAGGGGAGTGAGTGGACCATGCATACCACAAAAGAGGGGTGAGGGGACTATGCATACCACGAAAGGGGGGTGAGGGGACCATGCATACCACGATTGGGGGGTGAGGGGACCATGCATACCAGGATATGGGGATGAGGGGACCATGCATACCAGGATTGGGGGCTTGAGGGGTAGCATGCATACCAGGATTGGGGGGTGATGGGACCATGCATACTAGGATTGGGGGATGAGAAGACATGCATACCAGGATTGGGGGGTGAGAGGACCATGCATACCAGGATGGGGGGTGAGAGGACCATGCATACCAGGATTGGGGGGAGAGAGAACCATGCATACCAGGAAAAGGGGGTGAGAGGACCATGCATACCAGGAATGGGGGTGAGGCGACCATGCATTCCAGGATAGGGGGGGTGAGGGGACCATGTATACCAGGATTGGGGGGTGAGAGTACCATGCACACAAGGATTGAGGGGTGAGGGGCTATGCATACCAGGATAGGGATGAGGGGGTACCATGCATACCAGGATTGAGGGGTTAGGTGACTATGTATACCAGGATGAGGAATAGGGTGCCATGCATACCAGGATTGGTGGGGGTGAGGGGACCATGCTTACCAGGAAAGGGGAGTGAGGGGACCATGCATACCACGAAAGGGGGGAGGACCATGCATACCACGAAAGGGGGGTGAGGGGACCATGCATATCACGAAAGGGGGGTGAGGGGAACATGCATACCACGAAAGGGGAGTGAGGGGACCATGTATACCACGAAAGGGGGGTGAGGGGACCATGCATACCACGAAAGGGGGTGAGGGGACCATGCATACCCCGAAAGGGGGGTGAAGGGACCATGCATATGACGATAAGGTGGGTGAGGGAACCATGCATACCAGGAAAGGGGAGTGAGGGGACCATTCATACCACAAAAGGGGGGTGAGGGGCCATGCATACCATGAAAAGGGGTGAGGGGACAATGCATACCACAAAAGAGGGGAGAGGGGACCATGCATATGACGAAAAGGGGGGTGAGGGGACCATGCATACCAGGATTGGGGGGTGAGGGGTAGCATGTATACCAGGATACGGGGTGAGAGCACCATGCATACAGGAAAGGGGAGTGAGGGGACCATGCGTACCACAAAAGGGGGGTGAGGGGACCATGCATACCACGAAAAGGGGGGTGAGGGGACCATGCATACCAGGACTGGGGGGGTGAGGGGACCATGCATTCCAGGAAAGTGGGGTGAGTGGACCATGCATACCAGGATTGGGGGGTGAGGGGAGCATGCATACCAGGTTAGGGGGGTGAGGGGACCATGCATAGCAGGATTGGGGGGGTGAGGGGTAGCATGTATACCAGGATACGGGGTGAGAGCACCATGCATACCAGGAAAGAGGAGTGAGGGGACCATGCGTACCACAAAAGGGGGGTTAGGGGGACCATGCATACCACGAAAGGGGGGTGAGGGGACCATGCATACCACGAAAGGGGGGTGAGGGGACCATGCATACCAGGACTGGGGGGGGGGTGAGGGGACCATGCATACCAGGACAGGGGGGGGTGAGGGGACCATGCATTCCAGGAAAGGGGGGTGAGGGGACCATGCATACCAGGACTGGGGGGGTGAGGGGACCATGCATTCCAGGAAAGGGGGGTGAGGGGACCATGCATACCAGGATTGGGGGGTGAGGGGAGCGTGCATACCAGGTTAGTGGGATGAGGGGACCATGCAAACCAGGATTGGGGGGTGAGAGGACCATGTATATCAGGATTGTGGGGTGAGGGAGCTATGCATACCAGGATTGGGGGATGAGGGGTACCATGCATACCAGGATAGGGGGCTGAGGGGACCATACATACCAGCATAGGGATGAGGGGGTACCATGCATACCAGGTGTTACGTGCTACAGAACCACTCAGCACCCAGAATATGTTGTGCAGTTATATGTATGTATAATAGGTTCTATGTGAGATGCATGTCCCTAATGCATCAGACCACAGGCTGCGCCCCTGGGCAGAGGGGACACGATATTCTCCTTTTGTCCGCCCTCCCCCCACCTTTGTAATTCCCACAGTAAACATCGGCAGGCTCCGGCCACCTGCGGCTTTTGTAATGCATGTCTGGCCTGCCGCTTTTCTATTGGCCTGCCCTCTGTATCTGTGTGATATATTCTGTGTCCTGTGAATAAAGTGTTGTCAGACTGGAAATACGTGGAGAAGAAGTGATCTTTTATATGCGCCCATGTAACCAAGGAATTCCAGCCAGCGTCATTCATTCAGACTCCAGCCAACGCAGAGCGGACCTCCGAAAACACGGGGTGGTACTGAAAGAGGTACTCCAGCTTGGTAGACCCCGGAAACACTGGTGGCAGCAGTGGGATATGATACCCCTTCTACAGGAGGAAAGGAATGAATGGAAAATAACTACCAGAAGTTAAAGAGGACTACATTAAAAGATCTGGTGGAAGCCCGAGGGTTGATCGCCAGCAACAAAACAAAAGCGGATTTGATAGCAGCCATCATGGAAGTGCAGCGCCCCCCAATGTGAACGTGGAGGAGACCGAATTCCAGAGGGAGGTAAAGAACAGACTGGCGTTCTATGGCGCAAACCCTGCAGTAGAGATCATACGAGAGGTGATGGCTGATGTGCGTACTGATCTGAAGGAAAAGATGGCCGAGCGGACCAGGATAGAGCTAGCCAAAATGGAGATGGCAGAGCGGACCAAAGTGGAGCTGGCCAAGATGGAGATGGCAGAGCGGAGAGAGGAGAGTCAGGGAGCAGGGGGAGCTCTGGCCTTCGACCAGGTACTTTCATCAGTAAGCCACAAAAAGATCCAGTATAATGCCTTCCGACAGTTGGGGGAGGCAGAGGAAGACATTGATGGCTTTCTGCAGGACTTTGAGCGGCAGTGTGCCCTTCATCAAGTGAAGCCGGAGGAACGGGTTCAGATTCTGGCCAGCAAGCTGACAGGCCAGGCAGCGGACGCCTATCGCACGGTACCTGATGAGGACTGTATGGACTATGAGCGGATCAAAGAAGTGATCTTGGCCCGGTATGCGCTGACACCAGAGGCATACCGCCAAAAGTTCCGCGGACTTATAAAACGCGTAACCGATACCCACGCTGAATGGGCCTGTAAATTACGGCGGTCACTGCTACAGTGGGTACAAGGGAGCCAAGCAACCACTAAGGAGGACGTCCTCCAGCTCTTCCTGTTAGAACGATCCTTTAATGGACTAAACCCCGAGACACAGGAATGGCTTCGGGACAGGCGGCCAACGACTCTTGAGGAAGCCGCTCGTCTGGCCTATGAACATCATGATGCCAGGAGGCCACAGTTGTCCGGATCACAGGTGGTCACTAGGGGCCCGCCCATGGACCTGGAGGGCCCCAAACCACCGAAGATTGTAGGGGGACCAACTAGAAACCCGGCCTACCACAGTCCCCCTGGGGCGCGATGCCACACCTGTCATCAGCTGAGCCACCTGCAAAGACAATGTCCCAACCGGACTCAGCATACCCAGTGGCCAAAGGCGAGAACAGCTACCTTCAGCCGGGCTGCTGTACACTGCTACCAAGACGAAGCTGACTCGGCATTGGGGGCTACGACTAACCAAGGGGTGGAAGAGATGGAGGAAGTGCTGCATGAAGTAGACCCCGTGCAGGCAGCCCGGGCAGATAATCGACAACAGCATCGACAGGTCGTGTGGGTTAATGGGAAACGTATGCAGGGACTAAGAGATTCTGTGGCAACTTTGACCCTTGTGAAGCCTCATCTCGTCCGGGACCAAGAGAAGACGGACCGGACAGTGGCAGTCCGTGTAGCAGGGGGAGCTATTCATCGACTGCCCACTGCCAGGATTCACCTGAACTGGGGAGTCGGGGATGGCCTTGTTGAGGTCGGCTTGATGGAGGATTTGCCTGCAGATGTCTTGCTGGGAATTGACTTGGGGCCCATGTTGTCTGCATTCTCGGTGGCCCCTCTGGCTGAGACCTATCCTGTGACCACCCGGAGACAAGCTCGAGCTACGGAGGCGGAATCACACTCAGAGGAGGCTCAGGTAAGACATCCCAGCCTTACACGTATTCCCATAGCCAGACACATTTCTTGGGCCACCCCAGATGAATTTAAGATGGAGTTACTTGAGGATCCTTTATTAGAGGGATATCGTGGGAAGGCACAGGAGGGGAGAGGAGTACTGGAAGGGGAACAGTTTGTATGGAAGCAGGGATTCCTCTACCGGATCACAGAGCAGCACCACACAGGGACGAGCCCCACTATAAAACAACAGCTGGTAGTTCCCAAGAAGTATAGGCAGGAGCTACTGCAAATCTCTCATGATATACCCTTGGCCGGGCACTTCGGCGTCAGTCGCACCAGGCATCGTCTGACACAAAACTTCTTTTGGCCGGGGGTAACCTATGATGTTCGTCAGTACTGCCAGACCTGTGACAGTTGTCAGCGCATTGGCAAGAGGGGGGATCGATGCAAGGCCAAATTACGCCCCCTCCCCATTGTGGAGGAACCATTTAGCCGAGTAGCGGTCGATCTGATAGGGCCGTTAGCCAAACCCAGTCCGTCCGGGAAAAGGTATATATTGACAGTGGTAGATTATGCCACACGGTATCCAGAGGCGGTTGCGTTACCTAACATACTGGCAGAGACGGTGGCGGCCGCCCTGCTCCAGGTTTTCTCATGGGTTGGATTTCCCCAGGAGATTATCTCGGACCAGGGTGCCCAGTTTACAGCAGAGGTGACCAACCAACTGTGGAAGCTGTGCGGCGTAAAGTCCATTAGAAGCGCCCCGTACCACCCGCAAACCAATGAGTTGTGTGAACACTTTAATGGGACATTAAAACAGCTCATTGGGACTTTTACCAGGACCTACAGGGATTGGGAGAAATTCTTGCCACACCTCCTGTTTGCCTATCGGGAGGTGCCCCAAGAATCCACGGGGTTCTCCCCGTTCGAGCTGGTATATGGGAGACGGGTAAGGGGACCCCTAGACTTAGTGCTGGAACACTGGGAGGGGGAGGGCCTCATAGAAGGGGTACCTATTGTACCCTATGTGCTGGAATTCCGGGACCGCCTACAGGAGCTGACCCAGGTTGTACGTGAGACCCTGCAGGTGACCCAGCGGCGCCAGCGCGTATGGTACAATCGGAGGGCCAGAGAGCGCACTTTGGAAATAGGACAGAAGGTCCTGGTGTTAGAGCCCACTAAGCAGAATAAGTTTCAAGCTGCATGGCAGGGGCCCTACCAGGTAGTGGGGAAAATAGCCGACACAATCTATAATGTCGCCGATTGTGACGACCCCAGGGTTATCCGCATGTTCCACGTGAATATGCTGAAGCCCTACCGGGAGCGCCCTGAAGAGGTAGTGGCCATCTGTGCACCTGAAGCAGAGGATTTAGCTGGACTTCCCTTGTCTTAGGGGAAAGGACTCAGTCTAAAACATGGGACCAGGTACACTTGGGGGAAGACCTAGGCCCCCGGGAGAGACAGCAGGCGGAGGCGTTGTTGAGGCTGCGACAGAGGATGTTTTCAGAGAGACCGGGGTACACTCGCCTGGCACAACACAAGGTTGAGACCCAGGATCAGACCCCCCTACGACAAAACCCATTCCGCGTCCCTGAGTCTGTACGAGAGGGGATGCGACAAGAGATACAAGAGATGCTGCGTTTAGGGGTCATTGAAGAGTCAGATAGTCCCTGGGCATCCCCCGTAGTGTTAGTGCCCAAGAAGGATGGGACTACACGGTATAGTGTAGACTATCATAAGCTCAATGAGAAAACAGTGACGGATGCATACCCCACGCCGCGTGTGGATGAGTTGTTAGACCGACTGGTGGGGGCAAAGTATTTGACCACCATCGATCTATGCAAAGGCTACTGGCAGATTGCCCTTAGTACTGACACTATTCCCAAGTCGGCATTTGTCACCCCGTTCGGCTTATTCCAGTTTCGAGTTATGCCATTCGGTATGAAGAATGCCCCGGCGACCTTCCAAAGGCTGACTGACCGGCTTCTGGATGGTCTCCAGGACTATGCTTGTGCCTACCTGGACGACATCGTCATCTACAGTGCGACATGGGAAGAGCATCTAAATCACCTAGAGACAGTATTGGACAGAATCCACCAGGCCGGAATCACCCTGAACCCAAAGAAGTGTCACGTGGGCAAAGCAGAGGTTCAGTATTTAGGGCATTGGGTGGGAAGTGGGAAACAGTGACCAGAACCAGCCAAGATTGAGGCCATAGCCAAATGGCCCATCCCACGCACTGAAACCCAGGTCATGGTGTTTCTAGGGAAAGCGGGGTATTACAGGAAATTCGTTCCCAATTACAGCAGCGTAGCCAAGTCCCTCACTGATCTGACCCGTAAGAACCAACCCCACCAGGTAACCTGGACCTCAGAGTGTGAGGAAGCCTTCCGCCAACTAAAGGACGCCATCACCAATACCCCTGTATTGGCCGCACCCGATCCAACTAAACGTTTCCTGGTTCACACAGACGCTTCTATGTTTGGATGGGGGGCAGTACGGAGCCAAGTAGGGCTGGACGGCCAAGAACACCCAGTAGCTTACCTGAGTCGGAAACTACTGCCCCGTGAAGTAAGCTAAGCGGCCATCGAGAAGGAGTGCCTGGCGGTAGTATGGGCACTCAAGAAGTTTCAACCATATTTGTATGGACGACAGTTTTTCCTCCTAACGGACCATAATCCCCTAGTCTGGCTTAATAAGGTCTCCGGAGACAACGCCAGATTGCTGCAGTGGAGTTTAGCCCTACAACCTCTGGACTTCACCATCCACCACAGACCCGGCAAACAAAACGGTAACGCCGATGGACTAAGTCGACAAACGGAACATATACCAACCCCATAAACTTCGGTCATCCCCAAACCACTCCGTTGAGGATCAGACTGTGTATGCCGATCGCGTCGCTGAAAAGGGGGAGCCGTGTTACGTGCTACAGAACCACTCAGCACCCAGAATATGTTGTGCAATTATATGTATGTATAATAGGTTCTATGTGAGATGCATGTCCCTAATGCATCAGCCCACAGGCTGCGCCCCTGAGCAGAGGGGACACGATATTCTCCTTTTGTCCGCCCTCCCCCCACCTTTGTAATTCCCACAGTAAACATCAGCAGGCTCCGGCCACCTGCGGCTTTTGTAATGCATGTCTGGCCTGCCGCTTTTCTATTGGCCTGCCCTCTGTATCTGTGTGATATATTCTGTGTCCTGTGAGTAAAGTGTTGTCAGACTGGAAATACGTGGCGAAGCATTGATTTTTTTATATGCGCCCATGTAACCAAGGAATTCCAGCCAGCACCATTCATTCAGACTCCAGCCAACACAGAGCGGACCTCCGAAAACACGGGGTGGTACTGAAAGAGGTACTCCAGCTTGGTAGACCCCGTTTCACCAGGATTGGGGGGTTAGGTGACCATGCATACAGGATGAGGAAAAGGGTGCCATGCATACCAGGATTGGTGGGGGTGAGGGTACCATGCATACCACAAAAGGGGGTGAGGGGACCATGCATACCAGGAAATGGGAGTGAGGGGACCATGCATACAACGAAAGGGGGGTGAGGGGACCATGCATACCACGAAAGTGGGGTGAGGAGACCATGCATACCACGAAAGGGGAGTGAGGGGACCATGTATATCACGAAGGGGGGGTGTGGGGACCATGTATACCACGAAGGGGGTGTGTGGGAACCACGCATGTCACGAAAGGGGGTGAGGGGACCATGCATACCCCGAAAGGGGGGTGAGGGGACCATGCATATGACGAAAAGTGGAGTGATGGGACCATGCATACCAAGATTGGGGGGTGAGGGGTAGCATGTATACCAGGATACGGGGGTGAGAGCACCATGCATACCAGGATAGGGGGGTGAGAGGACCATGCAAACCAGGATTGGGGGGTGAGAGGACCATGCATCCCAGGATTGGGGGGAGAGAGGACCCTGTATACCAGGAAAAGAGGGGTATGAGGACCATGCATACCAGGAATGGGGGTGAGGGGACCATGCATACCAGGATAGGGGGGGAGAGGACCATGCATACCAGGATAGGGGGGTGAGAGGACCATGCATACCAGCATAGGGGGGTGAGAGGACCATGCATACCAGAATAGGGGGGTGAGGGGACCATGTATACCAGGATTGGGGAGTGAGAGGACCATGCATACCAGGATTGAGGGGTTAGGGGGCTATGCATACCAGGATTGGGGGATGAGGGGTACCATGCATACCAGGAAGGGGGGGTGAGGGGACCATACATACCAGGATAGGGATGAGGGGGTACCATGCATACCAGGACTGGGGGGTTAGGTGACCATGCATACCAGGATGAGGAATAGGCTGCCATGCATACCAGGATTCGTGGGGGTGAGAGTACCATCCATACCACGAAAGGGGGGTGAGGGGACCATGCATACCACGAAAGGGGAGTGAGGGGACCATGTATACCACGAAGGGGGGTTGAGAGGACCATGCATGCCACGAAAGGGGGTGAGGGGACCATGCATACCCCGAAAGGGGGGTGAGGGGACCATGCATATGACGAAAAGTGGAGTGATGGGACCATGCATACCAAGATTGGGGGGTGAGGGGTAGCATGTATACCAGGATACGGGGGTGAGAGCACCATGCATACCAGGATAGGGGGGTGAGAGGACCATGCAAACCAGGATTGGGGGGTGAGAGGACCATGCATCCCAGGATTGGGGGGAGAGAGGACCCTGCAAACCATGAAAAGAGGGGTCTAAGGACCATGCATACCAGGAATGGGGGTGAGGGGACCATGCGTACCAGGATAGGGGGGGGGGAGAGGACCATGCATACCAGGATAGGGGGGTGAGAGGACCATGCATACCAGGATAGGGGGGGTGAGGGGACCATGTATACCAGGATTGGGGGGTGAGAGGACCATGCATTCCAGGATTGAGGAGTTAGGGGGCTATGCATACCAGGATTGGGGGATGAGGGGTACTGTTGTGAGTTCATTTTCCCCTTCATTACTGAGGCCCGAGGAACTCCCTCTTCTGGTAAAGAAAGGTGGTGAGCCTGATTGTCAAACACCTGAGGCTGATGATTGTGACTGGCTGAGTGGAGTTACAGACTGGATATAATGCTGCCGACGCCCTTCTGCCCTGCGGGTGATTTCTCTGTGGGATCCTTGGAGACCAGTCTGAATCCCTGCTCCTCCAAAGCTAAGTTTGCTGCTCGGCCTTTTGCTTTTGTCCTTTGCCTTTGTTTTTGCTTTGTTTTTCTGGATTTCTGCCATTCCCTGCTGGGGTGTGCTGAATTCATTTAGCTCTGTCTTCTGAAAATACCTGAGTACTGATTCAGTTTTTGAAGCCTAGCTGCTTCAGGGCCTTTTTCATATCAGCTGGTTGGCTTATGTCTTTGATAGGGTTTTGGCAGATTGCAGACAGCAGCCTTCCTTTCCTTTCCTATCTAGGTAGTTTTGGGGCCCGTCTTTGCTCAGTCTATCTTTCTGTCTGTGTTAGTATTTTCATCTTGCTTCACCGTCATTATATGTTGGGGGCTGCCTATTGCTTTGGGGTCTGCTCTGGGGCAGTTTAGATTTCCCCTTTCTTTCTTTAGGCCTATGTATTTCTCTGACTGTGATCGAGGGGTCTAGGGCATCGTAGGAACCCCCCACGGCTACTGCTAGTTGTGTTGATAGGTTCAGGGGTCTGCAATCTGATAGTTGCCAACTTCTCTGGTTTTCTGGACTTAGCTTGTATTTCTGCTTTTGCCTCCTACGGTGACTCATTCATAACCGAATCACCCGCCATACCGCAGATTCTAGGGTACTCAATAGCAGGAAAGAATTGTTAAAAAAAAAAAAAAAAAAGTGTGTATATTTTTTCCTCTACATCTCTAAGGCCGTAGGGGGAATTTTTTTTTTTTTCCTCTCAATGGAGATAAAGCAATTGTCTGATCGTGTGGAGCAGCTCGCTGCGGAAGTGCGGGGAATTTCCGCCTACCTTGCTCATTCACATGATGCTGAACCAAAGATTCCTACACCTGATGTATTTTTTGGGGATCGGTCTAAATTTTTGAATTTCAAAAATAATTGTAAATTATTTTTTGCCTTGAAGCCTAACTCGTCAGGGAGCTCCGCGCAGCAGGTTAAAATTGTCATCTCTTTGCTGCGTGGCGATCCCCAGGATTGGGCGTTTTCTTTGAAACCAGATGATCCTATTCTGACTAATGTGAACGCATTCTTTCAAGCTTTGGGGTTGTTGTATGACGAACCTAATGCCATTGATCAGGCTGAAAAGACCCTGCTGGCATTGAGCCAGGGTCGTGATTCTGCAGAATTGTACTGTCAAAAATTCCGAAAGTGGGCAGTACTTACTACCTGGAATGATAATGCCTTGGCTGCTCTCTTTCGGAAGGGGTTGTCAGAAGCCATAAAAGATACTATGGTGGGATTTCCTGTTCCCTCTGGTCTTGACGATTCTATGTCATTAGCCATTCAGGTTGATCGGCGTTTGCGCGAACGCAAAGCTGCACGAGAGGTGTTGCCACCTGTTGAACAAATGTCTGAACCTATGCAATATGATAGAGTTTTTTCCAGAGAGCAGCGTCAGGAGTTCAGAAGGCGTAATAAGCTGTGTTTTTTCTGTGGAGATGCCTCGCATATTATTTCTGTCTGTCCCAAACGAGAGAAACGCTTTGCACACACGTTTTCTGTTGGGGGTGTTCAACCTAAGTTTCTTCTGGCTATTACTCTGATTTGCTCCCTGTCCACATTTTCCGCCAAGGCGTTTGTGGATTCGGGAGCAGCCCTAAACCTAATGGACTTGGATTTTGCTAAACGTTGTGGATTTCCGATGACACCTCTGCAGACGCCTATCCCTTTGAGGGGAATTGATGCTACTCCTTTGGCTAAAAATAAACCTCAGTTTTGGACCCAGGTGGTAATGCGGGTCGCCCCAGACCATCAAGAAAATTGCAGATTTCTGGTGTTGCATAATCTGCATGATACTGTTGTTCTGGGGTTTCCCTGGTTACAGATTCATAATCCAGTTTTGGATTGGAAATCTGTGTCTGTGGTGAGTTGGGGTTGTCGGTGTGCCTTTAGTGAGGCTCCGGTGTTTTCCACCTCTCCTCAGTCGCATGATGTTCCTGATTATTTGGCGGACTTTTATGATGTATTTATTGAGAATGAGTCTGCGTCTCTGCCTCCTCATAGGAGTTATGACTGTGCAATTGAACTGAGCCCGGGGTGTAAATTTCCCAAGGGTCGGCTCTTCAATTTATCTGTACCCGAGCACGAGGCTATGCGATCCTATATTAAGGAGGCGTTGGAGAAGGGTCATATTAGACCATCCTCGTCACCCTTGGGTGCCGGTTTTTTTTTTGTAGCCAAAAAGGATGGATCATTAAGACCTTGTATTGATTATCGTGCCCTCAACAAAATTACTGTTAAATATCAGTATCCGTTACCCCTGATTTCTGATCTATTCTCCAGAGTTAAAGGTGCTTGCTGGTTTACCAAGCTTGACCTCAGGGGGGCGTATAATCTTATTCGCATTAAGCATGGGGATGAATGGAACACGGCGTTTAATACTCCGGAGGGACATTTTGAGTACCTGGTGATGCCTTTTGGGCTCACTAATGCCCCTTCTGTCTTCCAGTGCTTCATGAACGATATTTTCTGAGATTTTGTCGATAAATTTTTGATTATCTATCTGGATGATATTTTGATCTTCTCCAAGGATTGGGATTCTCATGTGGAACATATTCGGACTGTGTTCCGGATCTTGAGGGAGAATTCCCTGTATGTCAAGGGATCTAAATGCCTTTTTGGAGTACAGAGGATTTCTTTTTTGGGATTTATTTTGTCCCTGTCAACTATTGAAATGGACCCGGCCAAGGTACAGGCCATTCACGATTGGGTTCAGCCCACTTCTTTGAAGGCCCTCCAGAAGTTTTTGGGTTTTGCTAATTTTTATCGGAAATTTATAGCAAAATTTTCTAGTATTGCCAAGCCATTGACTGATTTGACTAAAAAGGGTGCTGATGTGTTGAATTGGTCTCCGGAGGCTGTTTCTTCCTTTCAGGAGTTGAAGCGAAGATTCACCTCCGCCCCGGTTTTGCGGCAACCTGATGTCTCACTTCCATTCCAGGTGGAGGTGGATGCTTCTGAGATTGGTGCAGGAGCTGTTTTGTCCCAAAAGGATCCTGTAACATCTAAAATGAATCCCTGTGCTTTCTTTTCCCGAAAGTTCTCTCCCTCTGAACCTAACTATGATGTGGGGAATAGGGAACTGTTGGCCATGAAATGGGCATTTGAGGAGTGGAGACATTGGTTGGAGGGATCTAAGCATCAAGTCGTGGTCCTCACTGACCACAAGAATTTGATTTACCTAGAGACGGCTAAGCGCTTGAACCCTAGACAGGCTAGGTGGGCCTTGTTTTTTACACGTTTTGATTTTGTGGTTTCTTTTCTTCCTGGAACAAAGAATGTCAAGGCAGACGCCCTCTCTAGGAGCTTCCTTGCTGATTCTCCTGTGGTGACCAAGCCTGCTACCATCTTAGATTGGGGGGAGAGATGACCCTGCATACCATGAAAAGAGGGGTTTGAGGACCATGCATACCAGGAATGGGGGTAAGTGGACCATGCATACCAGGATAGGGGGGTGAGGGGACCATGCATACCAGGATTGGGTGGTGAGAGGACCATGCATACCAGGATTGAGGGGTTAGGGGGCTATGCATACCAGGATTGGGGGATGAGGGGTACCATGCATACCAGGATAGAGGGGTGAGGGGACCATACATTCCAGGATAGGGATGAGGGGGTACCATGCATACCAGGATTGGGGGGTTAGGTGACCATGCATACCAGGATGAGGAATAGGCTGCCATGCATACTAGGATTCGTGGGGGTGAGAGTACCATCCATAGCACGAAAGGGGGGTGAGGGGACCATGCATACCACGAAAAGGGGGGTGAGGGGACGTCAGTGAGGCTGCGTGGAGTCCCCTTGCTGACCTGAGGTGAACTGATGAGCGTGGGAAAAAATGCAGAAACTTTCCCGCACTCATTAGTTCATCTCCGGTCAGCCAGGGAGGCTGCGCAGAGATTAATTCACTCTGCAGTGATTTACAGAGGGGCTGATCGCATTAGCACCGGTCCCCTTTGTAAACCAGTCAACCCCTTCTGATGGGTTGCAGCAGGGGACCTGACTGACCAGCAGAGAGGTAAGGATATTATTGCTTTTTTGTTTTATTTTTGTTACAGGTCGATGGTTTATTTTTGGATTAGCAGAGGAATAAATCTTGTCAAAAACTTGGTGTCTTTATTTCATTAAAATAATTTTTAATTAATGTCTGTTTTTTTAACCCTTTAATAGTCTAGGGTTAATAATGGAACGGTGTCTTATTGACACCTCTCCATTATTAATCGGCTTAATGTCACCTTCCAATTGCAAGGTGACATTAACCCATTAATATTAACCCATTAGCCACCGCTACAGGTCAATGGGAATAGAGAGGCTACGTGCCAGAAAAGGCGCATCTTATAGATGCGCCTTTCTGGGGTGTGTAGGGGCCCGGTGGGGGGGCAAAAACAAAGGTCCCTATCTAGGCTATTAAAATATGCCCTCACTCACTGGCTTTCCCTCTCTGGTTGCGCTTTTACCGCGGAAGCCCACGCAATTTTTTCAACGAATTAACCCCTTAATTTAACACCTAAATGTACCAAATTTTACACACAAACCCTAATTTAATTATTAGTCAGCGACATATAAAAAAAAAATACATGAAATGAAATGCTTTACTGTATGTAAACCATGTGTCATTTCATGTCGGGTTTTGGAATGATTTTACAGAAGCCGGCAATTGAATTAGCGGCTATTCTTCTATGTAGAACTCTATGAAATATATATATATATATACTGTATATATACTGTATATATATACTGTATATATATATATGTCACAATGACATTTATATATATATATGTATTCTATGTGTATATATATCTATTCTTTCGTTTGTGTTTTAACCTGTCATTGGGCTCCATTATATGTCCATTTTGCAAGCCGCCGAGAAAATCTCGGCAGACGGATGTCACACGGATGTCAAACGAATGTCACACGGACGCTCAGATGCGAGAAAATCGCATCCTCGAATTACAATCGGATGACAGACGGATCACTGTTCATGAAACATTTGTGCGATTGTGGTCCGTCATAATCGGACCGATTTTTTTGACGTTGTGTGTGACTCCAGCCTAAGGGAAAAAATAGCCTACAACTTTCTCTGAATGCAAGAAACCTCTCCTTCTCACCAGAGAAAATATCAGGGAGCCCGACCTTAGGTTCAGGAGAGTGTAAGGACAAATCAGTGGGGTTAGATTGCCTAACAGCTGATTTAGTCATGGAACCCTGAAAAGATTTAACAGTCTGAGTAAGCTCCCACTGGAGTTGCTTGTGAGAGGAAGTAAGAGCCCTATGTTCCACTGACAACTCCTGCATCATTTGGGTCAGATTGGACACCTGATCTGTCAAGTTACAAAGCGGATCTATGATCAGAGAAAAAGAAAGTGCAAAATCCCTTTTAAATGTATAGGTGCGCTATAATGGGTTCCATTTATTAAGTATCCAGACAAAGAAAGTTACTGAACGTTTTCGGTCTGTTTATGGACCTTCATCAGAGTATTGTACTAGAGCTTAACCCCTTTCTGCCATATGACGTACTATCCCATCCATGTGCCCTGGGACTTAATTCCCAAGGACGGGATAATACGTCATAACACTGATCGCGGCCGGGTGTCAGCTGATAATCACAGCTGAAACCCGGCACTATGTGTCAGTGGCGGTCACGGACCGCCCCCGACACGTTAACCCCTGGCACACTGCGATCAAACACGGTTTAGGGAAGCATCGGCAGGGAGGGGGCTCCCTCCGTGCTTCCCTGAGCCCCCCGGAGCAGCGCGATGTTCTGCGCTGCTCTGGAGGCCTCCTTCCCTGCAGGTCCCCGGATCCAATATGGCGGCAGGTACCTTCGGGGGCCTGCAGGGAGCCGACTTCCTCAGTGCCTGCAAAGTGCAGGCATGAGGAAGCCTTCTGCAGTGCCTATGTCAGATCGCTGATCTGTCACAGCGATCTGTGATGTGTCATATCAGCGATCTCACACATGACAGTGATGTCTACCCTGGGACATTGTAATAAAGTTAAAAAAAAAAAGTGTAAAAATAATTTATAAAAAATCGCTAAATAAATAAAAAAAAATATTCCCTAATAAATTCATTTTTTGGAAATAAAAAAGAAACAATAAAAGTACACATATTTGGTATCGCCGCGTCCGTAACGGCCCGCCCTATAAAACTTTCTCATTAGTTAACCCCTTTAGTGAACCCCTTAAAAAATAAAAATAGAAAACAAAGCAAAAAATAATGCTATATTATCATACCGCCGAACAAAAAGTGTAATAACGCGCGATCAAAAAGACGGATATAAATATCCATGGTACCGCTGAAAACGTCATCTTGTTCCGCAAAAAAAGAGCTACCACACAGCATCATCAGCGAAAAAATTGAAAAGTTATAGCTCGCAGAATAAACTGATGCAAAAATAATTATCTTTTATATAAAATTGTTTTCATTGCATAAAAGCGTCAAAACATAAAAAGACATAAATGAGGTACCGCTGTAATCGTACTGACCCGAAGAATAAAACTGCCTTATCAATTTTACCCCACGCGGAACGGTGTAAACGCACCCCCCAAAAGAAATTCTTGAAATGCTGGTTTTTGTTCATTCTGCGTCCCAAAAATCGGAATAAAAAGCGATCAAAAAATGTCACACGCCCGAAAATGGTACCAATAAAAACGTCATCTCGTCCCGCAAAAAATAAGACCTTACATGACTCGGTGAGTCAAAATATGGAAAAATTATAGCTCTCAAAATGTGGTGATGCAAAAACTATTTTTACAATTAATAGCGTCTTTTAGCGTGTGACAGCTGCCAAAAATAAAAACCCGCCATAAATAGTAAATCAAACCCCCCGTTATCACCCCCTTAGAGAAAAATAATAAAATTAAAAAATGTATTTATTTCCATTTTCCCAATAGGGTTAGGACTAGGGTTAGGGTGGAGAATAGGGTTAGGGGTGTGTTGGGGTTAGGGTTGGAGTTAGAATTGGGGGGTTTCCACTGTTTGGGCACATCAGGGGCTCTCCAAATGCAACATGGTGTCTGATCTCAATTCCAGCCAATTCTGCGTTGAAAAAGTCAAAAGGTGCTCCTTCCCTTCCAAGCTCTGCCATGTGTCCAAACAGTGCTTTACCCCCACATATGGGGTATCAGCCTACTCAGGACAAATTTCAAAACAACTTTTGGGGTCCAATTTCTCATGTTACCCTTAGAAAATTAAAAATTGGGGGCAAAAATATCATGATATTTATATGATTTTTTAATTGTACGGTTGTACGTTATAAACTTCTGTGCAGCACTGGGGGGTTCAAAGTGCTCACCACACATCTAGATAAGTTCCTTAGGGGGTCTAGTTTCCAAAATGGGGTTACTTGTGCGGGTTTCCACTGTTTAGGTACATCATGGGCTCTCAAAAGGCAACATGACACCCGCAGACCATTCCATCAAAGTCTGCATTCCAAAACGTCACTACTTCCCTTCCGAGCACCGACGTGTGCCCATACAGTAGTTTTCTCCCACATATGGGGTATCAGCGTACTCAGGACAAATTGGACAACAACTTTTGGGGTCCATTTTCTCCTGTTACCCTTGGGAAAATAAAAAATTGGGGACTAAAAGATCATGTTTGTGGAAAAAATATGATTTTTTATTTTCACACCCGGGCGTTATAAACTTCTGTGAAGCCCTTGGGGGTTCAAAGTGCTCACCACACATTTAGAGAAGTTCCTTGGGGGGTCTAGTTTCCAAAATGGTGTCATTTGTGGGGGGTTTCCACTGTTTAGGCACATCAGGGGCTTTCCAAACGCGGCATGGCGCCCAATCCCAATTCCAGCCAAAAAAGTAAAATGGCCCTGCTTCCCTTCCGAGCTCTGCCATGCACCCAAATAGTGGTTTACCCCCACATGTGGGATATCAGTGTACTCAGGAGAAATTGCACAATAACTTTTAGGGTCCTGTTACCCTTGGGAAAATAAAAATTGGGGGTGAAAAGATCATTTTTGTGGAAAAAATTTGATTTTTTGATTTTACGACTGTACGTTATAAACTTCTGTGAAGCCCTGGGAGGTTCAAAGTTCTCACCACACATCTAGATAAGTTCCTTGGGGGGTCTAGTTTCCAAATTGGTGTTATTTGTGGGGGGTTTCCACTGTTTTGGCACATCAGGGGCTTTCCAAACACGACATGGCGCCCAATCTCAATTCCAGCCATAAAAGTCAAATGGTGCTGCTTCCCTTCCGAGCTCTGCCATGCGCCCAAATAGTGGTTTACCCCCACATATGGGGTATCAGCGTACTCAGGACAAATTGCACAATAACTTTTGGGGTCCTGTTACCCTTGGAAAAATAAAAATTGAGGGTGAAAAGATCATTTTTGTGGAAAAAATATGATTTTTTAATTGTAAGGCTGTACGTTATAAACTTCTGTGAAGCCCTTGGGGGTTCAAAGTTCTCACCACACATCTAGATAAGTTCCTTGGGGGGTCTAGTTTCCAAAATGGTGTTATTTGTTGGGGGTTTCCACTGTTTTGGCACATCTGGGGCTTTCCAAACGCGACATGGTGTACGATATAAATTCCAGCCAAAAAAGTCCAATGGCGCTGCTTTCCTTCCGAGCTCTGCCATGCGCCTAAATAGTCATTTACACTGACATATGGGGTATCAGCATACTCAGGACAAATTGCACAATAACTTTTGGGGTCCTGTTACCCTTGGAAAATTAAAAATTTGGGGTGAAAAGATCATTTTTGTGGAAAAAATATGATTTTTTAATTGTGCGGTTGTACGTTATAAACTTCTGTGAAGCCCTTGTGGGTTCAAAGTTCTCACCACATATCTAGATAAGTTCCTTGGGGGGTCTAGTTTCCAAAATGGGGTCACTTGTGGGGGGTTTCCACTGTTTAGGTACATCAGGGGCTCTCCAAACGCGACATGGCGTCCGATCTGAATTCCAGCCAATTTTGCATTGAAAAAGTCAAACGGCGCTCCTTCCCTTCTGAGCTCTGCCATGCACCGAAACAGTGTTTCCCCCCACATATCAGGTATCAGCGTAATCAGGACAAATTGCACAATAACTTTTGCAGTCCAATTTCTCCTGTTACCCTTGGTAAAATAAAAAAATTGGACCTGAAGTAATTTTTTTGTGAAGCACCTGAAGGGTTAATAAACTTCTTGAATATGGTTTTGAGCACCTTGAGGGGTGCAGTTTTTAGAATGGTGTCACTTTTGGGTATTTTCTATCATATAGACCCCTCAAAGTGACTTCAAATGTGATGTGGTCCGTAAAAATAAAATGGTGTTGCAAAAATGAGAAATTGCTGGTCAACTTTTAACTCTTACAACTTCCTAACAAAAAAAATTTTTGTTCCAAAATTGTGGTGATGTAAAGTAAACATGTGGGAAATGTTATTTATTAATTTTTTTGGGTGCCATATCTCTGTGATTTAAGGGCATAAAAATTCAAAGTTGGAAAATTGCTAAATTTTCAAAATTTTTGCCAAATTTCCATTTTTTTCACGAGTTATATGAATGAAATTTTACCACTAACATGAAGTACAATATGTCACGAGAAAACAATGTCAGAATCACCGGGATCCATGGAAGTGTTCCAGAGTTATTACCTCATAAAGGGACAGTGGTCAGAATTGTAAAAATTGGCCCAGTCATTAACATGCAAACCACCCTTGGGGGTAAAGGGGTTAAAATAAAAGAAAAATAGAGAAACAAAGAAACAAATAAATATATGTCATACGATGCACATTATTAAGAGAAAATATAACTGAGATACAGCATGTCAAAAAAACTCATCAATTATAATTTCAGATAGAGGAAATAATTTCCAAGCCAAAACTTCATTACATATTGGCTATAAGAGATACAAAGGTACAGTATATAGTATTATTAAGGAAAAGATGGTATAGACCAGAGTGCTCCTCAGGGCTCTGCTGTGTACTCCTGTGCCCGCGGGAAAAGACTACTTTGTACACCTCGTACACAGTTGGTTCCGCTCTGTACATCCCGTACACACATGGCTCCACTCCGTACACACGCGGCTCTGCTCCGTAAACCAAGTACACACACGACTCCACTCCGCATACTTCGTACACACACGGCTCCACTCCGTACACCTCATACACACGTGGCTCAGTACACCTCGTACATACGTGGCTCTGCTCCGTACACCTTGCACACACGGCTCTGCTCCGTACACCTTGTACACGCGTGGCTCCGCTCCGTACAGCTCATACACACACGGCTCCGCTCCCTACACGTCGTACACACACGGCTCCGCTCCCTACACGTCGTACACACACGGCTCCGCTCCCTACACCTCGTACACACGCGGCTCCGCTCCGTACACCTCGTACACACACGGCTCTGCTCCGTACACCTCGTACATACACGGCTCTGCTCCGTACACCTCGTACACACACGGCTCTGCTCCGTACACCTCGTACACACACGGCTCTGCTCCGTACACCTCGTACACACACGGCTCTGCTCCGTACACCTCGTACACACACGGCTCTGCTCCGTACACCTCGTACACACACGGCTCTGCTCCGTACACCTCGTACACACACGGCTCTGCTCCGTACACCTCGTACACACACGGCTCCGCTCCGTACACCTCGTACACACACGGCTCCGCTCCGTACACCTCGTACACACACGGCTCCGCTCCGTACACCTCGTACACACACGGCTCCGCTCCGTACACCTCGTACACACGTGGCTCCGCTCCGTACACCTCGTACACACGTGGCTCCGCTCCGTACACCTCGTACACACACGGCTCCGCTCCGTACACCTCGCACGCACACGGCTCCGCTCCGTACACCTCGTACACACGCGGCTCCGCTCCGTACACCTCGTACACACGCGGCTCCGCTCCGTACACCTCGTACACACACGGCTCCGCTCCGTACACCTCGTACACACGCGGCTCCGCTCCGTACACCTCGTACACACACGGCTCCGCTCCGTACACCTCGTACACACGCGGCTCCGCTCCGTACACCTCGTACGCACACGGCTCCGCTCCTTACACCTCGTACGCACACGGCTCCACTCCGTACACCTCGTACGCACACGGCTCCGCTCCGTACACCTCGTACACACACGGCTCCGCTCCTTACACCTCGTACGCACACGGCTCCGCTCCGTACACCTCGTACACACACGGCTCCGCTCCGTACACCTCGTACACACGCGGCTCCGCTCCGTACACCTCGTACGCACACGGCTCCGCTCCTTACACCTCGTACGCACACGGCTCCACTCCGTACACCTCGTACGCACACGGCTCCGCTCCGTACACCTCGTACGCACACGGCTCCGCTCCTTACACCTCGTACGCACACGGCTCCGCTCCGTACACCTCGTACACACGCGGCTCCGCTCCGTACACCTCGCACGCACACGGCTCCGCTCCTTACACCTCGTACGCACGCGGCTCCGCTCCGTACACCTCGCACGCACACGGCTCCGCTCCGTACACCTCGTACACACACGGCTCCGCTCCGTACACCTCGTACACACACGGCTCCGCTCCGTACACCTCGTACACACACGGCTCCGCTCCGTACACCTCGTACACACACGGCTCCGCTCCGTACACCTCGTACACACACGGCTCCGCTCCGTACACCTCGTACACACACGGCTCCACTCCGTACACCTCGTACACACGTGGCTCTGCTACATCCCCCCTGTAAACCCCTCCTGACCCCACACATAAACTTCCCCTCATCCAGCACCATGACAACCAGCACAGCAGAGTCCTGCATACACTGAGGCCCTGATCATGTGACCCCTGACTCCTCCCCTCCTGTGACGTCATCACAGGTCCTGTGCGCACAGAGCAGCCATATATGTGGAGTGCGGCTCTGCGGGTGGAGGTAGGTGCTGGAGATTCCCCATTACTTGGTGCGGGGGACATTAACCCCTTCAGCACTTAGGAGACTCTTTTGAGGTCTTTGTTGCCACTTTATAAGAATCATAACGTTTCTGTTCTGTTTCCTGTAATAGATACATACGACCCAACTCTGGGAGACAGGAAGGGAGGAAACGGATTGTTTTCATTAGGGATGAGCGAATAGCTACAGCAGTTACTGAATAATTGCATTGGGAACCCGGATACGTGGAGCTCCCGATAATCAGCTCCACCTATCCACCTATTCGCTCATCTCTAGTCTTCATAGTACAGGGCCCCATTCTGACCCCCCACACAAAGCATAATGTTGCCCAGAACCATCCTCCCCCCACATAGTAAGATACAACTAGTTGCCCCACACTATTCTACCACCCACCTCCTACTGTATAAATCCTCCCTTCCCCCATTCCTGGATCAGGTTCCCAGGTCTGGAATTGTGGAATAGGGCCGGTGCTATAGATGTATGAGGGGCTGTAATCTGCGGGACGAGCTGTACATGTAATGGAGACATTCTGGGGACAGATTATTCCAGAAGTAGACATTTTTATCTTTTTAGTGAATGTAACTGGATGTAAGTCTAGCTGTTCATTCATAAATATAACATCTCCTTATATGTTTCCCCTTATTATCTCCAGTAATTGTATTATTATATGGGATTGTTTATGATGTTACATCGGCTCATCTTCTTCTCATTCAGGTTCCTACAATTTTGGATCTTTTGAGTGGAGATCTTCTATATTGAGAGAACTTTTCTGATTTACCCATCAAGCAAGGACAATAACAAAACGATGGAGAGGATATTACACCTCACCCTAGAGATCCTCTCCAGGCTTACTGGAGAGGTGAGAGATTTTGATGACGTCACATTACATCATTCTTATCTATGGGAATAACAGATGGACAGAACTGGAGAGGTGAGGTCTCTGGAAATGTCTGTAGGGAGATTTATTAATGTGTCTCTCCATAACCAGGATTACACAGTAGTGAAGAAGACCTCTAGTGAGCGCTGTCAGGACCCTGTGTCTGAGGGATGGGGAAGACCCCTGAGCCCAATCACGGGGCCTCCACCTCACCCCCTGATACATGAGGACATCAATGACCAGAAGATCCTAGAACTTACTTACAAGATGATTGAGCTGCTGACTGGAGAGGTGACACTGCTGGGAATGTTGGGACATTATACAGTAGCACTATGAAGGGATCGGGGGATGACGGTATCATTGTATGTGTCAGGTTCCTATAAGGTGTCAGGATGTCACCGTCTATTTCTCCATGGAGGAGTGGGAGTATTTAGAAGGACACAAAGATCTGTACAAAGACATCATGATGGAGGTTCCCCAGCCTCTAACATCACCAGGTAATAGACAGGACTAAATACACATGGCCTAGAATTATCTGTATGTAAAGAATTAATTCAGTTCCTGTATGTGTTTCCTCCAGTTCTATCCAGTAAGAGGACAACACCAGAGAGATGTCCCTGTCCTCTTCTTCCACAGGACTGTAAACAAGAAGATCCCTATGTTCCTCGGGATCATCAGGTAGATGGAGAGAAGGTGATATGAGATCTCCTCTATGATGTGTAGACGGCTGTGAAGGTCTTGTGCTCAGTCTTGTTTTATCCACCCGTATTATGTTTTATACTTGCGTAATGAGAACGGTGGAGATGGCAGGATTAGAGCTGATCATAGATGTGTCTTCTCCATCTGTGACTTTTACAATATTTGTTTCAGGATGAAGATCTGACCCATATTAATACTACAAAGATATATGTGACGGGTGATGAGCAATGTGAAGAGGACATTCCTAGCTATGACTACCCAGGTGAGTAGTAACTGAATGATCTTTTAGTCACAATCGCATGATCACCATTTTGCCTCTAGATCACAATATTCCCTCCCCCAATATATATTCCAATAAAATATTCCAATATTTGTGAGGCTCTAGAGCTTCATCCTATAAGGTTTTCTCTCAGACTGTGATCTGTCATTGTCTTGGTGAATAAATGAATTTTTCTACATAACTTGCCATTTCCAAATGTATTGTAAGTAGAAATGTTCAAAATATAAAGTTGAAGGATATTTTATTAAAAAAAAATTGGTTTTATTTTTGGCAGACGACTGTACTAAGAGATCAGAGGAACAGCTGACATCTTCAATTTTTAAATCAGATGATCTTGAGACTCCACAGGATACAATTCAAGCGAATGCCATTACTCCAGATATACCATCATCCCTTCACAGCAAAGATTTATCATCTGATCCTTGGAAACAGGTCCTGTCTCCTGATTCATTTCCGATTACTAAGGAAAATCAAAGTCACAAAATAAGCATTGAAAAACAAACTGCTATTAAAGCAAAGAAGCAGTTTTCATGTTCAGAATATGGAAATAGTTTTCCCATCGAAATATCTTTTCTTAGACATCAAAAAATTCCCACAACGGAGAATAGATTTTCTTGTTACAAGTGTGGAAAATGTTTTATTCAGAAATCAGATCTTGTTAGGCATGAGAAAATTCACACAGGGGAGAAACCTTTTTCATGTTTAGAATGTGGGAATCATTTTAGCCAGAAATCAGATTTGGTGACACACCAGAGAACTCACACAGGAGAAAAGCCTTTTTCATGTTTAGAATGTGGGCAATGTTTTAACAATAAATCATTGATTGTAAAACATCAGAGAACTCACACAGGGGAGAAGCCATATTCATGTTTAGAATGTGGGAAATGTTTTGCAGATAAATCATCTCTTGTTTCACACCAGAGAACTCACACAGGAGAGAAGCCATATTTATGTTCAGAATGTGGGAAAAGTTTCTCAGATAAATCATTTTTTGTTAAACACCAGAGAATTCACACAGGACAGAAGCCATATTTATGTTCAGAATGTGGGAAATGTTTTAACCAGAAATCAGATTTGGTTAAACACCAGAGAACTCACACAGGAGAAAAGCCTTTTTCATGTTCTGAATGTGGGAAATGTTTTAACCAGAAATCAATTCTTGTTATTCATCAGAGAACTCACACAGGGGAGAAGCCTTTTTCATGTTTAGAATGTGGGAAATGTTTTGCAGATAAATCATTTTTTGTCAAACACCAGAGAACTCACACAGGAGAGAAGCCATATTTATGTTCAGAATGTGGGAAATGTTTTTCAGTTAAATCATTTTTTGTTAAACACCAGAGAACTCACACAGGAGAGAAGCCATATTTATGTTCAGAATGTGGGAAATGCTTTACCCAGAGATCAGATTTGGTTAAACACCAGAGAACTCACACAGGGGAGAAGCCTTTTTCATGTTCAGATTGTGGGAAATGTTTTGCACATAAATCATCTCTTGTTACACACAAGAGAACTCACAAATTATAAAACACACTTATAACAAGAAAAACATCTTGCTAATAAGTAAATGCCCATCATTCTTCTTCTTCTTGTCCATTTTCTTGTCTCTTTTTTTTCTGTTTTATTTCTCATTGGGAATTCCTGCTGTAAAACAGATAAATATATTGTCAATTTCTTAAATCATGTCAATTTGTCCCCATTTTTTTTTTTATTCATGTATATCTTGTGTTGTATCTTGTGGTGCTTTAGTGAACTCTTGACATTTTTGTCATGTGTTTCAATTGGCGCCCATATTAAAAAAAAACCTATGTAAACGCTACCCCTGCATTTTCTGTATACATGTGGTCCTCTCCTGATGAAGAAGTAACTTTTAACTTCGATATGCATCGAATAAACCACTACTTTCCAATCAAATCATATTTGGATCTATGTCTCAGTCTATTCAGTACTTCGAAAACTGTCCACAAATATCCTTTCACCTTGATGCTAAACGGTCACTTGCTGACCCGTGGATCTGCTACAGCTGATACCCACATTCTATGCCTTAACAACGGAATTGTCAGGTTAGTATAATCTAATAAAAACTATATTGTGTCTTATTGGATAAGACTCTATTTGCTTTGATTTTTACTACAGCCTCTTCAACGCATCATCAGTGTTCCTAATGAGGGAAGGAGGTTGTTGGACAAAATTTCATGATGCATGACCCAATCCATCCTCACTTCAATAAGGTGCATCGTCCTGTCCCCTTTGCAGAATAGCACCCCCAAGATATAATTCCCCCACCATGCTTCATGGTTGGGAAGATGTTCTTGGGGTTGTACTCATCCTTATTCTTCCTCCAATCATGGGAAGTGGAGTTGATATCAAAAAGTTCTATTTTGATCTAATCTTACCCCTGGCCTCCTCTGGATCATCCATATGGTCATTGGTGAACCTCAAACGGGCCTGTACATGTGCTGGTGTGAGCACTGGGACCTTGCGTGCCCTTCAGGATTTTAATCCATCACGGCGTAGTGTGTTACAAATAGTAATGTTTGAGACTGTGGTCCCAGCTCTCTTCAGGTCATTGACCAGGTCCTCCAGTGAAGTTTCTCATAATCATCCTTTCCCACAAAAGGTGCGATCTTGAATGGAGCCCCAGACCAAGGAAGATTGCCAGTCATCTTGTGTTTCTTCAATTTTCCAATAGTTGTTGCCTTCTCACCAAGCTACTTGCCTATTGTCCTCTAGCCCACCTCAGCCTTGTGCAGGTCTACAATTTTTATCCCTAGTGTCCTTAGATAGCTCTTTGGTCCTGGCCATGGTGAAGAAATTGGAGTGAGATTGATTGAGTGTGTGGACAGGAGTCTTTTACACAGGTAACCAGTTCAAACAGGTGCAATACAGTTAATGAGTGCAGGGTAGGAGGCTCCTTAGGCCGGAGTCACACTAACCTGCGCAAAATACGGTCCGTAGTTTACTTCCGTAATACGGATGAATGACCCCTAAATAGTGCTCCGTAGGTCATCCGTAAGCAAGGTGAGGTCGCGTATTTTGCGCATGTCTGCATCCGTATGTAATCCGTGTGGCATCCGTATGCAATCCGTATGGCGAGATTTTCGCGCAGCCTTGCAAAATGGACATTTAACGGTTTTGAGGCCTGCAAACAATTTAAATCATTAGCCTGCACCCTATTTAGACACTCAGAAACAGGTGGCTGCCTACATTCTGTCCATTTGTCACCTTGCTTTCACTAGGTGTGTTGGTGTTCTTTGTGCAGCATGGCAGAGGGTCTGAGATTCAATACAACTGAGCAGGTTCTCTTTACCTGGCTTTTGTCACGGCGCTTTTGGCAACCATATCCTGTGACAGTGGATCCGCGGAGGAGGAGACGCATGGGCGTCCATCCACTTTTGAGGCAACGACTCACAAGAGGTCATTTTCACCGCCTCTATTCTTCTCTGCGGGAGCATCCGGAGAAATTTTACCAGTACTGTCGCATGAGCATTTCCACATTTGATCGACTCTTGGAGACAGTGCGCCCTGGGATAACCTTTCAGGACACAAGGATGCTCAAAGCCATATCTGCAGAGGAGCGACTTCTACTCACAATACGGTATGTAATACACAACCACATTCTCTATGTTCATAATGTGTGTGCTAAATTATGTTTTTTGGCCTTCTTGGACAAAGTTTAATGCCCTCATCTTACTCCAAATATGTTTCAACTGACACACCAGAATGTTACATCTAATATGTCCTGCATATCACTTAGTCATTGTGCCACCAAATATGTGTGTGTTATTCTCTCTCAATTCCTACCATGTTTGGTCGGCATGTAACTGATTTTTTTTTACTTTAGCCATTCTAAACTTTATTATTTCTGTTGTTCTACAGCTTCCTGTCCACTGGCCTGTCTTATGCCGCCCTCCACCATGAGTTTCTCATTGGCAAGTCAACCATTTCAGGCATAGTGAGGTCTACATGTGCAGAAATCTGGACAAGACTTCATCAAGTGGTCATGCCCGAGCCCAGGATGGAAGACTGGTTAAGGATATCAAGGGACTTTGAGGAGGACTGCCAGTTTCCAAATTGTATTGGGGCCCTGGATGGCAAACATATCAAGGTGCGTAAGCCGCCGAACTCAGGCTGCCAATTCTTCAATTATAAACAATACTTTTCTGTTGTATTGTTGGCTCTGGTAGACCCTCAATACAAGTTTATAATTGTTGACATTGGGGCCTATGGAAGGACGGGAGACTCTAGAGTCTTCAATACTTCCATAATGGCTCGGCGGCTACGCACCAACCAGTTGGATCTACCACCACCACGCCAGCTACCAGGCTCCCTTATGTCCTTTTGGCAGATGAGGCCTTTCAGTTATCGCGCAATGTCATGAGGCCATATCGCCGGCGCAACCTTGACCACAGGCGCAGAATTTTTAACTTGCGCCTATCACGTGCTAGGCGACTGGTGGAGTGTTCCTTTGGGATTCTTGGTGCCAAATGGCGGGTACTCCAGTCTGCCATTCAGTTGAGTGAGCAAAATGTGAATGAAGTTGTGAAAGCCTGTGTTGTTCTGCATAACTTCACCAGGATACATGATTGTTCCTCCTCTGATGGTGTTGTGCGTAGGCCGGACAATGTGCGCAGGGTGAGACCACCTATGAACCCTCAACGTAGACCGCTCTCTGGCCTAAAAGTGCGTGATATTTTCACTAATTACTTTATCTCACCTGAGGGGGCAACTTCTTGGCAAGAGCATGCTGTGTCTATGTTATAATTTGTTTCTTTAATTGTGTCTAAATATATATTACTCAAGCCCTTATGATTCTATGAGTGTTTCATTGCATTGGTTGGTGTCTGTTAGTATGTTGTGAGGGATTGTGAAAAATCACACAGAGACGTTAACTAGAGTAGACAAATTTTTAGTTTTGCCTTTTTTTTTTTTTGTTTTGCTTAAAGGCAAACAGAATATTGCCAGAACTAAAATTTTGCAATGGGCAAAATGACCCTTTGTGCCTTCTTTAACTTGGTGTTAAATTAACATAACATAACAAAACACCAACAAAGATTAGGCAATAACAACATTGCTGCATGACTAGATGAAACTAGATTTGCAAACAAACGGTGAGCTCCATCACCAAAATAAAGGCTACAAGATAACACTCACATTTCCTCAGAATGTTTTCCAATCATAGAAAGATTCCACCATGACAGGCAAGGCTACCTCACAGCTTTCACACAGATATTACCTGTCTGTAGAACAGACAATATTTAACCATGCTATACTGGAAAGGATGAAAATACAAAACTCACTTGTTAAGACATAGAGAGAGCGTGATATTCTGAATGCTGGTCGCCTTGAATTTTTTTAATACAGATTGCTAACAAAAAAGGTGACTACTTAACTAAGGCGAGCACGCCTTTCCTAGGCGTTAGCAAGTGAGTAGTGTATTTTCATCCTTTCATTTTACAGTATAGCGCATTTAAATATTCTCTTTTCTACACACATGTAATATCTGTCTGAAAGGCGTGAGGTAGCGTTGCCTATCATGATGGATTGTTTCATATGTTTGGAAAACATTGTTTAAAAATGTGAATGTTAAATTATGTTCTAAATGTTGGTGATGGAGAACACCTGTTTTTTCATTTCTATTAGGAGCACCAGTTAAAACTCACTGGACATCTCCACCCATCAGAATCATAAATCCTCATAGGTTGGGGAAGGGGAACGTGGAAGAACAGCCTGTGGGTGCTGCTGGACATTGTGGCCAACATCGCCCTGTGTGGGGCCATACTGTTGCCCATGATGCTGGAATTGTCCTGCCTCCTGGGACTGTTGGGGATACTGGCCAGAGTAATGATGATGGTGATGGGCTTCTTGTTGGCTCTGGTAGGCACGTGGCTCATACCCACCAAGATAGCCAGATCGTCCCCAACCAGGTTGGGACCAGCCTCCAACACTGGGTGGGTACAAGTGGCCATATTGGTGGGGTTGGCTTGAGGAAGACATTTGGGGCTGCGGAATAGAAGGTTGGGTAGGGGGAGGAAGGGCTTGAGGTGTTGGCCCACGTACTAGGGGCTGTTCGGACCCTGCTTGAGCAAGCATCTGTGTGGATGGTCTCATGCGCATTAAATTTCGTGGTGAGAGCTGCCACCTCTCCAGAAATTCAAATACCTCATATGGGGTATTGGGGGGGGGTGCTTGCACCAAGCAGGACCTGAATACATCCCCTAATACGGAGCCGGACCTCACGGGTAAGGGCACGGAGATAAAGGGTGAGGCTACGTGCATAGGCCTCCTCCCCATCATCTGTAGTTACTCTAGACAAATAATTGAGCACCCCTGTGTCCACATTGGTCCTGCTGTCTTGAATAGTGACCTGGCGCCTTCTTCTTGTTCGCCGTGATATTAGAGCAGCCTGTGGGGAGGACCTGATCTGGGCAGTTGGGCTGCTGCTCAAGTTGCCCGGCTCTTCCAGGATGGGTGATGTGGCAGCAGCAGACCGTCCTGGTGGTGTTGTGTGTAGGCCAGCCATTGTGTTGTCTTGTGATGCCTCATCTTCAGCCATCCTTCTTGTAGGGGGAGAAGATGGGCCAGCCACCTCATCCCCTACAGGATCTATAATGGACTCTGCCTCTGAGGCCGTTCCTCGATCCGTAAGATTGGATTGAGTTCTGTTATGAAATAGAACAGAGGCAAAAATACATCAATATTTTTGTCCCTGTAAAGTATTTGTGTAATGTATTTGTGTAATGTGGTGTGAGGTATGTACTTACGGTCTCAGATCCAGAATTGGGGCGAGGAAGTTCAGCCGGTCATAGTATATATATTTTCTCTTCACATGCCCAGCATCCCCACTCCTGGACCGCTGCTGGCGTTCCCGGCGGAACTGGTCCTGATGCTTCGCCAGCGTTTCATCACATCTTCCACTGCAATGTGACAGGAAATATTTTCAAAATCACATATTTGAGAGGTCACATTTTCTAACAGTAGTCTAGGCATGGGGCCTTCTGGGGTGTGCGTTCTACCCATGGTGGCATATGTAATTGGGCCGATACACAGGGTCTCATTAGCTACACTTAAACTAATTTTATTGGCTAGGAGGATGAGGAGCTTGTGGCCTAAACCCAAATTATGGCTGTGTGAAGCCACGTGTCACATCCAAATGTAACGGCCTCATGAGGCTAATAAAACTACATGCACAGGAAGGGGGGTGCTGATTCTAGATTCATTTTTTAGCGCGCGCTAAGGTTAATGATGTTTTTATGGTTGCACTTACGAATTTTATGCTGCTCATCACGTGGTCTGTCACCAAAGTCATGGTACATCTGGCGACAGATGCGCCTCCATGACGCCTCCTTTCTTGTGCGGTTCGCATAGTTTGCATCGCGTGGGTCCCATATTTCTGGACGCTCCTGCACCAGCACAATGAGCATCTCAACATTAATATATGTGGACGCCATGCTGCTGCTGTACTCCGTGGAGGCGTACTTCCTGGATGTCTGGAGCGCTTTTTGAGCTCATTTGCATGTCTAGGCTTCCTGATGATGGATTGGCCCATTTCCTGTCACCAGCCAAAAGACCTGCGTATTGCTCGCAGGTCACATGTGTGGTCTGTGTGTAATCCGTATTTTTTGCGCACCCATTGACTTGCATTGGCGTACTATGGGCGTAGTACGCTGACAATCGCAGCATGCTGCGATTGGCACGGAGCGTAGGATACTGAGGAGAAATATACGCCTGGTGCGAGTGACCCCATAGAGAATCATTTGTCCGTGTCTAATGCGTGCTTTTAGCGCCTCTCACTCGCCCGTATTCCTCGCCAGTGTGACCCCAGCCTTACAGAAAAACTAACAGGTCTGTGAGAGCCAGAATTCTTGCTGGTTGGTTGGTGATCAAATACTTATTTCATGCAATAAAATAAAAATTAATTACATAAAAATCATACAATGTGATTTTCTGGTTTTTATTTTTAGATTCTGTCTCTCACAGGTGAAGTGTACCTACGATAAAAATTACAGACCTCTCCATTCTTTATAGGTGGGAAAAGTTTATCAATACTTATTTTCCCCACTGTATGTATAATATATATAATATACTGTAGATATACATACACACATATCGTAATTTTCAGACTATAAGACACATCCCAAGTTTAAAGGAGGAAAATGGGAAAAAATTTTTTAGCCTGTCTCCAGGACCAGGCATGTAAGGGGTCACATGTACCTTACTGAGGGGGCGGCATTGGCGGAGAATGGTCACATCTATGTGATTTGACAGCAGGAGTGGGGCTATACTGCGGGCTCTGAGCTGGCAGGAGGGAGTGTCCCTGCTGCGCACATTGACCTCCCGGTGGTCCTCAGTAAAATTTTGCTGGAGGCCGCGAATGCAAGATTGAGATCTCAGCAAGTACAGTAATTGAGCTGAGATCTAAATTTGTGCATGTGCCAACACCAGCGCCATTTTCTTTAAGCCAGGGTCGGATTAGGACTAGAATTCAGCCCTGGCATTTGAAGGTGCACAGGCCCACTTGTCATATGGTGAGCTTGTAATATGTTTGTGTACCTGAATTTTACAAGAAGTGAGCTGCGTGTAACACGACAATTTAACATATAGTCACAGCTGTGCCCAGTATTAAAGCTCAGTCATATTTATTGCTCTTAAACGCAGGATCGGTCAAAGTTGCCATTTTACATACAGAACTGGGTCTCATAGATAATGAAGATGATGCTGTGGTCTCCATAGTGCTGCGGCAGCCTCTTCAGTTGACTTACAATTGACTTCCTTCTAGTGGAATCGTTCACTTTTACTGTCTTTTCCATCTGGCCTAAACCAACATGACAACTTCTACAACCAGGACTCTTCTGCAGAGATTACAACAAAGACATATCTGACTTCTCACATTTCCAGCACCTTCCCCATCTATCCCCAACCTGCACAAACCCCTCATCCTGTTGATACCCAATACTGAGCCGCTGCTGCCGTATGTGTCCCTATTACTGCACCTGCTGTTAGGCACAATAACAGCTATCCTCTAACTGCCCCACATAGTAATGCCACCACTGTTCCCCTTACATAGAAATAATGCCTCCTTTGTGCCCTCTAGAAAATATTAATGCACTGTGTAAATGCCAACGAAAATACTATTCACATTTTTCCCCTACAAACTAATAACGCCCAGCAAGCACACGATGGCCATAGTACTCTGAGTGCCCCTATAACAATTATGCCTCTTAAGTGCCCACTTAACATCTACTAATGTCCCCTGAGTCCCCAATGTACAACTCCTCTATATACATTATGATGGGCAAACTGCTCCCCTATATACAGTATAATCACCCACAGCTCCTCTATACACAACATGATGTTCCCACAACTGCTCTCTACACAGCTTTATGGGCCCACAGCTCCATTATACACAGTATGATGGTCCCACATCTTCGCTATACACAGCTTGATGGTCCCACATCTCCACTATACACAGTATGGTGGTCACACAGCTTCCAATACACAGTATGGTGGTCCCACAGCTTCCCAATACACAATATGGTGGTCCCACAGCTCCCCTATACACAGTATAATGGACCCACACCTCCCATACGCACAGTATAATGGGCCCACAGTTCACTTATACACAGTGTGATGGGCACCCAGCTCTCCTATAAACAGTATATTGGGCCCACAGCTCCCCAATACACTGCACGGTGGGCCCACAGCTCCATTATACACAGTACGGTGGTCCCACAGCTCCATTATACACAATATGATGGTCCCACATCTCCACTATACACAGTATGATGGGCCCACAGCTCCTTTATACATAGTATGATGGGTCCACAGCTTCCCTATGCACAGTATGATGGGCCCACAGCTCCCCAATAAACAGTGTGATGGACCCACAGCTCCATTATACACAGTACGGTGGTTCCACAGCTCCATTATGCACAATATGATGGTCTCACATCTCTGCTATACACAGTATGTTGGTCCGACAGCTCTCCAATACACAGTATGGTGGGCCTACAGATCCCAATGCACAGTGTGGTGGGCCCACAGCTTCCCAATACAGTATGGTGGGCCTACAGTTCCTCAATACACAGTATTGTGGTCCCACTGCTTTGCAATGCAAAGTATGGTGGACGCTCAGCTCCCCTATACACAATACAGTTGTGGCCAAAAGTATTGACACCCCTGCAATTTTGTCAGATAATACTCAGTTTCTTCCTGAAAATTATTGCAAACACAAATTCTTTGTTATTATTCTCTTCATTTAATTTGTCTTAAATGAAAAAACACAAAAAGAATTATCCTAAAGCCAAATTGGATATAATTCCACACCAAACATAAAAAAGAGGGTGGACAAAAGTATTTGCACTGTTCGAAAAATCATGTGATCCTTCTCTAATTTGTGTAATTAACAGCACCTGTAACTTACCTGTGGCACCTAACAGGTGTTGGCAATAACTAAATCACACTTGCAGCCAGTTGACATGAATTAAAGTTGGCTCAACCTCTGTCCTGTGTCCTTGTGCGTACCACATTGAGCATGGAGAAAAGAAAGAAGACCAAAGAACTGTCTGAGGACTTGAGAAACCAAATTGTGAGGAAGCATGAGCAATCTCAAGGCTACAAGTCCATCTCCAAAGACCAGAATGTTCCTGTGTCTACCGTGCGCAGTAGGGTGACCGGATCTCATATGGGGGGGGGAAAAATGTCGGAATCTTGTTCATCTGGACCCCACAAAACGATTCCCCTTTCCAGATATTGAGATAGCCAAAATTTCAGCTCGATCAAACGACGTTAACCCGTGCCGCTCGTCGCTCAAAGTTTGAAAAAATCCAAATTGAGGTATTTTAAGATTTAGGTATTTTGCATAGTCTGTTAGACTATAAAGAATGTGACAACAACATTGCAGAAATAGCCCTGACCAAATTTTCAAACCATTTGTGGTATTTGAATGCAGAGTTGTTGGGATTATCGTTTTTTGATCCCACCATTACAGACAATGAAAAGTTGTTAATGGCTAATAAATTGCTCAGTAGCACAGATGAACCATCAGAGCACGCTAACCTACATGAGTTGATAATTTTACATAGTTATCTAATCTATTCAAGAGCTTTTGTTAAAGTAGTTTTTGAAACGTCAGAATATAATGCTCGGCATTTGCTTACAACTTGCAGGACATATTGCTTTTGTTCTTCATCTTTTGTCAGAAGGTCGTTAAAGTCGGTTACTTCCTACCTCTTTTAATTTTTCTTTCCTAACTTTTGGCTTTACAACCCTAGCGTGCTCTGATGGTTCATCTGTGCTACTGAGCAATTTATTAGCCATTAACAACTTTTCATTGTCTGTAATGGTGGGATCAAAAAACGATAATCCCACCAACTCTGAATTCAAATACCACAAATGGTTCGAAAATTTGGTCAGGGCTATTTCTGCAATGTTGTTGTCACATTCTTTATAGTCTAACAGACTATGCAAAATACCTAAATCTTAAAATACCTCAATTTGGATTTTTTCAAACTTTGAGCGACGAGCGGCACGGGTTAACGTCGTTTGATCGAGCTGAAATTTTGGCTATCTCAATATCTGGAAAGGGGAATCGTTTTGTGGGGTCCAGACGGACAAAATTGCGACATCGATTTTTTGCGATCACCCTAGTGCGCAGTGTCATCAGGAAGTTTAAAGCCCATGGCACTGTGGCTAACCTCCCTAGATGTGGACGGAAAAGGAAAATTGACAAGAGATTTCAACGCAAGATTGTGCGGATGTTGGATAAAGAACCTCAACTAATATCCAAACAAGTTCAAGCTGCCCTGCAGTCCGAGGGTACAACAGTGTCAACCCGTACTATCCGTCGGCGTCTGAATGAAAAGGGACTGTATGGTAGGAGACCCCACTTCTTACCCCGAGACATAAAAAAGCCAGGCTGGAGTTTGCCAAAACTTACCTGAAAAAGCCTAAAACGTTTTGGAAGAATGTTCTCTGGTCAGATGAGACAAAAGTAGAGCTTTTTGGGAAAAGGCATCAACATAGAGTTTACAGGAGAAAAAAAGAGGCATTCAAAGAAAAAAAACACGGTCCCTACAGTCAAACATGGCGGAGGTTCCCTGATGTTTTGGGGTTGCTTTGCTGCCTCTGGCACTGGACTGCTTGATTGTGTGCATGGCATTATTCTGAAGACTACCAACAAATTTTGCAGCATAATGTAGGGCCCAGTGTGAGAAAGCTGGGTCTCCCTCAGAGGTCATGGGTCTTCCAGCAGGACAATGACCCAAAACACACTTCAAAAAGCACTAGAAAATGGTTTGAGAGAAAGCACTGGAGACTTCTAAGGTGGCCAGCAATGAGTCCAGACCTGAATCCCATAGAACACCTGTGGAGAGATCTAAAAATGGCAGTTTGGAGAAGGCACCCTTCTAATATCAGGGACCTGGAGCAGTTTGCCAAAGAAGAATGGTTTAAAATTCCAGCAGAGCATTGTAAGAAACTCATTGATGGTTACCGGAAGCGGTTGGTCGCAGTTATTTTGGCTAAAGGTTGTGCAACCAAGTTTTAGGCTGAGGGTGCCAATACTTTTGTCTGGCCCATTTTTGGAGTTTTGTGTGAAATGATCAATGTTTTGCTTCATTCTCTTTTGTGGTTTTTCATTTAAGACAAATTAAATGAAGATAATAATACCAAAGAATTTGTGATTGCAATCATTTTCAGGAAGAAACTGAGTATTATCTGACAAAATTGCATTTGTGTCAATACTTTTGGCCATAACTGTATATTGGGCCCACAGCTCTGCTATACAGAGTATGAAGAGCCCACAGCTCCCCTACACATAGCATAATGTTCCCACTGCTCCCACAAAATACTGATTAATCCCAAAGTAGCCCTCAGACTGTATAATGGCCCCACATTAGTCCCCAAACTGTATAACGGTCCCCAAATTAGTCCCCAAGCTGTATAATGGCCCCTGCATTAGCACACCATTGTTTTTCTTGTGAAGTTCTCAATAAGTTTGTTGTGTCACATGACCCTCTTCCCATTGAAAAAAATAAAGTTGGATCCAAAATGGCCAACTTCAAAATGGCTGCCATGGTCACCACTCATCTTGAAAAGTTTTCCTCCTCCCATATACTAATGTGCCACAAACAGGAAGTTGATGTCACCAACCATTCCCATTTTATTTAGGTGTATCCATATAAATGGCCCACCCTGTACTATGATTTATGCACTGACTGATCACTCCTGGACGGGGCTACAGGCCATACATGATATAATATATAGTGGCTCTATATATTATATGCAGTGTATGATGTCCTGCAGTCAGGCTCAGGAGCAGTCAGCCTATGATCCTATATACAGCTGCCTGATGTGGGACTGTGAGTTATTGCTGCAGCTTGAACTTACACAGATCGGGCGACGCTAGAGCCTATGACTCCACTGATAGCACGACCTGATCTGTGTCAAGTTTCAAGCTGGGCAATCAGAGGCGTAGCTAGGGTTTTGGTTCGGGGGGAAGGCGAAACTTCTGAGTGGGCCCCTAACCAGGTAACCTTGATTACAACTGGGTGACGCACCCTAATAGTGGATGTAGGAGAACCTCAGCAGATGACCGCGCTGTTGCTAAAAAAAGCAACATAAATATTACCGCCATATGGTCAGTGGTAGATACCAGTCCTACAGAACATAAAAGAGATCACAGCACAGTTATAGATGGCGACTTACAGAAGACGTTCTTTCTGATGGAATTGTTCACTTTTCCCTTCTTTTTCATCTGGCACAGACCGACATGACACCTTCTTCCAGTCAGGACTCGTCTGCAGAGATTACAACAAAGATACATTTCACTTCTTATATTTCCAGGCCCATCACCATCTATTCCCAACCTGCAGAAACTCCTTATCCTGCTGATACCCCAATACTGAGCCACTGACACCATGTGTCCCTATTACTGCATCTGCTTTGTGGAACGTTGTGCCTCTAGATGGTAAAACAAACTTCCAGAATATAGTAATGTCTTGTGCAAGTGCCCTAGAAAACAGTGTCCACATTTTGCCCCCTAGAAACCTAGAAAGTAATAATACCCTGTGTGCCCCTTTGACAGTCACAGTAACCTGAATCTTCCTATAACAATAAGTGCCCACTTTACATTATTAAATGTCACGGGTTTCCCCCTGTACAGCTCCGTTATACACAGTATAATGACTCCTCACTGTATAGTACCACCCACACAGTATACTGACCGCTTACCAGCCTCCAAACTGTTTAATGGCTCCAAAACTGTATGATGGCCCCCTCACTGTAATCTCTACACTGTATGATGACCCCTAGATAGCCTCTATATACTACAATGCACCAGATAGTTCTCAATATAGTATAATGAACTCCTCGTAGGCCTCTATAGTATAATGTACTCCCCATAGGCCTCCATATACTGTAGTATAATGCATTCACCTTGGGCAGACTCTATATAGTATAATGCACTCCCCATAGGCAGACTCTATTTAGTATAATGCACTCCCCATAGGCAGACTATAGTATAATGCACTCCCTAAGGCAGACTCTATAGTATAATGCACCCCGCCATAGGCAGACACTATAGTATAATGCACCCCCCATAGGCAGATTCTATAGAATAATGCACCCACCACAGGCAGACTCTATAGCATATTGTATCTACCATAGGCCTACTCTATAGAATAATGCACCCACCACAGGCAGACTCTATAGTATTGTCAAGGAGAAACAAAGAGTCCAAAAATTACCACACTATATACAAAGATAATATTTATTGAAAAAATATTGAAAGAATCAATTTTGTATTATTCATCACATTAAAGGGATCAGTATATGGGTTTTCATCATATATGATATGACTAAATCCATGGGTATAATGAATGACCAATGGATACAGGCAGGGATACAAAAGTTACAATACAGAGTTAACAGGTATTGCAAGCAAATAGCCATAGATATCCCCAATGTTGGGTGCATATACATTTAAATATAGTGAACATGTGAACAATACATCAATGCCTAAGATCCATCAATCACTATACCACTCTGTGCAAACAGTTGTAAAGAATACATAATAAGGTAATCAAAAACAAGAAATAATTACCTATAGGTGTGAGAATCCCGCATGGACCCAGGTCACATACCCCGACGCGCAAAAGCAGGAGGTCCACGCTGCGATTGCTAAGCGGGATGATGTAGGTGTAGGGCCTCCTGACATAGTTTTGAGAGACCAGTTAGTGGCAGGCTTTAGGGAAGCACTGCTTAAACAGTCTGCGGGAGTGCTTGCAAGTTAATCCACGTATGTCCTTCTTGGAGGTTGGGGCAGAGGCGGACGCACGCGAGCAAGAGCAGGGAGTGACAGCCCCAGCAGGAAAGGTCCGGACCGGGGAGGTATCTGCTGTGCTGGCAATTGAACCAAGTTGGGGGAGCGAAATCCGGAAGGAAATCCAGGAAATGCAAGAAGAATGGTCCGACTTAAAGAAGAAACCTCTCCTAGACCCGGATCCCCCCAGAGCTCGAATTAATCCAATGCCTCGCCAGGAAAGGAGACAACCTCGCAAGGGAGGACTGCCAATTTGCTTTGCTTGTGGAGACATTGGACATTTTGCCCACGGATGCGCATGCCGGGGGAGATCTAACTGCCACCCGTTAAACTAGCGGGCTCCACGGCTGGGGGACACCGCCCGGAGCCTAAGCAGTCAAGGAGAAAAGGAAGTCCCACAAGTTTAGTGTCTCTAAGTCCTCTTGTATGGGCTGAAATGGATGGTCGGGCCATCTGCTGTTTAGTTGATACCAGGTCTCAAGTGACTACTATGCCCGAGACTTATTTCAGATGCCATTTTCCACAGGCGATGTGGCCTGAATAGGGCCCAATAATTAAATTGACGGCGGCTAGTCATTTGCCCATCCCGGTCACAAGGGTGGTCTGGATGCAAATTACCATGTGTGGCAAAGATGTGGGCTGGAAGGGAGTCACGTTAACCACCGGGGATCCAGGCGATGGTCCCACTGTGACTTTAGGAATGAACGTGTTGAAAGAACTCTGGAGCATCTTGGTCATAGGGGTCCACAGATGTGTTCTTAAATCGATGGGGCCCTCACACCCCCCAGAGAAAGGTGTTTCAGCAGTTGATACGGGTGGCTCAAGACTAAGAGACATCGAGTGAAGGAAAGACATTGGGGAAGGTGATCGTTCCAGCCACTGCAAACTTCGTCCTACCCCCAGGTCAGACTGTGCTCACTTTACCCAGCTGAGCCTGCATCCCTCTTGAGGGAGTGGAAGTTCAGGTAAAGCCCGCTTTAATGGAACAACTACCTCCAGGGCTCCTCATTGCACGGACGTTAGCCACAGTTCACGATGGTAATGTGCTGGTGCGATGTGTCAACCTAGGAGAGGTCTTACGCTCCCGCCCAAAAGTGAAGTAATGGGTACGCCAGAAGAGTTGATACTACCAGAGGCCATCCAATTGACGTTGGCGATGTCCCCTGAACCACCCCCTAACCACCTTAAGGAAGGATAACAACAATAAACTTGGCACTCAATTCGTGAAAAAGAAGAATTTATTTTGCATCCATACATAATTGCCGTTATTAAACTTTTTCGGCCCGCCATTGGACCTTCATCAGAATAGTATGTAAATCGGTTCTAGAACATACATAAAGTAAAAGAAACATGAAATCTAATTATATGTCATATAATGCTTGCATACAAAAAGATTTAAACATAACATGATTATTTTATGTCAAGAGAGTAGACAACTAGAGTGTGACAATGGCCATGGAAACCATATCCTAGCGAGAGCATCATACTGTGTGAGATACAAGAGTTCACATGAAATATCCATTTGTATATTGTAGCATTAAGGAAAAATGGAGCAGTGTTGAAAAGTGTGAAAAATGTGAAAAAAGTGAAAAAACAGGGCTCAATAAATATATATGTGCGTCCATAGTGGTACTGTTTAGGAAAGGAGGTCCTTGGGCACCTGCTTTCCACCTGGGATGTAAACAGCTTATATACAACCATCGCACATGAGAAAGGGATGAGAGCTATAAATAGACTATTGATTTGGAGCCGGCATTGATATGAAGATTAGACATTTTTGCTCAGATCTATTGGGATTGGTCCTTAAGGAAAATTACTTTATGTTTCAGGACACCTTTTACATTCAACAACAGGGCACCGCGATGGGCTCTAATGTAGCCCCCTTATGCACTTGCCTATATGGCAGCTTTTGAGGAGGAATTCCTATAAACTCATCCTCTGTTCCAACAGCATTCTGTAATCTGGCGCACATTTATCGATGATATATTTTGTGTTTGGAATGGCCCCATTGAATCGCTTCTACAGTTTGACGACTATATTAACAATATTTGGCCCGAATTAAAATTTTCATTACAGTACAATATGGAGAATATAAGTTTCTTGAGCACGATGGTTTGTAAAAACAAGGAAGGTGAGCTTTCTATTGATCTATTTACTAAACCAATGGACAGAAATAGTCTTTTGCACTACAACAGTTTTCATCCCCTCGCAGTTAAAAATTCCATCCCCAGATCCCAGTTCAGAGGGTTGAGAGAATAATCTCAGATGAGAATATGAAAAAACAGAGAATGGGAGATCCAGTAGCGGACCAAAAACATTTAATAACAGCAGTTTTGTCTGAATGCAAAATAAATGGAACCTTCTTTTTTCACGAATAGAGTGCCAAGTTTATTGTTATTATCTGTACGACGGGCCGGATACCCTACTTGAGCACTTATTTCAAAGCATTATATGAGTGCCGTGTTTTTTTTTTTTCAATAGTTTTTTATTAAGGATTTTTGGAAATAACAGGTATAACAAAGGGGGGGTAGATTAACAGGTTCATCATAAGTACAATAAAGCGTACAGTATTGATACATTGAAAAATAATATAACAAAAAATACACTGAAGTAATGAACCAGGGAATGAGAGAGGATAAACTGAAAATGTTGAAACTTTCCTCTCGGCTGGGGTAGGGGAAAGAACAGGGATATCAAAACAGTAAGTTAACAAAGGGGGAGAAAAAAAAATATATGGAAGGGTATACTCTCCAAGTGTAAAAATCTATAGGAATCCACCAAGTAAATTGGCTAATTCAAAACTCCACAGACTATCAGATCGTTTCCCTCAATGGTGGAAGGTGTACTTGCTATACATAGATTTGTTAAATACAGAATAATTTTTTTACGTCAGGTCACGCGCTCCATCTTTGTTGAGTTTTATCCTTTTTAGAAATGTCCCATGATAGAATTAGTTCATGTGAACAGAATGAGTCCATTCTCCACCAAATGTCATCCAGTGATGGGATTGATTATGATTTCCAATTGGAGGCGAGGGCTTGTCTTGCGGCAGTAAGTACAAAAGAACAGAGCCATCTATTAGCATAAGGAAGATCAGTGATGCCTATGTTTAATAAAGCTAATGCAGGGCTCATTGGAACTGCGAATCCAGTACAAGCTGATAGTATCTGAAATATATCATCCCAAAAGGGTTTTAATTTACAAGACCACCAAGAGTGTAAAAGCGTGCCTATTTCGCCACAGTTTTTCCAACAAAGAGAGGAAGTTCCTTGAAAGAAATGGGCTATACGATTAGGGGGGAGGTACCAGTCAAGTTGAATTTTTTTTTGCAGTTTCCATGTGGTTAATACATGATGAGCTTTTAAGGGGCCAGGATATGGCTAAGTGCCATTGTTCTTGGGTAAAGGAAGTGCCTAGGTCATTTTCCCATTTGACCATGGATTGAAGCTTATCATTTGTGGGAGAGTTAAGATAATTATAGGCGACTGAGACCCCTCTAGAAAATCCTTTTTTCCCCAGGATAAAATGTTGGATTGAAGACGGGGCTACTTGGGAAAAAAGTCTACATGGATTAGGACCTGTACTGTCGCAGATGAAGGATGGGAAAGAGTGATTGATTGCTCATGTGAGCCGGTGCCTCCATGACTCTGAACGAAACCCGGATAATTACAGCTCCTTCAAGCTGGATCTGCTGGTCCTAGTGAAGGCAATGACCGAGAAATTCACTGAGTACCTGTCAGGATCTGAATTCTTGGTACGTACCGATAAAAATCCTCTGGCCCAACTGGAGAATGCAAAACTGGGGGCTCTGGAGCAGAGATGGGTGGTCCGTATGGTGAAGTACCGATACAGGATCACATATCGGAGGGGAGCTGAGAATACTCATGTTGACGCTCTATCCAGAGTGAATAATGAGTGACCTGGGCGTAATTGGGACGAAGAGCTGGAGGCCAAGAGATCCCTGGGTTTCGGAACCCTGCCAGGGCATTGGCGGCAACGCAGGGACAGATCGGGGAGGCGCCCGGGAAACACCCCACGGGGACGGCCCTGCGATGATTGGGTCTGGCTGCAGCAAGAGGATGGGGAACTCGCTCAGTTGAGGCGATGGGTGGTGTTGATAAAACTTTGAAGTCGAGAAGAGAGGGAGGCCCTGTACCTGGGAACCTTGCAGATCCTCCAGCAGTGATAGAGGCTCCAATTGGAAGACGGCTTTTTGTACCAGAAGATGCAGCTAGCACGAGAGCTGGGAGTCACCTGACAAGTGGTGCTTCTCGAAAAACTGATCAGTGAGGTGGCCACCAAAGCTCATGTGAGGGGGGCCCACTTTGGCCCGGAGAAGACATTCCAGTGGCTGCAGAAGTTGGTCTACCGTCCTCGGCTAAAGATGGCAGTAAATGACGCTTGTCACCGATGTAGGAATTGTGAACTGGCCAAACCTCCAGAGCAGAGGGCCCCAACGCAGACCATCATGACTTCTGCTACCCTAGAGGTATTGATGATCGACTACTTGACTGTGGGTCCAACTCACCTAGGATATGAACACTGGTGATGACCGATCATTTTACCAAATTTGCTGTGGTAACTCCGACTCGGGATCAGACTGCTGAATTGGCGACACAGGCCATTTGTAGAGACTTTATCCTAGTATACGGTTGTCCAAAGAGAATCCATTCTGACCAAGGCACCTGTTTCCAAAAAAAGGTAATGGAAGAATTGCATCGCATGCACTAGATTGAGAAATCCAGAACGCTGCCCTACCATTCACAAGGAAATGGAGCTTGTGAGCGTTTCAATCGGACGCTGATTCAGATGCTGAGGACGCTAGAGGAAGACCGGAAAGTCCGTTGACCTGAGTATGTGGCTAAATTAGTTTGGGTGTGCAATAACCGAGTACATGGCACAACTGGATACACGCCATACACCCTGCTGTTCGGCCGAAAATGGCGTGAGATCACTGAGCTGGAATTGGACACTGAGAACTACACTTGGACGGGGGTGTCCACTTGGGTCCGTGAACATCGACACCGTTTACAGACTTTGCATCGATTGGTACAGACCAAGTTTCGGGAGCTTGAACACCATGAGACGACACCCCTACGAGTAACAGCTCTCAAGGCCGGAGACCGAGTACTGATTTGAGACAAGCGACCTCGGGGCAAGTTGGAATATCGGTGGGAGAAGACCCCGTACTGGGTGAAATGCCGGATTGTATCCAAAGGTTCTGTCTAGGAGATTCAACCTGAAGGGGAAGAAGATGCCCTCATTAGATAGAGTGGTCCATCGAAATATGCTACGCCCTTGTTTGTCACAAGACCCCGACCACTTGGAGAGCAAAACATCCCTAAGGCAGTCCCTCCTACAGTTGTCGACTGTGAAGAATTCTCTGGCCCGCCACTTATCAACCCAGAAGAGGCACAGGAGCCTGAGCCTCCCGAGTTGACTGCTCCATTGAACCTGGGCGCGTCCCCGCCCTCAACCTGACTCCACTACCCAACCTGACTCCACTACTCAACCAGATTTATGCCGCACAGAACGGACCACAGCTGGAGTGCCAACCAACCGTTACGAACAAGACCAATTTAATTGGCAACGAATCACCCAAGAGATAGAGGATTGTCAACATTTACTACAGGAACTCTCGCCCGTGGAATGGTGAGCTAAAGGAGAGGGGGAGTGTGAGGAGAACAGGGCTGTGGGTACCTGTCTTGTTCCGGGTCCGGAACTGTCAGGGCTGTCTCCTCTGTTGTCCGGGGGAAAGAGTAAGAGACCAGACAGACCGCTGCACTCAGAAGCAGGGGGCGTGGCTAGACGGTCACAGCCACAGCGCACGTGGAAAGTCAGTCTTGGCGGGAGCAGGCAGAGCGCAGCACAGAGAAAGGTGTGCTCCATCCCTTGAGCTACGGGAATGTGCCGGCCTGCGCCCTGGGACTCCCGTCGACAGCAGCGGGGACTACAGAGGGTAAAGCGCAGTATACCCAGTAGCTAGTAGAGAGGGGGTGCTGTGTGTGCCGCAACCGTGAGTACAGTGCACGTGCCTCAGAGGGAGAACCGGGTGCCGGATTGACGACTGTGGCCCACTTTACTGGCATATTCCTGCTCGCCCACGGTGAACCCCGAAGGTATCGCAAATGGACCGCCCGCCAGGGCAGTGGGGTTACTTAGTACCAGGCCGATGTCTCAGAGGGACGTGTCACGGTGGCGGTGACCCGGTCCGTGGCCCTGGGCGTCCATGCAAAAGGGGTGAAATGTGGCTGAATAAAGTTTATAGGTGGATGATACATGATGCCAAATGTGGTGCTCGGCAATGAAGGGGTTAAGCTGACGCTGCAGGCAGATCCTCTGGGACAGATGATATAAGGCAGCAAGATGTAATCGCTCCTCACAGGTAGAGCTGTAGTCCCAGGGCAGTGGTAATAGGTGTTGAGGAAGAGGGTGTAGTGTTAGGCACAGAGATGTAGCAGTGCTGAATGGGTTGCAGGAAGAAGGCAATGACACAACAGGGTGCAGTTTCCTTTACCTTTACTTTGCTTTGTAAGTGCAGTCCAGGATCCAGATTACAGATCGAACAGGTGTTGATAATCCTGGAAGCAATTTAGGAATCTCTCTATGCAGATGGATTGTGTAATCTCCTTCCTAGTGCTTGTCTGAGGTACATGCAGTTCTGAGTTACACTGAAGTTCCTCTTGCTTGCTCTCTTTTAGAACTCCCCTAATATGGCAGACAGCCGTAGCCTCCTCTTTCTCTGGCTCACCCTCGTTGCTGCTGTGCCTCCGAGTCTTGGTCTCCGGACCAAGACAGCACTCCATTAGCCGTTGAAATGTCCCTGGGGCGGTGCAGAGCCCGAACGGCATGTACTGTAGTTGAACTCGCAGAGGCCCATTGGTGTGGTAAACGCTGTTTGCTGCTTGTCTGCCTCTGCCACGGGAACCTGCCAATACCCACTAGTGAGATCTAAGGTGGAAAAATAGCAGTTTTAAGTGCAGCTAATGACTCTTCAATTCTGGGTAATGGGTAGGCATCCTTATGTGTAATGCTGTCAATTTTTCTGTAATCAACACACATTCTCATGGTACCATCTTTCTTTTTCACAAGACTATTGGGGCTGCCCAGGGGCTACAACTATCTCTGATCACCCCAGCTTCCTTCATTTCCCTCAACATACTTTTGGCACATTGATATTGTGTTGGGGGTATAGGCCGGTACTTTTCTTTAATGGGCAGATGATCTCCAGTGGGGATATGGTGTTAAACCCCTTTTGCCTTCCCAAAGTCTAGAGGGTGTTTGCTGAATACCCGCTCATACTCCTGAGCCACTCGGTGAACCCCATTCTTTTGGTATGAAGGGGCGGAGTCAGTTCCCACATGCAGCTGCTGACACCACTCCTCCAGCTGCTTTACAGAGCCATTGTCCCCTTCCTGGTCGGATGAGACCAAGGGCTCTGCTGCCTGTATTGCGTTGTTACTGACAGTAAACAGCTTAGCAACTGTGGCATACCGAGGTATTGTGGCCTCCTCCTCCCCACAATTCAAGAGGCATACAGGTAATCTCCCTTTGCCGACATCAACTACCCCTCTGGCTGTCAGGACAGTGGGCCGGCTATCAGAGTACACTGGCTTTACCAATGCTTGGTAATCTTTTCCTATGGCTGCCCGACACCAAATTAACATTTCACATTGGAGTAACCTTTGACTCTGCCCTGTCCTTCAAACCGCACATCCAAGCTCTTTCTACCTCCTGTCGCCTCCAGCTCAAAAATATTTCCAGAATCCTTCCTTTCCTCAACCCTCAATCTACTAAAATTCTTGTGCATGCCCTCATCATCTCCCGCCTCGACTACTGCAACATCCTTTTCTGTGGTCTCCCTGCTAACACCCTCGCACCTCTCCAGTCCATCCTTAACTCTGCTGCCCGACTAAATCATCTCTCTCCTCGCTACTCCTCCGCTTCTCCCCTCTGCAAATCTCTTCACTGGCTCTCATTCCCTCAGCGCATCCAATTCAAATTACTAATACTGACCTACAAGGCCATCTATAACCTGTCTCCCCCATATGTCTCTGAACTAATCTCCCGATACCTTCCCTCACATAATCTCCGGTCCTCCCAAGACCTCCTCTCCTCCACACTTATTCGCTCCTCACCCAACCTCCAAGACTTCTCCCGAACTGCCCCTATTCACAACAGGGTGCAGTTTCCTTTACCTTTAGGGTGTGTGCACACGCTGCGGATTCTGCTGCGGTGTACAGTACCATTATTCCCTACAGGAATACAAAACCGCAGTGCAGACGGTGCAGATTTTTCCGCGCGGTTTTGAAACCGCAGAAAGAATTGACAAGTCAATTCTTTCTGCGGATTCCGCTGCGGTTTGCCATCTCCTCCATTGAGATGAAAAACCGCAGGGCAAAACCGCAGAGCAATCCACAGGTAAAACCGCAGGTCTTTTGACCTGCAGATTTACCTGCGGATTTTACAAAATCCGCGCTGCCAAATCCGCACCCCAATCCGCGTGTGCACGTAGCCTTACACTTTGCTTTGTAAGTGCAGTCCAGGATCCAGATTACAGATGGAACAGGAGTTGATTAGCCTGGAAGCAACTTAGGAATTTCTCTATGCAGATGGGTTGTATAGTCTCCTTCCTAGCGCTTATCTGAGGTACTTGCAGTTCTGAGTTACACTGAAGTTCCTCTTGCTTGCTCTCTTTTAGAACTCCCCTCGTATGGCAGACAGCCATAGCCTCCTCTTTCTCTGGCTCACCCTCGTTGCTGCTGTGCCTCCGAGTCTTATGTGGGAACAGAGCATTTACAGCCTCTTGTCCCTCTGGTTTTTGCTGCAGGATCATCAGCATCCATACAACCTCGGATACCGGACTCTGGACCATGCGCTTACAGCTAGAAGTGAGCCTGAATTCTGCTCAATCCTCCAGCCGCTCTTTTCCACATCCACACTCTTTTCCCTCCTCACACGAACTTCACTAACTTCCCTTTCCTGGCCACAGAGAGCAGCCCCTCCCCCAGTTTGGTTCAGAGCTCCCTCTGCTGGCCTGGAGTGGGAACTGTGCTGTGTGCTGTATTGGTCTGATAGACCCTTTCATTGCTTCCAAGCATGACATCACCCTCCCTAGGAGGAAGGTAATGCCACTGTGGCGACCATACTCCTGGGGGCGTCACACAACACCTTGTTCCAGTCGCATATGCTCATGGACTAGGGGCTCAGCAGAAGGTGCTGAAGACCAACCGCTGCCGCCAGAAGATGGACCGCCGTTGTCAACAGAATCTCCTTGAACCAACACCACACCAGCTGTTGTCAGCGCTATCAACCCCCCAAGGAGTGCCTGCAGCCTGAAGGACCCCCAGACACGCTAAGTGTACCAAAGAACTACTGTCGTTTTGTTTATTGACTCTTTATATCCTTTATAATTGATCTGCCATTCTCCCATTTAACCCTGTATCTCCCTGTGAGGAGTTCATCCCGTTAATCTGCTTCCATATATATGACTTAGAAATCAAGAAAAACACAGTCCTGTAATATAATTATTCCTGTGCAACCAAAGGAAGGGAGGAGTCAGGGGTCACATGATCAGTGGCCACAGTGTATGCAGGACTCTGCTGCGCTGGTTGTCATGGTGCTGGATGAGGGGAAGTTTCTGTGTGGGGTCAGGAGGGGGTTTACAGTGTGGATGAAGCAGAGCCATGTGTGTACGGAGCAGAGCCATGTGTGTACAGGGGGTATGGAGCGGAGCCGTGTGTGTATGGGGTGTACAGAGCGGAGCCGCATGTGTACGAGGTGTACGGAGCAGAGTTGCATGTATACGAAGTGTACAAAGCGGAGCCGCATGTGTACGAGGTATACGGAGCAGAGCCGCGTGTGTGCACGAAGTGTACAGAGCAGAGCCATGTGTACAAGGCGTAAGGAGTGGAGCCATGTGTGTGTACGAGGTGTACGGAACGGAGCCACATGCGTACGAGTTTAAAGGAGCGGAGCCGCCCACGTACGGGGTGTCCGAAGCGGAGCGGCACGTGTACGAGGTGAACGGAGCAGAGCCATGTGTCAGGCTTTCCTGTTACTGACTAAGCTTGGCATAGTGAAGCTTACACCTCAGCAGACCCAATGAAGCTAGAGGAAATACTTATGCAGATGCAGCCATCAAGGAAGCAGCGAAGAGGCCTAGAGTTGACCAGGACATCGGTGGCACCTGTCACTCCTAATATTCCTGCATACTTGAGGAAGATTTGTGGATAAAGGGTGGTAAGTTTTGTCTGCCACAAGCACTCTACTCAATGATGGCCCATTTAACTCATGGACCAACACATTTTTTTCAAATAAAGCTATTTATGTGTGTTTGTTTGACAAGGTATGGGTGGTGTCAGGGTTCAGTACCCAGGTGGCCAGGTACACCCAGTCTTGCAAGACAGCGAAGGAAACATTTTAAAGACCTTGCATAAACATACTTCATATCCACTATTGACTGAGATGGTTCAAACTGGCGAGAAAACACCAAAACCCACAATGCACTTTGCTGCATTTCATAGTTAAGCAGATGTGATATGTTCATGAAACATTTAAAACATTCTACACATGAAAATGTTTTCCTGTGTCAGATTTTTTTATTAAAGTTTTTTTTTATTTATAACAAAGAACAAGAACATGTACATAAAGCAAATAAACTGTTTGTCCTTGTTAAGGCATGCAAAAATGAGAACACGATCATCATAATGATGGACAAACATGATAGAGTAGAACACTTATAAAATTAACATCACAACTTAGTTGGAAGACTGGTCATAGCCTCCACAAACCAAGACCAAATGGTCTGTATGACTTATAACACCATATTCATTCCTCCTCCCAAACCCAAAGAAGTAGTGTAGAGAGTAAACGACCTAGTTAATTGACAGTTGGGGAAGAGGTCTCAGAAACGCCCGTAGTCTCTGTCTCAAGCCAACGCAACCAGATCTTCTCTAATTTAATTGCCCATTTTCTGGACATATAGAATAGTTTATAGAAAGGGATATTTGTTAGCCAAATTGCAAATTGAAGCAGTGGGATAATGGGCAGAACTGTTGCTTTGCAGCGCTGTGGTCCTGGGTTCAAATCCCACCAGGGACAACAAATGCAAGGAGTTTGTGTGTTCTCCCCATGTTTGCGTGGGTTTCCTCCCACACTTCAATGACATACTGAAAGGGAATTTAGATTGTGAGCCCCATCGAGGACAGACATGATAATGTATGTAAAGCACTGTGGAACATGATGTCGATACATAAGCAAAGTGTAATAATAATGGTGGAGTATCTGTCAATTTTAACTCCATTATAACCACTTTTCAAGCACAGAAACAAAGTATAAGAAAGAAGAGCGTATTATGCACAATATCATCCAAGATGCCTATAAAAGCACACCTGTGAAGAGAAGACCTTAGGGAACTGAAAGTAAGGGTGCATAAAAAAGACCATTACCGACCAGGTCGATTTAGGGTAGTACCAGACAGCATAAATGAAAATTCCCTGTAGTCCTCTACATAGAAAACAAAGATCCAAGTCAAAGATTCACATTTTTTGCAGTCTAATTGTCTGTAGTATATTCTACTGTATGTACAAATCTGTAATATATTAAACATCTCTGGAGCGTATTCCAAAGGGCAGGAAAGAATCTAGTTTAATCCTATTGCTGCCATTAAGACTAAAAAGAGCCTCCCCTCCACTTCACTAGGACACTATCAAAAGGTTTAGTAGCAGACGTAGATAACAAACTATGTATACTGTACATGTTAAGGGTTTAGCCAGATCAATTGATCTTGGTAACGACTCCAAATTACAGGGTCCCAATTACACTTGAAGTAAGCCAAACTGCACACCAAAGGAACCTGAACCGGAGAAACTGAAAGAAGGTAGAATTAGGCAGGTCATATTAACATTTTAAGATATCAAAGGCAGGAAAAAAGGAGGATTTAACAAAAAGTTGCACCAAATACTTGAGATCCTTCCTTATACACAGGTTACGAATGGTATGGTCCACTGGATGGGGTAAATGGGGATTGTGCCACAAAGGTGTGTAAGGAGAGATTTAAGTGACATCTGAGTGAAACTAGGTGCTAGATACTACCCATGCTTGAGCTTTTATATTGAGGGCCAACATTTAGAGTTTGTAACTGAAGTTTGACAAGGTCTTGCTGGGACCCTGGCCATTTAGAGCTAGCTTTTCGTTAAAACACTTTTCGCATATGAGGAGGTAAAAGAAAGGATCCATTCCAGGTAAGTATATATAATACGTAGCATTCATTAATTCATTAAAGGGAATCTGTCACATAATTTTTGGCCTATCAGCTGCGGCAACAGCCTTCAGGGGCTTATCTACAGCATTCTGTAATGCTGTAGATAAGCCCCAGATGAAACCTGAAAGATAAAAAAACCAAGTTAAATTATACTCACCGGGGGGCATATTCGCGTGCGCTGGGTGTCGCAGTCCGGTCCGGCACCTCCCATCTTCATACGATGACATCCTCCTCCTTGCTTCTCCCTCGGCTTCTGTGCAGGCGTACTTTCTCTGCCCTGTTGAGGGCAGAGTAAATTACTACAGTGCGCAGGCACCTGGGAAGGTCAGAGAGCTCCGGCGTCTGCGCACTGCAGTACTCTGCTCTGCCCTCAATAGGGCAGAGAAAGTACGCCTGAGCAGGAGCCGAGGGAGAAGGAGGAGGACATCGTTGTATGAAGATGGGAAGTGCCGGATCGGACGGCGACACCCATCGGACCGGACCGAACGCCGGGGTGAGTATAATCTAACTCTTTTTTCTCATCTTTCAGGTTACATCATGGGCTTATCTACAGCATTATAGAATGCTGTAGATAAGTCCCTGATGGCGGTGGCCACAGCTGATAGTCCAAAAATGGGGTGACAGATCCCCTTTAAATACTTTCAGTAATGATAACTGGAAGGGTAGCAAGAAAGAAGGTTTGGAACGGACTTACATGTTTTGGCAGTAAGCCTTATTTATGGTCTCACTTTCCTCATATGGTACATTAACCCCTTTGTGCCGGCTGAAATACTATCCCGTCCATGTGCCCCAGCACAATTAGACCATGGACGGGATAGTATGTCATGGCGATCGGCCGCGTCAGCTGATTCTCACAGCTGACACCCGGCCTGGAGCGATCACAGACCGCTTCCGGCACTTTAACCCCCGGAACACTGCGATCAAACAAGATCGCAGCGTTCCGGTGCCGGCAGAGGGGCTAGCAGCCCCTCTGCTTTTGGATCGCAGGCCCCACGGAGTGACCCGGGGTCCAGATCGCTGCTATGGTAGCCCGATGTCGTCATGACGACATCCGGGTTACCAGAGCTGAGAAACTTCCTGTCATGCGCAGTGCATGATCAGAAAATCTCTCAGGTCAGTGTGCACCGATTGCAGTGCTGACAGCTTATATGGCATGCAGACGCTGCTTCCTCTGCATGCCATATAAGCGATCAGCCTGCAAACAATGATTATCCCATAGTGGGACAAAGTGTAAAAGTAAGAATAAAGAAAAAAAAAATAATTGTAAAAATATTTAAATAAAAAAATCAATATTTATCATATCAATAAATGAATATTTGAATGAAAAAAAAAAATCTAAACAATAAAAGTACACATATTTGGTATTGGCGCGTCCGTAACGACCCGACCTATAAAACTGTCACATTAGTTAACCCATTTAGTGAACACCATAAAAAAAACAAGGCAAAAAATCAATGCTTTATCATCATACCACCGAACAAAAAGTGGAACACGCGATGAAAAAGACGGATATAAATAAACATGGTACCGCTGAAAACTTCATCTTGTTCCGCAAAAAACAAGAATAAAGCGATGCAAAAATATTTTTTTTTATATAAAATAGTTTTGATTGTATAAAAGCGCCAAAACATAAAAAATGATATAAATGAGGTGTCGCTGTAATCGTACTAACCCAAACAATAAAACTGCTTTATCAATTTTACCACCCGCGGAATGGTATAAACAACCCCCCAAAAAAGAAATTAATGAATTTGCTGGCTTTTGTTCATTCTGCCTCCCAAAAATCGGAATAAAAAATCAATAAAAAATTGTCATGTGCCCGAAAAAGGTACCAATAAAAACGTCAACTCTTCCCGCAAAAAAACAAGTCCTCACATGACGCTGTGGGTCAAAATATGGAAAAATTATAGCTCTCAAAATGTGGTGATGCAAAAACTATTTTTTACAATAAAAAGAGTCTGCCATGCGTCCACACAGTGGTTTACCCCTACATATGGGGTATCAGCGTACTCAGGAGGAATTGCACAATAACTTTTGCAGTCCAATTTCTCCTGTTACCCTTGGTAAAATAAAAAAAAATTGGACCGGAAGTAAATTTTTTGTGAAATAAAGTTAAATGTTCATTTTTATTTAAACATGCCAAAAATTCCCATGAAGCACCTGAAGGATTAATAAACTTCTTGAATGTGGTTTTAAGCACCTTGAGGGGTGCAGTTTTTAGAATGGTGTCACTTTTGGGTATTTTCTATCCTATAGACCCCTCAAAAAGTGACTTCAAATGTGATGTGGTCCCTTAAAAAAAAATTGGTGTTGTAAAAATGAGAAATCGCTGTTTAACTTTTAACCCTTATAACTTCCTAACCAAAAAAAAATTGGTTCCAATATTGTGCTGATGTGAAGTAGACATGTGGGAAATGTTACTTATGAAGTATTTTTTGTGACATATTTCTGTGATTTAAGGGCATAAAAATTCAAAGTTGGAAAATTGCTAAATTTTCGCCAAATTTCCGTTTTTGCCACAAATAAACGCAAGTCATATCAAAGAAATTTTACCACTACCATGAAGTACAATATGTCACGAGAAAACAATGTCAGAATCACCGGGATCCATGGAAGCGTTCCAGAGTTATTACCTCATAAAGGGACAGTGATCAGATTTGTAAAAATTGGCCTGGTTATTATCATGCAAACAACCCTTGGGGGTAAAGTGGTTAAAGTGGCCTCTGCCCTGCGTGAGTTTTTTGATGGTCTATAAAACTTGATCTCTTAGAAAAACATTTCCCACATTATGGACATAAAAATGGCTTCTTTCCCGTGTGAGTTCTTTGATGTCTAACAAGATCTGAATTCTGGCTAAAACTTTTTCCACATACCGAACATGAAAATGGTTTCACCCCCGAGTGAGCCCACTGATGTCTAACAAGACTCGATTTAGTCGTATAACATTTCCCACATTCTGAACATGAATACAGCTTTCCTCCTATGTGAATTCTCTGATGTGTAAGAAGACATGATTTCCGGTTGAAACACTTTCCACATTCTGAACACGAATAGGGTTTTGCATTTGTGTGAATTCTCTGGTGTCTATGAAGAATAGATTTCTCACTAAAACATTTCCCACATTCCTCACAAGAAAATGGCTTCAACCCCGTGTGACTTTTCTCATGTGTAATAAGATTGCCTTTCTGGTTAAAACATTTCCCGCATTCTGAACATGAGTACGGCTTCTCCCCTGTGTGAATATTTAGATGTTTAATAAGAGATGACTTGTCCGTAAAAAGAGCCCCACATTCTGAACATGAAAATGGCTTCACCCCTGTGTGAACCCACTGATGACTCACAAGATTTGATTTATTATTAAAAAGTTTCCCACATACTGAACATGAATATGGCATTGCGCCTGTGTGAATTCGCTGATGTGCTACAAGACACCATTTCAGCTTAAAACATTTTCCACATTCTGAACATGAATACGGCTTCAACCCTGTGTGAACCCACTGATGTCTAACAAGACTTGATTTATTATTAAAAGGTTTCCCGCATTCTGAACATGAATATGGCATTTCGCCTGTATGAATTATCTGATGTACTACAAGACTCCATTTCCGGTTAAAACATTTCCCACAATCTGAACATGAAAACGGCTTCTCCCCTTTTGGTCCCTTTTGATTTAGGACACGTTTTCGGTGACATTTACTTTTCTTAACATTCTGTGATGAATCAGAAAATAGGACCTGTTCAAAAGGATCAGAGGATAGCTCTTTGCTGTGATGAACTAGATTTGGAATTGTGACATGTTCTTCATATGTATCTTGCGTGAAACCACAATTATCTTTACAATCTAATGATATCCAATGTTCCTCTGAGCTCCTGGGACAGTCATCTGCCACGAGTAAAAATAATTTTATTATTTTTGAATAATATCAACTAAAATTAACACAGATATTTTGCATCCTTAATAATTAAAAGAAAACAAACATAACAATTACAAGGCATGGAGCAAAATTTGCTTTTTAACTAAGACGGTGATGTGAAATAGATCACAATCTAACAGTTAAAGGGAATCTGTCACCTCATTTTTGCCCTAACAGATAAAGCAAGGGAGACACAAAGCACAATAGGGTCTTATCCGATAGTAAGTTAGCACTTTTTAAGTAGGAAGCTGCTCACCTGGTATTAGGTGGTTAAAGCACATGTAGGAGAGGCTGCCGAAGATCCACAGGTTGGTCAACGACCCGACAATACAATACACTGCAGAGAAGATGTGGATGCCAGTCCGCGCTGCCCAAATAATAGATTTCCAAGACGTAGTAACAGTTAAGAAGTGGTTTAATCTACGCCTTTTAGGGTGACTACCACCCCTTCCTCAGGAAAATACCACATATAGCTTGAAGCGATGACGTCCTCCTTACTTCTGCCACGGCTCCTGCGCAGGCGTACTGATCTGCCCTGTTGAGGGCAGAGTAAAGTACTACAGTGCACAGGCGCCGGACCTCTCTGACCTTTCCCGGCGCCTGCGCACTGCAGTACTCTGCTCTGCCCTCAATAGGGAAGATATAGTACGCCTGCGCAGGAGCCGCGACAGAAGTAAGGAGGAGGACGTCATCGCCAGAAGATGGGGGGCGCTGGACCGGACCGCGACACCCATCGGACCAGATCGGACACCTGGGTGAGTATAATCTAACTAGTTTTTCTTATCTTTCAGGTTATATCTGGGGCTTAGCTACAGCATTACAGAATGCATTACAGAATGCTGTACATAAGCCGCATCTCATACCGGAAAAATGAGGTGACACATTCCCTTTAATTCTTAAGTGGGTTGTCCCCATAACAGCAGTGTCTAATATATGCAACCGCTAAGTGTCATTTGGGCACCCTGCAGGGCTTAGAAGGGAAAAGCATGTGCCGTTGAGTAGGCCAATATGGCTGGAATGGTTTTTGGAAATTATTACCTCTCCAGAACCTTTCTGCTACCAATAACATAGGAATCCCCTATTGTTCCATGGACACAATATGTACTGAAGTTGGGGTTTGTTTTTTTACAAGATGAGTTCAAGGTTTTATTGGCAGATTTTGAGGCATATCATTTTTTAATTTCAACTTTTGGGAAGCAAAATAAACAAAATTCAGCATTTTAACACTGTTCATTGGACGGTAGAAGTGATTAGAAAAGTTTATTTTTGAGGTAAGTTTGATTGCAGCAATATAAGATTTTTTTTTTGTCTTTCCACTTTTCTAAATCTAAATTTTTCCTCCTCTTTTTGCATGACAGTATGATGAAACATCAGCATTTTCACAAATTTTTTTTTTTCATTTACTTTTTCCTGTTTTCACCAAACAAGTTAAATATTGTGACATTTTTATAACTTGCGTTGTTGTGAAGGTGGTGACACCAGCTATGTTGTACCTTCTTTTGTTTATTTTTGATTTTACACAAACTGTTGACTTGAACAGTGAATAAGTTGATCACTTGGCAAACATTTTACATTTGTTCGTTTTACACCGAGATATGACCTGTTAGAGCTTTTTATAAGAAGGATCTAACAGGCCGCTATAACTGGCCAGATAGCCATAGCAGCAGTCAGCACCCTGTGATTGTGTCATGGGGAAAATGATGGAATAAAAAAAGGGGGTCCCCATTTACTTTCGAACAATTAACTGCTACTGTTACTATTGTCAGTAGTAGAGATAAGCGAACCTGAACTGTGAAGTTCAGTGTTTGTACCGGACGCTTAGTGTCCAGTGCTGAACTCCAAACATTGACTTCTCTTGGGAGTTTGAGAGAAAGAGATTCCAGCTCTAAAGTTCAGGTCCCCACTGATTTCTATGGATTTTGGGTTCTGGTTCCAAATCAGGTACAGTTCTGGTATGCAAACCAAACTTTGAACTAAAGTTTTGGTCGAACCCGACCTTGCAAGGGTCAGCTCTTCCCTAGTAACATCGATAATGATGGTTGCAGAAAAGTGTCAGCTAAAATGTACAGCTGACCTTTACTACCTCATCTCCTGAGCCAGCTCCATCACAGTGAAGTACATGTATAGTGATTTGCAATACTTCTCGCCTATTATGCTATACATGTACAATGGGTGTTGGAATAAGTTAAATAATTTCTGCTAGTTTTCCATTTACTATTTGTTTTCTCTGAGTTATAATAAATAGTTAACTGTATCATGTGACAAGAACTTATCTTGAAGATTTGGGATGCCAAGGAGACAGATTACTGTCCCCAAGAGTGAAAAGTGGAAAAATCTGGAATAAAAATCTTTGCAGTCCAGTCATATTGTTGTCTTCGGCCAACCACCCTCCTGTAAAAGTATTTTTGTCCTATACAAGACTGTCCAAATTTTGTCACTTCTATATACAGTATCTCTGAACTAATTTTCCGATATCTTCCAGCATGTATTATCCGATCCTCCCAAGACCTTCTTTTCGCCTCCACACTGATGAGTTCTGCAACCAATTGCTTCCAAGACTTCTCCCGAGTATCACCTATCCTCTGGAATTCTGTGCCCCAACACGTCCAATTATATACCACATTTGGTACTTTCAGACGAAACTTGAAAACCCATCTCTTCAAGAAAGCTTGCATACTGCAATGACCCCATTGTCACATCACCACCTCCGCAGCTGCAGAATCCCCTCAACCTACTGTCTCCTTCGCCATTACCCTGTAGACTGTAAGCCCGCAAGGGTAGGGTCTTCTTCCCTCTGTTCCAGTCTATTATTGTTAGTTTGTTCATTGAATTCTATATATGTTTTCTGTATGTAACCCCTTCACAGTCATCAATGCTGTTGTAAAAATATCAATAGTTATATATTTCTCTCATAAAAGGATTCTGTGACTTCTCTGTATTTAGTGGTTACTACTCACCTGGGTAGTCATATGTAATAATCTCCTCTTTACACCACTCATCATCCCTCAGATATGGATCTGTAGTATTATTATGGGTCAGATCTTCACCCTGAAACAAATATTGAAAAAGTCACAGACAGATGGAGAAGTCACATCTATGATCAGCTCTAATCCTGCCATCTCCACCGTTCTCATTACACAAGTATAAACCATATAATACTGGTGGACAAAACAAGACTGAGCACAAGACCTTCACAGCCGTCTACACATCATAGAGGAGATCTCATGACACCTTCTCTCCATCTACCTCATGATCCTGAGGAACACTGGGATCTTCTTGTTTACAGTCCTGTGGAAGAAGAGGACAGGGACATCTCTCTGGTGTTCTCTTACTGGATAGATCTGGAGGAAACACATACAGGGACTGAATTCATTCTTTACATACAGATAATGATAGGCCTTGTGTATTTAGTTCTATTACCTGGTGATGTGAGGGGCTGGGGAACCTCCATCATGACATCCTTGTACAGATCTTTGTGTCCTTCTAAATACTCCCACTCCTCCATGGAGAAATAGACAGCGACATCCTGACACCTTATAGGAACCTGACACATACATCGATACCGTCATCCCCCCACTCCCTTCATAGCATTACTGTATAATGTCCCAGCATTCCCAGCAGTGTCACCTCTCCAGTCAGCAGCTCAATCATCTTGTAGGTGAGTTCTAGGATCTTCTGGTTATTGATGTCTTCATGCATCAGGGGGTGAGGTGGAGGTCCCGAGATTGGGCTCATGGTTCGAACTCTTCCCTCAGACACTGGGGATTGATAGTGCTCACAAGAGGTCTTCTTTACCACAGTGTAATCCTGGTTATGGAGAGACACATTAATAAATCTCACTACAGTACTCATCTCTCGAATTCTAGCCGTTATTCCCACAGATCAGATAAGAATGATGTCATGTGATATTATCAGAATTTCTCACCTCTCCAGTAAGCCGGAAGAGTATCTCTAGGGTGAGGTGTAATATTTTCTCTGCCATCTTGTTCCTGTCCATATCCATCCTTGATGGGTGAGGAAAATTATGTAGATCAATTATTAGTATCCAGTATTGTAAGAACCTAAATGGAAAGACGATGAGCAAGTGTAAAAACATACAATTATTCAAGTTTTAAAGCAATAATGTGGTAAAGCACTTCCTACATCTAGAGGTTGTTAAATGAATAGTACCTACAAAGGGTGTAATAATATTGAACATGTCAGCAATTTTCTAAGTTAATATATTTCTAAAGGTGCTATTGACATGAAATTCTCACCAATTGTTGGTAACATCCATCAAATCCACAAAGGCAAAGAAATGAAACATGGCACAGGTAAAAAAGTATTGAACACATGAAGAAAGAGAGGTACAAAAAGTCATGGATATTCATGACACCAGCTGAAATCTACCACTAATTAGAAAGCAATCCTGCCACTTAGTGAAAGATAATATCAGCTGGTTCAAAGGTGTCTCATAATCAAGATGCCACACAAGAAACATCTCAGGATGGGTAAAACCTGTGAACTGTTTCAAGACAATCTCAACCTTATTGTTGTAAAACATACTGATGGCATTGATTATAGAAGAATTTCTAAATTACTCAAGGTTCCAATGAGCACTTTTGGGGCATTAATCTGGAAGTGGAAAGAACAACATTTCACTATAAACTGTCTATGTCCAGATGTTCTCTGCAAGATTTCATACAGAGATGTGACAAGAATTATCATAAGAGCTGTCCAAGAGCCAAGGATCACTTGTGGAGAGTTATAGACCTGGAATCAGCAGGTACAATTATTTCAAAGAAAACTATAAGTAATGCACTCAACCTCCATGGCCTGTATGAACGCTCATCACGCGAGACTCCACTGCTAAACAAAAAGCATGTTCAATGGGGCGTGGCTATGTAGCGGCCGAGAGAGGACGCGTTCAAGGAGAGCTCCTTACATCCTAAATCGATCCTGTTAGCGGACCCGTGGTACCGCGGCAGACTTGCCGGTATCAGACCCCCTGACCTGTGGTGCATCTCGGGACCCCCGCGGGAGGCCAGATTTCGGTGGGCTGACGGCGGTGAGGGAGGGCTGGGGCAGCCGGCGGGGCCTGCACGGGGCGGCGGCCATTTTCAGAAGCGCGTGCTCTGGCTGTGAGAGACGCGGCGCTGGCTCCCTCGTCGCAGCACTAACAGGACAGTGAGCACAAATCCTGTGGATTTGAAGGGGAGTAGTGGTGAGTGCTCTGGAAGATTGGGCCCCGCACTCCCCTCTGCTAAATCGCCCAGCTAGTCGGTGCTATTACTTCAGGGTCCTTTAGACTCATCCCTGGTTGCTGTCTCTGCGGGCACTGCGGATCCCTCCCCAGCCATAGGGCCTCTTGTTTACTCCTCAGAGCCGAGTTCCATTCTCCTGTGTGGCCCTTCTGCTTTGTGCCGCCCTTGGGATGCTTATCATTATCATAACACTGCTGTGTATAACTTGGGCCTGGGGGTCTCCTGGACACACCATTTCTGCTACTCGGCTGTGCCATATTGCTATTGAGAATGAACCGCTCCAAGGGGGCAGGAGCAGCTGAAAAATTGAAAGAATTTGCTAGACCTGACCACTCTGATACTACCCGGTCCCTCAGAAATAACCCCTCACAGACTCAGCGTAAAAACCGTCCCTCTGAGGGTGAAGAGGAGCAGGAGGAATTAACCCTCAAACAGGCATCTGAGCAACTGATGCAGGCCATCTCCTTAACTAGGACATCACTGACGGGGAAAATAGAGGACGTGCATACCGAGGTGGGGCGTCTTCGGCAAGATATGCAGGCCATGAGAGGGTGCATTACGGAGATGGAGACAAAGGTGTCCAAGGTAGAGGACACCATTGCACCCTTGGAAGCCAAGCTTACAAAAGCGGCGGGCTCGGTGAACGCATGGAGGCAAAAAGCAGACGACCTGGAGAATAGAATGCGTCGGAATAACATCCGGGTTATTGGTCTGCCGGAACACTCGGAAGGTCAACATCCAGAACAGTTTCTAGAAGAGTGGCTCAAAACTTCTCTGGGAGATGAATTCTCCCCAACATTTGCTGTGGAAAGGGCTCATAGGGTCCCTACAAGACCTCTTCCTCCTGGAGCCCCACCTAGACCTATCTTGGCACGTCTCCTCACCTGCAGGGACAGAGATGTGATCCTACGTCTGGCTCGACAGAAAAGTCCCATCAAGTTCAACAATGCCACAATCTCAATTTTTCCGGATTTTTCCATGGAACTCCAGAAACAACGAGCACTATTCATGGAAATCAAGAAGCAGCTCCGGGAGAGGAATGTTGTGTACTCAATGATCTATCCGGCCAGGGTTCGGGTGGTCCACGAGGGTTCTTCTATATTTTTTATGGATCCGGCGGAGGCGGCTGAGTGGTTGCGGTCCCACACAGGGTCTGCTGCGAAGGAATCCTAATGTTTTTTTACTGTTAATCAGAATCCTTTCTTTTTTCTTTATTATTAACGGTCTGATTGGAGCTTTTCCCACGGGCGTCCGGATTACCAACAATACCGGACACTGAGCCCAGTGATGGTATCCTCGTGTTTATTTCGTGTTGGGAGAGCAGGACTTTGCTAACATACTGTTTACTTTTCCACTTTGATGTTTTTTTGTAGTGGTTTTATTTGTTCTCTAGATATATAATTCGCAGCCAGCAGCACTTTCAGTTTATGTGTGGTGTCTCTAAATTTTACTCGGATATTGATGTAGGCCATGTCCACCGGAGTAAATATGGGGTCTGAAATGATATTTATGACATGGAATGTGAGAGGTATAAAACCACCCGGAAAAAGACCAAAGTTTTCTCACAGATTAGACACTACCGCCCTCACATTGTGGCCTTGGTGGAGACGCATCTGACCAGGGATACAGCCTGGTGCGTGCAGAAGCCTTGGGTACAATGGTTTGTTCATGCATGCCATACAAGTTACTAGAGAGGGGTTTCACTGCTGGTACACAGAGATGTTAGATGGGAAGCCAGGGTGACCCGGAGGGATCCTGAGGGTCAATTTGTCTTCGTATATGCATCAATACATGCCAGGAAATATGTAATTTTATGTGTTTATAATCCGCCTCCGGCTAATTTGTCCATTCTTCAGAAGGCGGTGAGTTTCGCCCTAAATTATCCGGACGCGGATGTTATCTGTATGGGGGACATTAATATGGTTATGAACAATTGTCTCGACAAATTTAGATTGGATGATGGAGTAGCTGGGGGGGTTCCTTCGCCGACAACAACCCAAATGTCGTTGTTTATGGAGGGTAGCGGGTGGCTGGATTTGTGGAGAGTGCGGCACCCAGAGTTGAGAGAGCATAACTGCCACTCATCCACTAAACGCTCCCTATCGCGCATAGATTACATATTCGGAACCAGCAGTCTGGCGATGTGGGTGGATAGTGTGGAGCATGATAGTAGATGGATCTCAGACCACAGCCCGGTCATCCTCAGACTCACGTAAGGGCAATTAAATAACAGGATGGCTTGGAAGTTGAACCCTTTCTGGCTGAAATTGATAGTAACTCCCGATAGAACAATTGATCAACTGCATTGTTTCATTTTGTCTCACCAGGAACCTCAGGATATTAATATATTTTGGGATGCCATTAAGGCATATCTGAGGGTCTGCTTGTCCTCCACAAACTCTTATATTAAGCGGGTAACCTCACGAGAGGATGAGGTGGTAGAACGGCGATTGAAGGATTCAGAGGCTGCATACATATCTAACCAAACCAGTGGCAATAGGATTGAGTGGCTGGCGGCCCAGCGATTATACACCCAGCATATAGACACTAAGTCTAGGCGCAAATTATTCTTTGCTCGCCAATCCTATTTTGAACTGGGAAACCAAGCAAGTAAGCTTTTAGCGTATCTGGTGCGCCACCATAATACCTCTAATACAATATTGCAGATCCGTAAGTCGGATGATTCGTTGGTGTCTTCAACTGAGGAGATTCTTGGCAGCTTTTGTAATTATTATGTCATTATATGAATCTAAAAGTGGCTCTGATAATCTGGAGTGTTTGGATTACTTGTCGGATGTAACATTCCCTACCTTAGATCCTGATCAGCAAGCCTTTATGGACACTGAATTCACTGTGGAGGAGATAGAGAATGCCATAACGGACATGGCGTCTGGGAAGGCCCCTGGGCCGGACGGGTTCCCTATTGAATTGTATAGGAAGTACCGAGACATATTAATACGCCACTTTTGAAAAAGGTATTTCGGGGAATATGGGAAGGGTAATCTATGCCTGAATCCTTTTACGAGGCCAATATCATAGTGCTTAGGAAAGAGGGGAAGGACCCTATGGAATGTGGTTCCTATCGTCCCATATCGTTAGTAAATGTGGACTATAAAATCTTTACTAAGATTCTCGCCAAAATACAACAAGAAAACACAAAATGACAAATTTGCAAAAATACTCTGCAGTAAAAGATTCTCGCCACCAGATTAAATTAGATTATACTGAACCTTATACATCCTGACCAGATGGGCTTTATGCCTGGTAAAAGCACTTCAGTTAATATCAGAAGAGTCCAGTGAATAGTTCAATATAGTTCTCTAATGCCAGACAACAAATGGGCACTGGCATCGCTAGGCTTTTGACTCTCTTGAGTGGCCTTTCCTCTCTGCATGCCTACAGAGGTATGGCTTCGGTGATAAGTTTATAAAATGGGTTAAAACACTATACAGTATATGAAACCTAAAGCCCGTATTATTGTTAACAATTCCATATCTGAGTCCTTTTCATTACACAGGGGGGCCCGTCAGGGGTGCCCCCTTTCCCCGGCCCTATTCGTCCTTGCGATTGAGGCATTGGCAATACGTATAAGGTCTTCCCCTGACATTAGGGGTATAGATATAGCGGGTCGGGTAGATACCATAGGTTTATACGCAGATGATATGGTAATATTTATGGATGAGGCGGAGGAAACTTTGCCTCAAGTGACTGCCACCATAGATAGATTCAGTAAATATTCGGGCTTATATATAAATTGGGAAAAGTCTGCCCTGCTACCCCTATCCCATGCCCCGATGCCCTGACTTGAGGCTCTTTCCTCGCTGTCTATTGTATCTAGTTTTAAATACTTAGGTGTTCATATATCCCATAACAGCACGATCGACTTACAAATTAATATCTACCCATTGCTGGAACTGGTTAGAGTTAAATTTGCAACCTGGAGCAAATTACCGCTGTCTGTGGCCGGACGCATCAACCTGATTAAAATGATATTACTTCCCAAACTTAGCTATTCCATTCAGCACAGTGCTGTAATGGTACCTAAGCCCTTTTTTTGTGAATCTTAATTCCCAGGCCACATCTTTTATATGGGGGAAAACCAGACCCAAACTTAAATTGTCCACTCTACAGAGGCCTAAAAAGGGAGGTGGGGCGGCGCTACCAGATTTCTTTCTATATTATTTGGCTGGACAGGCTAAAGCTCTCAGTGAATGGATGCCAGGTAATGATCTCCCTAATTCTGAAAGTCACTTGCTTCACGCTGCAAGAACTGATTGCCCACTGGGTTTCCTGGAGTTGGAGAGGCCTGGTGTCCCTCGTTTGCTGCCCCTGCTCCGTCTGGCACGATTAGTATGGAGGCAAATTAAAAAAGTGATTGGATTTAAGGATATCATAGCTGAAATGCCCCTATGGAAAAACGCCTATTTTCCGATATTACTAAATCACCCGTCCACTGATTTTTGGATTCAACATAATGTCTCCCTGATAGGAGACCTGTATGATCATGGGACTTTAATGTCTTTTGAGCAGATACAGGCTAAACATGATGTCCCGAGATCTCAATTTTTCCGCTATTTACAACTAAGATCTGCTCTTCAGTCGCACATAAGGTGTGTGGGCCGTGCCATTTCATCCCTACCATTGATAGGAATACTTAATTCACAGGGTCCCCAGGGCCTTATCTCCTCTTTATATACGTACAGGTTGTCGGTGGGAGCAGAGTCTGCTATAAGCTCAGGTAAAGGGAAGTGGGAAGAGATCCTGGAGTCTCCTATCGGAGTATCACCATCTATTAATAATAGAATGATACAGCTGTATATAATAAACCAATCATATTTGACTCCGATATGACTTTTCAAGATGGGTCGATTCCAATCATCAGAATGCTTGCGTTGTCATGCACCAGATGCAGACTTTATCCACATGATATGGCAATGTCCCACCATCCTACAGCACTGGAAAGAGGTGACGCTATGCTTGTCATCACTGGTGCAAACTCCTGTCCCTCTTGAGCCACTGGTCTGCTTGATTGGGGTATGGGAGGAGGAGATTTGGGGTCACCATGTTGGGATATTTCTACGTCAAACGCTGTTTATGGCATGGAAAGTAATGGCACTACGGTGGATGGGCAATTCATGTCCCTCTCTCAGAACCTGGATTAACCTAGTAAATACGATTGTTCCATATGAGCGCACATTCTATCAGAACAGGGGATGCCCGGGTAAATTTGAAAAGATCTGGGAGAAGTGGAATTTTTCTCATCTTACATAGTAGAATGGAGACATTGCATGTGAGACACTATGGTGAAGGACAGTAGGCTGCGAATTGGTAAATAGTTGACGTAGTTGTAGTTTAGTTTAGGAATTTATAATCGATCTGCATTATCTAAGCGACATGATAGAGGCCTGTGAGATATGATTGATGTACATTTTTATAATATATAGGCCGTTGTTCTTTGTATATGCTTGGGGGATTGCGCATGTATTACCCGTATATTAATAAGAGTGTTTATGCTCTGTATAATGTTCATAACCACAAGCAAATATGTATGCTGTACATTACAAGCGCGTTTAAAGTTTGCTCAACAACATTTAGACAACTATGTGAAATACTGGGAGAATATAGTCTGGTCAAATGAGACCAAAACTGAACTCTTTGGATGCCATTATACACACTATGTATTCATATAATTGAAGGAAAGATGAATGGACAAATGTACTGATACATTCTTGATAAAAATCAGATGCCATCTACCAGGATGATGGAGATGAAACAAGTGTGGACATTTCAGCAAGACAATGATCCCACACACACAGCCAAGGACACTCTCTATTGGTTTCAGTGAAATAAAATAAAGCTGTTAGAATGACCCAGCCAATCACTTGACCTGAATCTAATAGAAAATTTATGGCAACAACTAAAGTTCAGCGTTCATAAGAGGAGCCCAAAGGACCTCCAGGAATTGAAGAGTTTTTGTGTGGAAGAATGGGCCAAAATCACACCTGCTTGAGACTAGTTTCTCCAAACAGGAGGCATCTTGAAGCGGTCATCACCAACAGAGGGTTTTGTACGAAGTATTGAATAAATTGCAGTAAGCGTGTTAAATACTTTTTCCCAGTGTCATTTCTCATTATTACACATACAGTATATACTCGCGTATAAGCCGACCCGTATATAAGCCGACCCCCCTAATTTTGCCACAAAAAACAGGGAAATTTATTTACACGCGTATAATCCTAGGGTGGAAAATGCAGCAGCTACTGGTAAATTTCAAAAATAAAAATAGATACCAATAAAAGTCAAATTAATTGAGACATCAGTAGGTTAAATGTTTTTCAATATTCATATTGAATCAGGAGCCCCATATAATGCTCCATACAAAATACACCCCATATAATGCTGCACAAAGGTTAATAATGCCCCCATAAGATGCTCCATAGAATAATATGCCTCATATAATGCTCCATAAAGGTTATGGCCCCATAAGTTGCTCCATAGAATATGCCCCATAAGATGCTCCTTAGATTATGCCCCCATAAAATGCTCCATAGATTATGCCCCATAAGATGCTCCATAAAATGCTCCATAGATTATGCCCCAATAAGATGCTCCATAGATTATGCTCCCATAAAATGCTCCATAGATTATGCCCCAAATGATGCATCATAGATTATGTCCCCATATGCTGCCCCATAGAATATGCCCCCATATGCTGCCCCCATATACTGCTCCATAGAATATGCCCCCAAATGCTGCCCCTATAAGATGCTCCACATATTATGCCCCCATATGCTGCTGCAAAAAAAAAAAACTCACCTCTCCTGCTCAGGATCCAGCACCTGAGATATTCACCTGTCCGGGGTCCATTGCTGCACGCTGCTGTCTGCCGCTTCCTGTGTCAGTGACTGTTCAGCCAGCAGAGGGCGCTGCACGCATTAACCACGTCATCGCGCCCTCTGCTGTCTAAACGTCACTGACACAGGACGTAGCAGACAGTGGTGAGCAGCGATGGACCCTGGACAGGTGAATATTGGATATAAACAACCTTTTTTTTTCCTCTCATTGTGATCCGATGATCAGACGGAATTTTTTGGATCGCTGCTGGCAAATTCAAGGCTACCAAGCACATTGACATGGTGAGGCATTCCGTTTTTTCCTGCATTTTTCCTGAATATTGGATATAGTTACCTCCTCCTGGCACGGTCTCTGCAGCCCCGCTTCTCCTACTGTCTCCCTTCCTGCCTTCAGCGGTCACGTGGTACCGCTCATTAAACTCATGAATATCCGTATATTCATGAGTTTAATGAACGGTACCAAGTGACCACTGAAGGCAGGAAGGGAGACCGTGGGAGAAGTGGGGGGCTGCAGAGACCGCGCCAGGGGGGTCAGTATGATCTCTGACACCCCCGCTCCTCCTCCCCCGCCGACCCCAGGTATATGACTCATGTATAAGCTGAGAGGGGGACTTTCAGCCCCCAAAAAACAGGCTGAAAATCTCGGCTTATACACGAGTATATACGGTAACTTAATTTATGGCTATCTATGGTTTGATTTCTTTGACTATGCGGATTGAATGGATTGTTACCGACATCTGGTGAGAATTTCATGTCAATAGCATCTATAGAAATATATTTACTCGTGACGTGTTCAATACTTATTTCACCCACTGTATGCGCCATTTGGGATCATACAAGCAAATAAATTTAGATAATTTTGTAGATATTTCACAATATAACTCAACAGTGTTTCTAAAGACAATAAAATATGGTATAAAAATATTTCTATGAACCTAGTCTCTGCATAATATGCTCTGGTAAGTCATGGTCTTATCACTCCTGTTTCTACTCTCCTTTTCAATGTCTTCAAGAATATTGCTTTTTTTCTTGGTGGCATCAATCAGGCCAAACTTTCTTAGCAGTCTACAAATATCTGACGGTCACAGTGTAGAGGGATCATCATTATTCTCATTTGCACATGAAAACATGACAAGCAATAGAATTAAACTGAAAGGGAGAAGATATAGGTGAAATACTGGAAAAAACTTTTTGACAGTGATGGTGATCAATGAGTGGAACAGGCTGCCACAAAAGGTGGTGAGTGTTAATGGGCGGATACCTGAATGTTTGGGTTCGGCTGAACAGTTACAAAAAGTTCCGGTTCAGGTACAAGAACAGTACCCGGAACCCATTCACTTGAATGGGGGCCCGAACATCCAGTGTTTGCCACGCTGTCATGTGCATGACAGCGTGGCAAACACCGCTTCTGATCGGCGCTGAAATCATCCCCGCCGGCCAGAGAGCCGCGGTTCCTTAGCTGTGATCGGAGGTATAAAGTTTACCTCCGGTCACTGGTGTCAGCTGATGGGATACAGCTCCCATCATCCGACGCCTGTATCACTAATAACAGTGAGAGCAGGAGCGGCTGATGGGTGTATTCATTAGGCCTGTTTCACACATCCATTTGTCTCCATCAGTCAAGATCCACCGTTTTGCAAAAAAAACTTATCCGCCATTTTTGTTGGCGGATCCGTTTTTTTCCCCATAGGCTTGCATTACCGGCGGATCTTGACGGATGGCCATCCGTTACCCTAAATCCCGATCTGACGGCTGAGAAATCTCTCTCTCCGGGGATCTCACCAAGGTCACCGCAGTTCAGCCCCACAGACCAGAGGTAACCTAGATGACGTCACCACTGGTCACTGAGGCTGCGCTCGCAGCAGATCAGTCACCAGTGGTTCTCAGCCTGGACGGTCGCATCTTGGCACAGTCCAGGTTGAAAACTTTTTAGCCCCCAGACATGGATTAAGGCATGGGACAGAACGACAGACTGATGTGGTATACTGTTGTTTTTTTTTTTAGTTTTATTTACTTTGCAACTCTAACATTGTTTGATTCTTAGAACATGTATTCTGCAAGCTTTTCTCTACAGTGATTATGATATTCCGTCAAGCCAAATATAACCAATGAGTTACGTCAATATGTTCATTTTGGTGTGCCATTAATGACATTTCTTCTGCAGTCTGCCCTTTTATGGTGCTTAAAAAAAATCTGCATGGCGGAGTGCTGTGACTGAAAAACGCCAATTCTGACTTTGATATTTTTTTCATTATGATGCTTACTATAAGGGTTAATTCATTTTGTACTTTCATAGATGGGAACTTTATGGACATACAGCTCTGGCAAAAATTAAGAGACCACTGCACAGTTTTATAAAAATCAGCTTCTCTACACATCTGACAGCCATTCCATTCCAATGTCAGTTGAATTCCAACCAGAGGACACCTCATTCTACTTAATGTGCGTCTGATTAGGTGATCACCTGAACCAAATCTTATTTAACGAAGGAAAGTATAAAAAACCCTGCTGTGGGGTTCACAATCCTCTTGCAATCGGACAAGTTGGATGGCAAAACAAGTGCTAGTCATTTCCCAAAAGTAATAGGAGTGAAAAAATAACTTTTAACCATGCCAAAGGAGTTGAAAAGAAAAGTCCTAAGTGAGGAAAAGAAGGGCTCAATTCTGGCTTTACTAGCAGAGGGATACAGTGAGCGTCATGTTGCCTCCATCCGTAAAATTTCCAAGACAGGGGCGTGGCGTGGCTTAGCTTTGATGGAGTGAAGAAGCTGCTTCCTAGTGCTCCTGGGAAAGGGAGAATATACTTCACTTTAACTCACCCACAGGGTCCATGTGTGCTTCCAGAAGAAGGGGAACTGGTTCCAACAACACTCGGGTCCCTTCCCACCACGGTCCCTTCCCACCACAAAGAAACAGCCCTGACCCGCATGTTACAGAGCAGTATGCCGAAGGGGAAGCCAGCAACAGCCTCAGCAATGGCGTCCAGCACTGTGAGACCACGAGGTATGTCAGAGGACAAGTCTGAGGGGAGTCAGGGAAGGAGTGCTCGGGTCTCACCTGGGGAGGGTGACTCAACCCCCCACCGAAGCCCAGATTCAGTGCACACCAAGAATGCTGCAGACCAGGGAGATAAAGCTGGTGGATATTGGCAGTGAGAGACCCAGGCAGAAGGCAATGCCACAGTACACTGCAGCCCCATCCATGCAGTCTCCCAGTCTGACTTCCACGGCCTGCAGGAGCTAATCAAAGCCCTTCCTACTAAAGCAGACATAGACTGCCTGATAGCTAGGATAGAAGCTCCACAGGAAAGGGCAGTTTCAGCCCGAAGAAATGATATGGACACACTATCCGCTCGCACGGCCTCAGTTGAGAGGCTACGGCGTCACTATCTGAGAGGCTGTCTTCTCTGGAGCAGGAGCTCTCATCATCACAGGCTCATATGCAGGACATGATGCTGTTGCTGGATGACCAGGAGAATCGTGGTCGACGCAATAACGTGCGCCTCAAAGGTATACCTGAGAGCGTCACCATGGATACCTTATCTCAAAAAGTCACAGCCATCTTTAACCAAATTATGCAAAGAATGCCAGAGACTCCTTTTGTGTTTGACAGAATCCATAGAATCACACGTCAGGGGCCACCTTCCAGCGCGAACCCCAGAGATGTTCTGTGCAGAATGCATTACTTCTCAGAGAAGGGAGTATCATACGTAAAGCTTGGACATCTGGGCCAGTCTCCCTGGAGGGAGTGGAGATCCGTTTGTTTCCAGATATTTCAGCTCGCACCTTGTTTATGAGACGTCTGCTTCGGCCACTACTACAAAAGGTCAAGAAGTCTGGAGCCACTTACCGGTGGGGCCACCCATTCCATCTAATCGTACGGAGAGAGAGCTCTATCCTCACCCTTAAACACCCAGATGAGCTCAAGGATTTGTTCAAATTTTTGGACATATCACCATTCCCTATACCAAATTTGCTACAAGTTGAGCGTCCTCAGCCACTACCTCAGAGGGAGAGAAGGAATAGGGGCAGACAATCTTCCCATGTGCGGGAAAAGGAGAAAGCTGATTTTGTAAGGAGATCCACTCCCTCTGAGGCTCCCATCTGACACTCTGCTGCAAATGTTATATGGCTATTATTATGAGGCTTCCTCCCTCCTGTCTGATGAGGTAGACTTGGAGGGAATTATTGGGATCCTGTCCCATGGGGCTGCGGCTTGTATGCTTTTGTTCATCTAAAATGCCTGAGTTTAATATATCCATGTGTAAAATTATCTTGGTCCCCCCTCCCCTCCTCTCCCCTGTTCTGACTGATAGAATTGTATACTCTGTGATTTGGAAGAAACCTGAGGTTATATTACCCAAATTGGGGTTGGGTTGGGTTCTTGTGGGGGACTAGTATTATCTTATCTTGCTCAGTTAATGTATGTTCTTATGTCCTTTGTCCGTCGGGGCACTGACTAAGGTTTTCTGTGTTCCCCAAAGTACTTGCAAGTCCAATTTGGATTTGCTAGGTAGTTCTTTGACTTCGTTTTGCTCGGGGTGTGGAGAGCTCACCAGTACTACTGGTGGAGGAATTTTCCTCCATTCTTCTTTTTAGCGTTTCACATTAACTACTTTCTTTCCCTATTTTTTTATTTTTCTTTTCCCCCTATCTATTCCCTTCTTACCTTCACCCCTCCTCCCACCTGCCCATTCCCCCCAAACACACATGGGGACCCACAGCATGCTTTCACTATGCCTCATGCCATCCCAATGGAGGTAAAGTGTGGCTCAATTAATGTAAAGGGATTGCATAGTTTAGGCAAGAGAGCCATTCTGACAAATTTTTTGAGAAAATCCCATATCCAAATCGCTTTCTTGCAAGAAACACATGCCAGCCCAGCCAAGCCAGTCAAACTATCTTCTCATTGGTTCCCAGGGGAGTATCAGAGCTGCTCTCCTGACTCAAAATCCAGAGGGACGGGTATCCTGATTTTCTGGGCTCTCCCATGGGAGTTTATGGATTCTCGCACGGATAACATGGGTAGAATGATGTTGGTAAAGGGGAAAATAGCTTCCCACATCTTTACTCTTGCCTCTGTGTATTTACCTAATGTCGGACAGGACTCTGCACTGGCGAGTCTCTTGGATTCTATTGCTGAGTTCTCAGAGGGTACTCTGGTCCTGGGGGACGACCTCAATATCGCACTTGACCCATCTGTAGACACATATTCTGGAGCTTCATCTCATTCCCTAGTAGCACTACGTAGACTTAGAAGGATATTACATGATCACCAACTTATCGACACTTGGAGACTACTACTACACCCATCGGAAAGGGACTTCTCTTTTTACTCGTCAGTCCATGACTCTTATACAAGACTAGACTATTTCTTCGTACACCACAAAGATATCTCTAAGATACAGGAGACTGACATAGACTCCATTACCTTCTCGGACCATGCGCTCTGTTCTATCGTGCTTGCCCTGCCCTCCTCGGCCTCCCATCAATGGCAGTGGAGACTAAACTCCTCTCTCTTGGATGATCCTATGGTTACTCAGGAGATATTCCAGACCTTGAGAGAATTTTTTGAACTAAACAAATCTGCTGATACTTCTCCAAACACTGTTGGGGAGGCTCATAAATGTGTGATCAGAGGATTATTGATAAAACATGGGGCGAGGCGGAAGAGGGAGGCCGATCTTGACGCCCTTCTGACCCAATTAAAAATACTGGAAACAAGCCATAAAACTTCCCCTACAGAAGCGGCAAAAATTGCACTCATTAAGGTGCGAGACGATTTGCGTAACCTTCTTAATAAAAAGGCCAAGGGGATTCTAGCCCATTGTAGGCGGCACTACTACGAACATGGGAACAAATGTAGCAAATCCCTCGCAAAAGCATTAAGACAGCAAGGAGCTAGGTCTTACATTCCAGAAATATTCTCCACCACCCATGCTAAACGTGTCCAATCGTCCCATGACGTTGCAAAAGCCTTTCAGACATTTTATGCGTCCCTTTACAACTCAGATAATAAAAATCCTGTGTTACACCGCTCCGCCATACTCACCCGACCTCCGCTCCCACGCCGCAGTCGGCCTCCGCTCCCATGCTGCAGCCTCTCTCCACCCGACGGCCGCGGCGGTCACCTGAGACGGGCTTGCAACCGATGCCTTCCCTGCATGCTATGCGCATGTGCCATAGGCCGCGCCTCCTTCCTGCTTCTTTTGCTCCGGCTGAGCCCTGACCCGGAAGCACCTTTGGACCAATGGCTGACCAGACGGGCCATATCAGGCCGCTTCCCCCTGAGGGAGGCGCCTTATCGTTGTGTTTCCTAGCACTCTGACCCTTGCTTCATCGTGTGCTCTCTGCTCCTGCAGTTCCGTTCTCGGCTGCTCCCCGCAGCAGCCTCTCAGTTCTGCTACCTATGTCCTTGTTCTCATCCGCAGTCCATCCTCCAGTGTTCCTGCCGTCCTACTCCAGTCTTGCCTCCAGTGTTCCTGCCGTCCTACTCCAGTCCTGTCTCCAGTGTTCCTGCCGTCCTATTCCAGTCCTGTCTCCAGTGTTCCTGCCGTCCTACTCCAGTCCTGCCGCCAGTATTCCTGTCGTTCTACTCCAGTCCTGCCTCCAGTATTCCTGTCGTTCTACTCCAGTCCTGCCTCCAGTGCTTCTGCCATCCTGCTCCAGTCCAGCTTCCAGTGTTCCTGCTGTCCTACTCCAGTCCTGCCTTCAGTGTCCTTGCCGTCCTACTCCAGTCTCTGCCTTACTCCGGTACCGGCTACCGTGGTACTCAAACCCCTGGGCCTGCTCCTAACGGTCCCTGTATAGGGGTCGGTTCCATCTGGCAGCTCGCCCGGGGCCCCTCGGTGCCACGGTCCAGGGGGTCCACTCCCGGAGGTTCCTTCTCCAGACCACCCACGCTAACATCCTGCCACCGCCTCGCTTGGTTTTCGTTCCCATGTAAAGGAATATATTACGAAGGCAGGTTTACCAATGCTGATCTCCAGTGACATCTTGATGCTGGAGGAACCCATAACAGAACAAGAAGTGTGCTCGTCTATTTCTGCTTGTAAAACGGGTAAGGCACCAGGTCCCGTCGGCTTTACGGCCCTTTACTACAAAAAATTCAGAGATTTACTAATCCTGGAAATGTTAGCTTCCTTTAATTCAATGTCTAAAAATAACCCCCCCACATCCAGATTCTCTGAGAGCCCATATTGCGGTGATACATAAAGAAGGGAAAGACCCGACCCAGTGTGCAAGCTTCCGCCCCATTTCCCTGTTAAATGTTGATGTAAAACTCTTTGCCAAGATCCTTGCATCTAGACTGGCTCCCCTTCTCTCGGAAATCGTTCACACGGACCAAGCTGGATTTATGCCAGGCCGAGAGGCCAGAGATAATACTATTAAGTCTATTAACTTAATTCATCATGCTAAATCCCGGAATGTCCCATCAATCATCTTATCCACTGATGCCGAGAAGGCATTTGATAGGGTCAATTGAGTTTTCATGGAAGAGACCCTCATTCACCTGGGTCTGGGAACAAGGATGCTTCAGTGGATCCTGTCTCTATATTCAGTCCCTTCCGCCAGGGTCCGGGTGAACGATGCACTTTGAGATCTGTTTTATATTTATAACGGCACACGACAGGGATGCCCTCTGTCCCCCCTCATTTTAATCCTCACCCTTGAACCCTTTATTAGACATGTTAGAACCAACCCCAATATCTCGGGTATTCAAGTACTTCAAAACACTTATAAAGTAGGAACATACGCTGATGACCTTCTTTTCTTCGTTACCTCACCTTAGAACTCCCTGCCTAACCTAATGAATGAATTCAGAACATATGCCCAATTGTCTAATTTCAAGATTAATTTTTCAAAATCCGAGGCGCTTAACATTAATTCTTCCCCGGAACTTGTAAGATCTTTACAGAAGTCCTTTACTTTCAGATGGGCTACTCAACACCTGAAATATTTAGGAGTAAGACTATCTGCAGACATCAATTCTCTATATCGATGGAACTTCCCTAGCCTTTTAACATCTATTCAAGTAGACTGTGATAGGTGGTCCAAGATATCCTTCAGCTGGTTTGGCAGATGCTAAATTTTTAAGATGAACATATTACCGAGGGTCCTGTATATTCTACAGGCTCTCCCCATCAATATCCCTGCTAACTTTTTTAGAAAATTAGGGTCCATTCAAATCTCGTTTATATGGGGAAAAAAATCTGCTAGACTAGAGGGAGGTTCTCTGCAGACCCAAGAGGTTGGGGGGAGTGGGACTTCCAGACCTAAAAATGTATCACTTGGCAGGCCACCTAGCAGGAATGATAGACTGGTGCAGAAATGGTCACCATAAGGCATGGGTTCAAATAGAACAAAGTTTTTGCCCGAACCCATTGAAGACCCTCCTATGGGTATTACTTTTGGCCCCAGAGCAAATCAAATCCCATCTGACTACTGGATCCACTTTAAAATACTGCAATACAGCACTAGTCCGTTTACATTTACTCCCAGAGGCTTCTCCTCTCACTCCAGTGTTGAGTCATCCTAAATTTGTCCCTAGCCGCTCGGACTCCATTTTTCGTCTGTTGATAGATTCGGGGATGGATAGCGTAGAAAACTGGGGAGAGGGAGCCTCCTGGCCTTCTCTGAGTGACCTTACCTCCAAAACAGATTCAATACCCCTGGGCAGTTGTAGGGGTTTTCAATTTACCCACTTTTTCAGCAGCCTTCCCCCTAAAAGTTCATTTAGACAACCCAAAACCCAATTTGAGCTTTTATGTAATAGCCCGGGCCCAATCAGACACACCTTAGCTAAAACCTACACTATGTTGATGGACCCCCGGAGCCGGTCGCCCCCTTCTTTCTTTGCGCAGTGGGAGAGAGATTTAAATATTTATTTTACGGAAGATCAGAGAACTCGAATTTTTACCCTTGTACACTGTGCCTCGATTAGCTCTAGGTTCCAGGAGGCTGGCTATAAGATTTTGTCCAGATGGTACAGAGTGCCCTCGAGGTTGCACGCCATATTTCCGGAAATTGACCCGAACTGCTGGAGGTGTGGAAGGGCAGAGGGCACGATTTTTCATATTTTCTGGCAATGTGACGTTTTGCAATCATTTTGGACAGAGGTGTGGGAAATTATTTGTCGGGTTACGGGCTGTTCCGAAAACTTGACTCCCGGCTCTGATACTACTCCAACATAATGAAATCTCTCTCCGGATCTTAGAAATCCTATCTGTTGAAATTTTTGATCATGGCTCGAGGGCTTGCATCCCGGAGAGATGGAAGAGTCCTGCTCCTCCAACCATAACTCAGTGGATCGCAAAAGTCAATGAAATTATGTAAATGGAGGACCTCACCTCATCCATACATGAATCATACCCAAAGTTTTGGGCTACTTGGCTTAGATGGATGGATTTTCGAAGCTCTAGTGAGTATTGTGATCTAATGCTGGAGGCAAACCCCCTGAGGTTAACTGAAAACATCAGGTTGAGTAGTGGACTTGGTCGGGTGGGTACTCCTTCCCTTACCCCCTCGTTTTTTCCATCCCTCCCTTTTTTTTTTTTTTTTTTGCCTCACTTGGCTCCATTACTTATTTGCCCCCACTCTCTTTTTCGCTTCAACTGCTCTCCTTCTTCCTCTGCTCTGTCTTTTCTTTCCTATACTGTTTGTTAAAAGTTAAAAAATGAAAGAACTGACCTCTACTACCGGGTCCTCGGATGTTAAGGACTCGTGGACGATTGTCTTGGTCAGGAGTTAAGTTGTATTGCTTGCTTTCGTCTACTTGTCTGGTTTCAATTATTATGTTAACCTGGATTTTGTTGTGAGTCTTTAAATAAAGAATAATAAAAAAAAAAAATTCCAAGACAGCAGTCTATTACAACAAGGTCAAGCAGCAGACATTGGGGACAACAAAGCTACAGCCCGGCAGAGGGCGAAAATGACTTTCCACCGACCAGGATGACCGTCATCTTATTCGAATGTCACTCAGCAACCGCAGGATGACATCAAGTGACCTACATAAGGAATGGCAATTGGGGTGAAGTGTTTGTAACAGGCTCCTAGAGGCAGGGCTCAAGTCATAAAGGTAGAAAAAAGCCTTTCATCAATGAGAAGCAAAGGAGAGCCAGGCTGAAGTTTGCCAAAGACCATAAGGATTGGACCATAGAGGACTGGAGTAAGGTGATCTTCTCTGATGAGTCTAATTTTCAGCTTTGCCCAACACCTGGTCATCTAATGGTTATGCAGAGACCTGGAGAGGCGTACAAGCCACATTGTCTTGCACCCACTGTGAAATTTGGTAGAGGATTGGTGATGATCTGCGAATGCTTCAGCAAGGCTGGAATTGGGCAGGTTAATCTTTGCAAAGGACGTATGAATCAAGCCGCATTCAAGGTTATCATGGAAAAACACTTGCTTCCTTCTGCTCAGGCGGCAATGTTCCCCAACTCTGAGGACTGTTTTCTCCAGCAGGACAATACACCATGCCACAGCGCTAGGTCAATCATTGTGTGGATGAAGGATAACCACATCAAATCCCTGTCATGGCCAGCCCAATCTCCAGACCTGAACCACATTGAAAACCTCTGGAATGTAATCAAGAGGAAGATGAATAGTCACAAGCCATCAAACAAAAAAGAACTGCTTAAGTTTTTGTACCAGGAGTGGCATAAGGTCACCCAAAAGCAGTGTGAAAGACTGGTGGAAAGCATGCCAAGACGCATGAAAGCTGTGATTAAAAATTATGGTTATTCCACAAAATATTGATTTCTGAACTCTTCCTGAGTTAAACATTAGTATTGTTGTTTCAAAATGATTATGAACTTGTTTTCTTAGCAAATTATTTGAGGTCTGCAAGCATGACTTTTTTTTGTTATTTTGACCATTTCTCATTTTCTGAAAATAAATACAAAATTTAGTGCTTGGAAATTCGAAGACATGTTGTCAGTAGTTTATAGAATAAAAGAGCAATTTACATTTTACCCAAAAATATACCTATAAAGAGAAAAATCAGACAAACTGTAAATTTTGCAGTGGTCTCTTAATTTTTTACCAGAGCTCTAGATTATAGAGAATTGCATATTATATTATAAAAATTATCATGTATTATCTATTTTTCATGGACTGATTTCAAGAAGATGCTTATGAAATACTCTTATGCATCTGTGTTTTTTATTCCATTGGCAATTTCCATCTTACATCTAATACCATCAAAATACAGAGCAAGCTTAGGATCTAGCATCGAACAGATTTATTTGTAGGTAGCGCTGAACGCATCAGTTTACCCTCTAGAATTAATCATGGTTCAGTGAAAGCCCCCATGTGTTCTACGAGTCGTGCCCTGTGGCAGGACTTCATATCAGATTATCAATAGTGATGAGCGAGCATACTCGTTGCTCGGGTTTTCCCGAGCATGCTCGGGTGGTCTCCGAGTATTTTGGCGTGCTTGGGAGATTTAGTTATCGTCGTCTCAGCTGCATAATTTGCGACAAGTAGACAGGCTGAATACATGTGGGAATTCCCTAACAACAGGCATTCCACGCATGTAGCAGCCGCAAATCATGCAGCTGAGGCGATGAAAACTAAATCTCCCAAGCACGCAAAAATACTCGGAGATCACCCGAGCATCAAGTATACTTGCTCATCACTAATTGTCAATTTTACAATATACTGTAAAACCCCAGAATTGTATTGTAGTGAATAGGAAATAAAGCGATTGCAAATTCAAATTCCCAAAGGAAAGTGGTTAAAAATGTAAAAATCACAAAATAATTTCTAAGTTTACATAAACCCCCCTTTTTCAAACATTAAGTAAGCAAGATATTGTAAAACAGAATAATTCTGTTTTAATTATGTAATTACTGAAGCCATAAAATATAGAAAAATGTATCCCAAATGCTGTATGTCAAAATGGGAAAAATAAAATTTTTTTCTCATTGTCAATATTTCGCCCCAAAATACAAAAAGTGATCAAAATATCACATGTACAAAGAGATGTTAGCAACAAAAACTACAGATTAATGCACAACAAATCAATTTTTGAACAATTCACGTGAGAAAGGTCACTCAAAGCAAGGAACGCCAAGCAAGGATTTCCATACCTTGAACACATCATTTGTCGAGAGTAATCACCGGAGAAGGACATCATAGTGGGAAGAATGGAAGGAACAAGGCGAAGAACAAGAATAGCAACCCAATTGCTTGATGATATCAAGATAACTATGGAGAAGATCCTGGTGGACCTAACTAGGCTTGCGCAAGGTCAAACTTACTACAAAGTGTTCATCCATCAAGTGGCCGTGGCTCAAGATGAAGCAGAAGACGGTTCCAGAAAAAAGCACAATAAAAAAAGGCCTCAAATAGATTTATAGATAAATAAAAAAAAAAGTTAATGGTATTAGAAATGGTGACACAAGTCTAATTGTTTTAAGTTCAAAAAATTTCAAAACTCTTAGATGTATTCTTTATCTATTGAGTGCAGAAATCCCAGCACTTACACGCCTTGGCTGCTAAAAGTGATTAATAGTTGTTCAAGAAAGCAGTTTCTGCCTTGTTGTTGCACTTGGGCAAGTAAATCATCAAGATCTGCTACTGGCAGCTACCTAAGCAATTACCAAGCAATGATGTTCCAGATGTTCTCGAAGGTTTGACAAGTTTGGACATGCTGCAGGCCATGGTAGCGTGTTTAGGTAATGCAAGCTGCTCATGGTAGCACGAGAAACAAGCGTCCTTGTATTGTCATGTTCTAAAAGGGTTTTTGGAACACTTTCACAATCCCTCGTTGAGGCCTCTTCATGGCATTGTTGCATGGTCTCCAGACCAATCTCCGGTTCTCACTGCATCCAAGACAAAAATCGGACTCAACACTGAACATAGACCTCCATTCCAAACGCAATTGTTGTGTTGCTCTGCACCATGATAGCCTTTAAGGTTGTATGAGGTCAATGGACATGTAGAGCTCAATATCTAGCTCATAGTCCAAGGTCATATAAACCCCTTTTGCTATGTGCCCACGATCCGGAGGCTTTTGATGCAGCGTATGTTTGCTGCATCGAAAACGATGCTGTCTATTCGACGCAGGTAAATCCGCATGTGTTCACTGAACCCTGCGGAGTTACCACATTCAGTACATTCTATTGATTAAATTTCTGTTGCGGAGACACTAGTCTCTGCAAGAGAGATTGACATGCTGTGGTCTTACAAGATGCGCCGCATGTCAGCGGGTGATCCGCAGGCGACTATGCTGTAACATCTGTCTAATTTCACTTTCAGTACAGAATAGTGATGAGCGAGTATACTCGTTGCTCGGGTGTCCTCCGAGTATTTTGGCGTGCTCGGAGATTTAGTTTTTGTTGTCTCAGCTGCATGATTTGCGACTTGTAGACAGGCTGAATACATGTGAGAATTCCCTAACAATAAGCATTCCATACATGTATTCAGCCTGTCCAGCAACGGCAAATCATGCAGATGAGACGACGAAAACTAGATCTCCGAGCACGCTAAAATACTCGGACACCTGAGTGTTATGATTGAGTCACCGAGGAGGAAAAAACAAAACACAAGCTCAGCCCAGAAAATCAGAGAGGTTGGAAACTAGCGGATTGCAGACTCCTAATCCTATCACACAACTAGCAGTAGCCGTGGAGTGTTCCTACGGTGATCCTAGACACCTCATCACAGCCGGAGAGCTAAATAAGCCTAAAGAGAGAAAAGGGGAAAACTGACTGCCCCAGAGCAGACCCAAAAGCAATAGGCAGCCCCCAACATATAATGACGGTGAAACAAGATGAAAACACTAACACAGATAGATAGGATGAGCAAACGATGGGGCCCAAGCTAACTAAAAAGGACAGGACAGAAAAGCTGCTGTCTGCAATCCGAGAAAACCCTGCTAAAAATATTACCAACACAACTGATAAGCAAAAAGGACCCTGAAGTCACTAGACTTCAAACCCTATATCAGCACTCAGAATATTCTGAAAGCAGAGCAAAAGAGAACACTAATCAAGGAATAAGAATCCAGCACACCCCCAGCCGAGGATGGCTGAACTCGAAAAACAAAGTAAACAAAACCAAAACTACTAAGTTCAATAGCAGAGCAAGAACTTATCTTTGGGAACCAGGAATCAGACTGGTCTCCAAGAATCCAGCAGAGAAATCACCAGCCACTCAGAAGAGCGTCGGCTGCCTTATATCCAGTCTGAAGTTCCTGATATCCAATCACAATCCACCTGATCAGGTGGTTGGTTTCTTTCATCCAAATCAGCCTCACTACCTTCCTTCACCAGAAGAGGGAGATCCTCGGACACAAAAGGTGAATGAACAGATGAGCTCACAACACCTGAGCATGCTCGGGAAAACCCGAGCAACGAGTATACTGGCTCAGCACTAGTACAGAACAGTTCACTTTGCACCATTCTTCGAATCTGATGACACCACTTAGGCAATGCCATGAAGAGGCCTTCACAAGTGAACATCACACCAGTCCTACTTCTGGGATTCTGGTGTGGAGTGGCATAATGTACGATAGTCTTCCCCCTTTAGCTACCATTCTATGTACACTTAACTGCTCGGTGTAACATTGATTTGGCCGTGGAACCAGTGGTGTGGTTATTTTCCCCAAATGAGCTTAGGAGCCAATTTTCAACAGTACAACACCATGCCAAAAGCCTGAGCGGCCTAAACGTACTATCTTAGCCTGCAGCGTCTCCGGACTTGTCTCCCATCGAGCCCATCTGAGATGTCATTGATCTGAAATTGCAAAGGCAGCCGCCAGCAGCGGATCTTGATGGTTTGCCCAAGAGAGTTCATCCAAGGTTGTAAATGCCGGAATTTCTGCGTGTGACGCTCATACTTGATACTGAATAGACGGAGATGTTTTGAAAACTTTGCTTCCATTTTTTCAGCATTTAACCCTCCGTCAGGAACAATATTCGCACTAACTCGTAATGGAACAATGTTCCTGTCAAGCGCAGGCTAGAAAAATGCCTAGAACATCTAATTTTCTAAATTTCAGTGATCTAAAAGTGATCAGAGACCTTCATAGGGATGTAATAAAAGAGACTACACATTATCAGGTGCAAAACAAACCCATTTACTCAACATAAAAGTAATAACTTTGATATACACAAATTTCAAAACTCCTGAGAAGTACACTTTCATTTGTAAGAAAATCTGCCTTATTTATATGAAATATCTACAAACCTTTCTCTATCCATTCATAAAACAAGCTAAATAAACAATAGTAATGACTAAAAACATTACATACCAACCTTATAAAGTGTGATGTGTTCGGGACCAATGAGCCTCAGAAGCCAGCACAGCTATATCTTCCTTCCTGAAGCTCTACAGACCAACTGTGGTATCAGGTTTCACACAGCAGCTAGAGCCTGGAGACTATCTAGAGGGAGGGGGTTTCCTGAAAATCTGGTGAGAAGGGAGAAATGAAAGTAGAAGAGCTGCGCCTGTCAGATCCATTGTTCCTGACGGAGGGTTAAAGTAACATATCCGTCCGTTCTGTGATTTCCACAATTCCTTTACGGTGTTGCTATTTAAATTTCGAGGAGTTTCGAAAAATAACGTATCAACTAGGAGAAATAGGTTGTCGGGTAATTTTAGCTAGGCGATTAAAGACCAAAAACGTATTCCCAAAAAGCAATTGCAAAGTTCTGCTGGGGGGGGGGGGGGGTTCTCACCAGTTCACTGGACTTGGATTCCCCCCCCTGTTTTCAGTCCATTTTATGGTACAATGAATGGTAGATTTTAAAACGACAACTCATCCGGCATAAACGATGCGTTTGGGCACGATATCGATGGAAAACAAACAACTGCGGCCTTTAGAAGGAGAGGAGGAAACGAAAGAGCAAAAATGAAAATTGCCTGGTCCTAAGGGGTTAATCATATAGAAAAATGGATGAAATATAGGTCATAGGCACAGATGAAAAGGCCATCACTTCACAGATGGAAAATGGAGTCACACGTGCGAAAAAGGACTATAGTGAGTGTGATAATAATGTGTGTACAGGGCTGCGGATTAAGGAGGCGATATAGAAGGCAGCGTAATAAGTAATCCTGACAGGGAACCTCCAGCACCTACCTCCACCTGCAGAGCCGCACTCCACATATATGGCTGCTCTGTGCACACAGGACCTGGGATGAGGTCACAGGAGGGGAGGAGTCAGGGGTCACATGATCAGGGGCCTCAGTGTATGCAGGACTCTGCTGTGCTGGTTGTCATGGTGCTGGATGAGGGGAAGTTTCTGTGTGGGGTCAGGAGGGGTTTACAGGGTGGATGCAGCAGAGCCGTGTGTGTACGAGGTGTACGGAGCGGAGCCGCGTGTGTACGAGGTGTACGGAGCGGAGCCGCGTGTGTACGAGGTGTACGGAGCGGAGCCGCGTGTGTACGAGGTGTACGGAGCGGAGCCGCGTGTGTACGAGGTGTACGGAGCGGAGCCGCGTGTGTATGAGGTGTACGGAGCGGAGCCGCGTGTGTATGAGGTGTACGGAGCGGAGCCGTGTGTGTACGAGGTGTACGGAGCGGAGCCATGTGTGTACGAGGTGTACGGAGCGGAGCCGCGTGTGTACGAGGTGTACGGAGCGGAGCCGTGTGTGTACGAGGTGTACGGAGCGGAGCCGCGTGTGTACGAGGTGTACTGAGCGGAGCCGTGTGTGTATGAGGTGTACGGAGCAGAGCCGTATGTGTATGAGGTATGGAGCGGAGCCGCGTGTGTACGAGGTGTACGGAGCGGAGCCGTGTGTGTTTGAGGTGTACAGAGCGGAGCCGTGTGTGTATGAGGTATGGAGCGGAGCCGTGTGTGCACGAGGTGTACGGAGCAGAGCCGTGTGTGTACGAGGTGTACGGAGCGGAGCCGTGTGTGTGAGGTGTACGGAGCGGAGCCGTGTGTGCACGAGGTGTACGGAGCGGAGCCGTGTGTGTTTGAGGTATGGAGCGGAGCCGTGTGTGTACGAGGTGTAAGGAGCAGAGCCGTGTGTGTATGAGGTATGGAGCGGAGCCGTGTGTGCACGAGGTGTACGGAGCGGAGCCGTGTGTGTATGAGGTATGGAGCGGAGCCGTGTGTGCACGAGGTGTACGAAGCGGAGCCGTGTGTGTACGAGGTGTACGGAGCGGAGCCGTGTGTGTATGAGGTGTATGGAGCGGAACCATGTGTGTATGTGGTAGGGGGCCGGGCTAGGGGGGTGGACCACTGCTTACCAGATGAGGCAAAGATGAGACGGAGACAGCTTCCACTTGTAACAGTTCCGGATTTATTTGTCGTCCTCCTGACGACCACCAAACACGCACCGCAGCTCCTTTACACCACTGTATTGCAGGCCCGGGTACCTATTCTTCAGCTCCAGTCACAGTAACGCACCTCGCGGATCTTTCACTGGGGGCTGTCCTAGACCAATCTACCCCCAGCGCTTCACCTGCCCGAGATCGTCTTCCAATCAGTACCCCCGGGGCCTCGTCTGTCTTGCGGTACGTCGAGTCAGGGTCTCCCCCCTGGCTGCCTCTTCTCCTTGCCTGTCCTGCAGTCCGTCGGGTCAGGGCCACCCTCCTGACTGTCTCTCCTTGGTCCGTCCCCCTGGCAGAGCTCTTCTCACTTTCTCCGTCTTCTTCTGAGCTCCTCCTGGGACTAAACTCTCCTGGAACCCCGCCTTCTTCTATTTATCCCCTCTCTCACAGGGGAATTTCCCACCCGGGCTCCTATCTCCCCGCCCCCCATGACTAAGCGGATTCCTAAGCCCTAAGCTGATGCTAAGTCCTGTACTACTCTCCCCTGCCATCTTGTGGTCATTTCATGGTACTGCACTCTCTTTTCTGTCTTTCCCTGCTGTTACCTTTCTAACCTGTCAATCTCTGTCACTAGTGCACAAACCATCCCCTCCTTCTACCAGTCACGTCTGTCCATCAAGTCACCTTCCCCACATGTATAAGATGTACGGAGCGGAGCCGTGTGTGTACGAGGTGTACGGAGCAGAGCCATGTGTGTATGAGGTGTACGGAGCGGAGCCGTGTGTGTATGAGGTGTACGGAGCAGAGCCCTGTGTGTATGAGGTGTACGGAGCGGAGCCGTGTGTGTACGAGGTGTACGGAGCAGAGCCGTGTGTGTACGAGGTGTACGGAGCGGAGCCGTGTGTGTGAGGTGTACGGAGCGGAGCCGTGTGTGCACGAGGTGTACGGAGCGGAGCCGTGTGTGTTTGAGGTATGGAGCGGAGCCGTGTGTGTACGAGGTGTAAGGAGCAGAGCCGTGTGTGTATGAGGTATGGAGCGGAGCCGTGTGTGCACGAGGTGTACGGAGCGGAGCCGTGTGTGTATGAGGTATGGAGCGGAGCCGTGTGTGCACGAGGTGTACGAAGCGGAGCCGTGTGTGTACGAGGTGTACGGAGCGGAGCCGTGTGTGTATGAGGTGTATGGAGCGGAACCATGTGTGTATGTGGTAGGGGGCCGGGCTAGGGGGGTGGACCACTGCTTACCAGATGAGGCAAAGATGAGACGGAGACAGCTTCCACTTGTAACAGTTCCGGATTTATTTGTCGTCCTCCTGACGACCACCAAACACGCACCGCAGCTCCTTTACACCACTGTATTGCAGGCCCGGGTACCTATTCTTCAGCTCCAGTCACAGTAACGCACCTCGCGGATCTTTCACTGGGGGCTGTCCTAGACCAATCTACCCCCAGCGCTTCACCTGCCCGAGATCGTCTTCCAATCAGTACCCCCGGGGCCTCGTCTGTCTTGCGGTACGTCGAGTCAGGGTCTCCCCCCTGGCTGCCTCTTCTCCTTGCCTGTCCTGCAGTCCGTCGGGTCAGGGCCACCCTCCTGACTGTCTCTCCTTGGTCCGTCCCCCTGGCAGAGCTCTTCTCACTTTCTCCGTCTTCTTCTGAGCTCCTCCTGGGACTAAACTCTCCTGGAACCCCGCCTTCTTCTATTTATCCCCTCTCTCACAGGGGAATTTCCCACCCGGGCTCCTATCTCCCCGCCCCCCATGACTAAGCGGATTCCTAAGCCCTAAGCTGATGCAAAGTCCTGTACTACTCTCCCCTGCCATCTTGTGGTCATTTCATGGTACTGCACTCTCTTTTCTGTCTTTCCCTGCTGTTACCTTTCTAACCTGTCAATCTCTGTCACTAGTGCACAAACCATCCCCTCCTTCTACCAGTCACGTCTGTCCATCAAGTCACCTTCCCCACATGTATAAGATGTACGGAGCGGAGCCGTGTGTGTACGAGGTGTACGGAGCAGAGCCATGTGTGTATGAGGTGTACGGAGCGGAGCCGTGTGTGTATGAGGTGTACGGAGCAGAGCCCTGTGTGTATGAGGTGTACGGAGCGGAGCCGTGTGTGTACGAGGTGTACGGAGCGGAGCCGTGTGTGTACGAGGTGTATGGAGTGGAGCCGTGTGTGTACGAGGTGTACGGAGCGGAGCCGTGTGTGTACGATGTATGGAGTGGAGCCGTGTGTGTACGAGGTGTACAGAGCGGAGCCATGTGTGTATGAGGTGTACGGAGCGGAGCCGTGTGTGTACGAGGTGTACGGAGCGGAGCCGTGTGTGTACGAGGTGTATGGAGCAGAGCCGTGTGTGTACGAGGTGTACGGAGCGGAGCCGTGTGTGTACGAGGTGTATGGAGCAGAGCCGTGTGTGTACGAGGTGTACGGAGCGGAGCCGTGTGTGTACAAGGTGTACGGAGCAGAGCCGTCTGTGTACGAGGTGTATAGAGCGGAACCACGCATGTACAAGGTGTACAGAGCAGAGCCGTGTGTGTACGAGGTGTACGGAGCAGAGCCGTGTGTGTACGAGGTGTATGGAGCAAAGCCGTGTGTGTACGAGGTGTACGAAGCAGAGCAGTGTGTGTACGAGGTGTACGGAGCAGAGCCACGTGTGTACGAGGTGCACAGAGCAGAGCCGTGTGTACGAGGTGCACAGAGCAGAGCCGTGTCTACGAGGTGTACAGAGCGGAGCCGTGTGTGTACGAGGTGTATGGAGCATAGCCGTGTGTGTACGAGGTGTATGGAGCAGAGCCGTGTGTGTACGAGGTGTACAGAGCAGAGCCACGTGTGTACGAGGTGTACAGAGCAGAGCCGTGTGTACGAGGTGTACGGAGCAGAGCCGTGTGTGTACGAGGTGTACGGAGCAGAGCAGTGTGTGTACGAGGTGTATGGAGCAGAGCCGTGTGTCTACGAGGTGTGTGTGTACGGAGTGCAGCCGTGTGTACAAGGTGTACGGAGAGGAGCCACGTGTGTATGAGGTGTACAAAGCGGAGCCGTGTGTCTACGAGGTGTGCCGAGTAGAGCTATATGTGTGAAGTGTACGGAGCAGAGCAGTGTGTGTATGAGGTGTACGGAGCAGAGCCCTGTGTGTACGAGGTGTACGGAGCGGAGCCGTGTGTGTACGAGGTGTACGGAGCGGAGCCGTGTGTGTACGAGGTGTATGGAGCGGAGCCGTGTGTGTACGAGGTGTACGGAGCGGAGCCGTGTGTGTACGATGTATGGAGTGGAGCCGTGTGTGTACGAGGTGTACGGAGCGGAGCCATGTGTGTATGAGGTGTACGGAGCGGAGCCGTGTGTGTACGAGGTGTACGGAGCGGAGCCGTGTGTGTACGAGGTGTATGGAGCAGAGCCGTGTGTGTACGAGGTGTACGGAGCGGAGCCGTGTGTGTACGAGGTGTATGGAGCAGAGCCGTGTGTGTACGAGGTGTACGGAGCGGAGCCGTGTGTGTACAAGGTGTACGGAGCAGAGCCGTCTGTGTACGAGGTGTATAGAGCGGAACCACGCGTGTACGAGGTGTACAGAGCAGAGCCGTGTGTGTACGAGGTGTACGGAGCAGAGCCGTGTGTGTACGAGGTGTATGGAGCAAAGCCGTGTGTGTACAAGGTGTACGGAGCAGAGCAGTGTGTGTACGAGGTGTACGGAGCAGAGCCACGTGTGTACGAGGTGCACAGAGCAGAGCCGTGTGTACGAGGTGCACAGAGCAGAGCCGTGTGTACGAGGTGTACAGAGCGGAGCCGTGTGTGTACGAGGTGTATGGAGCATAGCCGTGTGTGTACGAGGTGTATGGAGCAGAGCCGTGTGTGTACGAGGTGTACGGCGCAGAGCCACGTGTGTACGAGGTGTTCAGAGCAGAGCCGTGTGTACGAGGTGTACGGAGCAGAGCCGTGTGTGTACGAGGTGTACAGAGCGGAGCCGCGTGTGTACGAGGTGTACGGAGCAGAGCAGTGTGTGTACGAGGTGTATGGAGCAGAGCCGTGTGTCTACGAGGTGTGTGTGTACGGAGTGCAGCCGTGTGTACAAGGTGTACGGAGAGGAGCCACTTGTGTGTGAGGTGTACAAAGCGGAGCCGTGTGTCTACGAGGTGTGCCGAGTAGAGCTATATGTGTGAAGTGTACGGAGCAGAGCAGTGTGTGTATGAGGTGTACGGAGCAGAGCTGTGTGTATAATGTGTACAGCATTGGTGGACAAAAACAGAAAAGAGCATCTGTGCAAAAACAATACATGGGCCCTGCAGTCCAAGAGCTCCTAAAATATGTAAAATTGTACCTGCTTTGGAGGTAGAAATGGGCCCCCTTACTTCCTGGGCCCCTGTGCAGCCACACAAATTGCACCAATAATATGTCCACCCCCGGTGTACAGCGCAGAACCGACTAAGAATTTATTTTACAATATTTTATTAACTGATGAATCAAAGGTGGAACTTTTTGGAAGACATATACTGTGTGTTGCGATGGGCGAACATGCTCGGATAATGTCTTGTCCAAGCACAAACGGTTGTTATCTGAGCATCTGGGAGTGCTCGTATATTATGTTCCGAGTCTCTACGGCTGCATGATTTGCGACTGTTAGACAGCCTGAACTTGGGGGGATTCCCTAACAGCCGCAGGAACTCTAGCATGATATATAAGCACCCTCAGATAACACCCAGAGCATGCTCAGACAAGACGCTATCCAAGCACGCAACTGTATGCAGAATTATTAGGCAATGAGTATTTTGACCATATCATCATTTTATGCATATTTCCCAATGTCAAGCTTGTTTTCCTCAGGCAAAATGGGCCAAATAAGATATTTACCTGACTTATTGCTCAAATATTGGGGTGATCATAGAACCAGCAAACGTTCTGCTGCCAGTAGTCATTAGGGTCAAAAAAACTTTTTTCCCCCCTCAAAAAAAAATTATATTAACTGCCAAAGATGTGAGAAGAATCAAGCGTGAAGCAATCAGTAAGTCATTATCCTCCACTGCTGTCATACTCCAGAACTGCAACCTCCCAGGAGGCCAGAAGTACAGCCGAGGTGAGGAGGCTGACCAGACCACCACTGAGCAACACACTGAAGTACAAGGAGTTAAGGGCTCAGAGACACAGCTGAGGAGGGGAAGTTGACCCTGACCACTACTGAGCAAGACACAAAAGTGCAAGGTATTTAATGCTTAGAGATATGGCCGAAGTAAGGAGGCTGCGCCCAACCACCACTGAGCAAGACACAGAAGTACAAGGTGTTCAGTGCTTGCAGATACAGCCGAGGTGAGGTGGCTGAACCGAACCACCACTGAGCAAGACAGAGAAGTAGAAGATGTTCAGTGCTCAGAGACATGACTGAGGTGAGGAACCTGAACCCGACCACCAATGAGCAAGACACAGAAAAGGAAACACCAAGACTGGGCTAAGAAATATCTGAAGATAGATTTTTCAAAGGTTTAATGGACTGACGAATGACAAATTACTAGTGATGAGCGAGTATACTCGTTACTCGAGTTTTCCGAGCATGCTCGGGTGTTCTCCGAGTATTTTGGGCGTGCTCGTAAATTGTGCCTGAGTTTCCGCAGCCGCATGATTTGCGGCTGCTTGACAGCTTGAATACATGCAGGGACTGCCTGTTTGTTAAAAGCTTCCTTTTGAACGTATCTGCATTATATTACAATAAAAGTAGTTGAATCATCTGAAAACTTAAAATATGTCAAAATAGTAAATATTGAAAAAAAACGGTAAAAACATAAAAAGGCATGCAACATTGAGAAGACGTGAACCTTTTGGCAATTTTATGCTACGTTCACAAACCTCTAAACACCTATGATCACAATCCATATAGTAAGGCTTATATGTATTATAGACAGAAAACACCAATAATAGAAAAAATACAGCCAATTATAATAAAACACTTACATTTTATTAAATACAGTATATAAAACAGAAACCACAAACACTACAAATACAGTAAGAATTCAACATCACAGGCAAGTTAAAAAGAGAAGCAGGGGTCACCTAGTGACTTTTAAATAAGCCTTGCCAAGTAGGTGATATATGATGAGAATAATATATATATGACATATATAACGTGCAGTAGCGTCATGGGTATCCACCTCTTCTGCTGGTTTCAGTGTGCAACCTTACTGGTGGGCATCGCTTTGTGTATACAGCTGCAGGTTATAAGCCGAAGGCCGTAATTTTTTTCTACACAGGTGTGGAAGTAATACAGTCACCTTATTGGATATCTTCTCTCTTAAATATTGGATATTGCATTTTAACTTCCCATCACCCCTGGAAAAAGCAATTCCTGCAAAACGCGCGTCGGGTGCGGTGGGACCTAGTTCCTTGCCTTGGTCTCTTGGAGTTTGTGGGTATTCACTGAATCTATTTGCCATATTGTGTTGTACTTGTTACCCATAGATGTACAGGTGTCTTTCTAGATGGCTTACTTTGACAAGTGTGATCGTTTTAACTCACTTAATAGTTAGGTCACCTTTTTTATTTGTTTGATGTTATTATCCCATTGCTACTAAACTTTATATTTGGCACCTATTTATTGTATTTTATTCATGTCATATACCACCTATTTGGCAAAGCTTCCACTTTGGTTTTTATTCATCAGTCACTAGGTGACCCCCACTTTTTTTTTTTTTTCAAACTTGCCTGTGATGTCTTGTCCTTATTATGTTTGTAGTGCTTGTGGTTTCTGTTTTATATATTTAATAAAATGTAAGTTTTATTATTATTGGTTTGCAGTTTTCTATCATTGGTGTTTGTGCAATGCTCTGCTAAAATGGGTTGAGCTAGGGCAGGACAAAGCCTGTCAAAGTCTGCTTCTCTAATTTATGACAAGCTTACGCCGCCACAAATCTTACTCCAGCCCCTAACAGGAATAAGATTTGTGGCAAATCTACCGTTTTCCTTCATCAGGACTGATGTGAACGATGTCGGTAGCCTTGATGAACTAAGTGTTCTAAATTTCCTCTCCCATTTCTTGAAAAAGAGGTGTGAAGAGAGATCCAAAATAGCCGCCTGAAGAGCAAGACTCATAGTAAGGAGCTCCTGCTAAGCTTGAGACAATCCAAGCCATCCAGGCCCTAAGAAAACGAAAAAAGAGCCCAAGAGACCGATTCTACAAATCAGCCTTGCAGCAGACCCAGCCAGCAGTCTCAGCCAAGAATCCACAGCTGAATTAAGACAGCAGGAGCCCTCGTGGAACGCGGCCTAGCAGGAAGGCATGGGGCCTAGTAAAGCCTGTATCTCGGGCTTGCAGACAGCGGACGGCGACAGGTGACCCACCAAAGAGCAGACGTCGGACCGGGAACGATCAGCTGAAGTGGAGGCAGGCCAGGCTTGGAAGTGGAGGTTTCCAGCGGTGAGCAGCTGAACGCCCTCCCCATTCTATTCGGCAGCTGCACGGGTGCCACACATAGCTGCGCCCGCGGCAACGGGCCTAGCTCATCACTCACCCTGTCGAGAGGTGTGCAGAAGGCGGAGAGCTGTAACTGAGACGCAGGTGCTGGAGGGAGAGGTCCAGAGGTGAAGGTTAGTCCTGCAGGGCTGCGAGCAGATGGTGGTGAGGGGACTGTGACGGGCAGGCTGTAGCCAAAGATCTAGGCGCATAGTGGTGCTGAGGGTACAGAGGAGGTGAGCTGCAGCCGAGGAAAATTAGTGAGGCACAAATCTAGTGAAGCGCAGCCACAAAAAGCCCTGAGGACAGATCAGGACCGCACAGAGAGATACCTACAATTCCCTAAATGCACCACTGTCCTGAAGGATGTGTGGCGCCCCTGGGGCTCAGTCGCCACAGAGGTACTGCACCTCCTCCTGAGGTGTGGTATCCCACCATCCAGGTAAGGTGGTGACTCCTGGCCACGCTCCAACACCTGCACCTCACACCACAAAGTAGTGTAGCAAAGCACCTTCCGCGGCTCCCTGCTTGGAGTATAGCAAAGCACTCCTTGGTGGCTCCCTGCTTGGAACACAAAATGTGCTGGGAGGTGGGTGGAGTTAGATGACATTCCTAGGAGCGGGAAGAGTTTAAGTTAGTCAGTCAGTAGTTGGTTGGAGAGAGAAGAAGATCCCTAGAGAGAGGGATAGATGGATGGAAGTGCTGCAGAAGATCCCAGTGACCTGGGTCTGCTGGCACGGGAAAGGGAGAAAGAGAGCAACATAGACTGAAAGCCTGACTCTCCATAGAAAGAAAGGATTAGTAAGGAACGTGAGGAGTAAAAGAGAACAGAGGACGTGGGTGAGACGAGAACCCTTCCTAGAAGTTCTAAGCGCAAGGCCGGGGCCCAGTCCCCGAGGTTGTATGGATACTATGGATACTATGGATTCCCTTCTTTTGAGGTCCATGCCGTCAGACTCTACACCCCCTTCTCCATGCGAGTGGCGGTGGTGTATCGTCCTCCCGGCCCCTCCCATCAGTTCCTGGATCATTTTGCCACTTGGCTTCCACATTTTCTCTCCTGTGACATCCCTACCCTCATCATGGGTGATTTCAACATCCCCATTGCTCTTCCCCTCTCCCCATCTGCTACTCACCTTTTATCTCTAACCTCCTCATTTGGCCTTTCGCAGCTTACTAATTCTCCAACGCATGAAGACGGAAACTCCCTCGATTTGGTCTTCTCTCGGCTTTGTGCAGTGGATGATTTTGCAAACTCCCCTCTCCCGCTCTCTGACCACAATCTTCTTTCATTCTCTATCAAGAACTGCCAGGCTGCTCAGGTCACCCTCACTGTCCATACTTATAGAAACATACAGGCCATTAACACCCAGAAACTTATGAAGAACTTGCAGTCTTCATTGGCCCCTATCTCCTCCCTCTCATGTCCTGATTCTGCATTGAAGCATTACAATGAAACACTTCAAAGTGCCCTGGATGAATTTGCACCCCCTATAAATAGAACACCACAACGCAGACGGCGACAACCCTGGCACACGGTGCAAACACGTTTCCTGCAGCGGTGCTCCAGGTGCGCCGAACGTCTGTGGAGAAAATCCAATCTACCCGAAGATTTCATCCATTTTAAGTTTATGCTTAGAACATACAACACTGCCCTTCACTTCTCCAAACAAACCTATTTCAACACCCTCATCACCTCACTGTCCAATAACCCGAAACGTCTCTTTGACACTTTTCATTCTCTACTCAATCCAAGAGTACAGGCCCCAACCACGGAGCTCCGAGCTGACGATCTGGCCAATTACTTCAAAGAAAAAATTGACCAGATCCAACAGGAAATTATCTCCCAATCACCTCATACCATGCACCGTTCTCCCTCCCCCACTGCATCTAACTCACTCTCTGATTTTGAACCAGTCACAGAAGAAGAAGTAAGCAGGCTCCTTGCATCTTCTCACCCAACTACTTGCACCAGTGACCCATTTCCGTCACAGCTCCTTCAGTCCCTTTCCCCTGCTGTCACCCCTCACCTAACTAAAATATTTAACCTCTCTCTCTCTTCTGGTATTTTTCCCTTCTCATTTAAGCATGCCATCATACATCCACTACTTAAAAAACCATCCCTCGACCAAAACTGTGCCGCTAACTATAGACCTGTCTCTAATCTTCCCTTCATCTCTAAACTCCTGGAACGCCTGGTCCACTCCCGTCTTATCCGCTATCTCTCAGAAAACTCTCTTCTCGACCCTCTCCAATCCGGTTTCCGCTCTTTACACTCCACTGAAACTGCCCTCACTAAAGTCTCTAATGATCTGCTAACAGCTAAATCAAATGGTCATTACTCCATGCTAATTCTCTTGGATCTCTCTGCAGCATTCGACACTGTGGATCATCAGCTCCTCCTCACTATGCTCCGTTCCATTGGCCTCAAGGATACCGTTCTCTCCTGGTTCTCCTCCTATCTCTCCGACCGCTCCTTTACTGTATCTTTTGCCGGTTCCTCCTCCTCTCATCTTCCCCTTACTGTTGGGGTCCCCCAAGGATCGGTTCTAGGTCCCCTCCTCTTCTCCTTGTACACTGCCCCTATTGGTCAAACAATCAGTAGATTTGGTTTCCAGTACCATCTCTATGCTGATGACACCCAATTATACGCTCCTTCTCCTGACATCACGCCAGCCTTTCTAGAAAACACCGGCGATTGTCTAAACGCTGTGTCTAATATCATGTCCTCACTATATCTGAAACTGAACCTGTCAAAGACTGAACTCCTGGTGTTTCCTCCCTCTACTAATGTACCTATACCCGACATTCCCATTTCTGTGTGTGGTTCCACTATTACTCCCCAGCAACAGGCCCGCTGTCTTGGGGTCATACTTGATTCCAAGCTTTCCTTTGCCCCCCACATTCGATCACTGGCTCGCTCTTGTCATCTGCACCTCAAAAACATTTCTAGAATTCGACCTTTTCTTACCTTTGACTCTGCAAAAACTCTTACTGTTTCTCTTATTCATTCTCGTCTCGACTATTGTAACTCTCTTCTAATCGGTCTCCCTCTTACCAAACTCTCCCCCCTCCAATCTGTCTTGAATGCTGCAGCCAGGATCATATTCCTCACCAATCGTTACACTGATGCCTCTACCTTGTGCCAGTCATTACACTGGCTACCCATCCACTCCAGAATTCAGTATAAACTTATTACCCTCACTCACAAAGCCCTCCATGGCTCAGCACCACCCTACATCTCCTCCCTTGTTTCAGTATACCACCCTACCCGCGCCCTCCGTTCTGCTGATGACCTGAGATTAGCATCCTCAATAGTCAGAACCTCCCACTCCCGTCTCCAAGACTTTACACGTGCAGCACCAATTCTTTGGAATGCACTTCCCAGGTCAATACGATTAGTCCCCAATCCCCACAATTTTAAGCGTGTCCTGAAAACGCATTTATTCAGACTGGCCTACCACCCCAACACATTAACCTAATCTATCCCTGTGTGGCAGAGCCAAAAGTTTTACCATAACCAGGTTCCCCGCATCATGTTCCCACATGCTTTATGCCTCCATTAGCCCTCTGTGTCTGTACTGTTACACACTTAACATTATGACTGGTCCATACAATCAGGGTAACTGTTACCACCCACCTTTCGTGTCTCCCTCTTTCCTCATAGACTGTAAGCTTGCGAGCAGGGCCCTCTTTCCTCTTGGTATGTGTTATAATCTACTGTATGTGATTATTGTTATGCTGTAATGTCTATTGTCTGTACAAATCCCCTCTGAAATGTAAAGTGCTGCGGAATATGTCGGCGCTATAAAAATAAAATTTATTATTATTATTATTATACTAATGGTCCTGCAGCAGACACCGGAGGAATAGAAGTAGTGACCACTTTATTCCCACACAAGACTTGGGGGCACAACAGCAACTGGATAGTGAGCCAGGACTCAGTAGCAAGGAGTCCCCGAAGCAGGCTACAGCTGTCTGCTGTACAAGTAGAGTTCATAGGAACATCAGACGAGAGGAACTCCAGTGTAACTCAGTACTAGGAGTACTTCATCTAAAGGCGCTATAAGAGGAGACGTTCATAAAAGCACAAGTTGGTGGAGTGTTGGAAAGGAGTGCTTCATCTTGCCTGGAGGTTGACTGAGTCCCAGACCCGGAGGACACTGCGCGGAAGCAGGCACCTGTTTGTACACAGACTGTGCGTAAAGCTTTGGAACTACATGCTCTGGTGTCCTCCACTTATTCCTGCGTCAACCTGCCCGGCACTGCTACATCCTCTGCGCCTGACACTACACCGCCTAAGTGTCACCATACCTACTCTGCCCTGGGACAACAGCCCTGCCAGTGGAGGGCTATACCATCACTGCTGCACCACACCATCTGTCCCAGAGGATCTGTCTACAGTGTCGGCCTAACATCTACATTGCCGAACACCACAGGTGGCGTCACGACTTATTCATTGACACTGAACATTTACAATAGGCGCCCAGGGCCACGGGCCAGGCCACAGCTACCGTGACAACTCCCATTGAGATCCACTGTGCCCGGTACTGAGTACCCCACAGCCATGGGTGTGAGGGTGCCCCAGATGCAGAAGAATAAGAGCAGCTAAGTGAAGAGCCCCAAAGAGCTCAAGGTTCCTGTGAATAACTTGTGTACTTATAAGGGGACAGAGCGATCATTATAAGGGATGGAGATCCTAATCTGTGGTGATAATATCAGCTACCTTCGTTGGAAAGGGTTTTATCCCCCTCTCTCCGGACAGTAAACAGAGAAAATGCATTGTATTAAATAGCTTGCATCTTTCTGCTGTCATAAAATTATACAATACTTCGCTGCTCTACCGCAAATGTCTACCCCCTTTTGTGATCAGCAAGGTCACTCACAAACTGACAAGACTAAATCAGTGTGAATTTACAGCGAATTCAAGCTTACATATAGAGAGAGATTTAGGGAGTAGGGACTAGTTGTAATTACAGCCCTTTTCAGGGCTACGTTACAGTAGTTCATAGCAAGTGTAGGCAGGCAGGTCTGTGCCAGTGCTGTGCTAGTCTTTTTCACAGCATCTGTCCAAATCTAGCTCAGCCAATCCTAGCATTGTCTGTTACTCATCGGTGTAGTCCACCTGTCAAGGAGCTACTCCGTGTGTGTTTCTAATAATTTTTTACCACATCTTGTCCAGAAAAACCTTTTGGGCATAGTAGCGGTGTGTGCTACTCTGCGGTGTAGTCCACTTGTCAAGGAGCTACACCGTGTGTGTTTCTAATAATTTTTTACCGCATCTTGTGCAGAAAAACCTTTTTGGCCTAGTAGCGGTGTATGCTACTCAGCGGTGTAGTCCACCTGTCAAGGAGCTACTCCGTGTGTGTTTCTACTAATTTTTTTACCGCATCTTGTCCACAAAATCCTTTTTGGCCTAGTAGCGGTGTGTGTTTTTTACCACATCTAACCCAGAAAATCCTTTTGGGCATAGTACCACAATTTGGTCACTGAGCTCTGCTTGGTTTCCATCCATTGTTGTTTGGGCAAACATCTACAGAGTTGCCAATAAATAACTTAACCACCAAAATGAGTGGCAAAAGGCCTGCTGCTGGTGAAAAGGGTAATAGGCGTGTTGCAAAGGGAAAAAAAGGTTGTGTCCATGGGATAGGTGCTAAAGCAACTGGAACATCTGCTGAAGAAAGACCATCTTCCTGCCAAAGTAAGATGTCTACTTCTTTTCGTGGACAATCGGATATGATCTCTTTCTTGCGGACACGCCAATCACAAATTCCTGATGAGGCACAAAAAGAGCAGGTGCTTGAACAGATATCAAGTGCTCCCTCAAGTGGGCTTTCCTCCACCTCAACTACAACCTCACAAATACTCCAGTCCTCAGAGTTGTCAGCCGCAGCGCACTTGCTTCCTCACAGCTCCAAAGTCTCCAGCCGCCCGTCTGAGTATGGTGTATCACAGATGGTTGAGTCTGCAGAGCTGTTTACTCATACTATCGCCTGGGAATCAGAGGTCTGCTCCAAAGCTTAGGTGAGTCCAGGTGAGGAAATGATGTGCACTGATGCCCAGAAGCTTTGTGAGTCAGATCCAGGCCCAGATGAACAAGATTCTTCTGAGCATAATCTAGACCCTCATTCCCAAAATGTAAGTCATGTTTGTGGAGAAAATGAGGAAGATGATGATGAGACTCAGATACCTGATTGGTCACGGCAGGAAGAGGTCGGTTCTGAGGACGAGGGGTATGGGAACACAGAGGGTGATGATGACGAGGTTGGAGATCCCACTTACCGTCAACCCACAGTCCTCCAGTCGATGAGGTCAGCAGAGGAGGTGGAGGAGGATGATAGTGACGAAGAGGTTAGGTTGCGCCTTCCTGGACAGAGACGGAGTACTGGAAGCACGTCAACAACTGCATCCTCAACCACAACTGTACCTGTGAGCAGAAGTCATGGTGGCTCCTCAGGTCGCATGGTCTCTAAGCCTTGCATAGCCTGGGCATTTTTTGAAATTCCAAAGGATGACCCAACGCATGTGATCTGTAAGATTTGTCACCAAAAGCTAAGCAGAGGGCAAAAACTCACTAGTTTGAGTACTTCATGCATGAACCGTCACATGGATATGAGGCATAAGGTGCCGTGGGAAGCTCACTGTGCTACAATGCGGCCCAGCGGCCCTGCCCATCCACCGTCTGCCCCATCTTGTGCATCCGTGGCCTCTTCATCCTCTGTGACTGGGGGGACAGCAGGCACACATATGTTTGGACGCAGAACATCCACCTCTTTACCCGCAACAGCCAGTGTGCTTGGCAGTTCTTCCTTTAATTTGGAAGTGGAAACACCTGCTGGTGTCTCTGCGACCTCGAGAGCACCACATTCAGATCAAGGCAACATAATTGTTCCGCCTGCACCTTCCTCACAGACCAGCAGTTTGCCGGGGACAACCTACTCAACCCCGTCTACGCATGGCAGCCAGCCCTCTATTTCCTCCTACCCATGACAAAGCTAAGAGGTTGAATTTCACCATCTGCAAGCTCTTGGCTACAGAAATGCTGCCTTTCCACCTGGTGGACACAGAAGATTTTCGAGACCTTATGTCGGTCGCAGTGCCCCAGTACCAGATGCCCAGTCGCCACTACTTCTCAAAGAAAGCTGTGCCTGCGCTACACCAGCATGTTGCATGGACAGGGGCATTACATGTCTCTGACTGGGCACTGGATAACTATGGTGACAGCAGGAGAAGGGGCTGCTGTCCAAGTCTTGCCGTCCCCACAAGTTGCGCGTCAATCCTCTGTAGGTCGAAGTTCCTCCACTGCTTCTGCCTCCTCAACCTCCTCTCGGTCCTGCACTCAAAGCCTGTCTAGTAATGCCACCCGCGTTGTAACTGCGCAGAAGGAATCCTGCACACCTTACTATGCTGGCACCAGGGTTCAACGGCATCAGGCAGTGTTTACGTTAAAATGTCTGGGAAATGCGAGTCACACAGCTGAGGAGTTGTGGTCAGCTCTGAAGACTGAGTTCCATCGATGGCTGACTCCACTGAACCTGCAGCCAGGGAAGGCCGTGTGCGACTATGCTGCAAACCTGGGTGCGGCCCTTCGCCGGGGCAATGTCACAGACGTGCTTTGTATGGCTCACGTTTTGAACCTGGTTGTCCAGCAATTTGTAGCCCGCTATCCCGGACTAGATGGCCTTCTGCAGAGAGCACGGTCGCTGTGTGCTCACTTCCGCCGTTCGCATCCCGCAGCTCAACGACTCACATCTCTCCAGAAGTCGTTGGGCCTGCCAGTTCACGGGCTAAAATGCGACGTGCCGACACAGTGGAATTCAACTCTGCACATGTTGCAGCGACTGTGGCAGCACCGACGAGCCCTGGTGCAATACGTTATGACGTATAGCCTGGGCCACCGGGATCCAGAGGTGGGGCAAATCACGCTGCAGGAGTGGTCTCAGATCAGGGACCTATGCACCCTTCTGCAGAGTTTTGAAATGCCGACAAAAATGTTTAGTGCTGAAGATGCCATTATCAGCATGACTATTCCCGTCATTTACATGCTAGAGCACATGTTAAACAGTATTCGGAGTCAGGTGGTGGGACAAGAGGAGGAGGAGGAGGAACAGGAGGAGTCGTATGCGGAAGGGATAATATCTCCAAGGTCCAGATGGTCGGCAGTACCAAGGCGGCTGGCATTGGAGGGTCTGGGAGAGGGAATAACGAGGGCGCATGGTAGCAGCCAAACTGTTGAGGAAGGCGCAGGAGCCGAGGAAGAGTTGGAGGTTGAAATGGCGATGGACATGGAGGACTCATCAGATGAGGGAGAGCTTGATGATATTTCTGTTGTGTGAGGTTGGGGGGAGAGGGGCAGAGGAACAAAGCATGACTCTTGACTCGTCGCCACCAAGACAACAAGGACTTGGTCCTCCTGTATGTGCAAGACATATCAGTGCCTTCTTGTTGCACTACCTGCAACATGACCCTCGGATTGTCAGAGTCCGAAGTAATGCCGACTACTGGGTTGCCACACTCTTAGATCCAAGGTACAAGAGTAAATTTGGCGAACTAATTCCTACCATAGACAGGGATTCACGCATGCAGGAGTATCAGCAGAGGCTGTTACAGAATCTTACATCTGCATTTCCACAAAACACCAGTGGTGCACGTAGTGAATCTCAGAGTTCTAAATTGGCAACCGTGGGACTGTCGAGTCATCGCTCTAACCGTTCCACTAACATCGTATCTGGTGGTAACAGCAATTTTTTGCAGTCGTTTCACCAATTATTTCGGCGATCCTTTGCAAGGCCACAGGAAACGCAAAGTCTGACACATAGTCAGCGCCTAGAGAGGATGGTACAGGAGTATCTCCAAGGTAACATCAATGCCATGACTGTGGAACTGGACCATTGCTCTTTTTGGGCTTCCAATCTGCAAAAATGGCCTGAGCTCACCACTCACGCCTTGGAGATCTTGTCGTGCCCCGCAGCCAGCGTTCTCTCTGAACGTGTGTTCAGCGCTGCTGGTGGTGTGCTGACAGACAAGCGCACGCGGCTCTCCACTGACAATATAGACAGACTTATGTTCATAAAGATGAACAAATCGTGGATCCGCAAAGAATTTTTAACCCCTGTGTCATCCTGGGGAGACTAAAAGCGTAATGATTTATGAAAATCACCTCAGCAGAGTCAGCAAGTATTTTAAGCAACTCTGGGACAAGTGAATCCACTTAAGTGGTTTCTGTGCCCCAATTTTTGGACAAAATGGAGACTCTTTTTGGAGTCCCCTTGCTGTGTTTTACATGGCGTTGGCATCGGCAATTCAAGGTGGGTGGGGTCACCCCCCCTTTTTAACCTTAAGAAACTACATAGACTATGGCTTGGGGTTACAGAGATGGGTGAGTCTGCAGACCTCTTTAGTCATACTATGGCCTGTGATTTAGAGGTCTGCTCCAAAGCTTCAGTGTCTGCTAGTCAGTGGAGTAGGCCACCCGTGAAGCAAGTTGCAACGCCTGTTTATGTAAGAAATAGTTTGTAACTCCATTTGGCCCAGTGAATACTGTGGGCCTAGTACCTGTGTCTGCTACTCAGCAGAGGAGCCCACCCAGCAACCTAGCGCATTCAATCTTTTTGGGCCTTGTAGCTCTGTCTGCTACTCAGCAGAGGAGCCCACCCATCAACCAAGCTATGCCGCCTGTTTACGTAAGAACTAGTTTGTAACTCCATTTAGCCCAGTGAATACTTTGGGCCTAGTACCTGTGTCTGCTACTCAGCAGAGGAGCCCACCCGTGAACCAAGCTATGCCGCCTGTTTATGTAAGCACTGTCTGCTACTCAGCAGAGGAGCCCAGCTGGTAAGCAAGCTACAGCACCTGTGCTTTGGACACTTAATTTTCTCATTCTTTCAGGAATGCCAGTTAGGCCTAATTCCAGAATTCCGGTTGACCTGCACTTACTGGGAAATCGTCGTTCGCAGGGAAGAATTGGAATCCCAGATCCCCATCACTAACGGGGTTCAGCGGGCTACCCGCACCTGTCAGCGAAGAGTAGACACACGCTGGTCCGTTCAGTGTAGCGCGCGTGCAGACCCGGACATGTAAGGGCATGACAGACCTGTTATTGCTCAATCACGCGTGGCAGAGCCTTGCCTGTCCTCTAATAAGCTGGACGCGGACTGCGGGGGCATGCCGGAGTCTCGTTCGTTAACGGAATTAAGCTGACAAATCGCTAGCACAGCTAAAAACGGCCATGCACCACCACCCACAAAATCGAAAAAGCTTGCAATCTGTCAATGCTTTCCATGGCCGGCCAGGGTGAGGTTTCCTGTGTGGAGTCCAATTAAGCCGCAGGCTCCACTCCTGGTGGTGCCATTCCGGACATTCCTTTAAGGTTCAGCTCTGCAACCATACTCCCCCCGGAAACCAAAGACTGTGCCTTCATGGACACTGTTCGGAGGGTCGTGGGAATAACGCCGCCCGATCGGCAGTTGGCATAATTTATGGTGGGAAGTCCGGCGGTATATGATCGTCTTCGATTTTAGAATTTTTTTTTATTTTAGATTTTTATTCAAGCCTTTCTTGGTTTTATAAGGGCATGACATGCCTATATCTGTGTCTCCTCCTCCTCCTTTTACTCCTCCATCTCTTTTCTATATGTATTTGTCCCTTTTCCATGTGTTATTTGTGTCTTCTGAGCAGTTTGTCTGCTTTGGGACACCTTTGAAGGTGTTTTGTATGTGTTTGTGTTTGCCTGCCATTGTTTTCAATGGGGGTTGACAGTGTTTGTCAAGCATTCGACGAACTTGCCTCCTTTCGACGAACCGAACCGAACTCGAACACTAGGGGGGTGGCTCAACACTATTTCGGACCACTCCGCTATGCTGCTAGACCTGAGGGAGACCAATCAGAAGGGTACTGACTTCCTCTGGAAATTCCCTAATTTTTTATACGCAGATGACTCCTTTGCCTTTTCCCTCAGGATGTGCTGACAGGAATTCTTAACTGACAATGAGTTACATCAAAATGACCCTTCGCTCCTGTGGGAAACAGCGAAGGCTGTACTTAGACGGAAAATTATGGCTTACGTGTTCGCTTTAGTGTACATTACAGAGGTATGGGGAGTTAACAGAGGAGCTCAGAAAGGCTTACACTAACTTCCTCACAGATTCATCCCCTGCTAACAAAGAGTACTGGCTACAAAAACAGGCAGACTTTAATCTCCAGGCTGAAAGGAGGGAAATGCTGTTTTTGACACAAAGGGAGATATATTTTTTATAGATATGGAAACAAAGCTGGCAGAATCCTGGCTAATCTGGCCAGGGGTATCAGACCTTAACAGGGGATTTACCAGCTTAAGGACCCCTCGGGATTAATTCAATCTGATCCCCTTACGATAAACAAAATTTTAGGAACATACTATGGAGAACTATATAGCGTACCTATCACCCCAAGAACGACCCACCAGTAGTGTTGAGCTTTCCGATACCGCAAGTACCGCCGATATTTGCCGTATCGGAATTCCGATACCGAGTACCGATACTTTTTTCGTATCGGATACCGGAATCGGAAGTCCAAAATGCAATGAGCCACTTTTGTGGCTCTGATTGGCTGCCGAAATGACGTCATCATGATGCGCTGTCTGTGCGCATCATGATGCGCCGTCAGTTCGGGCCTTCGGGGGGGCTGTGCCGATTGTCTGGGGGTCTGTACCGGCCTGCCGGTGGTCTGTGCAGGCTCCGGGGGTCTGTGCCGGCCTGCCGGGGGGCTGTGCCGGCCTGCCGGTGGTCTGTGCAGGCTCCGGTGGTCTGTGCCGGCCTGCCGGGGGGCTGTGCCGGCCTGCCGGTGGTCTGTGCAGGCTCCGGTGGTCTGTGCCGGCCTGCCGGGGGGCTGTGCTGGCCTGCCGGTGGTCTGTGCAGGCTCCGGTGGTCTGTGCCGGCCTGCCGGGGGGCTGTGCCGGCCTGCCGGGGGGCTGTGCCGGCTCCGGTGGTCTGTGCCGGCCTGCCGGGGAGCTGTGCAGGCTCCGGGGGTCTGTGCAGGCATCGTCCGATGGGACTACAAGTCCCATCGGGCGATGCCTGCTACCATGACAGTGATTGACACATTAGCCAATGATGGGACAGCAGTAGTCCCATCATCCGGCTAATGTGTTGAATGTAAAAAAAAAAAAAAAATTCACATGCTACATACATGCTACATACATACAACATGCATACTACATATATACTACATGTAACATACATACTACATACATGCTACATACATGCTACCTACATAAACCAGGGGAAGAGTCTTGAGGAGATCATTTGCATATTCCCAGTGCCTTCTGGGATAAGTGAAGAGTCTCCGCGAGCTCAACGATCACTGGGTTTTGGCGGTTGCAGCTGAAAAGAGGAAATCGGAAAACCAGGGGAAGAGTCTTGAGGAGATCATTTGCATATTCCCAGTGCCTTCTGGGATAAGTGAAGAGTCTCCGCGAGCTCAACGATCACTGGGTTTTGGCGGTTGCAGCTGAAAAGAGGAAATCGGAAAAACCGCGCGCCGATAGTTTGGCTCATCTTTCATCGTTTTTAAGAAATCTCAAGATGGAAGAGGCCAGGAGCCATTTGGTGAGCTGCATTTCTTGCTACATGTTCACAGATTTACCAGTGAAAAAGCCAAACTTCACATGCCACAAATGCAAGCTTGTGTCCCTGTTGGAGGAAAAGTTACAAAATCTCGAAGAGAGGTTAGCTACGTTGAAGATCATTAAGGAAGGTGAAGAGTTCTTGGACAGAGCACAATTATCTCTTCATGTTACAGAAAGAGAAGAAATTCGAAGTGCACCTGAAGAAACAGAGGAATGGAGACATGTGACCCAGAGAAGCAGGAGGATCAGGAGGCAGTCAGCACCCATACTGCTCAGAAACCAGTACCAGGCTCTCACGCAGGAAAACGATGAAGAAATACATCAGGATAAGACTTTGCCAACAAACAGCAACCTTGTACGCCCTCAGAGTCCTCCTGGATGGAGAAAGAAAAATGTTGTGAAGAAGAAACGGAGAGTGGTGGTCATGGGGGATTCCCTGCTGAGAGGAACAGAGGCTGCTATCTGCAGACCGGATATAACTTCAAGAGAAATGTGCTGTCTTCCAGGTGCAAAAATTAAAGATGTGTCTGACAGGATATCAGGACTCTTCAGACCTACAGATGACTACCCATTCCTGCTACTACATGTGGGGACAAATGACACCGCAAGAAACGACCTGGAAACCATCTGCAGAGACTTTGAAGACTTAGGCAAGAAAGTGAAAGAACTGGGAGCGCAGGTGGTCTTCTCTTCCATCCTCCCAGTGGACGGCCATGGAACAAGGAGGTGGAATAAGATTCTGCAGGTGAACAACTGGCTACGTCGATGGTGCCGTCAGCAACGATTTGGATTTCTGGATCACGGAGTGAACTACTTATACGATGGACTACTTGCTAGAGATGGGGTGCACCTTACGAAGACTGGAAAGCATGTATTTGGAAGTCGCCTTGCTACACTTGTAAGGAGAGCTTTAAACTAGAACAACATGGGAAGGGAAGCAAAAGACCAGAAAAAGCCATACACCTGACAAATGCTATTGAGAACTCTGCTATTAGAAGTGGAAAGGAAGAACAAAGACGAAAGAATCTAATTAATAAAAATATTGGAGAAAGAGAAACCAATCACAAACTAAAATGTTTCTATACTAATGCACAAAGCATGGGCAACAAACAAGGAGAATTGGAACTACTAACACAGGAAAAGAAATATGATGTAATTGGAATCACTGAAACTTGGTGGGACAATACACATGATTGGAATACAAGACTAGAAGGATACAACTTATTTGCAAGAAACAGACTTGATAAACGAGGAGGGGGTGTCGCATTGTATGTTCGAAACGCGTATATCTGCACAGAGATTGAAGCTTCAGAGACTGGGAGTTCTGTGGAAACTGTTTGGGTAAGAATACAAGGACAGAACAATGGAAAGGACACCATTGTAGGCATTTACTACAGGCCGCCTGTGCAAGCCGAAGATATAGATGAACTCTTTATGCATCAGATGGCCAAGTTCTCCAAAAAATATGACATAGTTGTCATGGGAGATTTCAACTATCCAGACATTTGTTGGGAATCTCTCTCAGGCAAAACTAACAGGTCAAGGAAATTCTTATCCTCTCTTGCTGACAACTTTATCTTCCAAAAGGTAGGGGAGAAAACAAGGGGAACTGCTACCTTGGATCTAATCCTTATAAACAGGGAGGAAATGGTTGAGGAGGTAAAAGTGGCTGGGACCCTAGGAGGTAGCGACCATGCTATTTTAGAATTTTGGATAACTAGAGGTGGAAGACCTGTGAAGACTCAGACGTCAAGGTTAGATTTCAGAAAGGCAGATTTTAAGGGATTCAGAAAGAGAATTGGAGGGATCCAATGGCTGGATATCCTTAAAGACAAAAATGTCCAGGAAGGATGGGAAATCTTGAAAAATGAAATTCTCAAAGCACAGTTGTTAACAATTCCGAAAAGAGGGAAGAATAGGAAGCATTTAAGGAAACCAGGATGGATGAACACAGAACTTAAGCACATGCTAAAAAGGAAGAAAAAAATGTTTATAAAATGGAAAGAGGGAGGCATATCTAAAGAAGAATATAATGCTGTCTGCAGAACCTGCAGGGCACAAATCAGATTATCTAAAGCTGAAAATGAACTGAGGCTTGCAAGAGATGTCAAAAGCAATAATAAAGGATTTTGGGGATATGTCAAAAGTAAAAGAAAAGTCAAAGATGCTATAGGATTTTTACAGGATGAAAATGATGAAATGGTAAGACAGGATGTTGAGAAGGCTGAACTTTTAAATTCCTATTTTGCATCTGTTTTCTCTCAGAAAGGAAATGCAACATCAACTGTTATTCACTGTCCTATTAAGGGAATAGAAGAATCCAGGATATCTATAAACAGAAAGATAGTGAGGAAACACTTAGCTAACCTAAATGAATTCAAGTCTCCAGGTCCAGATGAATTACACCCCAGAGTACTGAAGGAGATAGCAGAAGAAATTTTTGAACCCCTCTCCATAATCTTTGAAAATTCTTGGAGAACAGGAGAAGTGCCAGAAGACTGGAGAAGAGCAAATGTTGTTCCTATCTTCAAAAAGGGGAAGAAGGTGGACCCAGGCAACTATAGGCCGGTGAGTCTGACTTCTATACCAGGAAAGATCTTTGAACAAATTATTAAACAACATGTATGTCAATACCTGGATAAGAATGAAGTGATTAAACAGAGTCAGCATGGGTTTCTAACTAATAAGTCATGTCAGACTAACTTAATTTCCTTCTATGACGGTATCACTGATTGGGTGGATCAAGGAAATGCTGTAGATATAGTATATCTTGACTTCAGCAAAGCATTTGACAAAGTCTCTCATACAATCCTTATTGAAAAAATGACTAAGTATGGAATGGACAAGGCAACTGTTAGGTGGATTCATAACTGGCTTAGTGATCGGACCCAAAGAGTGGTCGTAAATGGCTGCACATCCAGTTGGAAGAATGTCTCAAGTGGGGTACCACAGGGCTCTGTCCTGGGCCCTGTATTGTTCAACATCTTTATCAACGATTTAGATGAAGGAATTGAGGGTAAACTGATTAAATTTGCTGATGACACAAAGCTAGGAGGGATAGCTAATACTAGAGAAGAGAGAGAGAGGATTCAAAAAGATTTAAATAAACTGGAGAAGTGGGCAGCAACTAACAGAATGGTTTTTAACAGGGAGAAATGCAAAGTACTACATCTGGGCAATAAAAATGAAAAAAGCATATATAGAATGGGAGGAATAGGGCTAAGTGACAGCACATGTGAAAAAGACTTGGGTATACTAATAGATCACAGACTGAATATGAGTCAACAGTGTGATGCAGCAGCAAAAAAGGCAAATGCAATTCTAGGATGTATTAACAGAAGCATACAGTCTAGATCACGTGAAGTCATTATTTCCCTCTACTCCTCTTTGGTCAGACCTCATCTGGAATATTGTGTCCAGTTTTGGGCACCACATTTTAAAAAAGACATCAACAAACTGGAGCAAGTTCAGAAAAGAGCGACCAGAATGGTGACCGGTCTGCAAACCCTGTCTTATGAGGAAAGGTTGCAGGATTTGGGGATGTTTAGTTTGCAAAAGAGAAGACTGAGAGGAGACTTAATAGCTGTCTACAAATATCTAAAGGGCTGTCACATTGTAGAAGGATCAACTTTATTCTCATTTGCACAAGGAAAGACTAGAAGCAATGGGATGAAACTGAATGGGAAGAGACACAGATTAGATATTAGAAAAAACTTTTTGACAGTTAGAGTGATCAATGAGTGGAACAGGCTGCCACGAGAAGTGGTGAGTTCTCCTTCAATGGAAGTCTTCAAACAGAGGCTGGACAGACATCTGACTGGGATGATTTAGCGAATCCTGCTTTGAGCAGGGGGTTGGACCAGATGGCCCAGGAGGTCCCTTCCAACTCTACGATTCTATGATTCTATGATTCTATGATTCTAATACATATATACTACATGCATGCAACATACATACAACATATATACTACATGCATGCAACATGCATACTACATACATGCTACATATATACTACATGTAACATACATACTACATACATGCTGCATACATGCTACATACATAATACATATATACTACATGCATGCAACATACATACAACATATATACTACATGCATGCAACATGCATACTACATATATACTGCATATATACTACATGCATGCAACATACATATATACTACATACAATACATACATATAGACATACAGTACATATAACATAGAGTACATACTTACCGTCACTTGTCACTTTGATCCCCGAAGCCATTGTCACCTGAGGGATAAATATCAAAATAAAAAAACACCAATATACTTACCCCGATCCGCAGAAGTCCACGAGGGTCCCACGTCCATCTTGCGTGGAGAACAGCAGCATCAGCTGATGCTACCATTCTCTACCAGCTCCAGGAATACAATGACGGAAGGTAGGTATCCTTCCGCACTGTATTCCTCCACCACTTTAAAAAAAAAAAAAAGTCCCTAGTCTCACTTTATGCCATTGCTGCGTGGGAAATTCCCACGCAGCAATGGCATAAAGTGAGACTAGGGACTTTTTTTTTTACAGTGGTGGAGGAATACAGTGCGGAAGGATACCTACCTTCCGTCATTGTATTCCTGGAGCTGGTAGAGAATGGTAGCATCAGCTGATGCTGCTGTTCTCCACGCAAGATGGACGTGGGACCCTCGTGGACTTCTGCGGATCGGGGTAAGTATATTGGTGTTTTTTTATTTTGATATTTATCCCTCAGGTGACAATGGCTTCGGGGATCAAAGTGACAAGTGACGGTAAGTATGTACTCTATGTTATTGTAGAAAAATATATATATATATATATATCTTCTTGCACGGTTGAGAATCAAAAAGTAAAAGCAATGTTGAGGATAAAATAAATCTTGTTTTTAATTGTTCATTCAAAAAGTGATTACAAAAATGAAGAAAAGTAAGTTCATGACATGCAATAATTATTTGAAGAGAAAACGAGCATTGTTCTTACATATAGTCTTGAGCAGCTGTCCGGGTGTTCGAGAGTCTCAAGGGATATGAGATCTCCTGAACAAGAGTTAGACCGGCTTTATATACTATTCTGACCTATAAATTACAACCACATATGGTGGCTTGCCACTATGTTCAGAAGTTCTTCCATATTAAGTGAACCGTAGTTATTTTAACAATATGTATACAGTTATTTATGCATTACCTTAGTCTGAGATATTTAAGCCTAAAGTCTGAGATCTTTAGAACCATTCATTATCTCTAAATAGTCACATTTTGACAGCTTTGACTATCTTGACCTATACATTTGACAAGAGAGACAGCTGTGTGAGCCAAGGAATCCAGAATAGCTCAGTCACACTCTAACCAGAGCTTCTGCTAGCTGGACTAGACTCTGTATATTTTTTATTATAGAAATACTGATATTTTACAGTCCCCCCTGATTATGATTTGAGAAATATCATAATCAATCCTAACTCATTCTCTCACCATTCGTATCACATTCATTCTTTATTCTGAAAACCTTGTATCACCATCTGCCCTGAATGTCATCTGAATTTTCAAACCTATTGTAAAAACAAAAATTAGATCAGAGAGTTATATTTTTTTCCGTTTTAACATCTCTCTTAAAATATCATCTTCCTTTTTCATTTCTATCTTTATATTCTTATAAATTCTCCTAATTTTACACATAATAATTATTTGATATATTATACACAGCAAAACTATGATAAATAAAATAACGATCGGATTAGACAATACATTTCCTGCTGCCATTTTCGCTGAAGACTGTGACCAACTGGTTACAGATTTTCCTAAATTTCTCCACCAAGATGAGCCTGACATACTCGTCCATTCATGTTCAATATCATTTAGATTACCTTGTTCATGTCTAAATACAATTTCAGTTTCTTTTAATTGTTTTGTCAGCAGATTTAATAAACCCTTGTCTTTCTTTATTTCATTTGTCCACAAATCCCAAGGGAATTTATTGACTTGTGACAAATTGAACTGGATCGGAAGGATTTTCAGACGTCTTGAGCCTATTGACGTAATATTAATACTTCCTTCCTTCTTTGTGAGAGTTTTAACATTTCCCTCAATACAATATAAACCCATTGTCAGATTTTCGACATGTACACAAGATGAGAAGAATGCAGAAACTGCTTCTCTTCCTGACATGACTTGGAAACAAGTTTTGTTAGCGCTTACTGGTGTCACCAAGTCATGTATCGTGTGGACATTCTCAACTCTGGCATGACAAGAAGTATGATTATGGAAACATGAATGATAAATGACTTTATCCTGTCCAGGTAGACACATTACCTTGGAAACAAAATTTAAGCATGACGAAATGTCTAATTGTTCAATGTTTGTACCATCAAATGCAAAATCTGTGTACTGTAATTGATAATATAACAATTGTGTAGGGCTGACAGGAATTCCCAGAACACCTATAGGAACCAGGGTTTCTTCTCTTCCTGACACTGGAATCAGTGATGTTCCTACACAAATGTTCTGTTCACATCCTAACCACTTATTTACCCACAAATCTGTATGGTTTAACGCAAAGTTATATTCTATGGGCAAATTTCTTATTAGCCCTAAAGGGGTAATTCCACTTTGTAAGGCTTGTGCAATCATTTTCAGATTGGTGGAATATTCAATCTGAATTTCTAGACATGTTTTGGCCACTTGAGATTCCTGTTCACTTTCCATTAAAGCTAAAGTAGCATCTTGAAGATGTGATACAGAAAATCCCAATACAGTAGCAGTGTTCAAAACCATCTTTTCAAGGACTTGATTCAAGCTTTTCTGAATCTTTACCCCTTTTCCTCCAATATACCCAATATTTTCCAGATCTGATTTAAGTGTATGAATGTCCATAGTGTTAATTAAACTTCCTACTGTTCCTAATCCCCCCAAAATACCTTCTAACACTCCCCTCTTACTCCTAACCTGTGTTGAAGTTCTTTTCCCAAACCATTGTTCTATTCCCATCTCCATGTTAGTGAGATGTGGTTGACACTGGGGATATCTAGAAGAGATTTTCCAGTTAGACATGTTAAAGGTCCATACCATGATCAGAAACACTCCATCTCGTAACAGAGGTTTAGTTTGGAACTGATTAATCTGAAAAGGAGTAGATGGTTGAAATCTTGTCTGTGTGCATACATTATCTACTGCTGACCATATATTTACCTTTACATCTCTACATTGTTTGTAGTTATATTTCGTTAAAATGCAACATTGGTAAAGTCCAGAATCCTTAGGAGATGGATTATCTACAGAAAAAATAAAATCCTTATTTAACCATCTCACGTTACCGGATTGACCTCTGTGTATAACATTTGTTGGACCATTTGAAAAACTTCCCAAAAATGATTTATCTTTGGTCCATATTAACAAAGATTCTGAAGGTAGCTCTAACCTCGTGCTGCATTTTAGTAATAAAGGAGACATATTTTCTTGACTATATACTGCTTGTGGTGTAACCCTTACTTCTGGAGCTATAGTATTTGAAACTGTAAAAACTACAGATACCTGTACTTGTACTGGTTCTCTGGTTATCTGAAAGTTCCATGTTTTTACCCAATCCTCGTCTCCTTCTGTAATAGAAAGAAATGCAGGATCTAAAACTTTCCCAAATAGTTGTGTCCTTAACCAAGCATCTGTTTTGGATGTTTCAACTTTCCCTTTTGCGATCATATCATTTGTAATGTCTCCTGACCACACAGCTCTCTCTTCACCTCTTATCTCTATATTCCAGAATAACACATCTGTAGGACTACATTCCCATGTGCCTGTCTTATTATTGTGTATATAATCTCCTTGTAACTGTGTGAACTTCGTCTTAGGTCCTGTGGCTGCGTGTAATATTATGTCAGTGTCATGTATGAAGTGTAGCTCAATACAGCATTTTGCACCAAAACCCATGCAAATGTTTCCAGTAATATCTACTGAATCGTCCGGTATGTCTTCATCTATTAAGCTTTGTAGATTCGTTCCTCTTGGTTTCCTTGGATGTAAAGTTCCTTTGAAAAGTTCCTTCACTTCACTAGTATTTGTTCCATGGTGTGAAATATCTTCAGCGTAGATCACAGTTGAAACAGTACAAAACAGCAGAAATGTGATTCCCATCAGATAGTAGCTTTTCCTGGGAAATGTCTTTTTCTCCTGAAGGATTGGTGTTGAATCCCTTCCATCAAGGACGTGGAGTTTCGTATTCCAGTTCTTATTGGAATCCATTTCTTCCTAAAAGAAATGCAGTATCATTATTTTGCAATATACAGTTTGCATTGATCAACATGTACCCACAATTTTTGTTGTCTGCGGGTATTTTTAACCACCTTAGATGCTCGTTGCACAAGTATCATCACTTGTCCCATGGTTTCGATAATTTCAAAGGGACCTTCCCAATTACTTTCCCAAGGTCCATTCTTCCTGAAAGTTTTAATCATCACTAGAGCCCCTTTCTTGAATTTGGATACATATGGTGGCTCCATTCTCTGCATTCTTGATGCAGCATGTGGAAGAATCGTTTTCAAATTTTCCTGCAACAATTGCAACCATTTGGACCTTACAACAGCATCTTTTTGTGGTGTAGACAAAAATGGTTCATGAGGAAAAATCAATGGCATTTTTCTTCCTGTCATCAGTTCAAAAGGAGTAAACTGAGTTGTGGCAGAGGTTGTTCCTCTTACACTCAACAGTACAAAAGGTACTGCATCAACCCAAGTATTGCCTTTGTCCAATAACATCTTGGCAATTCTGGATTTTATTGTTCTATTCATCCTTTCCACAATACCAGCAGACTGTGGATGGTAGGGTACATGAAACTGTTGTCGTACCCCTAGAATAGCACAAACGGCTTGCATGATTTTTCCTGTAAAGTGACTTCCTCGATCAGAGGTGATCATTCTTGGGATCCCCCAAGTACAAAAGACATGATTAACTAATGCTCTAGCTGTAGACAAAGCATCATCTTTCCTGACAGGTAAAATTTCAACCCACTTAGAAAAAACATCTACTACAACCAATGCATACCTGAGACCATTTTTACCTGATGGTAACGGTCCAATGTAGTCGATTTGTAACGTAGACCATGGACCCTCTGCAGGTGCGATTCGGAGTAGTGGCGGTTTCTGTCCTTTTGGTCTTGGATTAATTTGGGCACAAATGAGACATGATTGAACAACACTTTGCACTGTCTCTTCCATCTTTTCCCAGTAAAATTTCTCTCTGAGAATGCCTAACAATTTTTGTTGGCCCAAATGACCCAAACTTTCATGATTGTATTTTGTGAACTCAACCTGTAGATGTCTTGGGACAACAGGACGCAACTCCCCGTTTAAGTCATGACACAAAACCCCGTTTTCACAAACAAAGGGAGGTTTTGGATCAACCCGGGAAGCAACAAGAGATGAGTCTTTTTCTTGTTCTTCCGCAAAAGAAGGGATATGCGTGTCTGTTCTTTGAACTGCTGAAACCTCGAGAGGTTCAGGTTCAAACACCTCTTCTCCTGTCAGGGCTGCCTCTTTGGCTAGCATATCTGCGGTTGCATTTCCAACAGATAATTCATCATCAGATTTTTTATGGGCCGGAACCTTGACAATAGCAAAACCATTAGGGTTTTTTGATGCTATCCTGAAAATTGTCTTCAGTGTGTCACTGTGAACAAGAGTCTTATTAGATGAATCTACATAGCCTCTTTTTTCCCAAACTGACAAGTAATCTGTCAGTGATCTTACAACATAAGAGCTATCACTGTAGATTGTAATGGGACACTGATCATCTGCTTCATTCAGCTGTAGTACCATTTTTACTGCTTCTAGCTCTGCTCTTTGAGCTGAAAAATGACTCGGTAATTTGTGCTTCACAACCTGTCCTCTGTTGGGATAAAAAATGGCATATCCTGAATAATAGTGCCCATCTGAATAGAATCTGGAACCATCTACAAAAATTGGTTCGTCTGTTACCTCTGCTTTCCGTCTGAAAAGTGATGGACTTGGATCCTGAAAAGACTGTAAACAATCATGAGTTTGTCCTTCATATTGCATCAGCTGAGGAAGAACATATTTGGCCTTGTAATCTACCTCAATTTGTTTGGGAGACAATGACAATAACCAATGAGCAAATCTCTGATGTGACACACCTGGGATATTATTCTCAAAGAGAAGTTTTAGTGTAGAGTGAGGAGTTTGCAAAATGATTTTGTTGAACCCGACAATATGTTCGGTTGCTTTGACTGCAAAGTACACACCTACCAAGTGTCTTGCACAGGTCTCAAAACCTTTTTCAACAGGTGAGAGAAGTTTTGAAAAATAGCCCAAAATTCTCCACTCTTCTCCCTGTAATTGCAGTAATACAGCAGAAACAGATGTTCCTGATGTATGCACTTGCAAAGCAAATGGAGCCGAAGGATCTACTGTGGACAAAGCAGGTGCATTTTGTAAATTCATTTTCAATTGTTCAAATGAGGTTTGCTGTTCATCACCCCAAGGACCAAAGTAATCACTGTTTTCACCTTTCAAAAGATCATATAAAGATCTGGCCTTATCTGCAAAATTCTCAATGAAATCCCTTGAATAATTCATAAGACCTAAAAAATGTCTCAATGCCTTGTGTGATGTCGGAATTGGTAGGGAAGCAATTGCCTCAATTCTTTCCTGCAGTGGCTGCCTTTTTCCTGGACTCAACAGCACCCCTAAAAATCTGACCTCAGTCTGCATCAATTTGACCTTTTTGGTGTTCAATTTCAACCCTGCATCATGCAGCAACTCAAACAATTCTGTCAGAAGAGAAACATGTGTCTCTTTATCCTCTGTAGACAATAAAATATCATCCACATATTGCAGAATGCAATCAGGCCTCGAAAATCTGGATAATACCTTTGCCAATGCCTGATGAAAAACACTAGGTGACAAATGTGCTCCTTGAGGTAACCTGCAAAACAGATATTGCTCGTCCAAGAAAGTAAATGCAAACTTATACTGACAACTCTTTTCAAGAGGTATACTGAAAAAACCATTACTGATGTCCAGTACAGAGAAGTATTTGGCCTTTGCATTTAACCTTGCCATCATGTCATGAGTATCTGCCACAATTGGTGCGACATTGGGTGTATGCTTATTGAACATCCGTAAATCCAATATCATTCGATAAGAACCATCAGATTTCAAAACACACCACAAAGGATTGTTACTTACAGAATTAGCCTTTCGGATAACACCTTGATCTAACAATTCCTGTATGATCTTTGACATAGAGTCAATTGATTCTGGAGGCAATTTATACTGACGCTGTGGCGGGGGATCACGTCCCTCCACATTCACGATAACGTCTTTCATTGTTCCAACCTGATTCCTGAACTGAGCCCAAAGAGAAGGAAAAAGCTGTACAATTTCTGTCAATACCTTGTCATCATTAGTGTCAGGCCACAAATGGTCAGATGACACCACATCATTCAAGCAAATACTTCCAACATGGCTATAATCATTAGGATCAATGACTACCGGTTTACAACCATTGGAATCTTTCCAGATCACTTGATTTCCTAGGTCAACTACCCATCCGAATTTCTGCATAAAATCTGTGCCAAGTATATTTTCAGAATCACGACAATACCAGATGTCAATTTCTGTTTTGAAAGAACTAGGTATTTCCAAAATCACATTGGGAACTAAGGTTGCTTTAGTTCCACCTTTTCCACTGAAACCGACAATTGTACAAACTGGTGAATCTGGGTTTAGCTTCAAATCAAGGTTTGTAACACTTAACTGAGCTCCTGTGTCAATGAGGAATACAACATTCTGGCCTGCTAAACTTACTTTGATAAATGGTCTTCCACAGTCATCCAATGTAACTCGAGTCACAAATTCCAATGGATGTGGTTCAGGAATAGTCTGTGATTGTCAGAAAGATGAAGGAGATGGGAGAAGACCTGTGTCCTTTTTAAAAGACCTTGGAATTCTATTCCTTGACTCAGTCTCCTTCACTGTCATCTCTCTGATCTGTCTGATTAATGGTGCATATGGTGACTGTGTTTGTCTGTTGGCAGTATGAGCAGGTGCAGATAATTGTAATGCAGGTGCGGAAGGTGTGGTGTATGATTTTGGCATGAGTCCGTTTTCCCTTCCAAGCTTACCTGTTCCTTGTGTACCCATCTCTGATTCTGCTCTCAAAAATTTCCTGCACTGCCACTTCAAGTGTCCAGGTATACCACAAAAATAACAATGGATATTGTTCCTTTGTGTAGTATTTTTACCTCTATGCTCAATGTAATCCCTGCTCTTGGAGAATACTGTGGCTCTAGGTTTCAGTTGACTGTCTTCCTTCTCATGAACTATCGCTATTTTAGCCTTGACCTGATTTTGTTTCATGGATCTCCTTATTCTGTCAATAAAAACTGTTGCTTCTTGCAATGATGGCTGAGTGTTAGCCAATTGCACTGAGGCAGGATCTAAGTACTTGAACTTCTTTACAAAAAATTTGATCATGGATGCTGGCTCTTCGTGAGGCCTGAGATCCATTACCATCCTATAGGCCTGTTCAAACTTTACCAAAAAAGAGAATGGGTCTTCAGAAATATTTGTTTGTAAACTCCCTAAAATATCAACTGTAGGCATGTCTTCTCCAGTTGTAAATAATACTAATTGTCTAAGTCTGTCTTCTTTTGTACTATGTGTCATTTCATTCTCATCATTTAATCTGGGTGTGGTCTGTAATCTTTTTCCCATATGTGAAGGTAACCAAACTTTGAATATTTTATTCTTTTGCTCATCATTCAGATTGTATTTGTCTGTGTTTGATTCAAAAGTGTCAGCATTATAAAAGGCATCCATCTTATCATTGTAATTTGGAATGTCTTTTACAATTTTCATTAACTGATCGTGTATTTTCAGATTAATGCGTGCTGCTCTGTCATGTAATTTTTTCCGTTGTAATTCTACTGCCTCTAATTCCTCTACTGAAGCATCTGGATTTTGCATATTTGGTACAAATGAAGAGGCAACACTGTCCTCCTGTTTACCTGTTGATCTTGTGTTAACAGAAACCCTCTTTATATCTTGTCGTAATTTAGACAATAACTCTGTCCTGGTATCTATTTGATCTTCCAATTGTTCTATATGTTCTGACAAAATCAAACAATTTGGACAATCAAAGTAATCCCCGTCAGACTCTTGTGTGTCACCTGGTGTGTCAGTGTGATTAATGTCTTGTGTGACAATGCATGTTTTATAGGTGTTAGGTTCAGTTTTCTCAAAGACTAAGCTATTATACACATGGACTAGCTGCATAACATTCTGAAGTTTCCTTTGTAATTTTCTAACTGAGAAAAACCTTTTGTCAATTTTAACATTTTCTGCCTCACATTGATTATACAAACTAGACCATAATTGGGCATCCGTATGATTATGAACAAACTTGAAATCTATGTTACTTTTCTTAGCATAATCATGTATAAAATCCATTATATTTTTTCTCACCTATTGAGAGTCTTTCCCGTCAATGGATGGTCCTCTGTGTCCTTATGCAATCCTCAGATCTCCGTCTGGATGAGACGCATGCAGCTCTTTACGATCCTCACCCGTCGTCTTCAGGTTCAGTGTGATTTTTGTGCCGTGAAATAGTGGAATTCCTGAGGAAGCTTGTACAACAGGTGGTTTTTAGCAGAGTTCGTGCTCCCCCCTTGCACAATCGAGGAAGGAATGCCAACCAAAATTAGCACAAAAGATCAGGCTGGCTACGGCTCGCCAAAATGTAGAAAAATATATATATATATATCTTCTTGCACGGTTGAGAATCAAAAAGTAAAAGCAATGTTGAGGATAAAATAAATCTTGTTTTTAATTGTTCATTCAAAAAGTGATTACAAAAATGAAGAAAAGTAAGTTCATGACATGCAATAATTATTTGAAGAGAAAACGAGCATTGTTCTTACATATAGTCTTGAGCAGCTGTCCGGGTGTTCGAGAGTCTCAAGGGATATGAGATCTCCTGAACAAGAGTTAGACCGGCTTTATATACTATTCTGACCTATAAATTACAACCACATATGGTGGCTTGCCACTATGTTCAGAAGTTCTTCCATATTAAGTGAACCGTAGTTATTTTAACAATATGTATACAGTTATTTATGCATTACCTTAGTCTGAGATATTTAAGCCTAAAGTCTGAGATCTTTAGAACCATTCATTATCTCTAAATAGTCACATTTTGACAGCTTTGACTATCTTGACCTATACATTTGACAAGAGAGACAGCTGTGTGAGCCAAGGAATCCAGAATAGCTCAGTCACACTCTAACCAGAGCTTCTGCTAGCTGGACTAGACTCTGTATATTTTTTATTATAGAAATACTGATATTTTACAGTTATATGTACTGTATGTCTATATGTATGTATTGTATGTAGTATATATGTATGTTGCATGCATGTAGTATATATGCAGTATATATGTAGTATGCATGTTGCATGCATGTGGTATGTATGTAGCATGTATGTAGTATGTATGTTGCATGTATGTAGCATGTATGTAGTATGTATGTTGCATGTATGTAGCATGTAGTGTGTATGTATGTAGCATGTATGTAGTATGTATGTTGCATGTATGTAGCATGTAGTGTGTATGTTGCATGTATGTAGCATGCAGTATATATGTAGTATGTATGTTACATGTAGTATATATAGTATATATGTAGTATGCATGTTGCATGCATGTAGTATATATGTTGTATGTATGTTGCATGCATGTAGTATATATGTATTATGTATGTAGTATGTATGTAGCATGTATGTAGTATGTAGCATGCATGTAGTATGTAGCATGTATGTAGAATGCATGTTGCATGTAGTATATATGTAGTATGTATGTAGCATGTATGTAGCATGTAATTTTTTTTTTTTTTTTTTTACATTCAACACATTAGCCGGATGATGGGACTACTACTGTCCCATCATTGGCTAATGTGTTAATCACTGTCATGGTAGCAGGCATCGCCTGATGGGACTTGTAGTCCCATCGGACGATGCCTGCACAGACCACCGGAGCCTGCACAGACCACCGGCAGGCCGGCACAGCCCCCCGGCAGGCCGGCACAGACCACCGGAGCCTGCACAGACCACCGGCAGGCCGGCACAGCCCCCCGGCAGGCCGGCACAGACCCCCGGAGCCTGCACAGCCCCCCGGCAGGCCGGCACAGACCACCGGAGCCTGCACAGACCACCGGCAGGCCGGCACAGCCCCCCGAAAGGCCCGTACAGACCCCAGAGAGGCTGTACAAGGCAAAAATAGGGTTTTTCTTATTCCGATACCGGAAGTGCCATAGACTTGAATGGGACTTCCGGTATCGGAATCGGCGATACCCGATATTTTTTTTAGATCGGCCGATACCATCCGATCCGATACTTTTAAGTATCGGACGGTATCGCTCAACACTACCCACCCGATCTTACTAAATGAGGTGACCATGCAAATGTTCACAGAAGAACAAAAATTATTTTTAAATAAACCAATTTCTAAAGAGGAGATACTCTCAGCCATAAAAAATTCCAAAAATTGTAAAGTCCCCGTTCCGGACAGCTATTCAGCTGAGTTTTTAAACTCCTACCCCCAGAGGTTACACCAATACTGGAAGAGTTAGCCAAAACCAGGGGAAGTCAAAAAACCAGGGGAAGAGTCTTGAGGAGATCATTTGCATATTCCCAGTGCCTTCTGGGATAAGTGAAGAGTCTCCGCGAGCTCAACGATCACTGGGTTTTGGCCGTTGCAGCTGAAAAGAGGAAATCGGAAAACCAGGGGAAGAGTTTTGAGGAGATCATTTGCATATTCCCAGTGCCTTCTGGGATAAGTGAAGAGTCTCCGCGAGCTCAACGATCACTGGGTTTTGGCCGTTGCAGCTGAAAAGAGGAAATCGGAAAACCAGGGGAAGAGTTTTGAGGAGATCATTTGCATGTTCCCAGTGCCTTCTGGGATAAGTGAAGAGTCTCCGCGAGCTCAACGATCACTGGGTTTTGGCCGTTGCAGCTGAAAAGAGGAAATCGGAAAACCAGGGGAAGAGTCTTGAGGAGATCATTTGCATATTCCCAGTGCCTTTTGGCTCATCTTTCATTGTTTTTAAGAAATCTCAAGATGGAAGAGGCCAGGAGCCATTTGGTGAGCTGCATTTCTTGCTACATGTTCACAGATTTACCTGTGGAAAGGCCAAACTTCACATGCCAAAAATGCAAGCTTGTGTCCCTGTTGGAGGAAAAGTTGCAAAATCTCGAAGAGAGGTTAGCTACGTTGAAGATCATTAAGGAAGGTGAAGAGTTCTTGGACAGAGCAGAATTATCTCTTCATGTTACAGAAAGAGAAGAAATTCGAAGTGCACCTGAAGAAACAGAGGAATGGAGACATGTGACCCAGAGAAGCAGGAGGATCAGGAGGCAGTCAGCACCCATACTGCTCAGAAACCAGTACCAGGCTCTCACGCAGGAAAACGATGAAGAAATACATCAGGATAAGACTTTGCCAACAAACAGCAACCTTGTACGCCTTCAGAGTCCTCCTGGATGGAGAAAGAAAAATGTTGTGAAGAAGAAACGGAGAGTGGTGGTCATGGGGGATTCCCTGTTGAGAGGAACAGAGGCCGCTATCTGCAGACCGGATATAACTTCAAGAGAAATGTGCTGTCTTCCAGGTGCAAAAATTAAAGATGTGTCTGACAGGATATCAGGACTCTTCAGACCTACAGATGACTACCCATTCCTGCTACTACATGTGGGGACAAATGACACCGCAAGAAACGACCTGGAAACCATCTGCAGAGACTTTGAAGACTTAGGCAAGAAAGTGAAAGAACTGGGAGCACAGGTGGTCTTCTCTTCCATCCTCCCAGTGGATGGCCATGGAACAAGGAGGTGGAATAAGATTCTGCAGGTGAACAACTGGCTACGTCGATGGTGCCGTCAGCAACGATTTGGATTTCTGGATCACGGAATGAACTACTTATGCGATGGACTACTTGCTAGAGATGGGGTGCACCTTACGAAGACTGGAAAGCATGTATTTGGAAGTCGCCTTGCTACACTTGTTAGGAGAGCTTTAAACTAGAACAACATGGGAAGGGAAGCAAAAGGCCAGAAAAAGCCATACACCTGACAAATGCTATTGAGAACTCTGCTATTAGAAGTGGAAAGGAAGAACAAAGACGAAAGAATCTAATTAATACAAATATTGGAGAAAAAGAAACCAATCACAAACTAAAATGTTTCTATACTAATGCACAAAGCATGGGCAACAAACAAGGAGAATTGGAACTACTAACACAGGAAAAGAAATATGATGTCATTGGAATCACTGAAACTTGGTGGGACAATACACATGATTGGAATACAAGATTAGAAGGATACAACTTATTTGCAAGAAACAGACTTGATAAACGAGGAGGGGGTGTCGCATTGTATGTTAGAAACGCATATATCTGCACAGAGATTGAAGCTTCAGAGACTGGGAGTTCTGTGGAAACTGTTTGGGTAAGAATACAAGGACAGAACAATGGAAAGGACACCATTGTAGGCATTTACTACAGGCCGCCTGTGCAAGCTGAAGATATGGATGAACTCTTTATGCATCAAATGGCCAAGTTCTCCAAAAAATATGACATAGTTGTCATGGGAGATTTCAACTATCCAGACATTTGTTGGGAATCTCTCTCAGGCAAAACTAACAGGTCAAGAAAATTCTTATCCTCTCTTGCTGACAACTTTATCTTCCAAAAGGTAAGGGAGAAAACAAGGGGAACTGCTACCTTGGATCTAATCCTTATAAACAGGGAGGAAATGGTTGAGGAGGTAAAAGTGGCTGGGACCCTAGGAGGTAGCGACCATGCTATTTTAGAATTTTGGATAACTAGAGGCGGAAGACCTGTGAAGACTCAGACGTCAAAGTTAGATTTCAGAAAGGCAGATTTTAAGGGATTCAGAAAGAGAATTGGAGGGATCCAATGGCTGGATATCCTTAAAGACAAAAATGTCCAGGAAGGATGGGAAATCTTGAAAAATGAAATTCTCAAAGCACAGTTGTTAACAATTCCGAAAAGAGGGAAGAATAGGAAGCATTTAAGGAAACCAGGATGGATGAACACAGAACTTAAGCACATGCTAAAAAGGAAGAAAAAATGTTTATAAAATGGAAAGAGGGAGGCATATCTAAAGAAGAATATAATGCTGTCTGCAGAACCTGCAGGGCACAAATCAGATTAGCTAAAGCTGAAAATGAATTGAGGCTTGCAAGAGATGTCAAAAGCAATAATAAAGGATTTTGGGGATATGTCAAAAGTAAAAGAAAAGTCAAAGATGCTATAGGATTTTTACAGGATGAAAATGATGAAATGGTAAGACAGGATGTTGAGAAGGCTGAACTTTTAAATTCCTATTTTGCATCTGTTTTCTCTCAGAAAGGAAATGTAACATCAACTGTTATTCACTGTCCTATTAAGGGAGTAGAAGAATCCAGGATATCTATAAACAGAAAGATAGTGAGGAAACACTTAGCTAACCTAAATGAATTCAAGTCTCCAGGTCCAGATGAATTACATCCCAGAGTACTGAAGGAGATAGCAGAAGAAATTTTTGAACCCCTCTCCATAATCTTTGAAAATTCTTGGAGAACAGGAGAAGTGCCAGAAGACTGGAGAAGAGCAAATGTTGTTCCTATCTTCAAAAAGGGGAAGAAGGTGGACCCAGGCAACTATAGGCCGGTGAGTCTGACTTCTATACCAGGAAAGATCTTTGAACAAATTATTAAACAACATGTATGTCAATGCCTGGATAAGAATGAAGTGATTAAACAGAGTCAGCATGGGTTTGTAGCTAATAAGTCATGTCAGACTAACTTAATTTCCTTCTATGACGGTATCACTGATTGGGTGGATCAAGGAAATGCTGTAGATATAGTATATCTTGACTTCAGCAAAGCATTTGACAAAGTCTCTCATACAATCCTTATTGAAAAAATGACTAAGTATGGAATGGACAAGGCAACTGTTAGGTGGATTCATAACTGGCTTAGTGATCGGACCCAAAGAGTGGTCGTAAATGGCTGCACATCCAGTTGGAAGAATGTCTCAAGTGGGGTACCACAGGGCTCTGTCCTGGGCCCTGTATTGTTCAACATCTTTATCAACGATTTAGATGAAGGAATTGAGGGTAAACTGATTAAATTTGCTGATGACACAAAGCTAGGAAGGATAGCTAATACTAGAGAAGAGAGAGAGAGGATTCAAAAAGATATAAATAAACTGGAGAAGTGGGCAGCAACTAACAGAATGGTTTTTAACAGGGAGAAATGCAAAGTACTACATCTGGGCAATAAAAATGAAAAAAGCATATATAGAATGGGAGGAATAGGGCTAAGTGACAGCACATGTGAAAAAGACTTGGGTATACTAATAGATCACAGACTGAATATGAGTCAACAGTGTGATGCAGCAGTAAAAAAGGCAAATGCAATTCTAGGATGTATTAACAGAAGCATACAGTCTAGATCACGTGAAGTCATTATTTCCCTCTACTCCTCTCTGGTCAGACCTCATCTGGAATATTGTGTCCAGTTTTGGGCACCACATTTTAAAAAAGACATCAACAAACTGGAGCAAGTTCAGAAAAGAGCGACCAGAATGGTGACCGGTCTGCAAACCCTGTCTTATGAGGAAAGGTTGCAGGATTTGGGAATGTTTAGTTTGCAAAAGAGAAGACTGAGAGGAGACTTAATAGCTGTCTACAAATATCTAAAGGGCTGTCACATTGTAGAAGGATCAACTTTATTCTCATTTGCACAAGGAAAGACTAGAAGCAATGGGATGAAACTGAATGGGAGGAGACACAGATTAGATATTAGAAAAAACTTTTTGACAGTTAGAGTGATCAATGAGTGGAACAAGCTGCCATGAGAAGTGGTGAGTTCTCCTTCAATGGAAGTCTTCAAACAGAGGCTGGACAGACATCTGACTGGGATGATTTAGCGAATCCTGCTTTGAGCAGGGGGTTGGACAGATGGCCCAGGAGGTCCCTTCCAACTCTACCATTCTATGATTCTATGATTCTATGATTCTAAAATCCTTAAGGGGGATCCTCTATTCCCTTCAGCCAACAGGGCTTATATCAAGTTGATTTTAAAGCCGGGAAACAGTCTCACATATTGTCCACTTATAGACCCATATCATTAATCAGTACAGATATCAAGTTAATCTAAAAAATAATGGCAGATAGATTAGCTATGGTCCCTCCAGACATCATCTCCCACACTCAGGCAGGCTTTACAAAAGGTAGATCGGCAACCTTAAATGTGCGAAAGGTTCTATTGGCACTTGATAGGGTCTACTCTGGCGAGACCTGTCCTGGTGGAAATGACACCCTGGCACTGGTTACTATAGACACAGAAAAAGCGTTTGATAACGTTAAGTGGGAATGGCTATTCAATGTCTTGACCAAAATGTCTTTGCCATGCCCCTTCCTTGAATATATACGCGCTTTAAATCGTTCCCCTAGTGCACAGGTCTATACCCCAGGTTTTCTTTCAGGCCCTTTTTCTCTAAAGAAGGGCACCAGACAAGGGTGTCCACTTTCCCCACTTTTGTTCAATCTGGCAATCGAGCCATTGGTCCGCACCTTATCAAATCCATCTATTTGTGAGGGTATACGGATCAATAAAAAGGTGCTACAGTCAGCTTTTTTTGCGGATGACGTTATTCTGTTTATGGCTAATCGAAAAGATCATTTATCTAAGGTTTTGACCCTACTTAAGGAATTTGGCACATACTCGGGTTTTAGGATCAATGTAGACAAATGTGAACTTTTGCCGCTAACAAAGAAGGGGCAATCTATGCTATGGAAAATCCCTTTGGGAGGCATTACTGTTGCCACATCCTATATCACCTATCTGGGTATCAAAATTGGCAGGACATCTTTGTCTTTATATAATTTAAATTATCCCCCCCTGCTGACCAAAATTTCAAACAAATTGAAATCGTGGCAAAATCTCCCGCTCATGGGAAGAGCCCATCTTATTAAGATGATCAGTGCGGCCAAACTGATGTACCCTCTCCAAACATTGCCCCTCTTGCTCAAACACTCTGATATTAACTTTCTAAATAGCCAATTTATATGGAAAAATAAATGTTCCAGAATTAGCTTATTGAAATTAATGGCCTCTAAAGAGGATGGAGGTATAAATTTCCCTTGTATTAGTGTCAGGAACACCGCACTGCACTTGCTCACTGAGCCAGTGCGCGTGTCCTGAGTACAAAAACTGTGCACAAAGATACCTGCGGAGCGGGACAGCTGTGGTGACGATGTATGCTCCAGGCTCACAGGACCTGAAGCACGTGACTGCTGGGGGCGTGGCCTAAGCTCCACAGAGCTAGGAGCTGCAGGGAAACTCCTAGAAAGGTAACTACTGGACAAAGTTACCAAGGAGCATAGACAGAAACCAGATCAAAGCACGAGATTGCACGACAGTACCAAATGGTTAGACAGAATGGATAGTCAGGACGTAGCAATAGATCAGAAAACCAGAACGGGCAATAGACAGTACAATAGGGACAAACTGTAACGGAGTAACGATAGCCAAGCCAGGAGGTCAGAACCAGAAAGGACAATTGTACCAAAACGAGAGACGGAGTGCAGAGTGAGTGGACAGACCGGGTCATACACGGGAAGCAAACAAGCAATGCAATATACAAGCACACCAGAGGGGTCAGACACACAGCCAGAAAAACAGTATAGCTGACAGAGAACCCTGGTAAAGATTGAGTATAAATACCCCTCCCAGATCCAGAAAGAGGCCACGTACACTTAACCCTGTGAGTGCAGGGCAAGAACCCTGTTCAAACCATGACAGTACCCCCCTCTTAACGGGGGGCCACTGGACCCCCAGGCTTGTCTGGGTATCTTGCATGGAAAGCCCGCACCAGACGATCAGCATGCACCGAACTGGCCGGAATCCAAGACCGATCCTCCAGAGAGTACCCCTTCCAGTGTATCAGATACTGAAGTCTCCGGCGCACCCACCGGGAGTCAACAATGCGCCCTACTTCTTACTCCAGCTGCCCCTCTACCAGCACTGGTGGAGCATTTGATGAGGGATCCTGTCTCACCATCCCCACAGGCTCTAGCTGGGACCTGTGGAAGACATCATAAATTTTAAAGGTGGGCAGCTGCAGTCGGTAGGCTACTTGGTTAACAACCTCCATAACTTTGTATGGGCCAATAAACTTGGGGCCCAGCTTTATAGATGGTATCTTAAGCTTGACATTGCGGGTGGATAGCCACACCTTCTCCCCTACTGCAAATGCTGGACCTGGCCCCCTCCTCCTGTCAGCAAACCGCTTATAGTTTTCCTGGGCCTTGGAAATATTCCTCTGAACCTCCCTCCAGAGAATTCTAAGACGTTGTGTCGCACCCTCAGCTCCAGGACAACCTGAATCCATGCGGGAAAACTCTCCAAAATGTGGGTTAAACCCATAGTTGATCTGAAAGCGAGACTTCCCAGTAGATTGACTCACATGACCGTTGAACGCAAACTCTGCCATGGGCAATACCTCACACCAGTCCTCCTGCCTGGAAGAGGCCAATCATCTCAGAATCTGCTCCAACAATTGGTTTGTGCGCTTCGTCTGTCCATTAGACTCTGGGTGGTAGGCAGAGGAGAAGAACAACGAAATCCCCAGCTTTTTGCAAAAAGCCTTCCAGAACCTGGCCACAAACTGTACCCCTCTGTCTGACACCACATTCATAGGCACTTCATGCAACCGAATTATATGATGCATAAATAAGCGGGCCAGGGTTTCAGCAGATGGTAACGCGGGGAGAGGTACAAAGTGGGCTTGTTTTGAGAACCTATCCACCACCACCCATATCACCGAGTTGCCCCTGGAAGGAGGAAGATTTGTGATAAAATCCATGGACAAATGTGTCCATGGTCTATCCGGAATTCGCAAAGGCACCAACTCCCCTGCCGGCCGGACCTGAGAACTTTTAGAACGAGCGCACACCCCACATGCAGTCACAAACTTTTTAATATCTGTTACCATAGAGGGCCCCCAGAAACCCCTCGCAATTGCCCCTGGGTAGCTGCAATCCCAGGGTGAGCACTCAACATAGAATCGTGAAATTCCTGCATAAGTCAGAGACGGAAACGTTCCGGTACAAACAATTTACACGGGGGTTTACCACCCGGAGCCAGAGCCTGGGCCCCAAAAATCCCTCTCTGTAACTCAGATGAGATTTCGGCCACCACTACTTCTGGCTGAAGAATGGAGGAGGGAGGTTCTGGAGGGGACACCGAATCAAAGCTTCGGGATAAGGCATCAGCCTTGATGTTTTTAGATCCCGGGCGGAATGTGATGGTAAACTGGAATCGAGAAAAAAAAAGCGCCCACCGAGCTTGTCTGGTGGTCAATCTCTTGGCAGACTCGATATAGGCCAAATTTTTGTGATCAGTGATGACTGTAATGGGATGAACGGCCCCCTCCAGGAAATGCCTCCATTCTTCAAAAGCCAACTTTACCGCCAACAACTCTCTATTGCCGACATCGTAATTTCTCTCGGCAGAGGAAAATTTTTTAGCAAAGGCGCAAGGCCTCAGATTAGTAAGGGTAGGAGGGCCCTGAGACAAAACTGCCCCCACCCCTACTTCCGAGGCGTCAACCTCCACGACAAAGGGTCTTGACGGGTCGGGTTGTACCAATACAGGGGCTGAAGAAAAGCACTTTTTTAATGTCATGAAAGAATTTTTTGCAGCTACAGACCAATTTTTTACATCAGCTCCCTTGAGAGTGAGGTCCGTTAGAGGCTTTACCACCTGCGAGAAGCCCTTAATAAATTTCCTATAAAAGTTAGCAAAGCCCAAAAATCGCTGCAACCCTTTCAAGTCATGAGGCTGCACCCAATCCGTAACAGCCTGGACCTTCTTAGGATCCATGCGGAACCCCTCCCCTGACACAATCAACCCCAGAAAGGATACTTCTTGCATGAAAAATGAGCATTTTTCCAACTTGGCATACAAATGATTCTCCCTCAGTCTCATGAGAACCATCCGCAAATGGTGCAAGTGAGACTGACTGTCCACCGAGTACACCAGAATGTCATCCAAATAGATAACCACAAAACGACCAATTAAATCAGAGAAAATTACATTAATAAAATTCTGAAAAACAGCAGGAGCGTTGGGGAGACCAAAGGGCATAACCAAGTTTTCGAACAGCCCTTCAGTCGTCAGGAATGCTGTTTTCCATTCGTCCCCTTCCCGGACTCTTATAAGGTTATATGCCCCAAGTAAATTCAGTTTAGAGAGCCACTTGGACCCGGTGAGTTGGTTACATAGATCAGGAATTAGGGGGAGAGGGTATGTATTTTTCACAGTAATTTTTTTTAATTCCTGAAAGTCGAGGCACGGCCGCAAACCACCATCTCTTTTCTTAACAAAAAAGAAGCCCGCTGCCACAGGTGAAACAGAAGGCCTAATATGCCCTTTGAGGAGACTCTCGGTAATGTACTCCTTCATGGCTAGACGTTCGGGCCCGGACAAATTGAACAGGCGAGCCTTGGGTAACTTGGCTCCAGGGACTAGATTAATGGCACAATCAAAGGGTCTATGGGGTGGTAGCGCCTCAGCCTCACTTTCAGAAAATACGTCTTCAAAATCTTTCAGGTACTCCAGAATACCTTGCAGATCGACACAGATTTTACTTGGGTGACAAGAGTTGTCAAGTTACAGCATAGACTGTTACCCATACAACCCCACTGAATGATCTCCCCCGTGACCCAGTCAATAGTAGGATTGTGACGTTGAAGCCAAGGCATACCCAGTAACAGTCCAGCCGGCAGATTATTTAGAACAGAACACCTTAATTTTTCCACGTGAGTGGAACCCACTTTCAGAGAAAAGGTATCAGTCATGAAACAAATTCCCTCCTAGGTGATAGGAGAAGAATCAATTGCCACGATTTTAACAGGATCTTTTAACCTGACTGTCCCTATCTTATGAAAAGTCACAACTTTGGCATCGATCAGATTAATAGAAGAACCATATTCAACAAAGGCGGTAGTCACAACCGGACCGCCTGTAAGTTCTAGTTCCACCGGAAGCAGAATTTTAGTAAGTGAGGAAAAGGGTACCTGGGAGTCTGGGCAACCTCTTCGATTGTTACCCAGACTCAGTCGTTTTCCTGACGGCTTCACTGAAGAAGGGCAAGAAGGACAGTTCCTTCTCCAATGTCCAGCGGATCCACAGTAAAAGCACAATTGGTTGTTTCTACGGCGTCTCCTCTCTTTTTCCTTCAATGACGTGGCACCAACTTCCATGGGATCAGGACTAGATGCAGAGTCTCTCAGATTGGAGAATAAAGGGGTCTCCTACAGCATTACCCCTCTTGCCCGCAACCTACGGTCCATGCGGACAGCCTGGATCATAGCGTCCTCCAAAGAATCCGGTGGAGGATGAAGGGCTAGGGCATCTTTCAAACGTTCGGACAGGCCTCTACAGGACAAACCCCGGAGGGCAGCATCATCCCAGGAGACCTCCGCTGCCCAGCATCTGAACTCAGAGCAGAACCACTCGGCCGAGTGTTTCCCCTAGTACACAATCATCACCATATCATCGGCTAGCCTCACACGATCGGGTTAATCGTAGATATGCCTGAGGGCCTCGAAGAATGCATTCACTGACATTCTCTCAGAGGAGGTAGGGGGAAGGGAAAAAGCCCAAGCCTGAGGGGAGCCCCTTAACAAAGACAAAATGACCCCAACCCTCTGACTCTCATCCCCAGGGGAGCGTGGCCTTAACGAGAAGAGTTTGCACCCCTCCTTAAAATCCTTAAATGTTTTTTTATCCCCAGAGAAAAAGTCAGGCAATTTAACAGTTGATTCAAGGGAGATTAAGGAAACATCTGGGGTACCCTCACCCTGGGCCCCAGAAGGAAAAGAACCCTGCATGGCATCAGCAACCTCCCTTTGAACCTGTTGCTGCGATTGAGCTGGGGTTCGCTGCTCCACAGACAGATTTTGCATCATTTGATTGAGGCTATTCACTTGCTCACAGAGAGTCTGCAGCAGATCCATGACTCAAGGAAATAAAAAGTGCAAACCTTGTTTAAATGTTTTGGGTCAGCTATAATGTCAGGAACACCGCACTGCACTTGCTCACTGAGCCAGCACGCGTGTCCTGAGTACAAAAACTGTGCACAAAGATACCTTGCGGAGCGGGACAGCAGTTGTGACGATGTATGCTCTAGTGTTGTGAGTTCATTTTCCCCTTCACCATTGAGGTCTGATGAACTCCCTCTTCTGGTGAAGGAAGGTAGTGAGGCTGATTACCAAGCACCTGAGCAGAATGATGATGACTGGGTGACTGGAATTACTGACTGGATATAAGGCAGCCGACGCCCTTCTGTCTTGCGGGTGATCTCTCTGAGGGATTCTAGGCGACCAGTCTGATTCCTGCTCCTCAAAAGCTAAGTTTTCTGCTCTGCTTTTTGCATTTGTGTTTTGGTTTTGTTTTGTTTTGTTTTTCTGGATTTCTGCCATTCCCTTCTGGGGTGAGCTGAATTCCTTTTTGCTCTGTCTTCAGAAAATACCTGAGTACTGATATAGTCTTTTTGAAGCCTAGCGTCTTCAGGGCTTTTTTCCCTATCAGTCTGTTGGCTCTTGTTTTTGATAGGATTTTGGCGGATTGCAGACAGCAGCTTTTTCTATCCTGTCCTATTTAGTTAGCTTGGGCCCCATCATTTGCTCAGCCTATCTTTCTATCTGTGTGAGTGTTTTTTCATCTTGCTTCACCATCATTATATGTTGGGGGCTGCCTATTGCTTTGGGGTCTGCTCTGGGGCAGTTTAGATTTCCCTTTCTGTCTTTAGGCTATTTAGCTCTCCGGCTGTGATCGAGGGGTCTAGGGCACCGTAGGAACCCCCCACGGCTACTGCTAGTTGTTGTTGATAGGTTCAGGGGTCTGCAATCCGTAAGCTGTCAACTTCTCTGGTATTCTGGACTTAGCTAGTATTTCTGTTTTTGCCTCCTACGGTGACTCATTCATAACAGAATCACCCGCCATACCGCAGATCCTAGGGTACTCAATAGCAGGAAAGAATTGTAAAAAAAAAAAAAAAAAGGTGTGTATATTTTTTCCTCTATATCTCTGAGGCCGTAGGGGAATTTTTTTTTTCTCTCAATGGAGATAAAGCAATTGTCTGATCGTGTGGAGCAGCTTGCTGCGGAAGTGCGGGGAATTTCCGCCTACCTTGCTCATTCACATGCTGCTGAACCAAAGATCCCTACTCCTGATGTGTTTTTTGGGGATCGGTCTAAATTTTTGAATTTCAAAAATAATTGTAAATTATTTTTTGCCTTGAAGCCTAACTCGTCAGGGAGCTCCGCGCAGCAGGTTAAAATTGTCATCTCTTTGCTGCGTGGCGATCCCCAGGATTGGGCGTTTTCTTTGAAACCAGATGATCCTATTCTGACTAATGTGAATGCATTTTTTCAAGCCTTGGGGTTGTTGTATGACGAACCTAATGCTATTGATCAGGCTGAAAAGACCCTGTTGGCATTGAGCCAGGGTCGAGATTCTCCAGAATTGTACTGTCAAAAATTCTGAAAGTGGGCGGTCCTTACTACCTGGAATGATAATGCCTTGGCAGCTCTCTTTCGGAAGGGTTTGTCAGAAGCCGTAAAAGATACTATGGTAGGATTTCCTGTTCCCTCTGGTCTTGACGATTCTATGTCATTAGCCATTCAGGTTGATCGGCGTTTACGTGAACGCAGGACTGCACGAGAGGTGTTGCCACCTGTTGAACAAGTGTCTGAACCTATGCAATGTGATAGAGTTTTGTCCAGGGAGCAACGTCAGGAGTTCAGAAGGCGTAATAAGCTGTGTTTTTTTTGTGGAGATGCCTCGCATATTATTTCTGTCTGTCCTAAACGAGAGAAACGTTTTGCACACACATTTTCTGTGGGTGGTGTTCAACCTAAGTTTCTTCTGGCAATAACTCTGATCTGCTCCCTGTCCACATTTTCCGCCAAGGCTTTTGTGGATTCGGGAGCAGCCCTGAACCTAATGGACTTGGATTTTGCTAAACGTTGTGGGTTTCCGATGACACCTCTGCGGACGCCTATCCCTTTGAGGGGGATTGATGCTACTCCTTTGGCGAAAAATAAACCTCAGTTCTGGACCCAGGTGGTAATGCGGGTCGCCCCAGACCATCAAGAAAATTGCAGATTTTTGGTGTTGCATAATTTGCATGATACCATTGTTCTGGGGTTTCCCTGGTTGCAAATTCATAATCCAGTTTTGGATTGGAAATCTGTGTCTGTGGTGAGTTGGGGTTGTCAGTGTGCCCTTAGTGAGGCTCCGTTTTTTTCCACCTCTCCTCAGTCGCATGATGTTCCTGACCATTTGGCGGACTTTTATGATGTATTTAGTGAGAATGAGTCTGCGTCTTTGCCTCCTCATAGGAGTTATGACTGTGCAATTGAACTGAGCCCGGGGTGTAAATTTCCCAAGGGTCGGCTTTTCAATTTATCTATACCCGAGCAGGAGGCTATGCGATCCTATATTAAGGAGGCGTTGGAGAAGGGTCATATTAGACCATCCTCTTCATCCTTAGGTGCCGGGTTTTTTTTTCGTGGCCAAAAAGGATGGTTCATTAAGGCCTTGTATTGATTATCGTGCCCTCAACAAAATTACTATTAAATATCAGTATCCGTTACCCCTGATTTCGGATCTATTCTCCAGAGTTAAAGGTGCTTCCTGGTTTACCAAGCTTGACCTCAAGGGGGCGTATAATCTTATCCGCATTAAGCATGGGGATGAATGGAAGACGGCGTTAAATACTCCGGAGGGACATTTTGAGTACCTGGTGATGCCTTTTGGGCTCACTAATGCCCCTTCTGTCTTCCAGTGCTTCATGAACGACATTTTCCGAGACTTTGTGGATAAATTTTTGATTATCTATCTGGATGATATTTTGATCTTCTCCAAGGATTGGGATTCTCATGTGGAACATGTTCGGACTGTGTTCCGGATCTTGAGGGAGAATTCCCTGTATGTCAAAGGATCTAAATGCCTTTTTGGGGTACAGAGGATTTCATTTTTGGGATTAATTTTTGTCTCCGTCAACTATTGAAATGGACCCGGCCAAGGTACAGGCCATTTATGATTGGGTTCAGCCCACTTCTTTGAAGGCCCTCCAGAAGTTTTTGGGTTTTGCTAATTTTTATCTCAAATTTATAGCAAAATTTTCTAGTATTGCCAAGTCATTTACTGATCTGACTAAGAAGGGTGCTGATGTGTTGAATTGGTCTCCGGAGGCTGTTTCTTCCTTTCAGGAGCTGAAGTGAAGATTCACTTCTGCCCTTGTTTTGCGGCAACCTGATGTCTCACTCCCGTTCCAGGTAGAGGTGGACGCTTCTGAAATTGGTGCAGGAGCTGTTTTGTCCCAAAAGGATCCTGTCACATTTAAAATCCATAATGTGTTTCATAAGTCCTTGTTGAAGAGGTTTGTTGAACCAGTTGTTCCTGGGGTGGCACCTCCGGACCCTGTATTGGTTGAAGGTAACATGGAATATGAGGTAGAGAAGATACTGGATTCCCGTCTGGCTAGACGGAGACTCCAGTATTTGGTTAAGTGGAAGGGTTATGGTCAGGAGGATAATTCCTGGGTCTCTGCCTCTGATATTCATGCCAAAAGATTGGTGCGTGCCTTTCATCGGGCTCACCCTGATCGCCCTGGTGGCGTGGATGAGGGTTCGGTGACCCCTCCTCAAGGGGGAGGTACTGTTGTGAGTTCATTTTCCCCTTCACCATTGAGGTCTGATGAACTCCCTCTTCTGGTGAAGGAAGGTAGTGAGGCTGATTACCAAGCACCTGAGCAGAATGATGATGACTGGGTGACTGGAATTACTGACTGGATATAAGGCAGCCGACGCCCTTCTGCCTTGCGGGTGATCTCTCTGAGGGATTCTAGGCGACCAGTCTGATTCCTGCTCCTCAAAAGCTAAGTTTTCTGCTCTGCTTTTTGCATTTGTGTTTTGGTTTTGTTTTGCCTTGTTTTTCTGGATTTCTGCCATTCCCTTCTGGGGTGAGCTGAATTCCTTTTTGCTCTGTTCAGAAAATACCTGAGTACTGATATAGTCTTTTTGAAGCCTAGCGTCTTCAGGGCTTTTTTCCCTATCAGTCTGTTGGCTCTTGTTTTTGATAGGATTTTGGCGGATTGCAGACAGCAGCTTTTTCTATCCTGTCCTATTTAGTTAGCTTGGGCCCCATCATTTGCTCAGCCTATCTTTCTATCTGCGTGAGTGTTTTTTCATCTTGCTTCACCGTCATTATATGTTGGGGGCTGCCTATTGCTTTGGGGTCTGCTCTGGGGCAGTTTAGATTTCCCTTTCTGTCTTTAGGCTATTTAGCTCTCTGGCTGTGATCGAGGGGTCTAGGGCACCATAGGAACCCCCCACGGCTACTGCTAGTTGTTGTTGATAGGTTCAGGGGTCTGCAATCCGATAGCTGCCAACTTCTCTGGTTTTCTGGACTTAGATAGTATTTCTGTTTTTGCCTCCTATGGTGACTCATTCATAACACTCTAGGCTCACAGGACCTGAAGCACGTGACTGCTGGGGGCGTGGCCTAAGCTCCACAGAGCTAGGACCTGCAGGGAAACTCCTAGAAAGGTAACTACTGGACAACGTTACCAAGGGGCATAGACAGAAACCAGATCAAAGCACGAGATCGCACGACAGTACCAAATGGTTAGACAGAATGGATAGTCAGAACGTAGCAATAGATCAGAAAACCAGAACGAGTAATGGACGGTACAATAGGGACAAACTGTAACGAAGTAACGATAGCCAAACCAGGAGGTTAGAACCAGAAAAGACAATAGTACCAAAACGAGAGACGGAGTACAGAATGAGGGGACAGACCGGGTCATACACGGGAAGCAAACAAGCAATGCAATATACAAGCACACCAGGGGTCAGACACACAGCCAGAACAACAGTATAGCTGACAGAGAACCCTGGAAAAGAGTGAGTATAAATGCCCCTCCCAGATCCAGAAAGAGGCCACGTACACTTAACCCTGTGAGTGCAGGGCAAGAACCCTGTTCAAACCATGACAATTAGGAATTATAACTTAGCTTGTAACATGCGTTAAATTATCCATTGGCTGCACAACAGACACTCATATACAGATACCTCCCTGGAGGCGGATTTGGCACACCCCCTAAAATTTGTCGGCTATTTTGCACGCATGCCTCTCTTCCCTTCCTCATTCTTTAAAACAATCGGTTAGGGGCACAATCTCAACATGGAAGGCGGTGAGGAAAAAGTACAGCCTATCTACCTTTGTGGGCAAGCCCCGAATTCCCTCAGGGTATAGAAAATAGACTGTTTAATGCCTGACGTCAAAAAGAGATTATTAACATCTCGCACCTCCTCCACCCGACGGAGGCTGTTCTGAAGTACTTGAGAAATTTTGTCTGCCGTCCTCTCATTCCTTCCAATACAAACAAATCAAACGTTCAATTATGTCTAATCTACAAGATGTTAAATTCGAATCAAACCATAATATGCTTGACAACTTGCTCCATTACCCTACTGGGACCCCTTCCATCTCCACAATCTACTCCATAATGAAACCACATTTATTAAACCCTCATCCAGATACTTTTTACAAATATTGGGGGCAACAATTAGAGGATGTTGAAACTCCCTCAATTAGAAAAGGATGGTCTCTTTTCCGGAAACACATAATAAACGAGACATGGAGAGAGACTCAATTTAAAATCATGCATGGAGCTATTTATGCTTTAAACATCCATAAACCGGATGCTAAGTCCGATAGACTTACAGCTTGCCCTAGATGCCAGCGGCCCAGCTCTGATTTATTGCATGGATTGTGGTCATGTAGTAACATAATCCCATTCTGGGATTTAGTTTCTGCACTGATCGGCAACTTATGGAGCAATGTAAAGACACTGTCTATGTCAATGGCGATTTTATACTATTGGGGGGAATTTGGAAAATGGGGATTATGGAGGGAAGGGCCCCCCAATACTAGCACACACCATATTGATTTTGGCCAAAAAGTTAATTCTCAATCACTGGCTCGATCCTTTCATCCCGCAGCTGCCGGAATTGATAGCCCAACTGCATCAATATATGGCTGTTGAACAAGGAGATGCACTTACAAATAAAGAGGCACAAGCAGGCAAATTTCTTAAAAAATTGAGTCAATTTACTGGAAAGTTTTGTAGCATTGATGAAAGTCGGAAAATGATCAGTCCTTTTTCCTCCACTAGATGTTATCTTATGGAGAAACTTAAGAACAACCTAGGACCACTTCGGTTGCCAGATGAATGCACTTATCAGAACTGAGGTGGGGTTTTTACTGGTTGTAGGGGTGGGCAACTTAGACTGCTGGATGGGCCGTATGAGGCAGCTTGGGAGAGGTCCCCCCTTCCCTGTCACCTTCCCTTTCCTTTCTGTTTTACTGTTGTTTGATTTTTATATTGCTGTTAGTGCTATTAGCAATGTCTCATAGGAAGCACAGTATTTCAAGGTTATCTTTTCTACTTTTAGAGAGAGTCATTCTTAATCTAGGCCTTCAGCCTACGAATGCTGTGATAGTAAATACAATACATGTTCGTCATGAATAATGCTACCTATGTTACCACCTTTTGTTACCAAAAAATTTCAATAAAAATTTATATATATAAAAAAAAAAAGAGGTGTGACTTTTTTTTAATGTAAATGTTCTATTTTTATTTTATAATCTGTAAGTAAAACAGGAAAAAAAAAGTCTACCGCCCATCCTCCGTGTGAGTCCTTTGACATGATAAGCAGATGCGATTTGTGCATAAAACACTTCAAAAACTCTGGGACATGAAAATGTTTTTCTGCTTCATTTTTTTAAAGATTTATTTTATTTATAACAGTAAAGGACAAGAACATGTAGATAAAGCAAATAAAGTGTCATTTTTAACACGTGAAAAGGAGAACACTACTTTTATGATGGAGTAGAACACTTAAAAAATTAACATCTCCACTTAAAAGGACTTTTCATAGCTCAAGTATAAGGCTATGTGCTCACGCTGCGGATTCACCCACGGATTTGTATCTGCAGATCCACAGGTAAAACCGCAGGTAAAATGACCTGTGGTTTTACCTGCGGTTTGCCACCTGGACAATGGAATAGGTGGTAAACCGCAGCAGAATCCGCAGAAAGAATTGACATGTCAATTCTTTCTGCAGATTCAAAACCGCAGCTTTTCCACAGTTGAAAATCCGCAGCATGTGCACAGCAGAATGTAAATCCCATAGACTTACATTGTACTGTACACTGTCTGCAGAACTGCTGCGGATCTGCAGCAAAAAACCGCAGCGTGTGCACATAGCCTAAAAGGGCTTCAGACAGCCCAGGCCCAAATATTATTTATCACGTACACAACAACACCACATTTACTCCCACACTCTTCTCCCGTTCAAACCCAAAGGAAGTAGTACAGAGAATTGGTTGAACGACAATAGTAAACCTAGTAAATTGTCAATTGGGGAAGATGTCTCATAGAATCATAGAATGGTAGAGTTGGAAGGGACCTCCTGGGCCATCTGGTCCAACCCCCTGCTCAAAGCAGGATTCACTATATCATCCCAGTCAGATGTCTGTCCAGAAACAACTGTAATCTCTGTCTCAAGCCAAAGCAACACGGTTTTCTGAAATGTATCTGGCCATTTTCTGGACATTTAAAGTAATTTATAGAACGGGATATTTGTTAACCAAATTGACCAGATGGGATAATGATGGCATACTAGTCCATTTCCACACCATTATAACTACTTTTCTGGTATAGAAAAAAAGTACAGCCTTTTGTACAAAATCTGGACAATATCATTTAAAGTGCATAAGAAGACATATTTGTGGAGAGAGGATCCTAGGAAACTCAAATTTAGTGTGCATAAAAAAGGACCATTCCCAACCACGTCAACTTAGGGTAAGACCAGAAAGCATATATGAAAGTTCCTTGTGCTGCTCTACATAGATATTAAATATCCAAGTTAAAGATTCACAGTTTTTGCAGTTTAATTGGATGCAGTATACGCTACAGTATGTACCAAACTTCTCCTAGAGCTTGTCCTCCAGGGAAGGAAATAATCCACTATTTTCCCCTAGTCACTGGCCATAACCTCTTTGCGACATGCGCGGTACTAGTACGGCGCATGTCGCATCTCCCCCTTTGAAGTGGGCTACGGCGGTGAGCCCACCTCAGAGTCGGGACATGTCAGCTGTTTTCAACAGCTGACATGTGCCCGCAATAGCTGCAGGGGGAATCGCAATCCGCCCACGGCTATTAACTAGTTAAATGCCGAGGTCAAACTCTGACAGCGGCATTTAACAAGCGCTTCCGGCCGTCAGGCCGGAAATACGTGCACCGCTGACCCCCGTCACGTGATCGGGGGTCATCGGTGCGTTGGAATAACAACCAGAGGACTCCTTGAGACGTCTATGGTTGTTGATGCCGGATTGCTGAGCGCCACCCTGTGGTCGGCAATTCAGCTGCATAGAGGCGATCTGAGCATTGCCTCTATGTAGCAGAGCCGATCAGGCTATGACAGCTTCCAGCCTCCCATGGAGACTATTGAAGCATGCCAAAAGTAAGAAAGAAAAAAAAAAGTTTTTAAAAATATGAAAAAAATAAAAATACAAAAGTTCAAATCACCCCCTTTTTGCCCCATTCAAAATAAAACAATATCACAAAAAAAAAATCACATATTTGGTATCGCCGCATTCAGGATCGCCCGATCTATCAATAAGAAAAAGGACTAACCTGATCACTTAACGGCGTAGCAAGAAAAAAATAAAAACACCAGAATTACGTTTTTTGTTCGCCTTGACATTGCGTTAAAATTCAATAATGGGCGATCAAAAGAACGTATCTGCACCAAAATGGTATCATTAAAAATGTCAGCTCGGCTCACAAAAAATAAGCCCTCACCTGATCCAAGACCACAAAAAATGGAGACGCTACAGGTATCGGAAATTTTCTTTTTTTTTTTAACAAAGTTTTGAATTTCTTTTCACCACTTAGGTAAAAATGAACCTAGACATGTTTGTTGTCTATGAACTCGTAATGAACTGGAAAATCATAATGGCAGGTCAGTTTTAACATTTAGTGAACATGGTGAAAAAACAAAACAAAAAAACTATTGTGAGATTGCACTTTTTTTTGCCATTTCACCGCACTTGGATTTTTTTTCCCGTTTTTTTGAGTACACAATATGGTAAAACCAATGGTGTCGTTCAAAAGTACAACTCGTGCCGCAAAAAAAACAAGCCCTCACATGGCCATATTGACTGAAAAATAAAAAAGTTATGCCTCTGGGAAGAAGGGGAGTGAAAAACAGAAACGCAAAAACGAAAATGGGCTCTGGTGCAAAGGGGTTAAGACCAACCAAAGCCTTCAACCACTTCATCAGGACACTGTCGAAAGATTTCATAGTAGACATAGATAGCAGACTGGCTGTGTAACCTGTACATGTTAAGGGTTTAGCCAGATCAGTTCGTCTTAGTAATGACCCCAACTTAGAGAGTCCCAATTACACTTGAAGCAAGCCAAACTTCACACCAAAGGCATGTATGAGCAGGAGAAACTGAAAGAATGTAGAATTATGAAGGTCATATTGATATTTTAAGATATTAAAGATAGGAAAAGCGGATGAGTTAACAAAAAGTCAGACCAAATACTTAACACCTTTCAATGCCCCAAAAAATCAAGGGTAGTATGGTCCACTAGATTAGGTAAAGGGGGATTGTGTTACAGGGGAGTGTATGGGGAAGGTTTGCTTGAGCTTCTGATTTGAGGGGAAAAAGGATTTTGCATATGGTACATTAAAGGTGCTTATGCTCTGTGTGAGTTTTTTGATGTTTATTAAGACTCGACCTCTTGGAAAAACATTTCTCACATTCTGGGCATGAAAATGGCTTCTTCCCTGTGTGAATTCTTTGATGTCTAATAAGATCCGAATTCTGGCTAAAACTTTTTCCACATACCGAACATGAGTATGGCTTCACCCCTGTGTGAATATTTTGATGTGAAGCAAGAGAAGATTTATAAATAAAACGTTTTCCACATTCTGAACATGAAAATGGCTTCACCCCTTTGTGAGCCCACTGATGTCTAACAAGATTTGACTTTGCAGGATAACATTTCCCACATTCTGAACATGAATACGGCTTTGCTCCTGTGTGAGTCCTCTGATGTGTAACGAGACATGATTTCTGGTTGAAAGATTTTCCACATTCTAAACATGAAAAAGGTTTTGCGCCGGTGTGAATTCTCTGATGTCTATGAAGAATAGATTTCTCACTAAAACATTTTCCACATTCTTCACAAGAAAAGGGCTTCTCTCCTATGTGACTTTTCTTATGTTTAATAAGATTTCCTTTCAGATTAAAACATTTTCCACATTCTGAACATGAATATGGCTTTGCCCCTGTGTGAATATTTTGATGTTTAATAAGGGATGACTTGTCAGTGAAAAGCGTCCCACATTCTGAACATGAAAATGGCTTCACTCCTGTGTGAACCCACTGATGTCTAACGAGATTTGACTTATTATTAAAAGGTTTCCCACAGTCTGAACATGAATATGGCATTGCGCCTGTATGAATTCGCTGATGTGTTGCAAGACCCCATTTCTGTTTAAAACATTTTCCACATTCTGAACATGAGTACGGCTTCTCCCCTGTGTGACTAATCAGATGTCTGAAAAGAACTGATTTGTCACTAAAACATTTCCCACATTCTTCACATGAAAATGGCTTCTCCATTGTGTGAGCTTTCTTATGTTTAATAAGTTTTGATTTCCAGTCAAAACATTTTCCACATTCTGAACATGAAAACGGCTTCTCCCCTGTGTGATCTTTTGGATTTATAACACCTCTGCTGTGACATTTATTTTTCCCAACATTCTGTGTTGAATCAGAAGATATGACTTGTTCAAAAGGATCAGATGATAGATCTTTGCTGTGAAGGGCTATATTTGGAATTATGGCATGTTCTTCACATGTGTCTTGTGCATTCCAACGATCATTTGCTTTACAATCTCTAAATATGTGGCATTCCTCTGAGCTCCTGGAACAGTCATCTGACAAGAGTAAAAATAGATTTTTATTAGTCTTGAATAATATCACCTAAAATTTATACTGATAATTTATAACTTTTATATCTAAAAATAGCCATAGAAATTAGGGCCAATTTTGCTAAAATATACTGCTCAAAAAAATAAAGGGAACACTTAAACAACACAATATACTAGGATGTGTTCCCTTTATTTTTTTGAGCAGTATTGTTTATGGAAAATATTACCTCTCCAGAATGTTTCTGCTACAAGTACCATGGAGATCCCCTATTGTTCCACTGACAGATGATGAACCTGGATCAAAGGCTTTTTTCTGCAACATGAATTTAAGCTTTTATTGGCGGCATCTCGTGGTATAAAATTTGTAATCAGTATGCAAGTAGAAATGACAAGGATGGCCACTCACCGTTCCAATGTAGAAAACTTTTATTCAAGGATAAAACTACATAGACTCGGGAGCAATGTGTAGAGTAAAGACAACGGCCGTTTTGCACTCCTGCACTTCAACGGGTCCAGGACCCGTCGAAGAGCAGGAGAGCGAAACGGCCGTTGTCTGTACTCTACACATTGCTCCCAAGCTTTTGTATTTTTATCCTTGAATAAAAGTTTTCTACATTGGAACGGTGAGTGCCATCCTTGTCCTTTCTACTTGCATATTGAATCTTGTTTATCGCTTAAGGATAGAGCACCCGCTCCACCAGGGTTATGGCGTTAAATACCGTATGTGTGGGTGAATTATTACTCTTAGCATTACGAAGAGGGAGTGGTGGTGCAGCAGTGCCGAACCTTCTTTCTTGTGTTGAAAATTTATAATCACTCTTCATTTTGACTTTATGGAAGCAAAATGAACAAAAAAAGAGCAATTCGAGAATATATATATATATATATATATATTTTTTTTTATTTTTTTTTTAAACTGTTCAATGTATTAAAAGTGATGATAACTTTTCTTTTTCTTGGGGTCAATACAATTACAGCAGTACAGGATTTTTTTTTGTATTGGCACTTTTGCATAGTGAATGTTTTTTTTATCACTATAACTTTTTTAAATATTTACCAATAGAACCATATAAAAGCTTGTTTTAGGCTATGTGCCCACATAGCGTTTAAATCCGGACACTGAAAACCGGACTCCTTCCCAAAAATCGCACGGTTTTACCTCGATTATGTTTGCGATTTTGCCACGATTTTCGCGTGCGATATTCAAGCACTTTCCAAGTGATTTGAAGCATCGTTTGGAAAGTGATTGACAGGTTGGTCACACTCGTCAAACATAGTGCTTGACAAGTGTGACCAGGTTTTTACTATTGAGGCCGCCTATGCGGCATCAATAGTAAAAGATAGAATGTAAAGAATAATTAAAAAATAAAAAATTGGGGTATATTTACCTTCCGACGTCCCACGCTGCCATCCCGGGCCTCAGCGTTCCCAGTAATGCCTTGCGAGACCTGTGAAGACGTTGGTCTCGCGTTGCTATAGCGATCTCACGAGACCGCTAGAGTCACGCGAGACTACGTTATTACAGGACCTTGCCGCAAGGCATTACTGGGAACGCTGAGGCCCGGGATGGCAGCGCGGGACGTCGGAAGGTAAATATACCCCGATTTTTTATTCTTTATTCTTTTTTTTACAGGGGTATTGTACCCAGGGCCTGGAGGACAGTCTCCTCTCCTCCACACCGTGGGTACCAACCGCACATGAGACGCTTAACTTTGCGCATGGTGGGCATAGCCACATGCGGGAAGTAAGCAATTCTCATGCATTCCTATGGGTGCGGAATCGCGGCAATTCTTTGCAGTTCCGCACAAACGAATGAGCATGCTGCGATTTTTTCCGCGATGCAATTCCGCCGCTGAAAAAAGCGCAGCATTAGCACAGCATGTGTGGAATGCCATAGGAATGCATGGGGTGCGTTCTGTACAAGGTTTTTAAACGTTTTCGCGCCGAAAATCGCGGCAAAAACGCTTAAAAATCGCATCGTGGGCACACAGCCTAAGGCTAAGTTCACACTAGACTTTTTACAGCTTTTAATGCCTTTTTTAATGCCAATTTTCAGCTGCGTTTTACAGTACCAGCAAAGCCTAGGAGATTTTAGAAATCTCATGCATACAGCTTGTATTTTTGGCATCAGTATTTTGTACTTTGCATGTTTTTATCGGAAATGGAGCATGTCACTTCTTTCAGTGTTTTTTTCAGCACTTTTCACCCATTGAAAGCAATGGGTGATGAAACAAATGCTAACAAAATGATAAATAGCAAGTTCAGCAGTATACGAAACCCTTTTATTTTTGTGATTTTTCCAAGTTTACCATCTTGTCCTGGTCACCTGAGATGTCAGTTTGGATTAGTACAGTTGAATTAAATTAGTGATATGTATAAAGTAGACATTGGCCAACAAAGGTTTGAAACTGAACAATGCCTGTGGCTGACCAAGGTGTGAGGTGCACAACGCGTGAGCAACTCAATGGCAGACCAAAATGTGGAAGTAAACAGTGTTCTACAAACTCAATGCACTGCCAGTGTCTTAGGTAAATTATTCCAGACCAATTCACCTCTCTCAGCTGTAACATTTCTATGTGTATTTTTTCATGAACATATGTCTTGTATTGGTGACCTGTGTTCATGCTCCTGTTGTGGAAGCAAAGTGAACTTTGGTATCCTGAAAACCACACTAAAAATAAGCTTTTGGTGCTGCTTCTTTTCTGCCAAGAGTGCAGCAAAAATACCTAGTGTGAACTTAGCCTTTGAGTTGTTTTGGCATTATCAGTGATACCATTATTTTTTACATACATTTCATTGTTTTTTTTAACCACTTTTTGTGTGGCGGTATGATGACTGATTAGCAATTTGACAAGTTTTTAAATTTTTTTTTGATATGTTCGACAGACGGCTTTAATTCTGTAACCGATTTATAGTTCGTATTGTCCAGGAGAAGCCGATGTCAGTTATCTGTTCCTTTTATTTATTTTTCTTTTTACATAAAAGCTGTGTTGTAATCGGGGAGTGAGGAAACAAACTGAATAAAAAAGGCTCCCTTCTGTATTAGAAACATCTAGAGGCCACTGTTTCTACTGACAGTGGCTTGAGTAATGGAGGGAAGAATTGTGAGGCCATGTAGACAGCTTCCCACAATTAGTGATTAGAAGGAAGAATGGAAAAATCAAGTATAAAAACCTCTGATCTTGGCAGTATTGTCCTCTTCAAGAAAATGAGCTGAAAAGAAACCAACCCTCCTACCAAAGTAACTCTGTAATATTCTATTGTATTTTTTTAAAGCTTTTATTTGTTAAGAATTAGTTATTAAACCGCAGATATACACTGCTCAAAAAAATAAAAGGAACACTAAAATACCACATCCTACATATTACTGAATGAAAGATTCCAGTTGAAAACCTTGATACATCTTCAGTGGAAATGCCTCAAGACAAGAAAATGATGCTCAGTAGTGTGTGTGGCCTCCACGTGCCAGTATGACCTGCCTACAATGCCTGGGAATGGTCCTGATGAGGCAGCGGATGTGCTCATGAGGGATCTCCACCCTGGCATTGATTAAAGCATCAGTCAGCTCCTGGACAGTCTGTAGTGCAACGTGGCGTACGTAGATGGAACGAGACATGATGTCCCAGATGTGCTCGATTGGTTTCAGGTCTGGGGAATGGGCAGGCCACTCTACAGAATCGATGCCTTCATCATGTGGGAACTGCTGACACACTTCAGCCACATAAAGCCTAGCATTGTCAATTGTCATGCATCACAAGGAACCCAAGGCCCAGTGCACCTGCATATGGTTTCACAATGGGTCTGAAGATCTAATCCCAGTACGGCTAGGACATGGAGGGCTGTGCAGCCTTCCAAAAAAAATGCCTCTGTAAGAAGATGGACCGGACCAGAGGTACCTCTCTTGCACCGGTTCCAAAACTGTCGGGACTGTCACCATTGTTGTTCGGGGGAAAGCTTTGCAACCCGGACCGACCTTTGCACTTGACAGCAGGGGGCGTGACTAAGATAAAAAAACCTGGGTGGGGGAAAGAGCGGGCAGACTTGGGGGAAGACACAGCACGCAGCAGGGGAAGTTTGATGCTCCATCCTCTGAGCACTGTGACAGCGCATGCCCGCACTATAGATTCCCTGCGGCCAGGTACAGTGACTGTGACCAGAGATCTGCCGTGTGCCTGTTGGCTCCCGCAACCGAAGGTGCCAAACGCTCTGGGCCAGTTGTTACCGCATGCGTGCTGCCTAAGACAGACCAGGTAACCCATCTAGAACTGTGTCTGTCCTTCCTCATCCGCCTGCTACTGTCGAGCAGTGTCACGCTCTGGCAGTGTTACAGACTGCGCTGCACTTCGCACAACGATTCCAGGACCCCGCACAAGACAGCAAAGACTCATCGCCACCGCCGAGAACCGGATCCTCAACTTCTTCAGGACGACACCGGAATCATCACGCGCCAGTTGTGTAGGCGCTACACTTGGAACCTAAGACTCTACAGTCAGGAAGCAGTCGGACTGATAAGTTAACCCTTCATGAACAGTTACTTTACTTATTAGGATTGTTACTTCACCCTGCACCCATACTGTGTTAATATCCCTTGCCATATCCCTGCCTCTCCTTGACACTCCCTGCATGGAGTATTCCCCTGTTTAAGTAAAACCAACATTAACCTTTGTTCTGCCTGTTGTCCGTTACTGCATCTGCTAACCTGCTCACACTTGGCGTAGTCGGCAGGATGCAATAAAAAAGCACGGAGACGGCAGACCAGGCAGTTGGGGTGGGCCCTAGGTCCAGCATATCCCTGGGGGCGATTTTGAACAACCTCCCGAAGTTTACTGGGAAAAATACCATGCTATGGAGCTGGACTGAGCGGATCAGTGGGATGATGAGGATGCACTCCACGACCCCTGCATTAGAAGCGGAGGTTGCCATGATGGCTTTAGATGGAGAGGTGAGGGACTCTGTTATTCTACGACCCCCTTGGGGACAAGACACTTTTACTAAGGGGTTAAAAATACTGGAGGAAACCCATGGAGACCCCACGGACGTAGGGGAGTTACGTATGTGCTTATTTTGCCAGGTAGAAAGGGAGGGGGAGACAGTGACCCAGTACATGAACGGGCTACAGGAGATCCATACTGCCATTACTAGAAAAGATGGCGTAGGCGTAGGTTCTACTGACATAGTGCTGAGGGATCAGTTGGTGACAGGCTTGCGAGACGTGTTGCTGAAACAGGCCTTGCGAGAGCGCTTGCGGGTAAACCCACGCATGACCTTTTCTGAAGTGGGAAGCGAAGCGCACACACGCGAGCAGGAGCAGGGGGTGACAGTCCAGTCGGGGAAGGTCCGGAGCGGAGAGGAGAATGGCCACCGAACCGAGATGGGTGGAAGAGTTGCGGAAGGAAATTCAGGATATACGAGAAGAGTTGGCCGATTCAAAAAAGAAACCAGCAGCATCATCAAACCCGCCTGGGGGGAAAACTGGTCCTGAACCTTGTTGCGAAACAAGAACGTCCCGCCGAGAAGAACTCCCCACATGCTACAACTGCAGTGAAACTGAACATTTGGCTCGGTGGTGTGCACGACGAAGTAGGCCCCTCCAGCGCCGTCCGTTAAACTAGGAGGCTCCGAGGCAGGGGGACGCCACCCAGAGCCTGAACAGTCAAGAAGGAGTATCGGAAGTCCCACAAGTCTAGTTTCCATGTGTCCCCTCGTCTGGGCCGAAATGGATGGTCAGGCTGTTCGTTGTCTGGTAGACACTGGCTCACGGGTGACCACGATGCCTGAAACATACTTCCAATGACACTTCCCTTATCTCGGTCGCAGGGGAAGTCTGGATGCAAATCATCGTCTGTGGTAAGGACCCGGGTCGAAAGGGAGTGGTGCTGAACCCCGGTGACACAGGTAACGGACATGCTGTCACTCTAAGGATCAACGTGTTGAAGGAATTCGGACATATTCTCCTCTATGAGTCCCCAGATGTGTTCCTGAAACAGCGGAGCCCTCGCACTCCCCAAAGGAGAGTGTTTCAACAGCTAATCCATGCGGCCCAAGCCCAAGAAACCTGTATTGACGGGAAGATGTTGGGTAAAGTGATTGACTGAGGCTGGAACAATCTTGTTCTACCACCGGGCCAAATCATGCTTACTCTGCCCGTCCGGGCTTGTACACCTCTGGAAGGAGTCGAGATACAGACAGAGCCAGCTATTATGGAGCAACTACCTCCAGGGCTCCTTGTTGCGCGGACATTAGCTACTGTACACGATGGGACGGTCCCAGTGCGATGTGTTAATTTGGGAGAAGGTAACATCACGCTCCCACCCAGGAGTGAAGTGGCGCAAATTCTGGGCATGCTAGAAGAACTGATACCACCACAGGCCATACAATTGACAGTGAAACAGGGGGATCCTTGGACCGTGGCTGTAGACATTTCTTCAGTACCAGAACCTCAGCACCTGCAGGAGAGGTGCCGTATACTGGAACAAATGCGGGCCGAATTAACAGAACTTACACCGCAACAGGTCCAGCACGTAGAAGCTCTATTAGGGCGATATAAGGATGTGTTTGCACGTCATGAGGAAGATTTGGCTGCACTACAGCAAACACCCATGAGATTCCAACTGGAAATGCCGCACCTATAAGAGAACGATACCGACAAATTCTACTGCAAATGTACCAAGAGTTAAAAGGGATGCTGACCAGATGCTACAGAGTGGTGTTATTCAAGAGAGTAAGAGCCCGTGGGCTGCTCCCATCGTGCTGGTACGAAAGAAAGATGGAACTTTACGTTTTTGTGTGGACTATCGTAAACTGAATGCCTGCACTGTGCGAGATTCTTATCCGCTACCAAGGATTGAGGAATCATTGTCTGCCCTCGGAAGGGCAAAATACTTCTCGTCGTTGGATTTAGCCAGTGGCTATTGGCAAGTACCAATGTCCGAGCATGACCGAGCAAAGATGGCCTTTATACTTCCCATGGGTCTATACGCATTCAACCGAATGCCTTGGCTGGCTAACGTTCCTGGTACTTTCCAGCGACTGATGGAGAGGCGTTTAGGCGATTTGAACTTTGAGGCCACTCTCATCAACCTAGACGATATCATCGTGCATGCCGCCTCGTATGAGGAACATCTCCAGCGACTCGAACAGGTGTTGAGCTGTCTTCAGAGACACAGTTTGATAATGAAGCCTCAGAAGTGTCATCTGTTTCACACCCAGATTGAGTACTTGGGACATGTCGTCTCTGCTGAGGGGGTGAGACCGTCCCGTGAGAATATTGCTGTGGTACAGGACTGGCCCACCCTGAAGACTGTGAAAGATGTACGGGCCTTCTTGGTTCTTATCGGGTATTATCGGCGATTCGTAAAGAACTTTACTCACATCGTGAACCCGCTGTTAGAACTGTTGAAAGGGGTGCCGTCTGGCGCAAAAAACAGGACTATTCCATGGGGAGAACACCTGGTGAAAGCGTTTCGAGCTCTGAAGGTGGCTTTGACTGAAGTGCCAGTGTTAGCCTATGCCGACTTCTCTCAACCATTTAATCTCCACACTGATGGAAGCCTGCATGGACTCGGAGCTGTGTTGTCCCAGATCCCAGAAGGAAAAGAACGAGTAGGAGCACACAGGCAGTGTCCTGAGAATGCATATTGGGATAGTCCCATGATGAGTTGGTCTGGTTACAGCAAGAAGATGGGGAACTCGCTCAAATGAGACATGGGTGACGCTAAAACAACTTTCCAGTCACAGAGAGAGATGCCCTTGTCCCTAGGGACTCTGCAGATCCTTCGGCAGTGGGAAAGGCTCCAACTGAAGAATGAGCTGTTGTACCGGAAGATCCAACTTCAATGGGAGCTGGGTGTTACCTGGCAGGTGTTGATCCCCAAGGGGCTGCTACCTAAGGTGGCTACAGGAGCACACAAAAGAGGAGCTCACTTCAGTAAGGAGAAGACCTTCAGTGGCTGCAAAAGCTAGTTTATCATCCTCGACTGAAGGCCGTGGTGGAAGAGGCCTGTCGGCTGTGTAGGAGCTGCGAATTAGCAAAACCTCTGGAGCAGAGAGCTCCCACACAGACCATCGTGACTTCTGCTCCTCTGGAAGTACTGATGATACATTATCTGACGATTGACCCGGCTCATCAAGGATATGAACATTGTCTGGTGATGACGGACCACTTCACGAAGTTTGTCGTTATGACCCTGACGTGATCAAACCGCAGAATCCGCAGCACATGCCATCTGCAAGAATTTAATTCCGGTGTACGGCTGCCCAAAGAGAATCCACTCCGATTAAGGCGCCTGTTTTCTTGGGCGAGTGATGGAAGAATTGCATCGCCTGTACCAGATTGAAAAACGATCAACCGAACTCTGATCCAGATGTTAAGGACACTGGAGGAAGACCGAAAAGCCTGGTGGCCTAAATACGTAGCTGAGCTAGTGTGGGTGTACAACAACCGAATACATCGCACCACTGGTTACACTGTAGGGTACAGCAGGTTCTCAGGATGCAGTGACGAGACACGAGACTGTGCGTGGTTTTTTAAATCAACTTTTATGAATTGGAGCCACTGGGGCTATGCTGAACGAACAAAAGGTATAACCCCAATCTGTCCACGCAGGGACTCAACAATAACAACACTTTTCTTATCAAGAAAGCGACTAATCCAGCTAGACCGGGTGTAATGGGCCACGTATGGCCAACTATGGTCCTTATTTCCTAAAGTTATCTTATCCTTCCAGGCGTCCTTCAGGATCACAGGCGTGGCTGCTTCAAGGTCGCTGATGTGGTTGTTTTGGCACCCCGATATCCAGGGGAAGCTGGGGCTCGACAGGCCCTGAAGGATCTTTGCCATTGGGGAGCACCAGGCCCTGAAGTAACCTTGACGCTGGGGGCACAACAGGCCCTGAAGGATCTGTGCCATTGGGGCGCAACAGGCCCTGAAGGATCTGTGCCGTGAGGGCACAACAGGCCCTGAAGGATCTGTGCCGTGAGGGCACAACAGGCCCTGAAGGATCTGTGCCGTTGGGGCGCAACAGGCCCTGGAGGATCTGTGCCATTGGGGCGCAACAGGCCCTGGAGGATCTGTGCCGTTGGGGCGCAACAGGCCCTGAAGGAATCCTGGAGCTGGGGTAATCCTGGGTGTAGATGACCCCCTGAAGACACAGCAGGTTAGGGCTTTCAGAACGTCTTAGCCAGCTCCCGTCTCAAAGCGCAGTTATGTCGCAGTCTTTAAAGTCACAGTTAGTCGGCCTCTACTAAGGGTCCCTCTGTAGATGGGGTGCAGGCCTCTACTGCCGCCTATGGCGAGGTGGCGTCCACTGAGGCCGGTGATGGGAGGGCCGCAGCAGTGGGTGAAGGCAGGGAGGCAGTGTCCAGGCCGCTGCAGCGGGTTGGTGTATAGTGACGGCGGCGGCTAGGGGTAGCGGACCGGCCGTCGCAGGGCGGGAAACAGCGGGCACAGCTGCGACCGACCGTGGGCGGAGGACGGCCCCCGATAAGGGTAAAGCACCAGTCACTGACCGGTGAATACGTCGCTTACCCCCTGCTCCTTTTATCCTCACCCCGCCCCTTGCTGCCCTGTTACCTTCAGTTGTGTGTTTCTCTTTGTTGTCCCCCCGGTGTCGTTCCTTCAGGAACCCTGATGGCGGTCCCCTTGGTTCTGGCCCGGTCACTCTATGGGGATCCTTCACTCTATGGGAGTTCTCCTCCCCACAACACTCCGTATAACCCGCTGATCAGCCATCCAGGAAAAGAGATTACCGAGCTGGAGTTGAATCCAGAGGAGGACTACCCACGGACGGGGGTGTCAACCTGGGTAGGAGAACATCGTCATCGTCTGCAGACACTACATCGCCTGGTGCAGACCAGATTTTGAGAACTAGAGCATCCAGAGATAATTCCTCTGCGAGGGACAGCTCTCCAAGCTGGGGACTGTGTGTTGGTCCGAGATAAACATCCTAGAGACAAGCTGGAGTACGGGAGGAAGAAGACCCTGTATCAGGTGAAGTGGAGAATCAACTACGAAGGGCCTGTCTATGAAATCCAACCTTAAGGGGAAGAAAACGCTTCCACTCGAATACTTCACCAGAATATGCTACAACCCTGTTTATCAAGAGATCCTGACCAAATAGAAGAGGTGCAAAGTGCTCCTGAAGTACCCCCTCCAGTCGTTGCTGATTGTGAGGAAGAGGAAGTTCCTGAACAGCCGCATGCAGACCCAAGAGAGGGACAGGTGCTTGAAGTTCCTGAAGTCCCTGAAGTGGCTTCTCCGTTGGAAACGGGCATGTCCCCGCCCTTACCTGTTCAACCTGACTCGACTACCCAACCTGACTCATCTAGTCCTTCTGAATTATGGTGCTCCGAACGGGCAACTGCCGGGATACCCCCCCAACAGATACAATCAAGACCAATTTATTTGGCAACAAATCGTTCAAGGAATAGGAGAATGTCAACATGTACTACAAGAACTCTCGCCCGTGCAATGGCGAGCAAAAGAAGAGGGGGAGTGTAAGAAGATGGACCGGATGGGAGGTACCTCTCTTGCGCTGGTTCCAGAACGGCTGGTGCTGTCACCGCTGTTGTCCGGGGGAAAGCTTTGCAACACGGACCGACCTTTGCACTTGACAGCAGGGGGCATGACTAAGATAAAAGAGACGGGGTGCGGGAAAGAGCGGGCAGACTTGGCGGGAAGACACAGCGCAGCAGGGGAATTTTGGTGCTCCATCCTCTGAGCACTGTGACAGCGCAGGCCCGCACTATAGATTCCCTGCGGCCAGGTACAGTGACTGTGAGATCTGCCTTGTGCCTGTTGGCTCCCGCAACCGAAGGTGTCAAACGCTCCGGGCGAGTTGTCACCACGCGCAAGCCGCCTAAGACAGACCAGGTGACCCATCTAGAAATGTGTCCTCCCTCAGCCGCCTACTACTATCAAGCTGCGTCATGCTCTGGCAGTGTTACAGACACTACACACAATGAATCCTGAACCCCGCACAAGATAGCAAAGACTCATCGCCACCGCCGGGAACCAGATCCTCAACTTATTCAGGACGATACTGGAATCATCACGAGCCAGTTGTGTAGGCGCCACCATTGGAACCTAAGACTCTACAGTCAGGAAGCCGTTGGACTGATAAGTTAACCCTTCATGAACAGTTACTTTACTTATTAGGATTGTTACTTCACCCTGCACCCATACTGTGTTAATATCCCTCGCCATATCCCTGCCTCTCCTTGCCACTCCCTGCGTGGAGTATTCCCCTGTCTAAGTAAAACCAACGTTAACTCTTGTTCTGCCTGTTGTCCGTTACTGCATCCGCCAACCTGCTCACACCTCCTCACACCACTGCCAAATCGGTCATGCTGGAGGATGTCGCAGGTAGCAGAATGTTCTCCACGGCGTCTCCAGACACATGCTCAGTGTGAACCTGCTTTCATCCATGAAAAGCACAGGGCACCAATGTCGCATCTGCCAATCTTGGTGTTCCCTGGCAAATGCCAATCGCTCTGCACGGTGTTGGGCTGTAAGCACAACACCCACTTGTAAACGTCGGGCCTTCATACCACCCTCATGGAGTCTGTTTCTGACAGTTTGAGCAGCTACATGGCTGTTAGTGGTCTGCTGGAGGTAATTTTGCAGGCCTCTGGCACTGCTCCTCCTGTTTCTCCTTGCACAAAGGAGGAGGTAGCGGGCCTGCTGCTGGATTTTTGCCCTCTTATGCCCAAACATCACATCTCCTAGTGTACTGGCCTGTCTCCTGGTATCTGGTCCATGCTCTGGACATTGTGCTAACAGACACAGCTACCTTCTTGCCACAGCTCTAATTGATGTGCCATCCTGGATAAGCTGCCCTACCTTAGCAACTTCTGTGGGTTGTACCGCAGACATCGCCTCATACTACTATACCTCTAGGGGTGAGCGCAATGACAAAATGCAAAAGTGACCAAAACAACAGAAAAAAGGGATGAGAACAGAGAAATGGTCTGAGGTCACCACCTGCAGAACCACACCTTTATAGGGGTTGTCTTGCTAATTGCCTATAATTTCTACCTGTTGTCTGTTTCATTTGCACAACAGCAGTAAAAATTGATTCACAATCAGTGTTGCTTCATAACTGAACAGGTTGATTTCTGGATTTCACAAAAGTGTGATTGAATTGGAGTTATATTGTGTTGTTTAAGTATTCCCTTTATTTTTTGAGCAGTGTATATATACATATACACACATACAGTGGGGAAAAAAAGTATTTAGTCAGTCAGCAATAGTGCAAGTTCCACCACTTAAAAAGAAGAGAGGCGTCTGTAATTTACATCATAGGTAGACCTCAACTATGGGAGACAAACTGAGAAAAAAAAATCCAGAAAATCACATTGTCTGTTTTTTTTTTCATTTTATTTGCATATTATGGTGGAAAATAAGTATTTGGTCAGAAACAAGCAATCAAGATTTCTGGCTCTCACAGACCTGTAACTTCTTCTTTAAGAGTCTCCTCTTTCCTCCACTCATTACCTGTAGTAATGGCACCTGTTTAAACTTGTTATCAGTATAAAAAGACACCTGTGCACACCCTCAAACAGTCTGACTCCAAACTCCACTATGGTGAAGACCAAAGAGCTGTCAAAGGACACCAGAAACAAAATTGTAGCCCTGCACCAGGCTGGGAAGACTGAATCTGCAATAGCCAACCAGCTTGGAGTGAAGAAATCAACTGTGGGAGCAATAATTAGAAAATGGAAGACATACAAGACCACTGATAATCTCCCTCGATCTGGTGCTCCACGCAAAATCCCACCCCGTGGGGTCAGAATGATCACAAGAACGGTGAGCAAAAATCCCAGAACCACGCGGGGGGACCTAGTGAATGAACTGCAGAGAACTGGGACCAATGTAACAAGGCCTACCATAAGTAACACACTACGCCACCATGGACTCAGATCCTGCAGTGCCAGACGTGTCCCACTGCTTAAGCCTGTACATGAAGTTTGCTAGAGAGCATTTGGATGATCCAGAGGAGTTTTGGGAGAATGTCCTATGGTCTGATGAAACCAAACTGGAACTGTTTGGTAGAAACACAACTTGTCGTGTTTGGAGGAAAAAGAATACTGAGTTGCATCCATCAAACACCATACCTACTGTAAAGCATGGTGGTGGAAACATCATGCTTTGGGGCTGTTTCTCTGCAAAGGGGCCAGGACGACTGATCCGGGTACATGAAAGAATGAATGGGGCCATGTATCGTGAGATTTTGAGTGCAAACCTCCTTCCATCAGCAAGGGCATTGAAGATGAAACGTGGCTGGGTCTTTCAACACGACAATGATCCAAAGCACACCGCCAGGGCAACGAAGGAGTGGCTTCGTAAGAAGCATTTCAAGGTCCTGCAGTGGCCTAGCCAGTCTCCAGATCTCAACCCTATAGAAAACCTTTGGAGGGAGTTGAAAGTCCGTGTTGCCAAGCGAAAAGCCAAAAACATCACTGCTCTAGAGGAGATCTGCATGGAGGAATGGGCCAACATACCAACAACAGTGTGTGGCAACCTTGTGAAGACTTACAGAAAACGTTTGACCTCTGTCATTGCCAACAAAGGATATATCACAAAGTATTGAGATGAAATTTTGTTTCTGACCAAATACTTATTTTCCACCATAATATACAAATAAAATGAAAAAAAAAACAGACAATGTGATTTTCTGGATTTTTTTTTCTCAGTTTGTCTCCCATAGTTGAGGTCTACCTATGATGTAAATTACAGACGCCTCTCATCTTTTTAAGTGGTGGAACTTGCACTATTGCTGACTGACTAAATACTTTTTTTCCCCACTGTATATATATATATATATATATATATATATATATATATATATATATATATATTATATACAGTTGTGCTCAAAAGTTTACATACCCCGTCAGAAATTTTGCTTTCTTGGCCTTTTTTCAGAGAATACAAATAATAACACCAAAACTTTTTCTCCACTCATGGTTAGTGGTTGGGTGAAGCCATTTATTGTCAAACTACTGTGTTTTCTCTTTTTAAATCATATTGACAACCCAAAACATCCAAATGACCCTGATCAAAAGTTTACATACCCTGGTGATTTTGGACTGATAACATGCACAGAAGTTGACACAAATGGGTTTGAATGTTTGCTTGTAATCAGTGTGTGTGCATAAAAGCTGAGTGAGTTTCTGGGATCCAGACAGACTCTTGCAGCTTTCATCGAGCCACTGACGTTTCTGGATTGTGAGTCATGGGGAAAGCAAAATAATTTTCAATGGATCTACAGGAGAATGTAGTTGAAATGTTTAAAACAGGAAAGGGATACAAAAATATATCCAAGGAATTGATAATGCCAGTCAGCAGTGTTCAAACTGTGGTTAACAAATGGAAAATAAGGGGGCTCTGTAAAAATAAAACAACGGTACGGTAGACCAACAAAAATTTTGTCCACAACTGCCAGGAAACTTGTTCGATATGCAAAGAAAAACCCACAAATAATATCAGCTGAAATTTTGGACTCTCTGAAAACTAGTGGTGTGGCTGTTTCAAGATGCACAATAATGAGGCACGTGAAGAAAAATGGCTGCATGGTCGAGTCGCCAGAAGAAAGCCATGTGCAAATGCCACAAAGTATCTCACCTACAATACGCAAAACAGCGCAGAGACAAGCCTCAAAACTTCAGAAATAAGGTAATTTGGAGTGATGAGATAAAAATTGAACTTTTTGGCTTCAACCATAAACGTTACATTTGGAGACAAGTCAACAAAGCCTATGATGAAAGGAACATCATTCCTACTGTAAATCACGGAGGTGGATCGCTGATGATCCAAAACAGTAGGCCAAGTCGACCTGTCATTGGCTACAGCAGAACAAAATGAAGGTTCTGGAGTGGTTATCTCAATTTTATTGAGCCACTATGGGGAGATCTCAAACGCGCAGTTCATGCTAGACAGTCCAGGAATTTACAGGTACTGGAGGCTTTTGCCAAGAGTGGGCAGCTTTACCATCTGTGAAAATAAAGAACCACATCCAAAACTATCACAAAAGACTTCAAGCGGTCATTGATGTTAGAGGGGGCAATACACAGTATTAAGAAATGGGGTATGTAAAATTTTGGTCAGGGTCATTTGGATGTTTTGGGTTGTCATTATGATTTAAAATGAGAAACCACAGTAGTTTGACAATAAATGGCTTCACCCAACCACTAACCACGAGTGGAGAAAAAGTTTGGTGTTATCATTCATATTCTCTGAAAAAAAGCAAAGAAAGCAAAAATTCTGCCGGGGTATGTAAACTTTTCAGCACAACTGTATATATATTCCCATGAGAAGGATCTGTGACTTCTCTGCATTTAGTGGTTACTACTTACCTGTGTGGTTATATCTAGGTATCTCCTCTTTACACCACTCATCTCCCCACACATATGTCTCTGTAGTATAAAGATGGGTCAGATCTTCATCCTGAAATAAATATTACAAAATGTCACAGAGAGATGGAGAAGTCACATCTATGATCAGCTCTAATCCTGCCATCGCCACCGTTCTCATTACACAACTATAAAACATATAATACTGGTGGATAAAACAAGACTGAGCACAAGAACTTCACAGCCGTCTACACATCATAGGGGAGATCTCATGACACCTTCTCTCCATCTACCTGATCATCCTGAGGAACATTAGGATTTTCTTGTTTACAGTCCGGTGGATGAAAAACACGGGGATATCTCTCTGGTGTTGTCCTTTTACTGGATAGATCTGGAGGAAACACATACAAAACACTGAATTAATTCTTTACATACAGATAATTATAGTCCATATGTACTTAGCCCTGTCTATTACCTGGTGATGTGAGGGTCTGAGGAACGTCCATCATGACGTCCTTGTACACATCTTTATGTCCTTCTAAATACTCACACTCCTCCATGGAGAAATAGACGGCGACATCCTGACACCTTATAGGAACCTGACACATACAATGATACCGTCATACCCCCAATCCCTTCATAGCATTACTGTGTAACGCCCCAGCATTCCCAGCAGTGTCACCTCTCCAGTCAGCAGCTCAATCATCTTGTAGGCGAGTTCTAGGATCTTCTGGTCATTGATGTCCTCATGTATCAGGGGGTGAGGTGGAGGCACAGTGATTGGGCTCAGGGGTCTTCCCCATCCCTCAGACACAGGGTCCTGACAGCGCTCACTAGAGGTCTTCTTCACTACTGTGTAATCCTGGTTATGGAGAGACACATTAATAAATCTCACTACAGACATTTCCAGAGTCCTCACCTCTCCAGTTCTGTCCATCTGTTATTCCCATAGATAAGAATGATGTAATGTGACGTCATCAGAACCTCTCACCTCTCCAGTAAGCCGGAAGAGGATCTCTAGAGTGAGGTGTAATATCCTCTCTGCCATCTTGTCCCTGTCCCTATGCATTCTTCATTGGTCAGGAAAATTATATAGATACATTTTTAGTATGTTACAGTGTAGGAACCTAAAAGGAAAGAAGATAATTTGGTGTAAAATCATACAAAATAACATGTCCAAAATACAATCAGTTGTGATGCCGGTATAAAGCAATAATGTGGTAGAGCACTTTATACATCTAGAGGTCACACAGAGGATACCCATGTCCTGTGAGATGGCACTAGAGGAGTTATAAACAAATTCAGATAATTTTGGAGATGATTAACAATATAAAGAACTCAATGTGCATCACAACAGTCTTTATCTGGAGTATCTGGAGAAGAATAACCTCATGACCCAATATCAACATGGGTTTACAAGGGACCGTTCCTGTCAGACTAATCTGATAAGCTTTTATGAAGAGGTAAGTTCAGGACTGGACCAAGAGAACGCAGTGGACGTGGTGTACATGGACTTTTCAAAAGCTTTTGATATGGTGCCACACAAAAGGTTGATACATAAAATGAGAACAAAGGGGATAGGGGAAAATATGTGTAGGTGGGTTAAGAGCTGGCTCAGGGATAGGAAACAAAGGGTGGTTATTAATGGAGCACACTCGGACTGGGTCACGGTTAGCAGTGGGATACCACAGGGGTCAGTTTTGGGCCCGCTTCTTTTTAACATATTTATTAATGACCTTGTAGGGGGTATAGAGAGTAGAATTTCAATATTTGCAGATGACACTAAACTCTGCAGGGTAATCAATACAGAGGAGGACAATTTTATATTACAGGAGGATTTATGTAAACTAGAAGCTTGGGCTGATAAATGGCAAATGAGGTTTAATGGGGATAATGTAAGGTCATGCACTTGGGTAGAACGAACAAGATGTATAATTATGTGCTTAACTGTAAAACACTGGGCAAAACTGTCACTGAAAAAGACCTGGGTGTATGGGTGGACGACAAACTCACATTTAGTGGCCAGTGTCAGACAGCTGCTGCAAAGGCAAATAAAATAATGGGATGCATTAAAAGAGGCATAGATGCTCATGAGGAGAGCATAATTTTACCTCTATATAAGTCACTAGTGCGACCACACTTAGAATACTGTGTACAGTTCTGGTCTCCGGTGTATAAGAAAGACATAGCTGAACTGGAGCGGGTGCAGAGAAGAGCGACCATGGTTATTAGGGAACTAGGGGATCTGCAATACCAAGACAGGTTATTACACTTGGTGTTATTTAGTTTGGAAAAACGAAGGCTTAGGGGTGATGTTATAACAATGTATAAATATATGCGGGGACAATACAAAGACCTTTCTAATGATCTTTTTACTCTTAGACCTGTGACGGGGACAAGGGGGCATCCTCTACATCTGGAGGAAAGAAGGTTTAAGCATACTCACAGATGCGGATTCTTTACTGTACGAGCAGTGAGACTATGGAACTCTCTGCCATATGATGTTGTAATGAGTGATTCCCTACTAAAATTTAAGAAGGGACTGGATGCCTTTCTTGAAAAGTATAATATTACAGGGTATATACACTAGTTTCCTTAATATTGCGTTGATCCAGGGAGCTAGTCTGATTGCCGTATGTGGAGTCGGGAAGGAATTTTTTTCCCCAATGTGAAGCTTACTGTTTGCCACATGGGGTTTTTTTTGCCTTCCTCTGGATCAACATGTTAGGGCAAGTTAGGATAGGATATGGGTTGAACTAGATAGACTTAAAGTCTTCCTTCAACCTTAATAACTATGTTACTATGTTTATACAGCCAAAACAGTATGGTAATGGTCCATTTGTATACATCTCGTCTCTCCATGACAAGTTCTGGAAATACTCCAGCTACTACTCTACTTTTTGATGTGGTCAAGAATAGTGCTTTTCTTTCAGTTGCTGTAAGTTATGGGTGCATCATTCAGGCCAAACTTTCCTCCGTCCTTGTATCCCGTGCTTGACTCCCAACAAAGCAAGAAAGTGAAACCAGTTGGGCATCATCATAAAGCTGGTCTCCACTGTGATTATGATATTCTATCAAGCATGAAAGAAACCCTGAGTTATAGTAGGTGAAATAAGTAGAGAACACATCACCAATTTCTAATTAATATATTTCTATACGTGCTATTGATATGAAATTCACACCAGATGTCAGTAACAACCCATCTGATCCACACCGGCAAAGAAATCAAACCATAGAGGTCCATAAATTACAGTAAGTTATGTGTAATAATGAGAAATGACAGGAAAAAGTATTTACACATGAAGAAGAAAGGTGCAAAAAGCCATGGAATGTCATGATATCACTTGAAATCTACCAGTAATAAGAAAGTAATCCGGCCACTTAGTAAAAAATAATGTCACAGTGGTAACAAGCACACCTTTTAAGTGCCGTGTTACTCACCGCGTGTTTTGCTCTGCTCCACCCAGTACCTGGCCATGCCTCCGAGATGTGTGTTGGTATCTCCTATCTTTGCTGGTTGCAAGTCATAGGGGAAGTGGCTGAACTCTGCAGGAATTTGTCTCCATCCTGTCCAGGAGAGATCTGCTTCCCTGGCCTATCACCTGCCAGGAGGTGATATATCCAGGCAACTCCACCCTTCACTCCTGGCCTGAACTTATGTTCTTAGTAGCTCAGCTTCTAGTTCCCTGCATTGGCATATTTCTGTTATGTCTCACCTGTTATCGATCAAGCTTGCCTACTTGTTTATCCTGATCTCTCTGCTCCTGACCTCGGCTATGAATTCTTAACCTATGCTGCCTGCCCCGGCCTACAACCGCCTCAACTATGCTTCTGTCTCCCCAACTGTATCCGTGTCTCTAACCCTACATTCAGCTGCTGCAGTCCCAGGGACTGCCCTGGTGTGGCAACATGATGTCTACCGGTGGCCCAGCCTATCCTCACCATCAAAGGCTTTGGTGAAAACCCGGTAGACAGTCACGCCCCTCCAAGGTAAGCCCGGCCCATGGCACAGTAGTTCATACCCACCAGCATTACAGTATATTCAGGCCATGAATCCCATTGACCAAATGGGACCCAGAGATGCCATGTCTCTTCTGCAAGTCCTGTATGAGGAGGTTCGTGTGCAGCGTGAGCATGAAGACCCGCTGATGCAGACAGATGAACACTGTCCCGTGCCTCAGCCATGACAGGCCCTCCTTCCTCAGTATTGCCATCATCTCCAGTGGAGTCGCCTGGAGTTCCAGTGTCTGGTAGAACAACTAATCTTCAGTTTCCACTTCCGTTCCGTTTTGATGGAGGCTTCAAAAAGAAAGCCAAGGCTTCATAAACCAGTGCCAGATCCGCTTCACTCTCCAAGCTCATTTTTTTTTTCCTTCAGACCAGACCAAGATTACGTTCATGGTCTCTCTGCTGTCTCAAAGAGCTCTGGCTGGGCAAACCCCACTTGGGAGCATGATGGTCCCGAGAATTGCAATGATGGAAGATTCTTGGAAAAGTTCCAGGCAGTATTTGAAAAACCTCGTCTTCCATCTTGTCCTTAGAATCATAGAATCGTAGAGTTGGAAGGGACCTCCTGGACCATCTGGTCAAACCCCCTGCTCAAAGCAGGATTCGCTAAATCATCCCAGTCAGATGTCTGTCCAGCCTCTGTTTGAAGACTTCCATTGAAGGAGAACTCACCACTTCTCGTGGCAGCCTGTTCCACTCATTGATCACTCTGTCAAAAAGTTTTTTCTAATGTCTAATCTGTGTCTCCTCCCATTCAGTTTCATCCCATTGCTTCTAGTCTTTCCTTGTGCAAATGAGAATAAAGTTGATCCTTCTACAATGTGACAGCCCTTTAGATATTTGTAGACAGCTATTAAGTCTCCTCTCAGTCTTCTCTTTTGCAAACTAAACATTCCCAAATCCTGCAACCTTTCCTCATAAGACAGGGTTTGCAGACCGGTCACCATTCTGGTCGCTCTTTTCTGAACTTGCTCCAGTTTGTTGATGTCTTTTTTAAAATGTGGTGCCCAAAACTGGACACAATATTCCAGGTGAGGTCTGACCAAAGAGGAGTAGAGGGAAATAATGACTTCACGTGATTTAGACTGTATGCTTCTGTTAATACATCCTAGAATTGCATTTGCCTTTTTTGCTGCTGCATCACACTGTTGACTCATATTCAGTCTGTGATCTATTAGTATACCCAAGTCTTTTTCACATGTGCTGTCACTTAGCCCTATTCCTCCCATTCTGTATATGCTTTTTTCATTTTTATTGCCCAGATGTAGTACTTTGCATTTCTCCCTGTTAAAAACCATTCTGTTAGTTGCTGCCCACTTCTCCAGTTTATTTATATATTTTTGAATCCTCTCTCTCTCTTCTCTAGTATTAGCTATCCCTCCTAGCTTTGTGTCATCAGCAAATTTAATCAGTTTACCCTCAATTCCTTCATCTAAATCGTTGATAAAGATGTTGAACAATACAGGGCCCAGGACAGAGCCCTGTGGTACCCCACTTGAGACATTCTTCCAACTGGATGTGCAGCCATTTACGACCACTCTTTGGGTCCGATCACTAAGCCAGTTATGAATCCACCTAACAGTTGCCTTGTCCATTCCATACTTAGTCATTTTTTCAATAAGGATTGTATGAGATACTTTGTCAAATGCTTTGCTGAAGTCAAGATATACTATATCTACAGCATTTCCTTGATCCACCCAATCAGTGATTCCGTCATAGAAGGAAATTAAGTTAGTCAGACATGACTTATTAGTTACAAACCCATGCTGACTCTGTTTAATCACTTCATTCTTATCCAGGTACTGACATACATGTTGTTTAATAATTTGTTCAAAGATCTTTCCTGGTATAGAAGTGAGACTCACTGGCCTATAGTTGCCTGGGTCCACCTTCTTCCCCTTTTTGAAGATAGGAACAACATTTGCTCTTCTCCAGTCTTCTGGGACTTCTCCTGTTCTCCAAGAATTTTCAAAGATTATGGAGAGGGGTTCAAAAATTTCTTCTGCTATCTCCTTCAGTACTCTGGGGTGTAATTCATCTGGACCTGGAGACTTGAATTCATTTAGGTTAGCTAAGTGTTTCCTCACTATCTTTCTGTTTATAGATATCCTGGATTCTTCTATTCTCTTAATAGGACAGTGAAGAACAGTTGATGTTACATTTCCTTTCTGAGAGAAAACAGATGCAAAATAGGAATTTAAAAGTTCAGCCTTCTCAACATCCTGTCTTACCATTTCATCATTTTCATCCTGTAAAAATCATATAGCATCTTTGACTTTTCTTTTACTTTTGACATATCCCCAAAACCCTTTATTATTGCTTTTGACATCTCTTGCAAGCCTCAATTCATTTTCAGCTTTAGCTAATCTGATTTGTGCCCTTTGTTGACTCGAAGACAAGGTGAAAACACGGTGACTCAGTATGCTTTACGCTTCTGCACTCTGGTGGCAGAGCTGGCCTGGAGTGAAAATTCCCTGGTGGCAACCTTCTGGCAGAGTCTGACTTGTTGAACTAAGGATGAGTTGGCAGGCAGCAATCTGGTAGAGTGTAGGATGGGGGTACTGTCACAGCGGTAACAAGCACGCCTTCTAAGCGCCTCCATACTCACCTCTTGTTTTGCACTGCGCCACCCAGTACCTGATCATCGCTCTGAGCTGCGCCTTGTGCTATATTCCAGCTTTGATGTTTGTGAGCCATGGGGGGGGGATATGGGCAAACTCTGCAGGAATTTGTAACCATTCTGTCCTGAATCATAGAATCATAGAATCGTAGAGTTGGAAGGGACCTCCTGGGCCATCTGGTCAAACCCCCTGCACAAAGCAGGATTCGCCAAATCAACCCAGTCAGATGTCTGTCCAGCCTCTGTTTGAAGACTTCCATTGAAGGAGAACTCACCACTTCTCGTGGCAGCCTGTTCCACTCATTGATCACTCTAACTGTCAAAAAGTTTTTTCTAATGTCTAAACTGTGTCTCCTCCCATTCAGTTTCATCCCATTGCTTCTAGTCTTTCCTTGTGCAAATGAGAATAAAGTTGATCCTTCTACAATGTGACAGCCCTTTAGATATTTGTAGACAGCTATTAAGTCTCCTCTCAGTCTTCTCTTTTGCAAACTAAACAATCCCAAATCCTGCAACCTTTCCTCATAAGACAGGGTTTGCAGACCGGTCACCATTCTGGTCGCTCTTTTCTGAACTTGCTCCAGTTTGTTGATGTCTTTTTTAAAATGTGGTGCCCAAAACTGGACACAGTACTCCAGATGAGGTCTGACCAAAGAGGAGTAGAGGGAAATAATGACTTCACGTGATCTAGACTGTATGCTTCTGTTAATACATCCTAGAATTGCATTTGCTTTTTTTGCTGCTGCATCACACTGTTGACTCATATTCAGTCTGTGATCTATTAGTATACCCAAGTCTTTTTCACATGTGCTGTTGCTTAGGCCTATTCCTCCCATTTTGTATATGCTTTTTTCATTTTTATTGCCCAGATGTAGTACTTTGCATTTTTCCCTGTTAAAAACCATTCTGTTAGTTGCTGCCCACTTCTCCAGTTTATTTATATCTTTTTGAATCCTCTCTCTCTCTTCTCTAGTATTAGCTATCCCTCCTAGCTTTGTGTCATCAGCAAATTTAATCAGTTTACCCTCAATTCCTTCATCTAAATCGTTGATAAAGATGTTGAACAATACAGGGCCCAGGACAGAGCCCTGTGGTACCCCACTTGAGACATTCTTCCAACTGGATGTGCAGCCATTTACGACCACTCTTTGGGTCCGATCACTAAGCCAGTTATGAATCCACCTAACAGTTGCCTTGTCCATTCCATACTTAGTCATTTTTTCAATAAGGATTGTATGAGATCCGATCTCTCTGACTGCTCCTTTACTGTATCTTTTGCAGGTTCCTCCTCCTCTCAGCTTCCCCTTACTATTGGGGTTCCTCAAGGATCGGTTCTAGGCCCCCTCCTCTTCTCTGCCCCTATTGGTCAAACAATCAGTAGATTTGGTTTCCAGTACCATCTCTATGCTGATGACACCCAATTATACGCTTCTTCTCCCGACATCACACCAGCCTTTCTAGAAAACACCGGCGATTGTCTAAACGCTGTGTCTAACCTCATGTCCTCACTATATCTGAAACTGAACCTGTCAAAGACTGAACTCCTTGTGTTTCCTCCCTCTACTAATGTACCTATACCCGACATTGCCATTTCCATGTGTGGTTCCACTATTACTCCCCAGCAACATGCCCGCTGTCTTGGGGTCATACATAAGTGACATTACATATATGGGGGCACAGAAGGAAGGTCATAGAAGCAATTTTGGCTGCGTGCAGGTGACTAGGGAAATATTATCATGTGGGGTCACAGAAGGAAATATTTGTGCCGGTATAAAGGGGAGGACATTACTGTCTGGAGGCAAAGAGGAAAACAATCACTGCACAGACAGGAATCCCAGGTGTGAATAAGGACTATAGTGAGTGTGATAATGTGTGTACAGCGCTGTGGAGTATGGACGCGATATAGGAGGAGGGAGAAATAATTCACATAGAGAATACACCACCTACCTCCACCCGCACTCCACATATATGGCTGCTCTGTGCGCACAGGACCTGGGATGAGGTCACAGGAGGGGAGGAGTCAGGGGTCACATGATCAGGGCCTCAGTGTATGCAGGACTCTGCTGTGCTGGTTGTCATGGTGCTGGATGTGGGGAAGTTTCTGTGTGGGGTCAGGAGGGGTTTACAGGGGGGATGTAGCGGAGCCGTGTGTGTACGCGGTGTACGGAGCGGGGCCGCGTGTGAACGAGGTGTACGGAGCGGAGCCGCGTGTGTATGAGGTGTACAGAGCGGAGCTGCGTGTGTACAAGGTGTACGGAGCGGAGTCGTGTGTGTATGAGGTGTACGGAGCGGAGCCGCGTGTGTGTAGGAGGTGTACGGAGCGGAGCTGTGTGTGTAAGAGGTGTACGGAGCGGAGCTGCGTGTGTACAAGGTGTGCAGAGCGGAGCCGTGTGTGTACGAGGTGTACGGAGCGGAGCCATGTGTGTATGAGGTGTACGGAGCGGAGCCATGTGTACGAGGTGTACGGATCAGAGAAGTGTGTGTGCGAGGTGTACGGAGCGGAGCCGTGTGTGTACGAGGTGTACGGAGCGGAGCCGTTTGTGTACGAGGTGTATGGAGCGGAGCCGTGTGTGTACGAGGTGTACGGAGCGGAGCCATGTGTACGAGGTGTACGGATCAGAGAAGTGTGTGTGCGAGGTGTACGGAGCGGAGCCGTGTGTGTGCGAGGTGTACGGAGCGGAGCCATGTGTGTACGAGGTGTACGGAGCGGAGCCGTGTGTGTAGGAGGTGTACGGAGCGGAGCTGTGTGTGTAAGAGGTGTACGGAGCGGAGCTGCGTGTGTACAAGGTGTGCAGAGCGGAGCCGTGTGTGTACGAGGTGTACGGAGCGGAGCCATGTGTGTATGAGGTGTACGGAGCGGAGCCATGTGTACGAGGTGTACGGATCAGAGAAGTGTGTGTGCGAGGTGTACGGAGCGGAGCCGTGTGTGTACGAGGTGTACGGAGCGGAGCCGTTTGTGTACGAGGTGTATGGAGCGGAGCCGTGTGTGTACGAGGTGTACGGAGCGGAGCCATGTGTACGAGGTGTACGGATCAGAGAAGTGTGTGTGCGAGGTGTACGGAGCGGAGCCGTGTGTGTGCGAGGTGTACGGAGCGGAGCCATGTGTGTACGAGGTGTACGGAGCGGAGCCGTGTGTGTACGAGGTGTACGGAGTGGAGCTGTGTGTGTACGAGGTGTACAGAGTAGAGCCGCGTGTGTACGACGTATAAAGAGAGGAGCCATGTGTGTACGAGGTGTATGGAGCAGAGCCGTGTGTGTACGGAGCGGAGCCGTGTGTGTAGGAGGTGTAGGGAGCAGAGCGGTGTGCGTTCGAGGTGTACAGAGCAGAACCGTGTGTGTACGAGGTGTATGGAGCAGAGCCGTGTCTGTGAACGAGGTGTATGGAGCGGAGCAGTGTGTGTAGGAGGTGTAGGGAGCAGAGCCGTGTGTGTACGAGGTGTACAGAGCGGAGCCGCGTGTGTACGAGTTGTACGAAGTGGAGCCGCGTGTGTACAAGCTGTACGGAGTGGAGACGTGTGTGTACGGAGCGGAGCAGTGTGTCTAGGAGGTGTACAGAGCTGAGCCGTGTGTCGATGAGGTGTACAGAGCGGAGCCGTGTGTGTACGAGGTGTACAGAGCTGAGCTTTGTGTATACAGGGTGTATGGAGCGGAGCCGCGTGTGTATACAAGGTGTACAGAGCGGAGCCGCGTGTGTACACAAGGTGTACGGAGTGGAGCCGCGTGTGTACGAGGTGTACGGTGCAGAGCCGTGTGTGTACGGAGCAGAGCAGTATGTGCACGAGGTGTACGGAGCGGAGCCTCACTTCTCCCTGCTGGCAACATATCTCCCAACCCTGGACCCCAACAGCTCATACCTCCCTTTATTACCCCCTTCTATTGCTCACAACCCAATATAAACACCCGAAATCTTTCCAACCTCAAATCTGTGCCCTTCACGCCCACCAACCTGCTCCCTCTCTCTGGATCACTCTGGAATGCCGGCTCTTTCTGCAATAAACTCCATGTGATTCTTGACCACTTTACCTCTCGCAATTTTTCCTTCCTTGGCCTCACTGAAACATGGCTGTCACCCTCCAACACCACCTCCCCTGCTGCGCTATGCTATGGCGGCCTCCACTTCACCCACACTCCTCACCCTGGCAACAGTCATGGTGGAGGAATGGGCCTTCTCCTTTCTTCCAACTACACCGCCAACCCAATCCCACTTGCTCCCTCCCATATCCTCCCCTCTTTTGAAGTCCACTCTGTCCGCATTTACTCTCCCTCCAACCTCCAAGTGGCTGTCATATACCAACCTCCAGGCTCAACCACTGCCTTCATTGACCAATTCTCTACCTGGCTCTTTCACTTTCCCTCTGCTGACATTCCCACCATCATCATGGGTGACTTCAACATCCCCATTGACACCCACCAGTCGGCAGCTTCCAAACTTCTGTCCCTTACTTCATCCATTAAACTTACTCAGTGGTCCTCAGCCACCCACACAGACGGACACACTAGACCTGGTCTTCACCCGTCTCTGCTCCCTATCTAATTTAACAACCTCCCTTCTCCGACCACTATCTACTCTCTCATCCCTGTCCTCCTCACCTGTCACCCATGTCCAGCAGCATGTACACCCCCACAGAAACCTTGCACATCTAGACACTCACACACTCTCTGACTCTATCCTACCACCACTGTCCTCCATATCTTCACTCCACGACACAGACACCGCCACTAGTTTCTATAATGTCACTCTTGCATCAGCCATCGACTCGGTCACCCCTGTCATGCATAATAGAGTGCGACGAATCAATAGACAACCCTGGCACAATAACACCACTAAAAAGCTTCGGCAAGCATCCAGAATTGCTGATCAGTGCTGGAAGAAAACGCACTCACAAGATGACTTCACTGCACTCAAACAAGCAACACTTGCATTCAAATCATTATCACCTCTGCCAAACAGGCCTTCTTTACATCCCTTGTATCTTCCTTATCTAATCTCTTCCTAATCTCTGCTGAGGACTTCGCCATGCACTTCAAAAATAAGATAGACCAAACACGGCAAGTCTTTATTATTCAACCACCACAACCCCTTTGTATACCAGATCAATGCCCAAAGCCCATAACTTCCTAATCCAATATCACTGAAGGGGAGCTTGCTCATTTTCTCTCCAAATCACACCTCACCACTTGTGCACTCGACCCCATCCCATCTCACCTCCTCCACAACCTCGCCACCACCCTTATCCCATCTCTAACCCATGTCTTCAACCTATCACTAACTTCCGGTACCTTCCCTTCTGCTTTCAGACATGCCACAATCATGCCTATCCTCAAGAAGCCAACCCTCGACCCAACCGCTATGTCCCGCTATCGCCCAATATCGCTGCTCCCATTCGCTTCCAAACTCCCGGAGCAGCACTTCCACGCTGGACATTCCTCACATCTCTCATCTAACCTGCTCTTTGACGATCTACAATCTGGTTTCCGCCCCCATCACTCCACTGAGACAGCCCTGACCAAAATTACTAACGACCTACTTACAGCCAAAGCGAACGGACAATACTCTATTCTCCTGCTTCTAGACCTGTCCTCTGCCTTCAACACAGTTGACCACTGCCTCCTACTACAGATCCTCTCTTCCTTTGGTATGAAAGATCTTGCCCTATCCTGGATCTCCTCATACCTCTCCAACCGCACATTCAGCGTCTCCCACTCCCACACTACCTCGTCATCCCACCCTCTCTCTGTTGGAGTCCCCCAAGACTCTGTTCTAGGACCCCTACTCTTCTCAATCTATACACTTGGCCTGGGGCAACTCATAAAGTCCCACGGATTCCAGAACCACCTTTATGCCGATGATACTCAGATCTACCTCTGTGGCCCAGACGTCACCTCTCTGCTCTCCAAAATCCCAGAGTGTCTATCAGCCATATCCCCCTCCTTCTCCTCCCGCTTCCTCAAACTGAATGTGGACAAATCTGAACGGATCATCTTTCCCCATCTCACAGATCTTCCTTACCTGACCTATCTATAACAATTGATGACATCACGCTTTCCCCCGAACCGGAGGTCCATTGCCTCAGAGTAACCCTTGACTCTGCCCTGTCCTTCAAACCGCACATCCAAGCTCTCTCCACCTCCTGCCGCCTCCAGCTCAAAAATATTTCCAGAATCCGTCCCCTCCTCAACTCTCACTCTACTAAAATGCTTGTGCATGCCCTCATCATCTCCTGTCTCGACTACTGCAACATCCTTTTCTGTGGCCTCCCTGCTAACACCCTCCCACCTCTCCAGTCCATCCTTAACTCTGCTGCCCGACTAATTCATCTCTCCTCGCTACTCCTCCCCTCTGCAAATGTTTTCACTGGCTCCCACTCCCTCAGTGTATCCAATTCAAATTACTAATACTGACCTACAAGGCCATCTATAACCTGTCTCCTCCATATATCCCTGAAGTAATCTCCAAATACCTTCCCTCACGTAATCTCCGATCCTCCCAAAACCTCCTCTCCTCCCCACTTATTCGCTACTCACCCAATCGCCTCCAAGACTTCTCCCAAATAGCCCCCATCCTCTGGAATTCCTTGCCCCAACACATCCGGCTATCAACCACACTCGGATCCTTCAGACGGAACCTGAAAACCCAGCTCTTCAGGAAAACCTACAGCCTGCAATGATCCCCGCTGCCTCACCACCACTACTGGAGCTGCTGCAACCCACCAACCTACTGTCTCCTTCCCCACCATCCTGTAGAATGTAAGTCTGCAAGGGCAGGGTCCTCTCTCCCCTCTATATCAGTCTGTGATTGTTAGTTTGTTTACTGTAAGCGATATCTGTAATTTGTATGTAACCCCTTCTCATGTACAGCACCATGGAATCAATGGTGCTATATAAATAATAATATTCATTACCTTAATAAACGGGGCCACATGATCGCTTGGCACAGGAAGAGCTGATGGAAGCCGGAACCAACAAGATGCTGTAAGGGCACCAGGACCAACAACATGTATCGAGGGTGCGGAGGAGGGTGAGTAGGATATCTTCTGGAAGCCGGACGCTGCGGGTGTCACTGTGCGCTCTATAAGAGAAATTAATATCCATTTCTCTTTAGCAGCGGGCACAGTTACAGCCACAGCCGCTGGCTCCTCCCTCTGTCACCCACTGCTCCGCCACTCCCCCTCCCCTGCCGGATTTCTGGGACAATAACTCATGTATAAGCTGAGGGGGGCATTTTCAGCACAAAAAAAATGTGCTGAAAAACTCGGTTTATATATACGGTAGAATAAATCAGCCATAATGTGTCGGGGGGAAAAAGGCATCAAAGGCAGGGCACGATATATTACATAAATATACGTCATATGTAGAGTTGAGCGACTTTGGTCGGATCGGGTTTCATGTAACCTAACTGAAACAAAATTTGAGTCAGATGTCACTGGTCCGACTAGGGTAAAAAAAGTTGGAGTTTCGTCCGAAACCCAACCCCAATGCAAGTCAATGGGGAATAAAAGTCGGCATTGAGTGGATGACATTCATCCACTCAATGTTAAGGCCCCGAGACTTAGGGAAAGCCATTATTCACAAACATCATACCCGCAAACATGGTAATAGTAGTGTGATGGCTCGGGGCCGCTTTGCTTCTACAAGACCTGATTTACTTGTCAGAATTTACAGAAATCACTATGATCTGTTTCACAAAATCCTACAAGCAAGTCCACCTCTGAGAGAAGCACTGAAGGCGTAGAAGTGACCAAATCAAAGTCCAAATTTACATCTCATTGAGATGCTGTCCCAAGGATTTTAAAGAGCAGTTCATATACAAAAGACCTTTAATATTAGCTGAATTCTGAAGAGAGGCTGAAATGTCAACCATCCATTGCATGTGAACGCAAAGTTCATTGGTTTCGAGGGGAGAGAAGGGCTGTTAAATTTTTAATAAATCTTTATCTTTAAAAAAATAATTGAATAATAAAAAGCTGCATTTTATTTTTACACCCATTGTTTATTTTATGATAAAAATGAGTTGGATGATCTGAAACATTAAAAGTTAAGGACAAATACTGTATAAATGTACAATGTGGTGAAAAACGGAAGTTCTTAATTAACACTTCTTGTTCTAAATTGCTTTCCACATCTCTTTAATGACTTATTTTCACTATAAGAATTTTTTTATTGCACTACTTGTAAGTAAAAGAAGGTTCAAGTATCACTCCGGTATTTTTTTTTAATTTTATTTCACTACAAAGTATTAATAATGTATGTTCCCTGTGTTGAGGTAAAATACTATCCGGTGGCCGGCTTCTACTTTATCCGATGCCGCTCTGATCCCTATCCACCAACTTGTGACTACTGTTATGACTGGCCAGAAATCACTGCTAACGGTCACTATTTCCCTTAGGGCGCACTCAGATGGCTGCATTACTCGTGCAAAGGATCGCATAGCAATCCTCGGACTGGCTGTCGGCTCTTCTGAGCTAAGCGTGACACCTGCATAGATATACTGTACATCACGCTGTCACACTCAGGTCAGAAAAGCCGACAGCCAGTCCGAGGATGGCAATAAGAATAATACGGCCGTCTGACTGCGCCCGTATTTTTTGTTCTCATGGCTAATGCAGATGATCATATATAGGTGCGTCTCATAAAATTAGAATATCATCAAAAAGTTATTTCATTTCAGTTCTTCAATACAAAAAGTGAAACTCATATGTTACCGTATTTTTCGGACCATAAGACGCAGTTTTTTCCCCCAAAATTTTTTGGGAAAGTGGGGGGTGCGTCTTATGGTTGCAATATACTCACTTCCGACCATGGCTGGAGGCTGGTGCGGGTGCCGCGGGGCTCTGTGGTGTGGTGGTGGCGGCGGGCTGTGCTCCGGTGCAGGGGCTGCGCCTCTCTGTGCTCCATGGGGGGCTCTGCCTCAAAGCCCGGAGGCCCCCGCACATCCGTTGCTGGCTGCCGCCATGTTGCGGTGGCCTCCGGGAACATGGACACCTGGAAGATGGCCGCCGGTCCGGGGACGGCACATGCTCAGGTTCAGATCTAGTCCCGAGATCTTGGGAGACAAGATTCAAATCTCGGCAACGAGATCTGAACCTGAGCATGCGCCGTCCCCGGACCGGCGGCCATCTTCCCGACGTCCATGTTCCCGGAGGCCACCGCAACATGGCGGCAGCTAGCAATGGATGTGCGGGGGCCTCTGGGCTTTGAAGAAATGCCGGCGGAGCCGCTGCTCCTGCACCGGAGCACAGCCCGCCGCCACCACCACACCACAGTGCCCAGCTGCCCCAGCACAGCCCAGCTGCCCCAGCACAGCCCACCTGACCCAGCACAGCCCAGCTTCCCCAGCAAAGCACACCTGCCCCAGCACAGCACAGCTGCCCCAGCACAGCCCAACTGCCCCAGCACAGAGCCGCCGCCACTGCACCAGCCTGGACCAATGAATGAGCCCTGTGACCACTCCTCCACCTGTGCCGGATCCCTTTCCTTGTAAGCTGAATTCGGACTCTAAGATGGACCCCCATTTGACACATTATTATTTTTTTCTCTATTTTCCTTCTGAAAATTTGGGGTGCGTCTTATGGTCCAGTGCATCTTATAGTCCGAAAATTAAGGTATATAGAGTCATTACAAACAGAGTGATCTATTGCAAGTGTTTATTTCTGTTAATGTTGAAGATTATGGCTTACAGGCCAATGAAAACTCAAAAGTCATTATCTCAGTAAATTAGAATACTTTATAACGCCAGCTTGAAAAATTATTTTAAAATCCGAAACGTTGGCCTACTGAAATGTATGATCAGTAAATGCACTCAGTACTTGGTCAGGGCTCCTTTTGCATCAATTACTGCATGAATGTGGCATGGCATGGAGGCGATCAGTCTGTGGCACTGCTGAGGTGTTATGGAAGCCCAGGATGCTTTCATAGCAGCCCTCAATTCGTCTGCATTGTTGGGTCTGGTGTCTCTCATCTTCCTTTTGACAATACCCCATAGATTCTCTATGGGGTTAAGGTCAGGTGAGTTTGCTCGCCAATCAAGCACAGTGATATTACTGTTTTTAAACCAGGTATTGGTACTTTTGGCAGCATGGACAGGTGCCAAGTCCTGCTGGAGAATTAAATTTCCATCTCCAAAAATCTTGTCAGCAGAGGGAAGCATGAAGTGCTCTAAAATTTCCTGGTAGATGGCTGTACCAGTGCAGCCATCTGACTAAACACAGTGGACCTACACCAGCAGATGACATGGCTTCCCCAAACCATCACTGATTGTGGAAACTTCACAATAGACCTCAAGCAGCTTGGATTGTGTGTCTCTCCACTCTTCCTCCAGACTCTGGGACCTTGATTTCCAAATGAAATGCAAAATTTACTATAAGTTGAAAACAACACCTTGGACCACTGAGCAACAGTCCAGCTCTTTTTCTCCTTGGCCGAGGTAAGACGCTTCTGGCGTTGTCTATTGGTCATGAGAGGCTTGACACAAGGAATGTGACACTTGTAGCCCATGTCCTGGATACGTCTGTGTGTGGTGGCTCTTGAAGCAATGGCTCCAGCAGCAGTCCACTCCTTGTGAATCATCCCCAAATTTTTTAATGGCCTTTTCATAATAATCGTTTCAATGCTGCAGTTATCCCGGTTGCTTGTGCACCTTTTTCTACACTTTTTCCTTCCACTCAACTTTCCATTAATATGTCTGGATACAGCACTCTGTGAACAGCCAGCTTCTTTAGAAATCACCTTTTGTGGCTTACACCTCCTTGTGGAGTGTGTCAGTGACTGCCTTCTGGACATCTGTCAAGTCAGCAGTCTTCCCTGTTGTGAGTTCATTTTCCCCTTCACCGTTGATGTCTGATGAACTCCCTCTGCTGGTGAAGAGAGGTAGTGAAATTGATTGGGTTGAGAAGAACCTGTCATCTGAACAGGTGGAGCCTGATTGGACACCCGGAATCACTGAGTGGATATAAGGCAGCCGACGCCCTACAGGGGTGCTGGTGATCCTTTCTGCTCTGAGCTCTTGCAACCAGTTATTCCTGTCTCCTGAAAGCTAAGTTTTTGCTCTCTTATTTTTCCATGAGATTTTGTCTGTTTGCTTCGTGTTTTGTGTTCAGCCTGCCTTTGTTGGGACGGGCTGAGCTCCATTTTTGTCTCTGATCAGTTTATCTTTTTGCTCTGTTTTCAGAATATACCTGAGTGCTGATATAGTGATTTTGAAGTCTAGCGACTTCAGGGCCTTTTTCCCTATCAGACGGTTAGGACATTTTTGGTAGGGTTTTTTGCGGATTGCAGCCAGCATCTTTTCTGTCCTTTCCTTTTTAGTTAGTTGGGCCCCATCGTTTGCTCAACCTGTCTTTCTGTCTGTGTTTGTGTTTTCATCTGCTTTTCACCGACAATACATGTTGGGGGCTGTCTATTGCTTTGGGGTCTGCTCTGGGGCAGTTTAGATTTCCCCTTTCTTTCTTTAGGCTTATTTAGTTCTCCAGCTGTGAACGAGGGGTCTAGGGCACCGTAGGAACCCCCCACGGCTACTGTTAGTTGTGATGAATAGGATCAGGGGTCTGCAATCCGATAGCTACCAACCTCTCCGGTTTTCTGGACTTAGCTTGTATTTTTGTTTTTTACTCCTTCGGTGACTCATTCATAACACTTCCCCATGATTGTGGAGCTACTGAAACAGACTAAATGATTAGGAAGCCTTCGCAAGTGTTTTTGTTAATTATTCTAATTTACTGAGATAATGACTTTTGGGTTTTCATTGGCTGTAAGCCATAATCATCAACATTCACAGAAATAAACACTTGAAATAGATCACTCTGTGTGTAATGACTATATATGTTTCACTTTTTGTATTGAAGAACTGAAATAAACTAACTTTTTGAGAAACACCTGTAAATCAGACATTTGCTGACCCATGTTATTCAAAAGGGCTGTTCAGATAAACAATTTCTCTCTTCAGACCATCTGTAAGAAAAAAAAATTGTATGCACTTTTCTGCATATATTGGATGACACTCACCAGTTCAAGTTGAAGTGTGCAAAAAAAAGAAAACAAAAAAATTGTATTACAGATGGATTATCCTGGTGTCATGAGTTTTGCAAATAAATTTCTAGTATTGACGTAGGAAACTGTATTTGATCACGTGCACTTTTTAATTTAGATACATGAAACCTGGATGTCCCATGGACGTTAAAAAAAAAAAAAAGGACACATGAATAAAAATTAGATGAACATTGTCCAAGTTTTCTGGATGAAACTCTTATGATTTTAAATACGCTCATCTGCAGCCAGCATTAGTCTCATAGACTTGCACTGAGTAGGGACTTCCAGTCCACCCAGCAAACACTGGAGTAATCTGGCCTTTCACAAGACCGGTCATATGGTATAGAAAATGACCAGTGCGGAGCTTGGAACAGCAGAAGAGGACAATTGGTATTTTTTGCTACACACAGGGAACATACATTACAGATACTTGTCCAGTGGTGACATAAAAGATCTGGAGTAGTACTTTTAAGAAAAGAAAACAAACAAAAACCTCCTTGCATCTACCTCTTTTGAAGTTTATGTGCTGAAGAAGAAGTAAGTAAACTTCAAAACGCATCGACAGTAAAAAACACAAATCTATTCTGTGTGTACCCAGACTTGTTTCTTCACCCACCAGCAGTGCGGAACATCCACAATACCTTTCTCCTTTGAAATTTAAGCAGATGTGATGTTTGTGTAAAACATTGTGAACATTCAGGACATAAAATTGTTTTTCCTGTGTGAGATTTTCGATGTGCAATTAATACTGGCTTTTGGTTAAAACACTTTCCATATGTTAAATGAAAGTGGCTTCTGTTATGAGAGTTTGTTTGACAATTATTGAGACTTAATTCCTTGGTAAAATATTTCTCACATTCTGGGCATGAAAATGGTTTCACCGCTTGTGAATTCTTTGGTGTCTAACAAGATATGAATTGTGGCTAAAACATTTCCCACATTCTTCACAAGAAAACGGCTTCACCCCTGTGTGAATTTTCTTATGTTTAGAAAGATTTGATTTCCGGTTAAAACATTTCCCACATTCAGAACATGAATACGGCTTCTCCCCTGTGTGAATATCTTGATGTATAATAAGATATGATTTATCGGCAAAAAAAGCCCCACATTCTGAACAGGAAAATGGCTTCACCCCTGTATGAACCCACTGATGTCTAACAAGATGTGATTTGCTATTATAACGTTTCCCACATTCTGAACATGAGTACGGCTTTGCTCCGGTGTGAATATTTTGATGTGTAAGAAGAGATGATTTATCAGTAAAAAATGTCCCACAATCTGAACATGAATATGGCTTCACCCCTGTGTGAACCCATTGATGTCTATCAAAACTTGATTTATTATTATAACGCTTTCCACATTCTGAACATGAATACGGCTTCTCCCCTGTGTGGATCCTCTGATGTGTAAAAAGATCTGCTTTCTCTCTAAAACATTTACCACATTCTTTACAAGAAAATGGCTTCTCCCCTGTGTGTTGTTTCTGATGATAAATAAGTTTGGATTTCCAGTCAAAACATTTTCCACACTCTGAACATGAAAATGTTTTTTTCCCAGTGTGAGTACTTTGATTTATAACATCGCTTCTGTAAGATGTAATTTTCTTAACATTCTCTGTTGAATCAGAAGGCAAGACCTGTTCTAAAGATTCAGTTGATAGATTTTTGCTGTGATGGGCTAGATTTGGAATTATAGCATGCTCCTTATAGGCATCACAATCATCTTCTTTAAAATCTACCAATATCCAATGTCCCTCTGAGCTCCAGTTATCTGCCAAAAAATAAAAACAATTTTCAAAATTCTTGAATGGTATCAAAAATGTATATTGATGATTCGTGACATTATACAGTTGTGGCCAAAAGTATTGACACCCCTGCAATTCTGTCAGATAATACTCAGTTTCTTCCTGAAAATCATAGAATCATAGAATCATAGAATCGTAGAGTTGGAAGGGACCTCCTGGGCCATCTGGTCCAACCCCCTGCTCAAAGCAGGATTCGCTAAATCATCCCAGTCAGATGTCTGTCCAGCCTCTGTTTGAAGACTTCCATTGAAGGAGAACTCACCACTTCTCGTGGCAGCCTGTTCCACTCATTGATCACTCTAACTGTCAAAAAGTTTTTTCTAATATCTAATCTGTGTCTCCTCCCATTCAGTTTCATCCCATTGCTTCTAGTCTTTCCTTGTGCAAATGAGAATAAAGTTGATCCTTCTACAATGTGACAGCCCTTTAGATATTTGTAGACAGCTATTAAGTCTCCTCTCAGTCTTCTCTTTTGCAAACTAAACATTCCCAAATCCTGCAACCTTTCCTCATAAGACAGGGTTTGCAGACCAGTCACCATTCTGGTCGCTCTTTTCTGAACTTGCTCCAGTTTGTTGATGTCTTTTTTAAAATGTGGTGCCCAAAACTGGACACAATATTCCAGATGAGGTCTGACCAAAGAGGAGTAGAGGGAAATAATGACTTCACGTGATCTAGACTGTATGCTTCTGTTAATACATCCTAGAATTGCATTTGCCTTTTTTGCTGCTGCATCACACTGTTGACTCATATTCAGTCTGTGATCTATTAGTATACCCAAGTCTTTTTCACATGTGCTGTCACTTAGCCCTATTCCTCCCATTCTATATATGCTTTTTCCATTTTTATTGCCCAGATGTAGTACTTTGCATTTCTCCCTGTTAAAAACCATTCTGTTAGTTGCTGCCCACTTCTCCAGTTTATTTAAATCTTTTTGAATCCTCTCTCTCTCTTCTCTAGTATTAGCTATCCCTCCTAGCTTTGTGTCATCAGCAAATTTAATCAGTTTACCCTCAATTCCTTCATCTAAATCGTTGATAAAGATGTTGAACAATACAGGGCCCAGGACAGAGCCCTGTGGTACCCCACTTGAGACATTCTTCCAACTGGATGTGCAGCCATTTACGACCACTCTTTGGGTCCGATCACTAAGCCAGTTATGAATCCACCTAACAGTTGCCTTGTCCATTCCATACTTAATCATTTTTTCAATAAGGATTGTATGAGAGACTTTGTCAAATGCTTTGCTGAAGTCAAGATATACTATATCTACAGCATTTCCTTGATCCACCCAATCAGTGATACCGTCATAGAAGGAAATTAAGTTAGTCTGACATGACTTATTAGTTACAAACCCATGCTGACTCTGTTTAATCACTTCATTCTTATCCAGGTATTGACATACATGTTGTTTAATAATTTGTTCAAAGATCTTTCCTGGTATAGAAGTCAGACTCACCGGCCTATAGTTACCTGGGTCCACCTTCTTCCCCTTTTTGAAGATAGGAACAACATTTGCTCTTCTCCAGTCTTCTGGCACTTCTCCTGTTCTCCAAGAATTTTCAAAGATTATAGAGAGGGGTTCAAAAATTTCTTCTGCTATCTCCTTCAGTACTCTGGGGTGTAATTCATCTGGACCTGGAGACTTGAATTCATTTAGGCTAGCTAAGTGTTTCCTCACTATCTTTCTGTTTATAGATATCCTGGATTCTTCTATTCCCTTAATAGGACAGTGAATAACAGTTGATGTTACATTTCCTTTCTGAGAGAAAACAGATGCAAAATAGGAATTTAAAAGTTCAGCCTTCTCAACATCCTGTCTTACCATTTCATCATTTTCATCCTGTAAAAATCCTATAGCATCTTTGACTTTTCTTTTACTTTTGACATATCCCCAAAATCCTTTATTATTGCTTTTGACATCTCTTGCAAGCCTCAATTCATTTTCAGCTTTAGATAATCTGATTTGTGCCCTGCAGGTTCTGCAGACAGCATTATATTCTTCTTTAGATATGCCTCCCTCTTTCCATTTTATAAACATTTTTTTCTTCCTTTTTAGCATGTGCTTAAGTTCTGTGTTCATCCATCCTGGTTTCCTTAACTGCTTCCTATTCTTCCCTCTTTTCGGAATTGTTAACAACTGTGCTTTGAGAATTTCATTTTTCAAGATTTCCCATCCTTCCTGGACATTTTTGTCTTTAAGGATATCCAGCCATTGGATCCCTCCAATTCTCTTTCTGAATCCCTTAAAATCTGCCTTTCTGAAATCTAACCTTGACGTCTGAGTCTTCACAGGTCTTCCGCCTCTAGTTATCCAAAATTCTAAAATAGCATGGTCGCTACCTCCTAGGGTCCCAGCCACTTTTACCTCCTCAACCATTTCCTCCCTGTTTATAAGGATTAGATCCAAGGTAGCAGTTCCCCTTGTTTTCTCCCTTACCTTTTGGAAGATAAAGTTGTCAGCAAGAGAGGATAAGAATTTCCTTGACCTGTTAGTTTTGCCTGAGAGAGATTCCCAACAAATGTCTGGATAGTTGAAATCTCCCATGACAACTATGTCATATTTTTTGGAGAACTTGGCCATTTGATGCATAAAGAGTTCATCCATAGCTTCAGCTTGCACAGGCGGCCTGTAGTAAATGCCTACAATGGTGTCCTTTCCATTGTTCTGTCCTTGTATTCTTATCCAAACAGTTTCCACAGAACTCCCAGTCTCTGAAGCTTCAATCTCTGTGCAGATATAGGCGTTTCTAACATACAATGCGACACCCCCTCCTCGTTTATCAAGTCTGTTTCTTGCAAATAAGTTGTATCCTTCTAGTCTTGTATTCCAATCATGTGTATTGTCCCACCAAGTTTCAGTGATTCCAATGACATCATATTTCTTTTCCTGTGTTAGTAGTTCCAATTCTCCTTGTTTGTTGCCCATGCTTTGTGCATTAGTATAGAAACATTTTAGTTTGTGATTGGTTTCTCTTTCTCCAATATTTTTATTAATTAGATTCTTTCGTCTTTGTTCTTCCTTTCCACTTCTAATAGCAGAGTTCTCAATAGCATTTGTCAGGTGTATGGCTTTTTCTGGTCTTTTGCTTCCCTTCCCATGTTGTTCTAGTTTAAAGCTCTCCTTACAAGTGTAGCAAGGCGACTTCCAAATACATGCTTACCAGTCTTCGTAAATGCAAAATGATTGCAAACACAATTTCTTTGGTATTATCTTCATTTAATTTGTCTTAAATGAAAAAACACAAAAAGAATTGTCCTAAAGCCAAATTGGACATAATTCCACACCAAACATAAAAAAGAGGGTGGACAAAAGTATTGGCACTGTTTGAAAAATCATGTGATGCTTCTCTAATTTGTGTAATTAACAGCACCTGTAACTTACCTGTGGCACCTAACAGGTGTTGGCAATAACTAAATCACACATGCAGCCAGTTGACATGGATTAAAGTTGACTCAACCTCTGTCCTGTGTCCTTGTGTGTACCACATTGAGCATGGAGAAAAGAAAGAAGCCCAAAGAACTGTCTGAGGACTTGAGAAACCAAATTGTGAGGAAGCATGAGCAATTTCAAGGCTACAAGTCCATCTCCAAAGACCTGAATGTTCCTGTGTCTACCGTGCGCAGTGTCATCAAGAAGTTTAAAGCCCATGGCACTGTGGCTAACCTCCCTAGATGTGGATGGAAAAGAAAAATTGACAAGAGATTTCAGCGCAAGATTGTGCGGATGTTGGATAAAGAACCTCGACTAACATCCAAACAAGTTCAAGCTGCCCTACAGTCTGAGGGTACAACAGTGTCATCCCGTACTATCCGTCGGCATCTGAATGAAAATGGACTGTATGGTAGGAGACCCAGGAAGACCCCACTTCTTACCTCGAGACATAAAAAAGCCAGGCTGGAGTTTGCCAAAACTTACCTGAAAAAGCCTAAAACGTTTTGGAAGAATGTTCTCTGGTCAGATGAGACAAAAGTAGAGCTTTTGGGCAAAGGCATCAACATAGAGTTTACAGGAGAAAAAAAAGAGGCATTCAAAGAAAAGAACACGGTCCCTACAGTCAAACATGGCGGAGGTTCCCTGATGTTTTGGGGTTGCTTTGCTGCCTCTGGCACTGGACTGCTTGACCGTGTGCATGGCATTATGAAGTCTGAAGACTACCAACAAATTTTGCAGCATAATGTAGGTATAACTTTTAATGCATAGCTTAAAAATTACCAAAACTAAGGTGTCACCAAATAGTGATTAAAATGAGATGCCTGGGGATCAGATAATGGTCAGCTTATGAGGGATGTGACAGGGTATTGTACTCCCATCGCTGCCTTTCTATATGTATGAAGAGTATCCCTGGAGACTCCTGACCGTCTGCAAAATATTGGTGAGATTGTTCCTTTTTTATTCTCATCTATTTGTGGCTATGAACCATCTCCTTTTTTTTGGTCTAGCCAATATATAAACATATGAGTGCAATTGACTATGGCATTTTGCTGCTATTTTTTATGCTGTATCCAATATATATAGATTGCTGTTTGGATGTTATACTAGCTGCATTCTATATTCCTGTTTGATGATTTTGGGTGTTTTCAATTATCCCCTGGGGATCACCCAGTGTATGGGCATCTCATTTTAAATGGTTTGAGAGAAAGCACTGGAGACTTCTAAGGTGGCCAGCAATGAGTCCAGACCTGAATCCCATAGAACACCTGTGGAGAGATCTAAAAATGGCAGCTTGGAGAAGGCACCCTTCAAATATCAGGGACCTGGAGCAGTTTGCCAAAGAAGAATAGTCTAAAATTCCAGCAGAGCATTGTAAGAAACTCATTGATGGTTACCGGAAGCGGTTGGTCGCAGTTATTTTGGCTAAAGGTTGTGCAACCAAGTATTAGGCTGAGGGTGCCAATACTTTTGTCTGGCCCATTTTTGGAGTTTTGTGTGAAATGATCAATGTTTTGCTTTTTGCTTCATTCTTTTTTGTGTTTTTTCATTTAAGACAAATTAAATGAAGATAATAATACCAAAGAATTTGTGTTTGCAATCATTTTCAGGAAGAAACTGAGTATTATCTGACAGAATTGCAGGGGTGTTAATACTTTTGGCCACAACTGTATATATATATATATATATATATATATATATATATATATATATATATATATATATACACACACACACACTGTATATATGTAATATTTCCGTAACCAGCTACAAAACATGCAGCAAGCAAAAGGTGATGTTTAACTAAGACAGTGATGCAATGAAGCAGATCACAATCTAACAATAGACCTCAAAACAAAGCACCAAAAGTTGAGGTTAGGCTTTTTTTCATTATTATTATTATGAAGCGAATATCTTCATAGTGTAGAACTAATGCAAGTACCCCTGCAAGGTTCTCCTTCCCCCTCCATGCAAAGACGCTGAAATACTCACCGCCACAGCTGTGATGTCCCCTTCGACACGTCCTAAGTGCGCTGGCTGCTCCTGTGCATGCAAAGCGGAGTTTGCAGTGGCGCACATAGTGTGTGTTCTGTCCAGCCATATAATTACTGTCTAGAAGGTCTAGTCATTTTTTTATGTCTTCAATTATTACAGACATTGTATTTTTGTGTGTATTAATCCTTCATATATTTCATACTGTAAGGTAACAGCACCACCTGCTGGCCGTATAATGCATAGATTCTAGTTTAATTTGCAGTGTATTGTGGGATTGTTCCTGTTACATCATAATCTTGTTTATGACACTGTGAGGGGAACAGCAGCCATTATTCCTCCACGTGTCTTAGGAGAAACTACACCATTCGTGTTCTTCATGCTTCTTAAACACCCTGCTCTAAGCATAGTTGGTAAGCACTATCTAGGTGTTATAATCCTGTGTTTATAACGTTTGTTGTTTTAAATAGGTAATCATCAGCTATGTATTACCTCATGGTACCTATGTATTACCTCATGGTACTGTGTATTGCAGACTATCTGTATTTTATGCTCTGTGCAGATATATATTCTGAAATGTTCCTGTTATTGCATTCTATAGTTTCACCCTTTCCTGTCACATCTGCAATCAATAAAAGAAGGTTACAATTTTACAGCCTCTTTTCTTAAAGAAGACAGGGGGTTTAGCTACATGTCTCATTGCACACCCTGCTAGCATGTATGAGGACAGTATAGTGAAACAACTGCTGAGAACAAGCTCAGAAGATCTGACGTTACAGAGCCTGCCATTATCCAAGCATACGGTTATTGCATACGGATATTGCAGCAACTCCTAACGGTCGGACCGAATAATCGGACCATACGGAGCCCGCCATTATCCACGCAGAGCCGACAAAGGGATATCACAGCGGTTGCCTAACTGTTGAATCATGTCTCAAGGACGAGAATCCTCTTTTAAGATGAGATCACGAGTTAGTTCCTCAAAGACATCATCCGTCAGCAATGCCGTCGCTATTGCCCGCGCAAAAGCTGAAGCGGCAAAAGCAAGAAGCACCTTTGCTGAGCAACAGATAGAATTGAAACTACAACAAGCATGCCTGGATGCAGAGAAAGCACACCAACAAGCATGCCTGGATGCAGAGAAAGCATGCCAACAAGCATGCCTGGATGCAGAGAAAGCGCGCCTTGAAGCAACATTACAGAAACTTGCTATTGAAAAAGAAATAGCAGCTGCCATAGCAGAAGCAGAAGAATTAGATGCTGACGTATATTCTGACGACGAACACAGCAGTGTGCTAGGCCTACAACAAGTTACTCACAATCCATTGCAGTGTACTGCAGAGTACATCCATCAGCATTCCAAATCAAATGACAATCAGACCCACAGGTGAAGACAGAGCAATAATCTTTCTCCAGAACAGAAGATCCGGAATCTGTCCCGGCTTAAAGAGAATCCCTTCGCTTCAGAAAGGTACTACAGCAGTTGGACCAAACCAGACACATCTAACAGGTATGATCGCACAGCACACATGTACTCTGACAACACTCTATCAGCTGGATCAGTGCCAATCAAGCCACGATGGACTTTGCCAATTTCCTTGCTCGACGTGAGTTGGTCACTAATTGACTTGTAAAGTTCAGCGATCGCGCTGAAAACTACAGGGCTTAGCGAGCCTCCTTCAAAAATACCATAAGAGACATAGGTCTATCATGTAGTGAAGAAGTGGATCTCTTGGTAAAATGGCTAGGAAGTGAGTCTGCCGAACACGCAAAGAGAATCAGAGACAATAATGTAAATTATCCAGATGTCAGCCTCAAAAGAATTTGGAATAGACTTGATGAATTCTATGGCTCAGTAGAGGTTATAGAAAGTGCCTTGTTTAAAAGAATAGAGAACTTTCCTAGAATAGTGAACAAGGATTATTTAAAGCTCAGAGAATTAACTGACTTGTTAATGGAGCTGTGTGTAGCAAAAGCAGAAGGAGATCTTGTGGGGTTGATATATCTCAGCACTGCTAGAGGTGTGAACCCCATAGTTCAAAAACTCCCACATAACCTGCAAGACAAATGGGTTACATATGGTTCTAGGTATAAACAGACTTGCAATGTACCATTTCCTCCATTCAATGTGTTTATAGATTTTGTCTCAGAACAAGTAAAAATTAGAAATGATCCTAGCTTTGATTTCATGCTGTCATGTGCCAATAACTCTGTTAGTAAACCTCGTAGAACAACTGTAGAGGTCCACAAAGCTAACATTTCTTCCAAAGGTTCAGTTCGCAAAAAGTTCAGCTCCAGTCAAGGAGAAGACAAATCCAAAGACCCAAGCAGGCAGTGTCCCTTACACAAGAAGCCACATTCCTTACTTAAGTTCAGAGCTTTCAGGGAAAAGTCATTGGAAGAAAGGAAGGCCTTCCTTAAGGAGAACCGCATCTGCTACAAATGCTGCTCTTCAACATCCCACTTCGCCAGGGACTGTGAGGTTAGTGCAAGGTGTACCGAATGTGACAGCACCGAACATAACTCAGTTCTACACCCTGGACCACCATCGGATGCTTTGCCCTAAGAGCATAGCGGGGAGCTGAATGACTCAAATACTGACACTCCAGCCATTACTTCTAAGTGTACAGAAGTTTGTGGAAATCTCATAGGAGGAAAGTCCTGCTCTAAAATTTCCCTAGTGAGAGTCTACCCGGCAGACGAAAGGGACAAAGCCATCAAAGTGTACGCGATTTTAGATGATCAGAGTAACAGGTCATTAGCCAAGTCTGCCTTCTTTGATAGCTTTAACGTCAGAGGACCCAGTGCCCCCTACTCTTTGAAAACTTGTGCCGGTAGAGTAGAGACAGCTGGTAGGAGGGCAAAAGGCTACGTAGTCGAGTCTATAGATGGCCAAATGCGTCTGCCCTTACCAACCATATTGGAATGTAACCAGATTCCTGACAACAGGTCAGAGATACCAACGCCTGAAGTGGCATCGTATCATTCTCATCTGAAGCGTATAGAACGCCTGATTCCTAACCTTGACCCAGAGGCTCAAATAATCTTGCTCCTAGGGAGAGATATTCTACAAGTTCACAAGGTTAGGCAGCATATCATGGCTCTCACAACGCTCCATATGCCCAGAGACTCGACCTTGGGTGGGTCATTGTAGGAGAGGACTTACCAGTACGCTTGATCTCTCTCTCCTTCAACCATGTGAAAATCGCTACTTCATAAAGGAGTTGCTACACAGCACTTCAGAACCAAGTATCTTAGCGAGTCATGCCAACGATGATTGCATTCAGAATTGCGACCAAGATCATCTTGGGTGTACGGTCTTCCACAAGACCAAAGAAGATAATAGTACAGCAATGTCATTTGAAGATAGACTGTTCCTAGAGATGATGGAGCAAGGAATGGTGCAGGACAAAACGAAGAGCTGGTTTGCATCTCTACCCTTCAAGCCTCAAAGACAACGCTTGCCTAACAACAGAGAACAAGTTTACAAACACTTTGTCTCCCTCATGCACAGCTTCTGTAGTAGACCAAAGATGAAAGACCATTTCTTAACCTTCATGGAGAAGATATGTAAGAACAGTCATGCAGAGTTAGCACCTACACTTCAAGACTTTGAGGACCACTGGCATCATGGTAAACATGTCCACACAGCTCTACAGCTAGAGCAGTCGAAGAATATAATTATCCGAGCTGTACAACGGGAAAACTATGTCAAAGAAATCGACTGTTTAACCAATCAACGACCAATACCAAAAGATAGTGTTCTGAGGAAACTCAGAGCAGCAAGAGAACTGCAACTCTCTTCCAACTTGGATATGAATGACGTAGAAAAATACCTAAGTGTACATGGGTGTACTTGGACATTCAACCCACCACATTCTTCACATATGGGAGGTGTATGGGAGAGAATGATAGGTGTCGCAAGGAAAATCCTCGATTTAATCTTCTTACAGGAAGGATCTGCAAGACTGACACACGAAAGCGTGACAACATTCATGGCCGAAGTGTCAGCAATCATAAACGCCAGACCGTTGACTCCAATTTCCAGTGATCCTGATGACCCAACTATTCTCACCCCAGCCCTGCTGCTTACGCAGAAGACCGACCCTAATTGCAATCCACCTGGAGAATTTAATGTTAAAGACTGTTACAGGAGTCGATGGAGACAAGTACAGAGTTTCTCCAATGCCTTTTGGGACAAGTGGAAAAAACAGTACCTGCCTACTCTGCAACAGAGGAGAAAGTGGCAAACCAGCAAGCCTAACCTCCAGCCTGGCGATATAGTACTAATGAAAGACTGTCAGTCTCAGAGAAATGAATTGCCATTAGGTCTCATTACCCAGACATTCCCAAGTAAGGATGGAATCGTACGTAAGGTGGAAGTAAAAATAGGAAAACAAGGCGAGACCAAATTGTTCCTCAGGCCAGTAAGAGAACTCGTTCTGCTGTTCTCGTCCAATAAACACAATAGTGACGTCGGCTGACGTCAAGCGGGGAGTGTTCTGTCCAGGCATATAATTGCTGTCTAGAAGGTCTAGTCATTTTTTTTATGTCTTCGATTAGTACAGACATTGTATTTTTGTGTGTATTAATCCTTCATATATTTCATACTGTAAGGTAACAGCACCACCTGCTGGCCGTTGAATGCATAGATTCTAGTTTAATTTGCGATGTATTGTGGGATTGTTCCTGTTACATCATAGTCTTGTTTATGACACTGTGAGGGGAACAGCAGCCATTATTCCTCCACGTGTCTTAGGAGAAACTACACCATTCGTGTTCTTCATGCTTCTTAAACAGCCTGCTCTAAGCATAGTTGGTAAGCACTATCTAGGTCTTATAATCCTGTGTTTATAATGTTTGTTGTATTAAATAGGTAATCATCAGCTATGTATTACCTCATGGTACCTATGTATTACCTCACGGTACCTATGTATTACCTCATGGTACCTATGTATTACCTCATGGAACCTATGTATTACCTCATGTTACTGTGTATTGCAGACTATCTGTATTTTATGCTCTGTGCAGATATATATTCTGAAATGCTCCTGTTATTGCATCCTATAGTTTCACCCTTTCCTGTCACATCTGCAATCAATAAAAGAAGGTTACAATTTTACAGCCTCTTTTCTTAAAGAAGACAGGGGGTTTAGCTACATGTCTCATTGCACACCCTGCTAACATGTATGAGGACAGTGTAGTGTGCATGCTCCCCTGTTCTTAAAAGAGTATCTCCTGCACTGTACAGATGAAGATCATTTCATCTTCAACTTGCTTATCTGTTCACAATAACAGTATTTTTGACCAAGGGAGCTCAAACTTTTAGATGTCATTGTATAACCTGTGTAAATGAGCATGGTGGAACTCAAGCTGAAAGTGATGGTACATATCCTATACTCAGATGATTCTTGTAATGTCTCCAGGCAAAAAGGATAAGGCATATGATGAAGGACTATACCAAGGCTTGTCTCACATGGCTTACATCAAATCCTTTGGCCTCTTTGGATTTACCATTAGACTCAAGTAAGTGCCTGCAGCGTTAGTCCTGCTACCATGATAAATACACTGACTCACAGATGGTTAGACCCTGTCTAAGGCCTCTTTCACGCATCCGTGTCTCCAGTACGTGTGGTGACAGTTTTCACACTGACACACATATACCCATTCAACTGAATGTGTCTGTGCACATGTCAGTGTGTTTCCACGGACTGTGTGTCCGTGTGACCCACACATAGACATGTCCGTTTTTTACCGTCAGCACGGGCTGCAAAACATCCCGCACACGTGCACACGAAGAACACACATGTATGTCATTCGTGTGACATGCATCGGCGGTGGGGAATAAGCACTACAGTAAGCGCTGTGCCGCTTCATCGGGTGCTGAAGACAGCTCTCATCATTCTCCCCTGCTCAGCCGTCGATCGGCGCAGGGGAGAATGATAAGAATTATATTCAAGTCAGAAAAATGACAGCAGGTGTGTGCTTTTGGGACTATTACTCCCATCAGCCTACCCCTGCTGCTAATAACAGTGAAAGCAGGAGCGGCAGATGGGAGTATTGATCTGCTGCTCCTGCGCTGTAAATAAATACGGTAATAAAAAAACCAGCGTGGGTTCCCCCTATTTTTGATAACCAGCCAGACAAAACTCACAGCTGGGGGCTGCAACCCTCAGCTGTCAGCAATACTGATTATCAAGAATAGGGGGTCCACACACTGTTTTTTTAAAAATAATTTTAATAAATAATTGAAAACCAGCCTTGCTAAAGCTGACAGCTGGGGGCTGGTATTCTGGCTGTGTCTTTATTTACAAAACAACTATAGGATTAGTAATGGATAGGTGTATTATAGACATATCTCCATTTCTAATCCATGACCTTTATGTCACCTGACAATACAAAAGGTGACATCAACCCCAAAAATATGAACCCCACTTGCCACTGCTACAGGGCAAGTGGGAAGAGCTGGGCAAAGTGTCAGAATTGGTGCATCTAATAGATGCGCCTATTTTGAGCAGCTGCGGGCTGCTATTTTTAGGCTGGGGGGGTCAATATCCATGGCCCCTTACCAGCCTGAGAATACCAGCCCCCAGCTGTCAGCTTTAACAAGGCTGGTTGTCAAAAGTGGGGGGACCCCACGATGGTTTTTAATTATTTATTTAAATATTTGAAAAAAAAAAACGTGTGGAGCCCTGTACAGTATACTTGATAACCAGCCTTGCTGAAGCTGACAGCTCAGGGTTGCAGCCCCCAGCTGTGAGTTTGCCAGGCTGGCTATAGAAAATACAGGGGAACCCACGCCGTGTTTTTCATTTATTTATTTATTTATTTATTTATTTATAGCGCAGGCGGCGGGTGAGGAATACTCCCAGTTAAAGTTAAAGTTCCAAAAGCCCCCGCATGCTATCATTGTTCCGACTTGAAAACAACGCATCATTCTCTCCTGCTCGCGATGATCGTCATCAGAACAGGGGAGAATGAGGAGAGCAGTCTTCAGCATCCGGCGCCGAGGAACAGCGCTTACTGTAGCGCTTCTTTCCTGGCGCACGTTCGTGTGGTACTGATGCGGCACACGGTTGCCACAAGTATTACACACACGGACATCTCCGGTACCGGTTTTTCAGGACGTGTAAAAGAGGCCTTAGGTCGGGCCTGAAAGGTCACTGTAGTTGGCAGTCATCGAGGCCGTTGCTTGAAACCTGGATGGTGCAGTAACTATAGGCACTCAGCAATTTAATTGAAGGGAAGGACTGGGTGAAGGAGAGATCTCCTCACGCTCACAACCATCAAGAATCCAACTTAATCTTGGTAGCGGCATCCAAAGGAGTAAGTGGCCAACATAAATGGCAGCAGTGTCAGGTGACACCAGCTAATTTAGGGACGCAATGCACCATGCATTTACGGAACATGACAGAAGGTGGTAAAAATGGCTCCTATCAGTTGTTTAATTAGTTTTTTTTTCTTTTATTTTTAATTCTAAGGAAGGTTCGAGTGTGTAATGAGACAAAAACTCACTGGGAAGAAATGGATGGTCATAAAGTCATTCTTCTACTCAAATGAAGATGTATCTTGATTGGCATTAGATAACGGAGAAGCAGAAAATCCAGATATGAAAACTGCAGCAGTCTGTTGGGATTGTCCTCTTCAAGTAAAGGAGCTAAAGAGCTGCCACCCTCCCGCACAAGTAATTTTGTTGTATTGTTTTACTGAGCTGTGTCAGTCAGCTATAGGGCTGTATAGATATGATTATCAACAGATTATAATTATTTATTCATGACTTCTATTTTTTTTGTACAATTACTACTCACCAGGGTGTTTACCTGTAGGAAACTCCTCTTTACATCGCTCATCACCCCTCACATATGTCTCTGTAGTATTAAAATGGGTCAGATCTTCACCCTGAAACAAATATTGTAAAAGTCACAGACAGATGGAGAAGTCACATCTATGATCAGCTCTAATCCTGCCATCTCCACCGTTCTCATTACACAAGTATAAAACATATAATACTGGTGGATAAAACAAGACTGAGCACATGACCTTCACAGCTGTCTACACATCATAGAGGAGATCTCATGACACCTTCTCTCCATCTACCTGATGATCCTGAGGAACATTGGGATCTTCTTGTTTACAGTCCTGGGGAGGAAGAGGACGGGGACATCTCTCTGGTGTTGTCCTCTTACTGCATAGAACTGGAGGAAACATAAACAGGGACTGAATTAATTCTTCACATACAGATAATAGACCGTTTGTACTTAGTCATATTACCAGGTGATGTGATGGGCTGGGGAACCTCCATCATGACGTCCTTGTACAGATCTTTGTGTCTTTCTAAATATTCCCACTCCTCCAAGGAAAAATAGACGGCAACATCCTGACACCTTATAGGAACCTGACACACACAATGATACCGTCATCCCCCGATCCCTTCATAGCATTACTGTATAATGTCCCAGTATTCCCAGCAGTGTCACCTCTACAGTCAGCAGCTCTATCATCTTGTAGATGAGTTCTAGGATCTTCTGGTCATTGATGTCCTCATGTATCAGGCGGTGAGGTGGAGGCCCTGTGATTGGGCTCAGGGGTCTTCCCCATCCCTCAGACACAGGGTCCTGACAGCGATCACTAGAGGTCTTCTTCACTACTGTGTAATCCTGGTTACGGAGAGACACATTAATAAATCTCACTACAGACATTTCCAGAGTCCTCACCTCTCCAATTCTGTCCATCTGTTATTCTCATAGATAAAGCTAGTTTCACACTAGTGTTACCAAGCGCAGCGCAGGGCTGCCGCTAAGTTCTGCCCCCAGCCATGCCCCCTCCGGTCAGCTCCTCCTCTGGACGCATGACGCTGCATGCGACCAGCGTACCCTATATTTAGCGTTGGATACGTTGGCCGTGCGCTAGTATGGTTTTGCCAGTGCATGCGCCCTTTTGCGCTGCGCCCAGCGCACAAAAATGCAAGAGTGCGTTTAGCGCACGTCGGGGCAGCGCAAAAAGGGCGCATGCGCCGGCAAAACCATACTAGCGCACGGCCAGCGTATCCAACGCTAAATATAGGGTACGCTGGTCGCATGCAGCGTCATGCGCTCAGAGGAGGAGCTGACCAGAGAGGGCACGGCCGGGGCGGAGCTTAGCAGCGGCCCTGCGCTGCGCTTGGTAACGCTAGCGTGAAACTAGCCTTAGAATGATGTAATGTGATGTCATCAGAATCTCTCACCTCTCCAGTAAGCCGGAAGAGGATCTCTAGGGTGAGGTGTAATATCCTCTCTGCCATCTTATCCCTGTCCCTAGCCATCCTTCACTGGTCAAGAAAATGATGTAGATCAATTATGAGTACGTTATAATGTAGGAACCTAAATGGGAAGAAGACAAATCGGTGTAAAAACATTCAGAATACCATGTAAAGCAATAATGTGATCGAGCTATTATTACATATCAGACACACAATACTTATCAGTTGAGATTACAGGAGTTGCAAACAAATTCAGATTATTATGGACACAGTTAAGAATATAAATAACGCTTGGCATGACAGTCTTCATACAGTCAATAAAATATGGTAACAATACATTTGTAGTCACGAGCAAATGTGCACAACACGAGCATGCTTGTTATCTGAGTATCTTGGGCGTGCTCGAATAATTAGTCCAATGGCTCTGGCGGGATGATGTGGGATATTAGTGGTAGTATTCCGGTGGCTCTGACGGGATGATATGTGATATTATGGGCAGTAGTCCGGTGGTTCTGGCTGACGGGACCATGTGGGATATTAGGGGTAGTAATTCGGTGGCTCTGGCTGACGGGATGATGTGGGATTTTAGGGGTAGTAGTCCGGTGGCTCTGACGGGATGATGTGGGATATTAGTGGTAGTAGTTCGGTGGCTCTGATGGGAAGATGTGGGATATTAGTGGTAGTAGTTCGGTGGCTCTGATGGGAAGATGTGGGATATTAGTGGTAGTAGTCCGGTGGCTCTGGCTGACAGGATGATGTGGGATATTAGGGGTAGTAGTTCGGTGGCTCTGGCTGATGGGATGATATGTGATATTATGGGCAGTAGTCCGGTGGCTCTGGCTGACGGGATGATGTGGGATATTAGGGGTAGTAGTCCGGTGGCTCTGACGGGATGATGTGGGATATTAGTGGTAGTAGTTCGGTGGCTCTGATGGGAAGATGTGGGATATTAGTGGTAGTAGTTCGGTGGCTCTGGCTGATGGGATGATGTGGGATATTAGGTGTAGTAGTCCAGTGGCTCTGGCTGACGGGATGATGTGGGATATTAGGGGTAGTAGTCCGGTGGCTCTGGCTGATGGGATGATGTGGGATATTAGGTGTAGTAGTCCGGTGGTTCTGGCTGACGGGATGATGTGGGATATTAGGGGTAGTAGTCCTGTGGCTCTGGCTGACGGGAAGATGTGTGATATTAGTGGTAGTAGTCCGGTGGCTCTGGCTGATGGGATGATGTGGGATATTAGGGGTAGTAGTCGGGTGGCTCTGGCTGACGGGAAGATGTGGGATATTAGTGGTAGTAGCCCTGTGGTTCTGGCTGACGGGATGATGTGGGATATTAGGGGTAGTAGTCGGGTGGCTCTGGCTGACGGGAAGATGTGGGATATTAGTGGTAGTAGTCCGGTGGCTCTGGCTGATGGGATGATGTGGGATATTAGGGGTAGTAGTCCGGTGGCTCTGGCTGACGGGAAGATGTGTGATATTAGTAGTAGTAACCGGTGGCTCTTGCTGACAGGATGATGTGGGATATTAGTCGTAGTAGTCTGGTGGCTCTGGCTGATGGGATGATGTGGGATATTAGGTGTAGTAGTCCGGTGGTTCTGGCTGATGGGATGATGTGGGATATTAGGGGTAGTAGTCCAGTGGCTCTGGCTGACGGGATGATGTGGGATATTAGTGGTAGTAGTCCGGTGGCTCTGGCTGACGGGATGATGTGGGATATTAGGGGTAGTAGTCCGGTGGCTCTGGCTGACGGGATGATGTGGGATATTAGGGGTAGTAGTCCGGTGGCTCTGATGGGATGATGTGGGATATTAGTGGTAGTAACCGGTGGCTCTTGCTGACGGTATGATATTGGATATTAGTGGTAGTAGTCCGGTGGTTCTGGCTGACGGGATGATGTGGGATATTAGGGGTAGTAGTCCGGTGGTTCTGGCTGACGCGATGATGTGGGATATTAGGGCTAGTAGTCCAGTGGCTCTGGCAGACGGGATTATGTGGGATATTAGGGGTAGTAGATCGGTGGCTCTGGCTGACAGAATGATGTGGGATATTAGTGAGAGTAGTTTGGAGAGGGAGTGTGGCTATGAGGAGAGGGCGGAGCTCTACACTCAGTTTTATATATAGATATAATCATTATAATTTGTTATACCTAACAGTAGTTAGTTACTATGCCCGCGCAACGCCAGGCTCTTCAGCTAGTAAAGAATAATGGGGAATCTCCAGCACCTACCTCCACCCGCAGAGCAGCACTCCACATATATGGCTGCTCTGTGCGCACAGGACCTGGGATGAGGTCACAGGAGGGGAGGAGTCATGGGTCACATGATCAGGGCCTCAGTGTATGCAGGACTCTGCTGTGCTGGTTGTCATGGTGCTGGATGAGGGGAAGTTTATGTGTGGGGTCAGGAGGGGTTTACAGGGTGGATGTAGCAGAGCCGCGTGTGTACGAGGTGTACGGAGCGGAGCCGTGTGTACGAGGTGTACGGAGCAGAGCCGTGTGTACGAGGTGTACGGAGCAGAGCAGTGTGTGTACGAGGTGTACGGAGCAGAGCAGTGTGTGTACGAGGTGTACGGAGCGGGGCCGTGTGTGTACGAGGTGTACGGAGCGGAGCCGTGTGTGTACAAGGTGTACGGAGCGGAGCCGTGTGTGTACGAGGTGTACGGAGCGGAGCCGTGTGTGTACAAGGTGTACGGAGCGGAGCCGTGTGTGTACGAGGTGTACGGAGCAGAGCCGTGTGTGTACGAGGTGTACGGAGCGGAGCCGTGTGTGTACAAGGTGTACGGAGCGGAGCCGTGTGTGTACGAGGTGTACGGAGCGGAGCCGTGTGTGTACGAGGTGTACGGAGCGGAGCCGTGTGTGTACGAGGTGTACAGAGCGGAGCCGTGTGTGTACGAGGTGTACGGAGCGGAGCCGTGTGTGTACGAGGTGTACGGAGCGGAGCCGCGTGTGTACGAGGTGTACGGAGCGGAGCCGTGTGTGTACGAGGTGTACGGAGCGGAGCCGTGTGTGTACGAGGTGTACGGAGCGGAGCCGTGTGTGTACGAGGTGTACGGAGCGGAGCCTTGTGTGTGTGAGGTGTACGGAGCGGAGCTGTGAGTGCACGAGGTGCAATGAGCCGTGTGTGTGCGACGTGTATGGAGCGGAGCCGTTTGCATATGAGGTAGACAGGGCGGAGCCGTTTGTGTACGAGATGTACGGAGCAGAACCGTGTGCTTATGAGGTGGACAGGAAGGAGCCATTTGTGTATGAGGTGTTCGGAGCGGATCTGTGCGTGCATGAGGTGCATGGAGCAGAGCCGTTTGTGTAGGTGTACGGAGCGGGGTCGCGTGTGTTTGAGGTGGACAGGGCAGAGCCACGCGCGTGCTTGGAGCGCGGAGCCGCGCGCTTGCGAGGCGCACAGAGCCGTGCGCATGCGTGGCGCATGGATCGGTGCTGTGCATGTGCGCCGGCGCCGTTTTGCTGAAGAAAAAATCTATTTGGATCATTGAAATGACGGAAACGCCTGAGCAGTAGCAGGCCTCTGCATGATGAATGTTGTTTTTTAATTTTTTTCAAAACAATATTATATTCAGTATGTAAATTAGGGGCAGGTAAGTGAAGGATCAGTGCCCTGTCATAAGCCCATAAGGATGAATATGTAAGCAGAGCATCACATAGGCCCATCCCACAGGCCGCCCCGAAGCACGAGAAGCTCATTAACTCAAAACTTTAAATAAAGATTTAACCACAAGACGGATTTCATCACCAGGTATCATTGTAATCAGTATAAGGGCACTGACCTGACACTGTCTGTAGGTTACTGCGCATAATCCTGCTGACAGGTACATGTTCACTTTAATAACCAGGCCACATTTTACAATTCTGACCAGTGTCATGTTTTGTGGTAATAACTCTGAGATGCTTCAACGTATCCCGCTGATTCTGAGACTGTTTTTCGTGACATATTGTACTTCATGTTAGTGGTGAAATTTCTTCAATAAGGCTTGCATTTATTTATGATTTAAAAAAACAGAAATTTGGCAAAAATTTTGAACATGTTGCTATTTTCAAACTTTTAATTTTTATGCCCTTAAATCAGAGACTCATGTCACTCAAATTAGTTAATAAATAACATTTCTTACATGTCTACTGTACGTCAGCACAATTTTTAAAACATATTTTTTTGCTAGGAAGTTATAAGAGTTAAAATTTGACAAGCGATTTCTCATTTTTCCAACAAAATTTACAAAGCCATTTTTTGCAGTATATATGGGAGGCTGGGTGGAACTCATGCAGTGTATATGGGGAGGCTGTGTGGGGCTCATGCAGTGAATATAAGGAGGCTGTGTGGGGCTCATGCAGTGTATATGGGGATGTTGTGTGGGGCTCATGCTGTATATTTGGAGGCTGGGCTCATGCAGTGTATATGGGGAAGCTGTGTGGGGCTCATGCTCTATATGGGGGAGGGTGTGTGAGTCTCATGCAGCGTATATGGGGAGGCTGTGTTGGACTCATGCAGTGTATATGGGGAGGCTGTGTGGGGCTCATGCAGTGTATATGGAGAGGCTGTGTGGGGCTCATGCAGTGTATATGGGGAGGCTGTGTTGGGCTCATGCAGTGTACATGGGGAGGATGTGTGGGGCTCATTCAGTGTATATGGGGAGGCTGTGTGGGACTAATGCTGTATATAGTGAGGCTTTGGGGAACTCATGCAGTGTATATAGGGAGGCTGTGTGGGACTCATGCAGTGTATATGGGGATGTTATGTTGGGCTCATGCTGTATATTTGGAGGCTGGGCTCATGCAGTGTATATGTGTGGGGCTCATGCTCTATATGGGGGAGGGTGTGTGAGTCTTATGCAGCGTATATGGGTAGGCTGTGTTGGGCTCATGCAGTGTATATGTGGAGGCTGTGTGGGGCTCATGCAGTGTATATGGGGATGTTATGTTGGGGTCATGCTGTATATTTGGAGGCTGGGCTCATGCAGTGTATATGTGTGGGGCTCATGCTCTATATGGGGGAGGGTGTGTGAGTCTCATGCAGCGTATATGGAGAGGCTGTGTCGGGATCATACAGTGTATATGGGGAGGCTGTGTGGGGCTCATGCTGTATATGGGGAGGCAGTGTGGGGCTCATGCAGTGTATATGGGGAGGTTGTGTGGGGCTCATGCTGTTTATGGGAGAGGCTGTGTGGGGCTCATGCAGTATATATGGGGAGGCTGTGTGGGGCTCGTGCAGTGTATATGGGGAGGCTGTGAGGGGATCATGCAGTGTATACAGTGAGGCTTTCGGGACCTTATGCAGTATATATAGGGAGGCTGTGTGGGATTCATGCTGTATATGGGGAGGCTGTGTGGGGCTCATGCAGTGTATATGGGGAGGCTGTGTGGGGCTCTTGCTGTATATGGGGAGGATGTGTGGGTCTCATGCAGTGTATATGGGGGAGTGATATGAATGGGTCACCGAGGAGAAAAAAAGCAAAACAAACTAAGTCACAGAAAACCAGAGAGATTGGTAACTATGCAGATTGCAGATCCCTGATCCTACCACACAACTAGCAGTAGCCGTGGAGCGTGCCTACGATGTTCCTAGACGCCTCATCATGGCCGGAGGACTAAATAAGCCTAAAGCAAGAAAAGGGAAAACTAACTGCCCCAGAGCAGACCCCAAAGGAATAGATAGCCCCCACACATGTATTGATGGTGAAACAAGATGAAGGCACAAACACAGGCAGGAAAATAGGCTGAACAAATGATGGGGCCCAAACTAACTAGACAGGAAAGGAAAGGAAAGACGCTGTCTGCAACCTGCAAAAAACCCTACAAAAATCATGTCCAACACTTCTGATAGCAAAATTAACCCTGAAGTCACTAGACTTCTCCCACTATATCAGCACTCTGAAATATTCTGAGACAGAGCAAAAAGAGACCGAACTAGTAAGGGACAAAAAGCCAATTGGCAAAATACTGATAAATAAGAGTGGAAATTCAGCACAGCCCCCAGCCGGGGCTGGCTGACCACACAAAAAAATGAATAGACCAACAAAATCAAGTGTGAACATTAGCAGAAAAACTTACCTTTAGATGACTGGAACAGAGCTGAAAACCAAGACCTGACAAGCCAGAAGGAATCACCAGCAACTGATAGGGCGTCGGCTGTCTTAAATCCAATCTGAAAATCCTGATGTCCAATCGTCATCCTCATTCTCAGGTGGCAGACCTCCACCGATCAAACCAGCCTCACCACCTCCTGTCACCACCAGAGGGAGTCTGGAAGGGGAACTCACAACTGGTGAACCAGAGAATGAACTCACAACAGGGGAGGCTGTGTGAGGCTCATGCTGTATATGGGGAGGCTGTGTGGGGTTCATGCAGTATATATAGGGAGGTTGTGTGGGGTTATTGCTGTTTATGGGGAGGCTGTGTAGGGCTCATGCTGTATATGGGGAGGCTGTGTCGGGTTCATACAGTGCATATGGGGAGGCTGTGTAGGGCTCATGCTGTATATGGGGAGTGTTATGATTGGGTCACCGAGGAGGAAAACAAGACCAAGCCAAGTCACAGAAAAACCAGAGAGGTTGGTAACTATGCGGATTGCAGACCCCTGATCCTAACCACACAACTAACAGTAGCCGTGGAGCGTACCTATGATGATTCTAGACGCCTCGTCACAGCCGGAGGGCTAAATAAGCCTAAAGCAAGAAAAGGGGAAATCTAAACTACCCCAGAGCAGACCCCCAAAGGAATAGACAGCCCCCACACATGTATTGATGGTGAGACAAGATGAAAGCACAAACACAGGTAGGAAAATAGGCTGAGCAAATGATGGGGCCCACACTAGCTAGAAAGGACAGGAAAGGAAAGATACTGTCTGCAATCATGCCAAAAAACCCTGCAAAAATGTCCAACACTTCTGATAGCAAAAAAAACCCTGAAGTCACTAGACTTCTCCCACTATATCAGCACTCTGGCATATTCTGAGAACAGAGCAAAAAGAGGCCAATCTAATAAGGGACAAAAAGCAAACTGGCACATACAGTGGCATAAGAGTGGAAATTCAGCACAGCCCCAGCCGGGGCTGGCTGACAACACAAAAAACTGAATAGACCAAACCAAATCAAATGTGAACATTAGCAAAGACAACTTAGCTTGAGAAGGCAGGAACTGAGCTGGAAACTAAGACCTCAGGAGGCAGGAAAAAATCACCAGCATAGGAATAGGGAGTCAACTGTCTTAAATCCAGTCTGAGAATCCAGATGTCCACTCCTCTTCCTCATTATCAGGTGGCAGGTCTCTGTTAATTAAATCAGCTTCACTACCTCCTGCCACCACCAGAGGGAGTCCGGAAAGAGAACTCACAACTCCTCTGTCAGCACAACCAGCTCCCTCACCAGAAACCAGAGGCAGACCAGAAAATGAGTTCACAACAGTACCCCCCCTTGAGGAGGGGTCACCGAACCATCATCCAAGCCACCAGGCCGATCAGGATGGGCCTGGCGAAAAGCACAAACCAAGCTATTGGCATGAATGTCAGAGGCAGAGACCCAAGAATTATCCTCCTGGCTATAACCCTTCCATTTGACCAAATACTGGAGTCTCCGTCTATCCAAATGAGAATCCAATATTTTCCCTACCTCATATTCCACATTGCCTTCAACCAATACAGGGTTAGGAGGCACCACCACAGGAACTACTGGCTCAACAAACCTCTTCAACAGAGATTTGTGAAATACGTTATGGATCTTAAACATAACTGGAAGAGCCAATCGAAAAGAAACAGGATTAAGAATCTCCAAGATCTTATAAGGTCCAATAAATCTTGGCTTGAACTTTGGAGATGCAACCTTCATAGAGATATTCTTTGACGACAACCAAACCATATCACCCACTTTAAACCGGGGACCAATGGTCCTATGCCGGTTGTAAAACCGCTGGGCCTTTTCCTGAGAGAGTGACAACTTATCCACCACTTGGTCTGCTGCATTCTCTCTACCCTAGTGTCCACACTTGAGCAGGCTGAAGATTCCACTTGCCCTGAAGAAAATAGAGGATGAAACCCAAAGTTACAGAAAAAGGGCGACATCAAAGTGGCAGAACTAGCTCTATTGTTTAGCGTGAATTCGGCCAAGGGCAAAAATGAGACCCAGTCATCCTGATCAGCAGATATAAAACATCTCAAATAGGACTCCAAAGTCTGATTTGTTCTCTCAGTCTGCCCATTGGTCTGAGGATGAAACGCATAGGAGAAAGATAACTAAATTCCCAGATTGGAACAAAAGGCTTTCCAGAATCTGGAAACAAACTGGACTCCTCTGTCCGATACAATGTTCTCAGGAATCCCATGCAACCGAACCACCTGTTGTAAAAACAAGGGCACCAACTCTGAGGAAGATGGCAACTTTGGGAGTGGTACAAGATGGACCATCTTAGAAAATCTATCACAAATCACCCAGATAACAGTCATTCTCTGAGAGACAGGAAGATCAGAAATAAAATCCATTGAGATATGGGTCCATGGCCTCTTGGGCACCGGCAGGGGCATCAACAACCCACTAGAACAAGAACAGGGTTTAGACCGAGAAAAAGTCCCACAGGACTGCACAAAATTCCTGACATCACGAGATAAGGCAGGCCACCAAAAAGACCGACTCACCAAATCTCTGGTACCAAAAATACCTGGATGACCAGCCAATGCGGAGCAATGAACTTCAGACATCACTCTCTTCCTCCACTGGTCAGGAACATACAATTTTCCCATAGGACAACGCTCAGGTTTATCCTCCTGAAATTCCTCCAGGGTGCGTCTCAAATCGGGCGAAATGGCAGAAAGAACTACCCCCTCATCTAGGATGGTAGTAGGCTCGGTCACAATAAGAGAATCAGCAAAGAAACTCCTAGAAAGGGCGTCTGCCTTAACATTCTTAGTGCCAGGAAGAAGAGAGACCACAAAATTAAAACGTGTGAAAAACAAGGCCCACATAGCCTGTCTAGGATTCAAGCGTTTGGCCGACTCCAGATAAATCAAATTCTTGTGGTCGGTGAGGACCACAACTTGATGTCTAGCTCCCTCCAACCAATGTCTCCAATCTTCAAATGCCCATTTCATGGCCAACAATTCCCGATTCCCCACGTCATAGTTGCGTTCAGATGGGGAGAACTTTCGAGAAAAGAAGGCACAGGGATTCATTTTAGAAGTCACAGGATCTTTTTGGGACAAAACAGCTCCTGCACCAATCTCAGAAGCATCTACCTCCACCTGAAATGGGAGTGAGACATCAGGTTGCCGTAAAACCGGAGCAGAAGTGAATCTCCGATTAAGCTCCTGAAATGCCAAGACAGCCTCTGGAGACCAATTCAGCACATCAGCACCCTTCTTGGTCAGATCAGTCAGTGGTTTGACAATACCAGAAAAATTACCTATAAATTTACGATAGAAATTAGCAAAACCCAAAAACTTCTGGAGAGCCTTCAAAGAAGTGGGCTGAACCCAATCATAAATGGCCTGTACCTTTGCTGGGTCCATTTCAAAAGTCGACGGAGACAAAATAAATCCCAAAAATGAAATCCTCTGTACACCAAAGAGGCATTTCGAGCCCTTAACAAACAGGGAATTCTCCCTCAAAATCCGGATCACAGTCCGGACATGTTCCACATGAGAAAATCCCAATCACTGGAAAAGATCAAAATATCATCCAGATAGATGATCAAAAACTTATCCACAAAGTCCCGGAAAATATCATTCATAAAGGATTGGAAGACAGAAGGGGCATTAGTGAGCCCAAAAGGCATCACCAGGTACTCAAATGTCTCTCCGTAGTATTAAACGCCGTCTTCCATTCATCCCCGTGCTTGATGCGAATAAGATTATACGCCCCCCTGATGTCAAGCTTAGTAAATCAGCAGGCACTTTTAACTCTGGAGAATAAATCAGACATCAGGGGTAACGGGTACTGATATTTAACCGTCATCTAGTTAAGGGAACGATAGTCAATACAAGGTCTTAATGAACCATCTTTCTTGGCCACAAAAAAAAACCCAGCACCTAAGGGTGAAGAGGATGGTCTAATATGACTCGTCTCCAATGACTCCTTAATATAGGATCGCATAGCATCATGTTCGGGTACTGATAAGTTGAAAAGCTGACCCTTGGGAAATTTACACTCAGGTATCAACTCAATTGCACAGTCACAACTCCTATGAGGAGGCAAAGACGCAGACTTACTCTTACTAAATACATCAGAAAAATCAGCCAAATAATCACGAATATCATGAGACTGAGGAGAGGTGGAGAAAACAGGAGTGTCCCTAAGAACACACTGACAACCCCAACTCACCACAGACACAGATTTCCAATCCAAAACCGGATTATGAGTTTGCAACCAGGGAAAACCCAGAACAATAGTATCATGTAAATTGTGCAGCACCAAAAATGTACAATTTTCTTGGTGCTCTGGGGCAACTCGCATTATCACCTGGGTCCTAAACTGAGGTTTATTCTCCGCCAGAGGAGTAGCATCAATACCCCTCAAAGGAATAGGCATCCGCAGAGGTATCATGGGAAAACCACAACGTTTAGCAAAGTCCAAATCCATCAGATTCAAAGCTGCCCCTGAATCTACAAAAGCCTTAGCGGAAAATGTGGATAAGGAGCAGATCAGAGTAACTGCCAAAAGAAACTTAGGTTGTGCAAATGTGTGTGCAAAACATTTCCCTCATTTAGGGCAAACAGAAATAGTATGAGAGGCGTCTCCACGGAAAAAACACAGCTTATTATGCCTTCTAAACTCCTGACATTGCGCCCTAGACAAAACACTATCACATTGCATAGATTCAGACATTTGCTCAAAAGGTGGCAACGCCTCTCGTGTAGTTTTACGTTCACGTAAACGCCGATCAACTTGAATGGCTAATGACATAGAATCATCAAGACCAGGAACAGGAAATCCCACCATAACATCTTTTACGGTCTCTGATAAACCCTGCCGAAAGAGAGCTGCCAATGCACCATCATTCCATGTAGTAAGGACCGCCCACTTTGGAATTTTTGACAGTATAACTCTGCAGAATCCTGACCTTGGTTCAATGCCAACAGGGTTTTCTCAGCTTGATCAACAGCATTAGGTTTATCATACAACAACCCCAAGGCTTGAAAAAATGCGTCCACATTAGTCAGAATAGGATTTTCAGGTGTCAGAGAAAAAGCCCAATCCTGGGGATCGCCTCCCAGCAAGGAGATGACAATTTTAACCTGCTGCACAGAGCTCCCCGATGAGTTAGGCTTCAAGGCAAGAAATAATTTACAATTATTCTTAAAATTCAAAAATTTAAACCGATCCCCACCCAGAAAACACATCAGGAGTAGGGATCTTTGGTTCAACAGCATCTGACTGAGTGAGATAGGCGGAAATTCCCCGCACTTCAGCAGCGAGCTGCTCCACATGATCAGACAATTGCTTAATCTCTATTAGAGAAAAAATCCTCCTACGGCCCCAGAGAAAAAGAGGAAAAAATACATATAAAAAAAAAAATTCTGACACTTTTTTTTTTAAACAATTCTTTCCTGCTTTTGAGTACCCTAGAATCTGCGGTATGGCTGGTGATTCTGTTATGATTGGGTCACCGAGGAGGAAAACAAGACCAAGCCAAGTCACAGAAAAACCAGAGAGGTTGGTAACTACGCGGATTGCAGACCCCTGATCCTAACCACACAACTAACAGTAGCCGTGGAGCGTACCTATGATGATTCTAGATGCCTCGTCACAGCCGGAGGACTAAATAAGCCTAAAGCAAGAAAAGGGGAAATCTAAACTGCCCCAGAGCAGACCCCAGAGGAATAGACAGCCCCCACCCATGTATTGATGGTGAGACAAGATAAAAGCACAAACAGGTAGGAAAATAGGCTGAGCAAACGATGGGACCCACACTAGCTAGAAAGGACAGGAAAGGAAAGATACTGTCTGCAATCACGCCAAAAAAACCTGCAAAAATGTCCAACACTTCTGATAGCAAAAAATACCCTGAAGTCACTAGACTTCTCCCACTATATCAGCACTCTGGCATATTCTGAGAACAGAGCAAAAAGAGGCCAATCTAATAAGGGACAAAAAGCAAACTGGCACATACAGTGACATAAGAGTGGAAATTCAGCACAGCCCCAGCCGGGGCTGGCCGACGACACAAAAAACTGAATAGACCAAACCAAATCAAATGTGAACATTAGCAAAGACAACTTAGCTTGAGAAGGCAAGAACTGAGCTGGAAACTAAGACCTCAGGAGGCAGGAAAAAATCACCAGCATGGGAATAGGGAGTCAGCTATTTTAAATCCAGTCTGAGACTCCAGATGTCCACTTCTCTTCCTCATTATAAGGTGGCAGGTCTCTGTTAGATCATTAGATCAGCTTCACTACCTCCTGCCACCACCAGAGGGAGTCTGGAAAGAGAACTCACAACTCCTCTGTCAGCACAACCAGCTCCCTCACCAGAAACCAGAGGCAGACCAGAAAATTAGTTCACAACAGGGAAGGCTGTGTCGGGCTCATGCAGTGTATATGGGGGGAGGCTGTGTGAGGCTCATGCTCTATATGGGAAGGCTGTGTGGAGCTCATGCTGTATATGGGGAGGCTGTGTCGGGCTCATGCAGTGTATATGGGGGAGGCTGTGTCGGGTTCATGCTGTTTATGGGGAGGCTGTGTGGGGCTCATGCTGTATATGGGGAGGCTGTCGGGCTCATGCTGTATATGGGGAGGCTGTGTCGGGCTCATGCAGTGTATATGGGGGAGGCTGTGTGAGGCTCATGCTCTATATGGGCAGGCTGTGTGGGGCTCATGCAGTGTATATGGGGAGGCTGTGTGGGGCTCATGCAGTGTACATGGGGAGGATGTGTGGGGCTTATTCAGTGTATATTACGAGGCTGTGTGGGACTTATGCTGTATATAGTAAGGCTTTGGGGACCTTATGCAGTGTATATAGGGAGGCTGTGGGGCTCATGCAGTATATATAGGAGGCTGTGTGGGGTTCATGCTGTTTATAGGGAGGCTGCGTGGGGCTCATGCTGTATATGGGGAGGCTGTGTGTGGCTCATGCAGTGTATTTGGGGAGGCTGTGTGAGGCCCATGTAGTGTATATGGGAAGGCTGTGTCGAACTCATACAGTGTACATGGGGAGGCTGTGTGGGGCTCATGCTGTATATGGGGAGGCAGTGTGGGGCTCATACAGTGTACATGGGGAGGCTGTGTGGGGCTCATGCTGTATATGGGGAGGCTGTATCGGGCTCATACAGTGTATATAGGGAGGCTGTGTGGGGCTCATGCAGTGTATATAGGGAGACTGTGTGGGGCTCATGCAGTGTATATAGGGAGACTGTGGGGCTCATGCTGTATATGGGGAGGTTGTGTGGGGCTCATGCTGTATATGGGGGAGGCTGTGTGGGGCTCATGCAGTATATATGGGGAGGCTAGGGGGGGCACATGCAGTGTATATAGGGTGGATGTGTAGGGCTCTTGCAGTGTACATGGGGAGGCTGTGTGGGGCTCATGCAGTGTATATAGTGAGGCTTTGGGGACCTTATGCAGTGTATATAGGGAGGCTTTGGGGCTCATGCAGTATATGTAGGAGGCTGTGTGGGGCTCATGCAGTATATATAGGGAGGCTGTGTGGGGTTCATGCTGTATATGGGGAGGCTGTGTGGGGCTCATGCAGTGTATATGGGTAGGCTGTGTGGGGCTCATGCAGTGTATGTGGGGAGGCTGTGTGGGGATCATGCAGTGTATATAGTGAGGCTTTGGGGACCTAATGCAGTGTATATAGGGAGGCTGTGGGGCTCATGCAGTATATACAGGAGGCTGTGTGGGGCACATGCAGTATATATAGGGAGGCTGTGTGGGGCTCATGCTGTATATGGGGAGGCTGAGTCGGGCTCATGCAGTGTATATGGGGGAGGCTGTGTGAGGCTCATGCTCTACATGGGCAGGCTCATGCTGTATATGGGGGAGGCTGTGTAGGCTCATGCAGTATATATAGGGAGGCTGTGTGGGGTTCATGCAGTATATATAGGGTTATATAAGTGTTCCTTTGTCTATTAACTAATCTAAAGTCTGAATTCCCCTTGATTCTCAACCTCCGACATAAGTCAGTTTGCAAAAAGAAATGCTTTTGTAAATTAAACCAATTACAAATGATGCCTCAATCAAAACACATGTACCTTTGGTGGTAAGTATGGTGCACCCTAGTGATAGCATTACTGGTACCTATGTCCGTCTATCTAGCACTCTCTAGAGCATGTGCAGTTCCCTCTCCATTTCAAATGGCCATGTATGTTGGATCCTTCTGCACATCAGCCAACCAGATCTTATCTAGCTGATTGAAAGCAGTTAAGGTATTGTCACACTTAGCGATATCGCTATAACTTGTGACGTTATAGCAATATTACTAGCGATATCGCTGTGTGTGATACTTACCTACTGGAGGTAGCAATCCTAAAAGTCAATGTTGACCCTTTAACGAGCCTAGTTACATGACTTAGGATAAAAGCCAAACCAGAATCTCCATTTGCAGACACTGTGTTTCGGGGTACTGCCCCTCATCAGTGCAAAGTGCGAGATCTGGTTTGGCTGTGAGAGAGGCGTCTGACCGATATCCAAGAAGTATCATTTCTCCTTGCGGAGAATGACATGCTAAGCATGTCGAGGTGAGGAGACTTAAAGCCGCAATGCTCCTCTAGGAAATATGCTAATTATGCAAATTGTCTCTTCAGAGAGGAAGAGGACTAGAACTCTAGTGCCACCTATTGGAGGTAGCAATCCTAAAAGTCAATGTTGACCCTTTAACGAGCCTAGTTACATGACTTAGGATAAAAGCCAAACCAGAATCTCCATTTGCAGACACTGTGTTTCGGGGTACTGCCCCTCATCAGTGCAAAGTGGGAGATCTGGTTTGGCTGTGAGAGAGGCGTCTGACCGATATCCAAGAAGTATCATTTCTCCTTGCGGAGAATGACATGCTAAGCATGTCGAGGTGAGGAGACTTAAAGCCGCAATGCTCCTCTGGGAAATATGCTAATTATGCAAATTGTCTCTTCAGAGAGGAAGAGGACTAGAACTCTAGTGCCACCTATTGGAGGTAGCAATCCTAAAAGTCAATGTTGACCCTTTAACGAGCCTAGTTACATGACAGGATAAAAGCCAAACCAGAATCTCCATTTGCAGACACTGTGTTTCGGGGTACTGCCCCTCATCAGTGCAAAGTGGGAGATCTGGTTTGGCTGTGAGAGAGGCGTCTGACCGATATCCAAGAAGTATCATTTCTCCTTGCGGAGAATGACATGCTAAGCATGTCGAGGTGAGGAGACTTAAAGCCGCAATGCTCCTCTGGGAAATATGCTAATTATGCAAATTGTTTCTTCAGAGAGGAAGAGGACTAGAACTCTAGTGCCACCTATTGGAGGTAGCAATCCTAAAAGTCAATGTTGACCCTTTAACGAGCCTAGTTACATGACTTAGGATAAAAGCCAAACCAGAATCTCCATTTGCAGACACTGTGTTTCGGGGTACTGCCCCTCATCAGTGCAAAGTGGGAGATCTGGTTTGGCTGTGAGAGAGGCGTCTGACCGATATCCAAGAAGTATCATTTCTCCTTGCGGAGAATGACATGCTAAGCATGTCGAGGTGAGGAGACTTAAAGCCGCAATGCTCCTCTGGGAAATATGCTAATTATGCAAATTGTCTCTTCAGAGAGGAAGAGGACTAGAACTCTAGTGCCACCTATTGAAGGTAGCAATCCTAAAAGTCAATGTTGACCCTTTAACGAGCCTAGTTACATGACTTAGGATAAAAGCCAAACCAGAATCTCCATTTGCAGACACTGTGTTTCGGGGTACTGCCCCTCATCAGTGCAAAGTGGGAGATCTGGTTTGGCTGTGAGAGAGGCGTCTGACCGATATCCAAGAAGTATCATTTCTCCTTGCGGAGAATGACATGCTAAGCATGTCGAGGTGAGGAGACTTAAAGCCGCAATGCTGGTGAGATCTGCCTGTTTGGCAGCTCACTAGCGACCACTTAGCGATGTACCAGCAATCCTGATCGCGTCATATCGCTGGTCGGGATCGCTGGTGTATCGCTTAGTGTGACAGTACCTTTAGGCTTGAAGACTTCAGAGCACTTTCCTGCAGTTAATGAGTGAAGTGAAGATTCATAAACCTTATGTAAAGCCAGAGCTTGGCAAAGTACAGAATGTCAACACATAGGCAGAGGACAATGCCTCTCTCAGAGACACAGATAACAATAGGAAACAACTTTACATTAACTTTACCTCCCCTAAACTTGCTAATCCAGTAATAGCGATTGCCGACACTGGATTACAATATCTATGAGTGCAATACAGAGGATCAGTACAAGAATAGTCCTATACCTCCATTTATGATGAAGGAATGCATATACTCAATCGAGTAATCCTGGTGCTCGAGCGTGATGCTGGAGTCACCGCCCTGCATGTTTTGCGGCAGTTAGGGTATGTTCCCACAACCAGGGTTTGTTTAGGCTGTCATGCAGCTGAATTTCTACATGAATCCCACAAATGAAAAAAATAATGTGGGGTCCTCCCTATTTTTGATAGCCAGCTATGTGATTAGGGAAAGGGGCCCTGCACTGTCCCTAGAGCTGGTGCCCTAACTATCCCTGCTCCCAAAGGTACCTCTAAAGGTGAGGAGGTTTGGGCCACTAGCCTTACTGTTGTCCTCCAATACCCTAAGCTGTCTCCTCCCCCTCCCCCAGGAGACCTGAGACAAAAATATTAGTTTATAAATATGTAAGAAAAACAGGGATAACTAAAGGCATTGTAGATACAAAACACTTTCCAAAGGTAGTAAGGAATATAGGGAAGGATAGGAATGTACAAACCAAATGGAAATAGGATAAGGAAGAAAGCATACACACAAAACCGCACAGAATAATATCCAGGAGCAACAACGAACTTCAACTTCAGCACACCAACTCCAGCAAACCAGGAACTGAACTTTCACTGGCGAGGATGAGAAGGTATGGCAAGATTTTACAGTGAGAGGAAATGAGCAGGTTAGGAGTAGTTGTGAGATGGAGCTGCATTTCTCTAACCAGCATAGAAAGAGTTGTTAACCTCTTCAGCGCCAAAGGAAACAAAGTCCATTTAATATGAGGAACAAACACACAGGCTAAATGGAAGACCTGCAATTCACAATATGTAATGACCGCCTAATCTCAGATCTCCCAGGAGGACATGACACACTTGTGGCACTGGGTTATAATATATATATATATTTTATATATATATATATATATGTATATATATATATGAGGCCGGGAAGGTCCATGGTTATTTTTCCCTTCCCAGCTCAAAAATACCAGCCCACAGCCACCCCAGAATTGGCGAATCACATGGTGCTTTGCCCTGCTCCTCTCGATTTGGGGTAATGGTAGTTTGGGTTGATGACTGCTGTGATTTGCCAGAAATCCCATCTGCCATCATGCCCTGGGACAGTAATGGAGAAGTAGTCCAGAAAGAAGAACCTGAAAGACAGACAAACACAATAGACAGTCCCTCGTTCACCAATTTATTACTCAAAATGTTGCAACGCAGGTCCGATATAGTCCATGTTCCTCAAATCTGTCTCTGGCATCTGTGAATAGCAGTAAAGTGACCGCTATTCACAGGCACTGGGGAGTGACATCAACGCACATAATAGTCACTGGTTCCCACTGTAGTTGGCGAGGCCCAGCGGCTCTGATGGTCGTTTTAGTCAGTACCCAGGGCCTGTGAATTGCGGTCACTTTACTGTTTGTCACGGGGTCCTTCTCCGGTATCACACAATCAACATAGAGAGGGAAGTGTGAACAATCACAAGACCTTTATTATAGGCAAAATTAGAAGGTCCATAAACAATCCACCACACTGAGGATACAATAGTCCAGAACATGAATGAAGTTCAGTAACAGGATAAAATGTCCAGGGAGATGAGAGTCCAATAACCAGCAGCCAGAGGATAAAATGGGTCCATACACTTCCTTTTCTCTCTGACGTGCTGTGTGATGAGATGACATGAGATGTGGTCTCTCAGTCTCAGGGTCTTTTATACCCCAGAAAGGTAAGCTATTTTTAGAATTACCCAGTGTCCTTCAGTACACCCTCACATTCTGTTCCCTCTTTAGAAGTCAACAAACTAGTTTCATAATACAATGCACAATTAGCATATCAGTACAGATCAATAGACAAAGATAAACACACAGAATATACAGTCAGGCTGCAGACAGTAAAGGGCCCTTTACATTTAGCGATGCACCAGCGATCCCGACCACGATATGACCCGGTCAGGATCACTGGTGCATCGCTAAATGGTCACTAGTGAGCTGCCATACAGGCAGATCTCACTAGCGATGCAGCAGCGGTCGGCGGTCGCTCTTACCATTCAGACGCGGAGAGGGTGTCCGTCTTCCTCCTGCGTCCATGGCTCGCTCGTCGGCGCCAGCAGGAAGCCGATGAAGAGAAATGGACCAGGTCGATCTCGTGCGATCAGCGATAGCCAGTGGGGGAGCCGGTCGGAGGTAAGTATCACATGTAGTGATATCGCTAGCAATATCGCTGCTGCGTCACAAAATCGGTGACGCTTTATCGATATTGCTAGCGATATCACTATGTGTAACGCCCCCTTAAGTGAGCTAATTCAATTATCAGCCTTTTGGAAGGTAATTGAGACTCCACAGAATATGGGTAATACACGAAATGACACAAGGCAACAAGAAAACATTATGAAAATCAGTGAAATAGAAATATACACAAAATGATATCCACATAGCCTATCACACCATCACAGCCTCTCCCCCCTCATAATAAGAGAGCACACTATGAAGTCTCCACAGACCTCTGGCCTGCTCACTTCAGTCCACATTGCTCAATCGTTTATAGTTCCTTGTACAGCGGCAAGGGTAGGTCGGCCTGGGGAGCCTATGGTTCTTCTTGTCGAGACAGTCCATTGGCGTTCTGGTGTTGGCTTCCCCGCTTGTATTGGATGGAGAAGCTGTAGGATTGTAAGAACAAGCTCCACTGCAGCAATCTTCCATTGTCCCCTGATACGCGGTTCAGCCATGTGAGGGGGTTGTGGTCTGTAACAATTGTAAAGTCTCTGCCATACAAGTATGGTTGCAATTTTTTTAGTGCCCATACGATGGTAAGGCACTCCTTTTCAATAGTGGCATAGGCAACTTCCCGATCCAGTAGTTTCCAACAGACAAAAGCAACAGGATGTTCTTCGGCGGCGTTCACTTGGCCAAGTACTGCCCCAATCCCAAAGGTGGATGCATCTGTCTGCACGAGGAACCTGCGCTTATAATCAGGGGCAGCCAAAACAGGAGCAGTGATGAGGGCAGTCTTTAACGCTGAAAAGGCATCCTCACATGCAGTCATCCACGTCACATTCCTAGACATGTTCTTGCGGGTCAGGTCGGTTAGGGGCTTGGCCAAGGTGCTGAAGTTAGAAACAAATTTTCAATAGTAACCAGCAGTTCCTAAAAATGCAAGTACCTGCTTTTTAGTCTGGGGTCTACACCAGTTGCTAATGGCTTCCACCTTGGCAGTCTCAGGCCTTAGGGTCCCACCCCCTATTCTATGCCCCAGGTACTGCACCTCAGCCATCCCTATTTGGCACTTATCAGGGCGAATGGTCAGTCCTGCAGCAAGTATACAGTCTAGCACTATGCCCAAGTGTTAAAGATGTTCCTCCCTGGTGGTGCTAAAAATGGCAATGTCATCTAAGTAAGCACAGGCAAAGTCCTGACATTGTTGTAACAGTTGATCTACCAGTCTCTGGAAAGTAGAGGGGGCAGTTTTCATCCCAAAGGGCATTCCCAGGAACTAAAAGATGGAGTAATGAAGGCCGAGCGCTCCAGAGTGTCCTCCGTTAGGGATATCTGCCAGTACCCCTTGCTCAAGTCTAACATGGTCACAAATTGGGCACTGGCCAGATGATCCAATCATCAATCCTGGGCATGAGATAAGCATCACTCTTGGTGGCATCATTTAATCGCCTGTAATCAACGCAGAATCCTGTTGTACCATCCTTCTTGGGGACCAGGACGACAGGAGAGGCCCAAGAACTGTGAGATGGCTGAATAACTCACAGTCGTTTCATCTCCTCCAGTTTGTTCTTTATCATGCCTTGAACAGCCTCTGGAACCCGGTAGGCAGCCTGCTGGATGGTGCGTTGTCTGGGGGTTTCCACATGGTGGCTGGTGAGAGTAGCCTTCCCCGGCTTTGAGGAGAAAGCAGCAGCCCTCGGCCTGAGTACAGCGAAAATTTCGTCCTTTTGTATATCCAATAAATGAGAGCCCAGGGGCACTTGTTCCAGTCATCCTCCCGCTTGGGCAACCTGGAGAAGATCGGGTAGATACTCGTCGTTGGCGGTATCAATAGAGTGGTGGCAGACAGCTAGAACAGGCAGAGATCGGTCGTGGTAGTCTTTCAGAATGTTAATGTGGACGGTTTTCTGTCGTCGACCACTAGAGTCCAGGGCAATAACGTAGTTAGTGTCATTAATTTTGTTGACAACCTGATAAGGGCCTTCCCACACTGCTTGAAGTGTTATGAATGAGTCACCGTAGGAGGCAAAAACAGAAATACTAGCTAAGTCCAGAAAACCAGAGAAGTTGGCAGCTATCGGATTGCAGACCCCTGAACCTATCAACAACAACTAGCAGTAGCCGTGGGGGGTTCCTACGGTGCCCTAGACCCCTCGATCACAGCCGGAGAACTACATAGCCTAAAGACAGAAAGTGAAATCTAAACTGCCCCAGAGCAGACCCCAAAGCAATAGGCAGCCCCCAGCATATAATGACGGTGAAGCAAGATGAAAAAACTCTCACACAGATAGAAAGATAGGCTGCGCAAATGATGGGGCCCAAGCTAACTAGATAGGACAGGATAGAAAAGCTGCTGTCTGTAATCCGCCAAAACCCTATCAAAACAAGAGCCAACAGCTGATAGGGAAAAAAGCCCTGAAGACGCTAGGCTTCAAAAAGACTATATCAGTACTCAGGTATTTTCTGAAGACAGAGCAAAAAGGAATTCAGCTCACCCCAGCAGGGAATGGCAGAAATCAAGGAAAACAATGCAAAACAAAACCAAAACACAAATGCAAAAAGTAGAGCAGAAAACTTAGCTTTTGAGGAGCAGGAATCAGACTGGTCTCCTAGAATCCCTCAGAGAGATCACCAGCAAGGCAGAAGGGCGTCAGCTGCCTTATATCCAGTCAGTAATTCCTGTCACCCAGTCATCATCATCCTGCCCAGGTGCTTGGTAATCAGCCTCACTACCTTCCTTCACCAGAAGCGGGAGTTCATCAGACCTCAATGGTGAAGGGGAAAATGAACTCACAACAGTACCTCCCCCTTGAGGAGGAGTCACCGAACCCTCATCCACGCCACCAGGGCGATCAGGGTGAGCCCGATGAAAGGCACGCACCAATCTTTTGGCATGAATATCAGAGGCAGAGACCCAGGAATTATCCTCCTGACCATAACCCTTCCACTTAACCAAATACTGGAGTCTCCGTCTAGCCAGACGGGAATCCAGTATCTTCTCTACCTCATATTCCATGTTACCTTCAACCAATACAGGGTCCGGAGGTGCCACCCCAGGAACTACTGGTTCAACAAACCTCTTCAACAATGACTTATGAAACACATTATGGATTTTAAATGTAACAGGAAGAGCCAAACGAAAAGAGACCGGATTGATAATCTCCAAAATCTTGTAAGGTCCAATAAATCTAGGCTTAAACTTACGAGAAGCCACCTTCATAGCGATATTTTTTGATGATAACCAAACCATATCACCAACCTTAAACTGGGGACCAATGGTCCTATGTCGGTTGGAAAACCGCTGGGCCTTTTCCTGGGAGAGAGAGAACTTATCCACCACTTGGTCCCAGATCTGGTGCATTCTCTCCACCACAGTGTCAACACCTGGGCAGGCAGAAGGCTCCACCTGCCCTGAAGAAAATCGAGGATGAAACCCAAAGTTACAAAAAAAAGGTGACATCAAAGTGGCAGAACTAGCTCTATTATTTAAAGCAAATTCGGCCAGGGGCAAAAATGAAACCCAATCATCCTGATCAGCGGAAATAAAACATCTCAAATACGACTCCAAGGTCTGGTTTGTTCTCTCCGTCTGCCCATTGGTCTGAGGGTGAAAAGCAGAGGAGAAGGACAACTGAATTCCCAGCTTGGAACAGAAAGTCCTCCAAAATCTAGACACAAACTGAACTCCTCTGTCAGATACAATGTTCTCAGGAATCCCGTGCAAGCGAACCACCTGTTGCAAAAACAGGGGCACCAACTCAGAGGAAGATGGCAACTTAGGGAGTGGTACAAGATGAACCATCTTAGAGAACCTATCACAAATCACCCAAATAACAGTCATTCTCTGAGAGACAGGCATATCAGAGATGAAATCCATTGAAATATGGGTCCATGGCCTCCTGGGAACCGGCAAAGGCATCCACAACCCACTAGAGCGAGAACAAGTTTTAGACCGGGAGCAAGTCCCACAGGACTGCACAAAATTCCTGACATCACGAGACAAGGAGGGCCACCAAAAAGACCGACTCACCAGATCTCTAGTACCAAAAATACCTGGATGACCAGCCAATGCAGAGCAATAAACTTCAGACATCACTCTCTTCTTCCACTGGTCAGGAACATACAACTTTCCACTGGGACAACGCTCAGGTTTGTCCTCCTGGAACTCTTCCAGAGCACGTCTTAAATCGGGCGAGATGGCGGAAAGAACTACCCCTTCGCCTAAGATGGTAGCAGGCTTGGTCACCACAGGAGAATCAGCAAAGAAGCTCCTAGAGAGAGCGTCAGCCTTGACATTCTTAGTGCCAGGAAGAAAAGAGTCCACAAAATCAAAACGTGTAAAAAACAAGGCCCACCTAGCCTGTCTAGGGTTCAAGCGTTTGGCCGACTCCAGGTAAATCAAATTCTTGTGGTCAGTGAGGACCACGACTTGATGTTTAGCTCCCTCCAACCAATGTCTCCACTCCTCAAATGCCCATTTCATGGCTAACAGTTCCCGATTCCCCATATCATAGTTACGTTCAGATGGAGAGAACATTCGGGAAAAGAAAGCACAGGGATTCATTTTAGATATTACAGGATCCTTTTGGGACAAAACAGCTCCTGCACCAATCTCAGAAGCGTCCACCTCTACCTGGAACGGGAGTGATACATCAGGTTGCCGCAAAACCGGGGCAGAAGTGAATCTTCGCTTCAGCTCCTGAAAGGAAGAAACAGCTTCCGGAGACCAATTCAACACATCAGCACCCTTCTTAGTCAGATCAGTCAATGGCTTGGCAATACTAGAAAATTTTGCTATAAATTTCCGATAAAAATTAGCAAAACCCAAAAACTTCTGGAGGGCCTTCAAAGAAGTGGGCTGAACCCGATCATAAATGGCCTGTACCTTGGCCGGGTCCATTTCAATAGTTGACGGAGACAAAATAAATCCCAAAAAAGAAATCCTCTGTACCCCAAAAAGGCATTTTGATCCATTGACATACAGGGAATTCTCCCTCAAGATCCGGAACACAGTCCGAACATGTTCCACATGAGAATCCCAATCCTTGGAGAAGATCAAAATATCATCCAGATAGATAATCAAAAATTTATCCACAAAGTCTAGGAAAATATCGTTCATGAAGCACTGGAAGACAGAAGGGGCATTAGTGAGCCCAAAAGGCATCACCAGGTACTCAAAATGTCCCTCCGGAGTATTAAACGCCGTCTTCCATTCATCCCCATGCTTAATGCGGATAAGATTATACGCCCCCCTGAGGTCAAGCTTGGTAAACCAGCAAGCACCTTTAACTCTGGAGAATAGATCCGAAATCAGGGGTAACGGATACTGATATTTAATAGTAATTTTGTTGAGAGCACGATAATCAATACAAGGCCTTAATGAACCATCCTTTTTGGCCACGAAAAAAAACCCAGCACCTAAGGGTGAAGAGGATGGTCTAATATGACCCTTCTCCAACGCCTCCTTAATATAGGATCGCATAGCCTCATGCTCGGGTACAGATAAATTGAAGAGCCGACCCTTGGGAAATTTACACCCCGGGCTCAGTTCAATTGCACAATCATAATTCCTATGAGGAGGCAAAGACGCAGACTCATTCTCACTAAATACATCATAAAAATCCGCCAAATAGTCAGGAACATCATGCGACTGAGGAGAGGTTGAAAAAAACGGAGCCTCACTAAGGGCACACCGACAACCCCAACTCACCACAGACACAGATTTCCAATCCAAAACTGGATTATGAATTTGCAACCAGGGAAACCCCAGAACAATGGTATCATGCAAATTATGCAACACCAAAAATCTGCAATTTTCTTGATGGTCTGGGGCAACCCGCATTACCACCTGGGTCCAAAACTGAGGTTTATTTTTCGCCAAAGGAGTAGCATCAATCCCCCTCAAAGGGATAGGCGTCCACAGAGGTGTTATAGGAAATCCACAATGTTTAGCAAAATCCAAGTCCATTAGGTTCAGGGCTGCTCCCGAATCCACAAAAGCCTTGTCGGAAAATGTGGACAGGGAGCAGATCAGAGTAATTGCCAGAAGAAACTTAGGTTGAACACCACCCACAGAAAACGTGTGTGCAAAACGTTTCTCTCATTTAGGACAGACAGAAATAATATGCGAGGCATCTCCACAAAAAAAACACAGCTTATTACGCCTTCTGAACTCCTGACGTTGCTCCCTGGACAAAACTCTATCACATTGCATAGGTTCAGACATTTGTTCAACAGGTGGCAACACTTCTCGTGCAGTCCTGCGTTCACGTAAACGCCGATCAACCTGAATGGCCAATGACATAGAATCGTCAAGACCAGAGGGAATAGGAAATCCCACCATAGTATCTTTTACGGCTTCTGACAAACCCTTCCGAAAGAGAGCTGCCAAGGCATTATCATTCCAGGTAGTAAGGACCGCCCACTTTCGGAATTTTTGACAGTACAATTCTGCAGAATCTCGACCCTGGCTCATTGCCAACAGGGTCTTTTCAGCCTGATCAATAGCATTAGGTTCGTCATACAACAACCCCAAGGCTTGAAAAAATGCGTTCACATTAGTCAGAATAGGATCATCTGGTTTAAAAGAAAACGCCCAATCCTGGGGATCGCCACGCAGCAAAGAGATGACAATTTTAACCTGCTGCGCGGAGCTCCCTGAGGAGTTAGGCTTCAAGGCAAAAAATAATTTACAATTATTTTTGAAATTCAAAAATTTAGGCCGATCCCCAAAAAACACATCAGCAGTAGGGATCTTTGTGTCAGAGACACCGCACTGCACTTGCTCATAGAGCCAGTGCGCGTGTCCTGAGTGCAGAAGCAGTGCTAAAAGATACCTGTAAAGACGGGCAGCAGAGGTGACCATGCGTGCTTCAGGCTAATAGTGTCAGGGTCCAGTCAGCGCTGGAAGGAAAAGAGGCACGGGACCTGCGGACACTGAAACTGAATAATCTGACACGGGACCTATGGTCATGTGACTGCAAGGGGGCGGGGCTTAGCGTCCTGTATTCAGATAGGACAGGACACCATCCAACAACTCAGAGTCAGGCAAAACAGAGGTCACAGCAGTACGGGCAAACGAGGTACAGGAGGGACAAACAGACGGGTAGTCAGACAAAGCCAAAGGTCATACACAAGGGGTGATGTGGTACCAAGGGGACAAGCAGAGAGAAGTCGGGTCACAAGCAGAGAGTCATACACGAGAGGTAGCGCAGTACAAGAGGGTCAGGCAGAACTCGTAACAGGGACAGAACCAGATCACTACAGAACAAGCAAGCAAGATATCAGGCACAAGGCACATGTATACAAGAGGTCACTTAACTCAGCCGAGGGCAGGAGTATAACTGACACCGGACCCAGGTCCAGTGAGCACTAAATAGCCTCCTGCTGCCAGAGAGAGGCAGCACAATTAACCCATAGTCTAACCAGGACGGGTCAAAGCGAAATCCCGTCCTGGATCATGACAGTACCCTCCTCTCAATGGGGGGCCACCGGACCCCCAGGTCTCTCAGGGTACTTGGCGTGAAAGGCTCGGATCAACCGATCCGCATGAACTGATCGAGCAGGAACCCACGAGCGTTCCTCAGGACCGTAGCCCTTCCAATGTATCAGATACTGAAGGGCGCGACGGACCAACCTGGAGTCGACAATTCGTTCCACCTCGTACTCAGCCTGCCCATCTACCAGAACCGGTGTCGGGGAAGATGATGATCCCTCCCCACTGGACCTCACAGGTTTCAAAAGGGCCTTATGGAAAACATTAGGGATCCTCAGAGATGGCGGAAGACTCAACCGAAAAGCCACAGGGTTAACTGCTTCGGTAATTACATAGGGACCTATAAACTTGGGTCCAAGCTTCGCAGAGGGGACCTTGAGCCTTATATTTTTGGTGGATAACCATACCTTATCTCCGACCTGAAACACTGGACCCACGGATCGTTTTTTGTCCGTAAAAAATTTAAATTTGTCCTGGGCCTTCGTAATGTTATTCTGGACCTCCCGCCATACCTCCCCCAACCGCTGGATCGTCTCGTCCGCCCCAGGACACCCAGAATTCAAGCGGGAAAATTCTCCAAAATGAGGATGAAACCCATAATTGCAAAAAAAGGAGATGTACCCGTAGACTGGTTAGTGCGGTTGTTAAATGCAAACTCAGCCAATGGTAACACAGAACACAATCATCCTGTCGGGCTGAGGTCAAACAACGCAGAATTTGCTCCAGAGACTGATTGGTCCGCTCTGTCTGCCCATTAGTCTCTGGATGGTAGGCGGATGAAAAGGACAGACCAATACCCAACCTCCTACAAAAAGCTCTCCAAAATCTGGACACAAATTGCACTCCCATATCAGACACCACATTCAGGGGTACCCCACGCAACCGCACCACATGCTCCACAAACAATCTGGACAATGTTTCCGCATTAGGTAGAGCTGCCAAAGGTATAAAATGTGCCTGCTTACTAAATCTGTCCACTCTGACCCAGACCACGGTATTACCCTTGGAAGGGGGAAGGTTGGTGATGAAATCCATGGACAGATGAGTCCATGGTCTCTCAGGAATTGGCAGTGGTACCAATTCCCCGGCCGGCTGGTTATGGGGAGTTTTCGCACGGGCACAAACCTCACACACAGACACATACTCCCCAACATCAGAGGCTAAAGAAGACCACCAGAATATTCTAGCAATGGCCTTCCGGGTCGCTGAGATCCCTGGATGTCCACCCAGAACTGAGTCATGGAACTCCTGGAGGACCTTGAGACGAAACTGAGCTGGCACAAAAAGTTTATCCAACGGCTTAGCTGGAGGTGCAAGAGCCTGGGCTTCTCGAATCTCCCGTTCCAACACATTAGAAACCTCTGCCACCACCACCCCAGGCTGAAGAATGGAGGATGGAGGTTCCGGGGGGGACACCGGATCAAGACTGCGTGACAATGCATCCGCTCTGATATTCTTGGATCCTGGTCGAAAAGTTATCGAGAAGTTGAATCGGGAAAAAAAAGTGACCATCTAGCCTGTCTGGGAGTCAACCTTTTAGCTGACTCAATGTAAGCTAGGTTTTTGTGGTCCGTGATTACCGTTATAGGATGAAGAGCCCCCTCCAAAAAATGCCTCCATTCTGCAAAAGCCAATTTTACGGCCAGATGTTCCCGATTGCCCACATCATAGTTTCTCTCCGCAGGGGAGAACTTCTTTGAGAAAAAGGCGCAAGGTCTTAAATTGGTCAAAGTGGCGGGTCCCTGGGACAATACCGCCCCCACCCCCACCTCTGAGGCGTCTACCTCAACAATAAATGGTTCAGAGGGGTCCGGTTGGATAAGAACTGGGGCCGACATGAAACATTTTTTTCAAAAACTGAAATGCCGCTACCGCTGCGGTTGACCAATTCTTGATATCGGCCCCCTTTTGAGTCATGTCTGTGAGGGGTTTAACCACCTGTGAGAACCCACTTATAAATTTCCGATAATAATTAGCGAACCCTAGGAAACGTTGCAGACCCTTCAAATCACACGGTTGAACCCACTCGAGAGTGGCCTGCACCTTATTAGGATCCATGCGATACCCTTCAGCAGACACGATGAACCCCAGAAAGGACAGTTCCTGAACAAAAAACAAACATTTTTCAAGTTTAGCAAACAGACCGTTCTCCCTGAGCCTTTGGAGAACTGCCCGAACATGACCAATGTGAGTCTGTTTATCAGGCGAGTAGATTAAAATGTCATCCAAATACACCACCATAAAATGTCCAATCAAATCGGAGAACACATGATTTATGAAATTTTGGAAGACCGCTGGAGCGTTGGTCAGGCCGAAGGGCATGACCAAATTTTCAAACAACCCTTCAGTAGTGAGAAAAGCGGTCTTCCATTCATCTCCGTCCCGGACTCGGATAAGGTTATACACTCCCCGTAGATCTAATTTCGAAAACCTCTTAGCTCCGGACAACTGATTGTATAAATCAGGAATAAGTGGAAGGGGATAAGTATTCCTCAGTTATTTTATTTAACTCACGAAAATCGAGGCATGGGCGCAAACCACCGTCTTTTTTTTTTACAAAAAAGAACCCTGCCGCCACAGGAGAAACAGAAGGACGAATATGTCCCTTACAGAGGCTCTCGGAAATATATTCCTTCATCGCAGCCCGTTCCGGACCCGAGAGGTTATACAGGTGGGCTTTGGGCAATTTAGCACCTGGAACCAGGTCAATGGCACAATCAAATGGGCGGTGTGGTGGTAAAACCTCAGCCTCTTTTTCGGAGAAAACGTCAGTATAATCTATCAGGCACTCCGGAATGCCTTCTAGACCCACGGATGACACAGACACAGAAACAAGACATTTCTCAGAGCAATAGGGACCCCATTTAACAATATCCCGAGATTCCCAATTAATCACAGGATTATGCAGCTGTAACCAGGGGAACCCCAACACCAGTCCCGCAGGCAGGTTGTTCATTACAAAACATGAAATACGTTCCTGGTGTAAGGAACTCACTTTAAGGAGAAACTCTTCAGTACAAAACACAATGTCATTCTTAACCAGTGGTGTTTTGTCAATAGCAACAAGGTGAATCGGAGTTTCCAACCTAACTGTCCCTAACTTACACCTGGTCACCAAGTCAGAGTCAATAAAGTTCAATGATGAACCGCAATCCACGAAGGCAGAAGTGGATGTGGAGACACCCCCACAACAAAGTTCCACTTGAAATGACATTTTAGAAAATGCAGAAAAGGGTACCTGAGAGCCTGGGTGACCTCCACGATAATCACCCGGGCTCAGTCGCTTGTTGGTTAGTGGCCGGGAGGGGCAATCCTTTTTCCAATGTCCAGACTCGCCACTGTGAACACAGCATTTTCTCACGTGCCGTTGTCTCCTTTCTTCCTCCTTAAGGTTGATGGTTCCCATCTCCGTGATTTTCAATGAAGAACTGGCTCCCCTTCCTTGGGAGAATAATGATGTCTCGGTTTGTATCACTCCCCTTGCCCGTAACCTGCGATCCATTCGGACGGCCTGTGTCATAGCTTCCTCCAGGGCATCAGGTGGGGGGTGGAGAGCCAAGGCGTCTTTCAGATGCTCAGACAGGCCTCTACGGAACAACCCCCGGAGAGCGTCGTCGTTCCAGCAGACCTCAGCAGCCCAGCGTCTGAACTCTGAGCAAAACCACTCGGCTGAGTGTTTCCCCTGGCAAACATTCATCAGCCTGTCCTCAGCCATACGCACCCGATCAGGCTCATCATAAATATGCCCCAGGGCCTCAAAAATGCATCCACAGTCATACGCTCAGGGGCCGTGGTAGGAAGGGAGAAAGCCCAAGCTTGGGGGGCTCCCCTTAACAGAGACATAATGACCCCCACTCTCTGACTTTCATCCCCAGAAGAGTGTGGTCTTAAGGAAAAAAAAAGCTTACAGCCTTCCTTGAAAACTCTGAAGTCATTTTTATCTCCAGAAAAGGTATCTGGTAACTTCACTGGAGACTCAGGGGAAATTAATGTAACATCCCGAGCCCCCCATGAAAGAACCCCCTGCACAGTGTCGGCGATCAGCTGCTGAGACTGAGCCAGGACTCTTTGTTCTCCAAAGAGTTTCTGAGACATCTGCGTCAGATGCTTAACCTGCTCAGAAAGAACATGCATAGGATCCATCACACACACAGGTGAATGGGAGCAGAGAAAAAAAAAATGGTATGGGTCAGTTATAATGTCAGAGACACCGCACTGCACTTGCTCATAAAGCCAGTGCGCGTGTCTTGAGTACAGAAGCAGTGCTAAAAGATACCTGTGGAGCAGGGCAGCAGAGGTGACAATGCGTGCTTCAGGCTAATAGTGTCAGGGTCCAGTCAGCGCTGGAAAGTAAAGAGGCATAGGACCTGCGGACACTGAAACTGAATAATCTGCACGGGACCTATGGTCATGTGACTGCAAGGGGGCGAGGCTTAGCGTCCTGTATTCAGATAGGACAGGACACATACAACAACTCAGTCAGGCAAAACAGAGGTCACAGCAGTACGGGCAAACGAGGTACAGGAGGGACAAACAGACGGGTAGTCAGACAAAGCCAAAGGTCATACACAAGAGGACGACGTGGTACCAAGGGGACAAGCAGAGAGAAGTCGGGTCACAAGCAGAGAGTCATACACGAGAGGTAGCGCAGTACAAGAGGGTCAGGCAGAACTCGTAACAGGGACAGAACCAGATCACAACCGAACAAGCAAGCAAGTTATCAGGCACAAGGCACACGTATACAAGAGGTCACTTAACTCAGCCGAGGGCAGGAGTATAACTGACACCGGACCCAGGTCCAGTGAGCACTAAATAGCCTCCTGCTGCCAGAGAGAGGCAGCACAATTAACCCATAGTCTAACCAGGACGGGTCAAAGCGAAATCCCGTCCTGGATCATGACACCTGGGAGATCTTATGTGCATACATCCTAAACGATCCCCCTGTGGTGCATGGGAGGTCTCGGAACTTGGCCCTATACGAGTCTGGGGTGATAGCATGGTAATCCAGGATAGTCCGCTTTACAATGTTATAATCCCGATTCCGCTGTGCGTCAATGGTTGAGTAAGCCTCCGCCATGCTACCGTTCAGGAGTCAGACTAACAAACGCATCCAGCTAGAGTGGGGCTCCTCCATCACAGTACACTGCTGCTCAAAGTCCTTGAAGAACCCCTCCACATCTCTGGAAGCCTCATCAAATGGCTTACACTCTGTCCGGGTGATACGTACAGGTTCTCGGATCGTTGGGGTTACACTCCACATTGCGTTACCCCCTCTTTCAAGCTCCACTGCTTCTTGTCTCCGCAGTGCCCAGCGGGCAGCCTACTCCTTATACTCCTGAGAGATGCCTGGGCCCAGAACCGCCATCTCTTCGTACCACACCAACCACTGGCTTTTTTGCATGGGGATCCCTGTCTCCAGTGCTCATCCTTCAGACATCTGAGAGGAGGTGGCTGGGCTAGTGCCCACCAGTAGGTAAATTAAGGGTTCTTTAGTCAGTCCCTGGTAGTTCAGGCCCAGGTCTCTGGCTCTCTTCTGTAAACTGGATACAGTCCAATTTCTGTACTCACTCTGTGGGTGGTTCTCCATTGGGATACCACTCTGTTGATCCCACTGCTGCCACCAGTTGTCATGGGGTCCTTCTCCGGTATCACACAATCAACAGATCAACAGAGCGAGGGAAGTGTGAACAATCCAAAGACCTTTATTATAGGCAAAATTAGAAGGTCCATAACAATCCACCACACTGAGGATGCAATAGTCCAGAACATGAATGAAGTTCAGTAACAGGATAAAATGTCCAGGGAGATGAGAGTCCAATAACCAGTAGCCAGAGGATAAAATGGGTCCATACGCTTCCCTTTCTCTCTGATGTACTGTGTGATGAGATGACATGAGATGTGGTCTCTCCGTCTCAGGGTCTTTTATACCCCAGAAAGGTAAGCTATTTTTAGAATTACCCAGTGTCCTTCAGTACACCCTCACATTCTGTTCCCTCTTTAGAAGTCAACAAACTAGTTTCATAATACAATGCACAATTAGCATATCAGTACACATCAATAGACAAAGATAAGCACACACTATGTATAGTCAGGCTGCAGACAGTAAGTGAGCTAATTCAATTATCAGCCTTTTGGAAGGTAATTAAGACTCCAGACAATATGAGGAATACACAAAATGATACAAGGCAAGAAGAAAACATTATGAAAATCAGTGAAATAGAAATATACACAAAATGATATCCACATAGCCCATCACACTGCTATTCACAGTCGGCGGAGACTGATTCGAGGAATGTGGACTACATCGGACCAGCGTGGCAGCATTTTGAGTATTAAATTGGTGCAAGAGGGACTGTGTATTGTTTTTATTTGTCTTTTCGGTTCCTTTTCTCGACTACTTTGCATTTGTTGGATTACTGCATTTTTCTTTTCAATAAATTAGTAAACAAAGTATAATGTGGAGGAGTCTTTATTCAAATAAAGTGTTTTTTATCTGTGTGTGTGGTAATTTTATTACTGGGTTTGTAATGGGGTGTCTGATAGACAACTCTCCATTACTAACCCCAGGGCTTCATGGCAGATGTGATTTTTGACAAATCACAGCTGTCATCAAACCCATCTACCATTACCCCAATTGCCACCACACCAGGGCCTCGGAAAGAGCCGGGCAAAGCACCAATTCTGGGGAGGCTGCAGGCTGGTATTTTTAGGCTGGGCAGGGCCCAATAACCATGGACTGTCCCAGCCTGACAGTATCAGACAACAGTTGATATTATCTGCTTTACATTTGCTGGTTATCAAAAGTGGGAGTAACCCCGAGTAATTTTTTTCACTTATTTATTAACAAATGCAGTAAACTACATACGCCAATCACTAATCAGATATCTCATATACAGTATATCTATCTAGCCATCTATCTCTATCTTTGCACATCTAAGGCTACGTTCACATTAGCGCTCGGGGGCTCTGTGGAGGGTTACGTACTTCCTCTGCTAAGCCCCGCCTACTTCCGCATACTTCCTGCATACCTATCTTTAACATTGGGTACGCAGAACATGAGGATGTATGCGGATGCGTGGTTTTGATGTGCCTGCCGACCGTATGGGAACGCAACAAGTTGCGTTTTGTGCGGACGGCGGGCATGTCAAAACGATGCATCCGCATACATCCGCATGTCCTGCGTTCCCAATGTTAAAGATAGGTATGCAGGACTCATGCAGAAGAATGCGGGGCTTAACGGAGGAGGTATGCAGCCCTCCGCAGAGCGCCCGAACGCTAATGTGAATGTAGCCTAACACCTACACATGTCATTTCTATTCTGAATTCAATTCCAGTACGTGTCACATGGACGGCATACAGATGTCACACTTTGTCATCTGCATGTGCACATGTATGTGACGTATTGACATCTGTGTTACAGTAAAAAATGGACATATCTACATGTGGGTCACAAGGACACGCACTTCGTGTGAACACACGCACATGTGCACAGCCCCATAAAATTTAATGAGCGTAGGTGTATCCAGTACCTGTGAAAACTGTCACCACATGTCCTGGAAACACTGACCTGTGCAGGGACCTAATGTGTATGGTGCCTGAGAATGATGATTTTTCAGTCACTTTAAAAATTATTTCACCTGATGATAGCATTTAATTGATAGTTGGGTGTTCGGTGGCCTATTTAAAAAAAGTTGATAATTGGGAAACAAGTGTTCCTAGGAATGTTTGTTGGAGCTTGTGTAAATGTCTCTTAGAGGGCACAAACCACTTGTCATGCCCCAAGTGCTTGCATCCCATCCTACACCATTGTGTGCATGCCTAAAAAGAGTTCTCTAACACAACCGACATGCTGCACCACTTGGTAAACCAAGTGGTATAAAGATCTGCAATGTGTCCACCTGGGGTCAGAGACATGACTCCGTGTTCGGACTGTGACATGGGAAAGGAGCATGTGTGCATTATATACATCTCATATCCAAGCATATGATGACAGAGTTATAGAGCAGAGAGTTGTTCAGAGGTGATTTAATGAGGAAGTGGAATACTGAGAATGACTAAGAATGGAGTAGGGGCTATCTGACCACTACAGTGGGGATGGTGACTATAGGCAGCTGCTGTCACATGGGTCTTCTTGTGATCCCTCCCACAATCGCTCCTATTCACTATAACAAGAAGGAGACACAAGCGAACCAGAGAACATATAAAAAAGTGTTTATTATTCAAGTTATTCACAATAAACATTTTTAATGAGCATTTATACCTGTTCAGAAACTTTTAGCAACAAAGTGTGTGTCATGGCACAACCCCTATAAGTAAGCGACCAAAAGGGGTACAATTGCCTTCTACCCTCTTGGCCTCATGCCTCCCTCTATCCCAGTGATAGTCCAATATATTATTACAGTCCCCTATTATATTATAGGGGATTTGCGAGAAGCCGGCAATAATATGAGCATGGATAAAAATGTAAAAGCATTCAAAAGTATCTCATTGAGATAAATTTCCAAGGTTGAGTGAAGCAAAGCTAAAGGAAAGAGTCTTTATTGGACCTCAGATTCGTAATTCAAAAGAAGATAACTATGAAGAGTTGGTGGAAATCTCAAAATATCTAAGTCTCTTATCTGTAACATGCCCTTAAAGGGAACCTGTCAGCAGGATTGTGCACACTAATTTACAGACAGGTCGGCGCCACCTGCAATCTGATAGCTGCTACTGCGCAGGTGCCGCCATCTTGCTGGAGAAAAAAAAATTGTCTTCACCAAGATGGCGCTGACAGCGCCTACACAGTAGCAGCTATCGGCGATCTGACAGATATTAATGCACAGGCGCCGGCTAGAGAAAAAAAATTGTTTCCTCCGAGATGGCGCAACTACGCAGGCGTGGCCGGTACAATTTTCAAACTAATTTTTTTTGTTGAAGAATTTATGGATAACATCAAAGAAAAGAATTACATACACATTATAGATGCGATCATGCAGCAACGCCGGTGACACCGCAGGTGCCTGCCTGCTGCAGGTGATTTTTCCCCCCAGTATATGTTTCATTATGTAAAATAGGGGGCAAGTCAATGAGGGATCAGTGACCTGTCAGAAGCCATACAGATGAATACCTAATCAGAGCACCACATGAAGACCTCCCCACAGGCCCACCCTGGAGCACGAGCATACCATTAACTCAAAACTGAAAATAAAGATTAAACAACAACTACAATAGGAATTTCATCAACCAAGTTGTCATTTTAATCAGTATAACGGCACCGACCTGACAGTGCCTGTAGGTTACTCAGCAAAATCCTGCTAACAGGTTCCTTTTCATTTCTTACATTCACATCTAGACTTTTTTCCACCAAAATATTGTGGCTATGGAGAAAAGATATCAAGGAAAATGGAATCCATCCATGCTTGCAGATTACTGATGGACAATTCTAATAGATGATCTGATGCAAGAGTACAAGAGACAAGAGTACAAGAGACAAGCAAAAAAGAGTTGTCGCTGAATGAAGAGCAAATTTTTTAGTGCAATTTCTGTAACGGTTTATAATTCGCAATAGTGTCTAGACAGGTTTAAGTTATTTCAATTGTTGCTGAGTTTCCTGTAAATAAATATCAGAAGATTTGCATAACAAACTATTCTGCATTTTCATATTTGCAAAAGTAATAATGTTTCAAAGTACTGAACTTTTATACATCAATTATGTGTAGCAGTTTCATATCATAGAAACACGAGAACAAAAAATTACCTTTTTCAGATTTGAATTCAGGTGGACAAAATCATTAATAAATCGATCATTTCATAACTGAACCGGACAATTTTTGAAAATATGTAACGCAGTGTTACATGATCTGAAATGTCCTTGATCTAGTCGGGTGGAAGGTTCTTCAGCTACTCATTCAGGAGGTGCAGCCTCTGTGCAAGTCTGGGTATCTTCCTCTCCTGCTCTGCACCAATTGTTAGATAAGTGTGGGAAAGAAGGAGAGAGCACTTCTCTCAGTGATCAGGAAGGACACTGACTCAGCATTCTCCTCTGTCACAGGAAGCTGCCTCAAGTCTATAAGACACACTCGCTTATTAACAAGATTTTTATTGCTAAAAGTGTGTCTTTCCAAGCAAAACATTTCTCACATTAAGAATTTAAGGCTTCTCCCCTGTGTGACTGCTCTGGTGACAAAGAAGAGATGATTTATACAGAAAACATTTTCCACATTCTGAACATGAAAATGGCTTCTCCCCTGTGTGAGTTCTCTGGTGATTAACAAAATTTGATTTTTGTGTAAAACATTTTCCACATTCTGAACATGAAAAAGGCTTCTCCCCTGTGTGGATTCTCTGGTGTATAACAACATCTGATTTCCAGTTAAAACATTTCCCACATTCTGAACATGAAAAAGGTTTCTCCCCTGTGTGAGTTCTCTGGTGACTAACAAAATTTGATTTCTGTGCAAAACTTCTCCCACATTCTGAACATGAAAATGGCTTCTCTCCTGTGTGAATTCTCTGGTGACTAACAAAATCTGATTTCTGGTTAAACCATTTTCCACATTCTGAACATGAAAATGGCTTCTCCCCTGTGTGATTTCTCCGGTGCTTAACAACATCTGATTTCCGGTTAAAACATTTCCCACATTCTGAACATGAAAAAGGCTTCTCCCCTGTGTGAATTCTCTGATGACTAACAAAATTTGATTTCTGTGTAAAACATTTCCCACATTCTGAACATGAAAAAGGCTTCTCCCCAGTGTGAGTTCTCTGATGATTAACAAGATTTGATTTCTCTGTAAAACATTTTCCACATTCTGAACATGAAAACGGCTTCTCCCCTGTGTGAGTTCTCTGATGTTTGATAAGACTTGATTTCTTTGCAAAACATTTCCCACATTCTGAACATGAAAATGGCTTCTCCTCTGTGTGAACTCTCTGGTGTCTAACAAGCTCTGATTTCTGGTTAAAAAATTTCCCACACTTGGAACAAGAAAATCTATTCTCCACTGTATGATTTTTTTGTTGTTTAAGAAAAGACTTTTCAACTGTAAAACCATTTCCAGATTCTGAACTTGAAAATGACTTCTTTACTTTAGGTACAATTTGCTTTTTAATGCCTATTTTGAGACTTTGATTTTCCTTCGTAGTCGGTAATGAATCAGAAGACAGGACCTTTTTCAAAATATCAGATGATAGATATTTGCTTTGAAGGGATGATGGTATATCTGGAGTAATGGCATTCACTTCAATTGTATCCTGTGGAATCTCAAGATCATTTGATTTGAAAATTGAAGATGCCAGCTGACCCCCTGATCTCCTGGTATAGTCATCTGCCAAGAATAAAACCAATTATTATTTTTGAATAAAATATCCTTGAAATTTAAATTTTTTTTAAATTTCTACTTAAATTGCCATTTTTACGGACAGTTAATATCAAAATATTGAATTATTTGCCAGGACTATGACAGTTCAGTTTAATAGAACACCTCATATCATGAACCAGTGGAGTGTGCTGTTTAACTGTTTGTTCATTCTGCCTCCCAAATATGGAATAAAAAGTCACCAAACCATGTTATGTAGGTGAAAATAATACCAATAAAATTTTTACTCATTTTTACTCATCAAACATAAAACCAGGCCCCACTCAGGTCCATCATCTGTTAGTGGAAACACAGACAATTCCAAAATATTAGTGGCTGAAAGGCTCTTGAAAAGCAACATGGCTTCCATAAACCAATCCAGAAATATCTGCCCTCTCAAAGTAAAATCCCCTCCTTGCTTCTGAGCCTTGCAGTGTGCCCAAATCTCATTTGGCATCCATGTAGTTGGCATTGCTGTAATGAGAAGAACCCACTTAATTTACGGCATGTGTGTGTCTCCTGAAGCACAATCTGGGCACTATATGGTGGGTAACAATATGGTATATTTGGAATTTTCACTCTCCAACACCCACTGCATGCGAATTTCCAGAAACTGCCTGTGAAGTCAAAATCGTCACTACTCCTATAGATTAATTCACTGAGGGTTATAATTTCCAAAATTTAGTCACTTTATGAAGATTTCTACTGCTCTGGTTTTCAGCCATTTTATTAAGTTAGACCTTCTGCATGTGGTGTGTCCCATCTCTGCAGTACCTGCAGTAACCACCGATCGACCAAACCGCTGCATGATCAGCTCTACTCTCGCCTACTGTATTCTCACCCATCCCTTGTAGATTGTGAGCCTTCGCGGGCAGGGTCCTCTCTCCTCCTGTACCAGTTATGACTTGTATTGTTTAACATTATTGTATTTGTTTTTATTATGTATACCCCTCCTTACATGTAAAGCGCCATGGAATAAATGGCGCTATAATAATAAATAATAATAATCTCTCTGGGATCTGCTCCTGCGACGTCTGTTTCTGTCACCAGGCAGAGCTGGTAATGGAGGAGACGTCAGCACCAGAAGTTCTGGGCGGTACAGGCTCTGTGCAGCCATTAAAATTAGGGTTCCTGGGACCTGTAGTACTATCCAGTCTGGCAGTATGGGGGTGTGTGCTGTCCCGCTGAAGTAATTTGCTCCCTGCTGCAGCCAATTGAAGAGCACCACACCCTACTAAAGCTCAAAGCATAGTGCCGGAAGCTGCCAGACACAGCCTTGTTCTCCTCTGGTTCAGTCCTCTGTACTCAGCTCCTGGTTTGTGTATTTGTTTCCTGTTATGAACCAGGCCCGTTTATGGACTACTATTGTGTCTTCTGATCTTGTATTTTTTCTGCCCTCCTGGGTTTGACCCAACTACCTGAATATTCTCCTTGCAATCTCACACCAAAGAGCAGGTAATACTATGGCCCAAGTCTAAGGGTCCCTGTGTAAGTCTAGACCCTCATTGAGGGTTTAAATGGTGATAAGCAAGGCAATCCCTGGCATATGCAAAACTGAGTATAGTGCTAAGCCTGTTCATGATGACCATCTTTTGAGATGCCAGATGACCATGAACAGTTCCAGCAATAAATTGTGTATTTAAACTATTCTAGCAAGATCTGCAATCAAATATCTAAATGTCGCTCCTTCCCGTCTAAACCCTGCCGTGTGCCCAGACAGTAGTGTATAACCGTATATAGAGTATCGTCGGATTCAAAAGAAGTCGGAAAATAATTTTTAAGGTTCATTTGTTTCATATTATACTTTGTGAAGAATTCCACAGTTATCACACGTAAAGTGACACATGTCAGATTTGAATTATGGGGCCTGATTAGCAACACAAAACTGGCTGCGAAAAGAGGTTAAATCAGAGTAATTTGGCAACTAACTACTGTAGTCAAAAACTTAGTATAGACAATAACATATTTACTGAAATGACCAAACTCAACAGTTTTCATTAGGAAAAAAAAAAAATAACTAGTAGTGACACCTCTCAAGAGTAATTAGGGTAATGGGCTCAGTGGTTCTTTGCAATCTAAACTATCGTAAGGGCCAATATTTTCCGTCAGATGAGTTTCAAGAAGAAATATTTTAGATATTCAAAGAGAACTTTTTAAAAAATACTACAGAACTGAGGTGTCTGAAATTTAGATCTCAGGCATTTGGAAGAGGCAATACAGACTTTTTTTGTTAACCCCTTCCTGACATCCGACGTACTATCCCGTCCACGGTACCCGGGCCCGTATGACCGTGGACGGGATAGTACGTCGGGCCCTTTAATGCGATACCACGACTAAAGTCGCGGTGATCGCATTAAAATTCCGACGCCATCTCACCTTACAAAAGATGGCGTCGGCATCCCGGGCTGCGATCCCGCCCCCCAGGCATCCAGAGCGCTGTGATTGGCTGTTCAATTCTGAACAGCCAATCGCAGCGTTTCTCATTGTTTCAGCCAATCAGCTTGGCTGAAACAATGATGTCCTAGGCTGGGATCGAGTACTGATGTACTCGATCCTAGAGCCGGTGCCTGGCAACGCCAGGCACCGGCAAAAAGCACCCGGATTGGTGCGATCGCCGATCTGATCGATCGCGCCAATCGCAGTGCACAGCGGCGCTATATCGCCGCTGCGCCCTGCCAGTACCGGCCGGACCGGTGCTATATTAGCACCGATCCTAGGCTGGAGCCTGATGCAGGCCCAGCAGGGCCTGCAGGAGTGGGCTGGCGCGATCGATTAGATCGGCGATCGCGTCAACCACAGGGCACAGCTGTGGTCACCATGTGACCGCAGCTGTGCACTGCTAGTGACCTGGGCATGACCTGCCTAGTAATCGGAGCTGTGAGCTCCGATTCTAGGCAGTTGCCATGGTCACCAGGCAGATCAGGGATTGGTGGGATCGATGTAATCATTCGATCCCACCAATGACAGGTCACAGCAGCGATGTGACCGCTCTGTGACCTGCCCCCTGACCTGCCTCTGACCTGTCTGCAGGGGTCCTCACTCTAGCTGAGGTTTCCTGCAGAGAGGTCGGACGCAGCAAGAGCTTCTGTGCTGGGTATTGTGGTGCCACAGCTTGTAGCATCACAATCCCTGCAGAAGAAAGATGAAAGAAAACTACAACTATAAGTGCTAATTGATCCCTGATCCCCTGCCCAATCTATCTTCACCCCCCCAATCTATCTTCACCCCCCAATCTATCTTCACCCCCCCAATCTATCTTCACCCCCCATCCCCCCCTCCACCCCCCCTCTTACCCCCCTTCACCCCCCTTTTACCCCCCTCCACCCCACTTTTGCGCCACCTCCGTGCGCAGCCGGCGAGCGTTGATCGGTGACGCAGTTCACCGATCAACACTCGAGCTCGCCTTTTTTTCCTTAGCCCCCTTTGCGCCACTTCCGTACACCCATCCCGCAGCCGCAAAAGTTGGATAAGTGACACACGTCACTTATCCAAGCTTGTGCCTGCCGTTTTTCATTTTTTTCACCCCCTTTGTGCCACCTAACTACAACCCTAACTGTTGATCCCTGCCCAATCTCTCTTCATCCACCCCAATCCCCCCATCCCCCTTCCCCCTATTTTTACCCCCCTCCACCCCACTTTTGCGCCACCTCCGTGCGCAGCCGCCGAGCGTTGATTGGTGACGCAGTTCACTGATCAACACTCGAGCTCGCTTTTTTTTCCTTAGCCCCCTTTGCGCCACTTCCGTACACCCATCCCGCAGCCGCAAAAGTTGGATAAGTGACACACGTCACTTATCCAAGCTTGTGCCTGCCGTTTTTCATTTTTTTCACCCCCCTTTGTGCCACCTAACTACATCCCTAACTGTTGATCCCTGCCCAATCTCTCTTCATCCACCCCAATCCCCCCATCCCCCTATTTTTACCCCCCTCCACCCCACTTTTGCGCCACCTCCGTGCGCAGCCGCCGAGCGTTGATTGGTGACGCAGTTCACCGATCAACACTCAAGCTCGCTTTTTTTCCTTAGCCCCTCCGTACACACATCCCGCAGCTGCGAAACTTGGATAAGTGACACAGTTCACTTATCAGAGTTTGTGCCTGCCATTTTCCTTTTTTTTTTTTTTCCACCCCCCCCTTGCGCCACCCCGTGCGCACATCCAGCAGCCTAGTTTTGATAAGTGACACTTATCAGCTAGGGCCTGCTGTTTTAGACTTTTTTCCACAGCTTTTTCTTTACAGAAAGTTTACAGCAATCACTCCCCCCCTCACGTACACATACAGTTTTCAATAAAGTGTACACCCAAGCACCATATTTACACAAAAATGTCATCAAATTCATCCCAACAGCGCTATTCAGTGGAGGAGGCATATGCTTTACTTGCCTCCGACACTGATAGCGATTTGGATGGCGATCCGACTTTTCTTTATTTTTCGGATTCTTCATCCTCTTCTTCCTCTTCCCCCTCCTCATCTTCCTCCTCGGGTCCTGCGGAACCGCCACGCAGACGCTCCAGGACAGAAGATGAGGCAGCGCCCACCATGCCCGCAGCTGACCCAGTGCTCCCCGTATGGACCTCGCCCCCCGAAAATTACGAGCCACTGATTCCTGATTTTGTGGCAGAATCAGGAATCAAGTTTGACACCACCGGCCTCACAGAAATGGACTTTTTCAAAGTCTTTTTCTCTGAGGATTTTGTTAACCTCATGATGGAGCAAACTAATTTGTACGCTCGTCAATTTTTGGAGCAAAACCCGCATTGAACATTTTCAAACTGGTCTCCTGTAGACGCAGTTGAAATGACGCAGTTTTGGGGCCTGGTCCTCCATATGGGGATACTGAAGAAGCCGGAAATTCGGCAATATTGGAGTGTTGATATTTTATACAACACTCCAGTGTTCTGAATGGTCATGGCCCGGACGCGTTTTGAGGCCATCCACAAATTTCTGCATTATACTGATAATGCAGAGTGTCCAGCACAAGATGACCCCAACTTTGACCGTCTGTTCAAAGTTCGGCCGGTCATCGAACACTTCAACAAAAAGTTTGCTGAAGTGTACGTGCCCCAAAGGGACATCTGCGTGGATGAGTCCTTGGTTCACTTCAAGGGAAGGCTGCGATTCCGTCAATACCTGCCCAGTAAGAGGGCCAGGTACGGAATCAAACTCTATAAGTTGTGTGAGAGTACCTCAGGGTACACCCACAAGTTTAGAGTTTACGAAGGGAAGGACACCCGGATTGAACCCCGAGTTTCCTCCTTTCCTGGGAGTGAGTGGGAAAATTGTGTGGGATTTGGTGCACCCACTGCTGGATAAAGGTTATCACCTCTACACTGATAACTTTTATACCAGCATCCCACTGTACAAATCCCTCTCTGAGCGACGTACCGCAGCCTGCGGTACTGTCCGCAAAAATCAGAGAGGCCTCCCGAAGACGCTACTTGGGCAGATGCTCCGAAAAGGTGAGAGCAGAGCCCAATGTAGCGACCACCTGCTGGTGGTCAAGAACAAGGACAAGAGAGACGTCCATCTCTTGACCACCATACACGGTGATGGCAGTACCCTCTGCACTGTACGGGGTACCTCTACACAGGTCCTTAAACCGACATGTGTAGTGGGGTACAACAAAAACATGGGGGGAGATGATCTTTCCGATCAACTCCTCCAACCGTACAATGCATTGAGGAAGGCCAAGGCGTGGTACAAAAAGCTGGCCGTGCACATCGTCCAAATGGCAATGCTCAACGCATTCCTGCTGTCACAATGTGCATGCCCCAGCGATACGGCGTACCTTCATTTCCAGGAGGTAGTGGTTAAGGCCCTGATGTTTGGCGCTCAGGAAGGAGCGGGCCCCAGTACTTCTGGTACTGAAGGTGCTCGTATTGTCCCAGGTCAGCATTTTCCGGGGGTGGTCCCGCCATCCCCAAGAAAAGGTAAGCCGCAAAAAAGGTGTCGAGTGTGTTACAAAAAAGGAATACGCAGGGACACCACTTATCAATGCGACACCTGCCCCGAAAAACCTGGCCTGTGCATGAAGGATTGCTTAAATTGTACCACACCTCCATGCACTACTAATTTACATTAGATTAGTTGGGGGCACATCTAGATTTGTTCTTTGGGGGTCTAGTATCCAAAATGATGTCATATGTGGGTTTTTTTCCTGTTTAGGCACATCAGGGACTCTGCAAATGGAAAATGACGCCAGCAGACCATCAAAGTCTGCTTTCCAAAACGTCATTACTTCCCTTTCGAGCCCTGACGTGTGCCCAAACAGTAGTTTTCTCCCACATGTGGGGTATCAGGGTACTCAGGACAAATTGGACAACAACTTTTGGGGTCCAATTTCTCCTGTTACTCTTGGGAAAATTAAAAATTGGGGACTAAATGATCATTTATGTGGGAACAAAACAGGATTTTATATTTTCACGCCTGGGCATTATAATCTTTAGTGAAACACTTGGGGGTTGAAAGTGCTCACCACACATCTAGATAAGTTCCTTAGGGGGTCTAGTTTCCAAAATGGGGTCACTTGTGGGGGGTTTCTACTGTTTAGGAACATCAAGGGCTCTGCAAATGGAACATGACGCCCGCAGACCATTCCATCAAAGTCTGCTTTCCAAAACGTCATTACTTCCCTTTCGAGCCTTGACGTGTGCCCAAACAGTAGTTTTCTCCCACATGTGGGGTATCAGGGTACTCAGGACAAATTGAACAACAACTTTTGGGGTCCAATTTCTCCTGTTACTCTTGGGAAAATTAAAAATTGGGGACTAAATGATCATTTATGTGGGAACAAAACAGGATTTTATATTTTCACGCCTGGGCATTATAATCTTTAGTGAAACACTTGGGGGTTGAAAGTGCTCACCACACATCTAGATAAGTTCCTTAGGGGGTCTAGTTTCCAAAATGGGGTCACTTGTGGGGGGTTTCTACTGTTTAGAAACATCAAGGGCTCTGCAAATGGAACATGACGCCCGCAGACCATTCCATCAAAGTCTGCTTTCCAAAACGTCATTACTTCCCTTTCGAGCCCTGACGTGTGCCCAAACAGTAGTTTTCTCCCACATGTGGGGTATCAGGGTACTCAGGACAAATTGGACAACAACTTTTGGGGTCCAATTTCTCCTGTTACTCTTGGGAAAATTAAAAATTGGGGACTAAATGATCATTTATGTGGGAACAAAACAGGATTTTATATTTTCACGCCTGGGCATTATAATCTTTAGTGAAACACTTGGGGGTTCAAAGTGCTCACCACACATCTAGATAAGTTCCTTAGGGGGTCTAGTTTCCAAAATGGGGTCACTTGTGGGGGGTTTCTACTGTTTAGGAACATCAAGGGCTCTACAAATGGAACATGACGCCCGCAGACCATTCCATCAAAGTCTGCTTTCCAAAACGTCATTACTTCCCTTTCGAGCCCTGACGTGTGCCCAAACAGTAGTTTTCTCCCACATGTGGGGTATCAGGGTACTCAGGACAAATTGAACAACAACTTTTGGGGTCCAATTTCTCCTGTTACTCTTGGGAAAATTAAAAATTGGGGACTAAATGATCATTTATGTGGGAACAAAACAGGATTTTATATTTTCATGCCTGGGCATTATAATCTTTAGTGAAACACTTGGGGGTTCAAAGTGCTCACCACACATCTAGATAAGTTCCTTAGGGGGTCTAGTTTCCAAAATGGGGTCACTTGTGGGGGGTTTCTACTGTTTAGGAACATCAAGGGCTCTGCAAATGGAACATGACACCCGCAGACCATTCCATCAAAGTCTGCTTTCCAAAACGTCATTACTTCCCTTTCGAGCCCTGATGTGTGCCCAAACAGTAGTTTTCTCCCACATGTGGGGTATCAGGGTACTCAGGACAAATTGGACAACAACTTTTGGGGTCCAATTTCTCCTGTTACTCTTGGGAAAATTAAAAATTGGGGACTAAATGATCATTTATGTGGGAACAAAACAGGATTTTATATTTTCACGCCTGGGCATTATAATCTTTAGTGAAACACTTGGGGGTTGAAAGTGCTCACCACACATCTAGATAAGTTCCTTAGGGGGTCTAGTTTCCAAAATGGGGTCACTTGTGGGGGGTTTCTACTGTTTAGGAACATCAAGGGCTCTGCAAATGGAACATGACACCCGCAGACCATTCCATCAAAGTCTGCTTTCCAAAACGTCATTACTTCCCTTTCGAGCCCTGACGTGTGCCCAAACAGTAGTTTTCTCCCACATGTGGGGTATCAGGGTACTCAGGACAAATTGGACAACAACTTTTGGGGTCCAATTTCTCCTGTTACTCTTGGGAAAATTAAAAATTGGGGACTAAATGATCATTTATGTGGGAACAAAACAGGATTTTATATTTTCACGCCTGGGCATTATAATCTTTAGTGAAACACTTGGGGGTTCAAAGTGCTCACCACACATCTAGATAAGTTCCTTAGGGGGTCTAGTTTCCAAAATGGGGTCACTTGTGGGGGGTTTCCACTGTTTAGGCACATCAGACACTCGTCAAATGCGACATGGCGTCCGATCTCAATTCCAGCCAATTTTAGGTTGAAAAAGTCAAACGGGGCTCCTTCCCTTCTGAGCCCTGCCATGTGCCCAAACAGTGGTTCCCCCCCACATATTGGGTATCAGCGTACTCAGGACAAATTTGACAACAACCTTTGGAGTCCAATTTCTCCTGTTACCCTTGGGAAAACAAAATATTGGGGACTAAATGATCATGTTTGTGGAAAAAATATGATTTTTTATTTTCACGCCCGGGTGTTATAAACTTCTGTGAAGCCCTTGGGGGTTCAAAGTGGTCACCACACATCTAGATAAGTTCCTTAGGGGGTCTAGTTTCCAAAATGGGGTCACTTGTGGGGGGTTTCCACTGTTTAGGCACATCAGACGCTCGTCAAACGCGACATGGCGTCCGATCTCAATTCCAGCCAATTTTAGGTTGAAAAAGTCAAACAGAGCTCCTTCCCTTCTGAGCCCTGCCATGTGCCCAAACAGTGGTTCCCCCCCACATATTGGGTATCAGCGTACTCAGGACAAATTTGACAACAACCTTTGGAGTCCAATTTCTCCTGTTACCCTTGGGAAAACAAAATATTGGGGACTAAATGATCATGTTTGTGGAAAAAATATGATTTTTTATTTTCACGCCCGGGTGTTATAAACTTCTATGAAGCCCTTGGGGGTTCAAAGTGGTCACCACACATCTAGATAAGTTCCTTAGGGGGTCTAGTTTCCAAAATGGGGTCACTTGTGGGGGGTTTCCACTGTTTAGGCACATCAGACGCTCGTCAAACGCGACATGGCGTCCGATCTCAATTCCAGCCAATTTTAGGTTGAAAAAGTCAAACAGAGCTCCTTCCCTTCTGAGCCCTGCCATGTGCCCAAACAGTGGTTCCCCCCCACATATTGGGTATCAGCGTACTCAGGACAAATTTGACAACAACTTTTGGGGTCCAATTTCTCCTGTTACCCTTGGGAAAATAAAAAAATTGTTGCTAAAATATTATTTTTGTGACTAAAAAGTTAAATGTTCATTTTTTCCTTCCACGTTGCTTCTGCTCCTGTGAAGCACCTGAAGGGTTAATAATCTTCTTGAATGTGGTTTTGAGTAGCTTCAGGGGTGCAGTTTTTAGAATGGTGTCACTTTTGGGTATTTTCTGCCATATAGACCCCTCAAAGTGACTTCAAATGTGAGGTGGTCCCTAAAAAAATGGTTTTGTAAGTTTTGTTGTAAAAATGAGAAATCGCTGGTCAAATTTTAACCCTTATAACTTCCTAACCAAAAAAAATGTTGTTTCCCAAATTGTGCTGATGTAAAGTAGACATGTGGGAAATGTTATTTAGTAACTATTTTGTGTCACATATTTCTCTGTTTTAAGGGCATACAAATTCAAAGTTTGAAAATTGCAAAATTTTCAAAATTTTCACCATATTTCTGTTTTTTTCATAAATAAACGCAAGTTATAGCAAAAATTTTTTACCACTAAAGTGAAGTACAATATGTCACGAGAAAACAATCTCAGAATCGCCTAGATCCGTTGAAGCGTTCCAGAGTTATAACCTCATAAAGGGACAGTGGTCAGAATTGTAAAAATTGGCTCGGTCATGAACGTGCAAACCACCCTTGGGGGTGAAGGGGTTAAAGACTACAAGGGAGTTACAGACTCACATAAGTGAGGCAGGCCGATCCCACCATATTCAAACTACTATAAAGAATGGATTTGCAAAAAAAGACATAAAATAAAAAAAAACATGTTACATCCCCAACAACAACGTATGTATGAGATTAGAACTCCAACACTAAACCAAACGTGAACTCATCATTAATGGTGGACCATTGGAGCGACTATGAGTCCTCACCAGAAGAGTAGAGAAAGTACAGTGCTCAAAAAAATAAAGGGAACACTTAAACAACAGAATATAACGTCAAGTAAATCAAAGTTCTGTGAAATCAAACTGTCAACTTAGGAAGCAACACTGATTGACAATCAATTTCACATGCTATTGTGCAAATGGAATAGATAACATATGGAAATTATTGGAAATTATCAAGACACACTCAATAAAGGAGTGATTCTGCAGGTGGGAACCACAGACCACATCTCAGTACCAATGCTTACTGGCTGATGTTTTGGACTGCCACCTCCAGAAATTAGTTCCCCTACTGCCAGCCTATCTTAGGGATAGCACTCATGTATTGCAACTGCTGGGGGAGGTAGGATGGCAGGATCATTATATTTTAGGTTCACTAGACATCACTTCTCTGTATACGGTGATCCAACTTGAAAAAGGCTGTTATGCCGCCACCTATTTTTTAAAGAAACATGGAACAGTTCCGGACATACAGGCCGAATTTTTACATGAATGTATGCAATTTATTTTAACCCACAACTATTTTAAATATTTGGCGGACTACTACACCCAACAATGGGGGACCGCGATGGGTACCAGGTTCGCACCAAGTTACGCCAATTTGTATGTGGGAAAATGGGAGGAGGACACAATTTACCCTTCCGAGGAGCTACGCGCGGGCCTGGTACTTTGGAAATGTTTCATTTATGACGTTGTTTTTATTTGATCTGGTGGCCGAGAATCATTAGAGTTGTTTTTAGCGGATATTAATAAAAATGAATATTTTTTAAACTTTACCTCTACCACCAGTACCAGCAGTATTAATTTTTTAGATCTAAATATTTTTATTGAGGATAACTCCATTCAAATCCGTGTCTTCCATAAGCCTACAGATGCAAACAGCTACATCCCAATAGACAGTTGCCATTTACCTAATTGGCTATTAAATGTACCTAAGAGTCAGTACATCAGAATTAGCAGGAATTGCTCTAAAATTCAGGATTATGATTCTGAAGCATCTGCGCTAACTCATCAATTTCTGGAGAAAGGCTACAACAACTCACTTCTGGAGGAAGCAAATATAACAGCCAGAAATAAACCTAGTGCTACTCTGAGAAGGATAAACAATACTAATAAGAAAAATACTCCCTTTGAGGATCTTATCCCTATTATAACCGAATACAACTCAAACTGTCATATTTTGACTAGAATTGTCAAAAAACATTGGGACATTTTGAAAGAGGATAAAATTATAGGATCCTCAATTCCACCAAAGTTCGTTTACAGAAAAGCCCGTAATATTGGTAGTATGATTGCCCCTACTGTATTAAATAACTATATTAATGCACCTACTCCATCTTTTATAGGCAATTTAAAAGGTTTTTTTCCCTGCAAAAAATGCAGGGCTTGCCAACAAACTATGAGCCCTAAACAACAATGGGCTATGGGGAGCAATAATTCTAATAAATGGGAAATATCAGATTTTATTACTTGTAAAACGGAGAGTGTCAAATATACCATCAAATGTCCATGCCAGAAGGTATATGTAAGGATGCACGAAAAGATCCCTGCAGTTAAGGATTAAGGAACATATAAGAAATATAAAGAAAAAATTTCTGGGTCATTGCCTCTCTAAGCATTTTGCAGAATGTCATGGAGGCTCTGTGAATAACCTTATCTCCACAGGAATTGAAGATGTTAAGCCACAAGTGCGCAAAGGCAACCATATAAAGCTAATGTCGCGCGCTGAGAGCCGCTGGATATTTGTATTGGACACCCTAATACCGAAGGGGTTAAATAGTGAAATCGAACTTTTTGGCTTCTATTAAGTTAATTGGGTTAAACTTGCTTAAGCGGCGGGACTGCTTAAATAATCCTCCTGTGGTGGGGGGGACCATCCCTGAGGAAGAAGACAGTTAGTCTTTGAAACATGTTGGAAAGTCCATTGGTCCCCGCCGCAACCACCAGCAAGTGAAACCGACCTGGTCATGTGCTGACTCACATCACGAAGGTCCTGTATACCTGGAGAAGCTCACAGATGCCGGGAACACGAGAGGGCGCTCATGTCTGCTCCACAGCTGGAGATACACTGACAGGAGGCTGCCACCGGCCGGGGCAGCCCCTGTAACTCGTCTATACCCCAGTGTACAAACCCCACCCCTCTTTTTCCAAGCGCTGGAGCAAAAAGCGCTATTTTAACTTGCACCTCTTACTGGAGTGAGGACTTCGCATCGCATTATCTTTACAGGTACCGCTCTCTGACTTGTGCATTTACTATTGCGGCTACTCTGCACAGCCGTTCACAGGCTGCAATTTGACTTTGACTTTTTTTTTAAGCTACTATCAGGAAGAAGTACCCTGTTTAGTGATTTCAGGTTTTTACCCTCACTCATGCCTTTTTAGTTTTTAATGATTGTTCAGGTTGGAACTAAGATTGCACCAGCATCAATATATATATATTTTTTCCCTTAAGCACTTCTTCTGAGGTCTTACAATTGTCTATTTCTAATTGCTATTTTCTCGCTATTATCCAGCTACATAAAGAGCACTTATAAGAGGTTTTTTTTTTTCTCTTTCTATAACCACCTACTTTAGATTTCCCTCTTCTTCTTCTTTTGAATTATCAAGACACACTCAATAAAGGAGTGATTCTGCAGGTGGGAACCACAGACCACATCTCAGTACCAATGCTTACTGGCTGATGTTTTGGTCACTTTTGAATGTTGGTTGTGCTTTCACACTTGTGACAGCATGAGACCGACTCTACAATCCACACAAGTGGCTCAGGTAGTGCAGTTCATCCAGGATGGCACATCAATGTGAGCTGTGGCAAGAAGGTTTGCTGTGTCTGTCAGCGTAGTGTCCAGAGGCTGGAGGCGCTACCAGGAGACAGGCCAGTACACCAGGAGATGTGGAGGGGGCCGTAGGAGGGCAACAACCCAGCAGCAGGACCGCTACCTCTGCCTTTGTACAAGGAGGAAAAGGAGGAGCACTGCCAGAGGCCTGCAAAATGACATCAAGCAGGCCACAAATGTGCATGTGTCTGCACAAACAGCTAGAAACTAACTCCATGAGGATTGTCTGAGGGCCCCACGTCCACAGATGGGGGTTGTGCTCACAGCCCAACACCGTTCATTTGCCACAGAACACCAGGATTGGCAAATTCGCCACTAGCGCCCTGTGCTCTTAACAGATGAAAGCATTTTCACACTGAGCACATGTGACAGACGTGAAAGAGTCTGGAGATGCCGTGGAGAGGGATCTGCTGCCTGCAACATCCTTCAGCATGACCGGTTTGGCAATAGGTCAGTAATGGTGTGGGGTGGTATTTCTTTGGAGGACCGCACAGCCCTCCATGTGCTTGCCAGAGGTAGACTGACTGCCATTACGTACCAAGATGAGATCCTCAGAGCCCTTGTGAGACTATATGCTGGTGAGGTTGGCCCTAGGTTCCTCCTAATGCAGGACAATGCCAGACCTCATGTGGCTGGAGTGTGTCAGCAGTTCCTGCAAGATGAAGGCATTGAAGCTATGGACTGGCCCGCCCGTTCCCCAGACCTGAATTCGATTGAGCACATCTGGGACATCATGTCTAGCTCCATCCACCAACGTCACGTTGCACCACAGACTGTCCAGGAGTTGGTGGATGCTTTAGTCCTGGTCTGGGAGGTGATCCCTCAGGAGACCATCCGCCACTTCAACAGGAGCATGCCCAGGCGTTGTACAGTAGGGAGGTCATACAGTCACGTGAAGGCTACACACAATACTGAGCCTTATTTTGACTTGTTTTAAGGACATTACATTCCATTTTATTTTTGTGTGTGACACCAAATCCAGGCCTCCATTGGTTAATAAATTTGATTTCCATTGATGATTTTTGTGTGATTTTGTTGTAAGCACATTCAACTTTGTACAGAACAAAGTATTCAATGAGAATATTTCAAAATTCAGATCTAGGATTTGTGATTTGAGTGTTCCCTTTATTTTTTGAGCAGTGCATTAGTGTTCCCCATTTCAGGAGAGATTGTGCAGTAATCTGAATTCTTTAAGATTGAAAACATAATGTAATTTATGACATGGAGTGATTCCATGAAACCAGGGGTTGAGTCATGCCAATACATCTCCTGCAGGTGTGAATAAATGTATATTACAGCCAACAGCCACGCACAGCTCAAGAGATATATCATGGCACAGGTGTAATGTTTTTTATGTAGTTTATCACAATTCTCCCTGAACTTACTTTTAAAACAAATTGAAAAGTCAGGATAAAGGGAAACATTCTAAGTACGCTGTCATTTGGCTTTCTACCTTACAGATCTGGGCAGGTAAGAGTCAGCATCCTCTAATTCCAGGTTGTAATTTCTATAGAAAAGGTCTTTCAACGCACAAAGTCATTTGAACAGTTTTGGGTGGAGGAGAATGTTGTGATCCAGAGGCAAAATTATGATATTGTTGATACGGCATCACGCTCTCTCCAGCACCTGAAATCCGCTGCCTCGGAGTAACTCTTGACTCTGCCCTGACCTTCAAACCACACATCCAAACTCTTGCCACCTCCTGTCGCCTCCAACTCAAAAATATTTCCAGAATCCGTCCCTTCCTCAGCTCTCAATCTACTAAAACTCTTGTACATGCCCTCATTATCTCCCGCCTTGACTACTGCAACACTCTCCTCTGTGGCCTCCCTGCTAACTCTCTTGCACCACTCCAGTCTGTCCTCAACTCTGCTGCCTGACTAATCCACCTCTGTTGTGAACTCATTTTCTGGTCAGCCTCTGGTTTCTGGTGAGGGAGCTGGTTGTGCTGACAGAGGAGTTGTGAGTTCTCTTTCCGGGCTCAATCTGGTGGTGGCAGGAGGTAATGAAGCTGATCTAATTAACAGAGACCTGCCACCTGATAATGAGGAAGAGGATTGGACATCTGGAGTCTCAGACTGGATTTAAGACAGCCGACTCCCTATTCCCATGCTGGTGATTTTTTCCTGCTTCCTGAGGTCTTAGTTTCCAGCTCAGTTCCTGCCTTCTCAAGCTAAGCTGTCTTTGCTAATGTTCACATTTGATTTGGTTTGGTCTATTCAGTTTTTTGTGTGGTCAGCCAGCCCCGGTTGGGGCTGTGCTGAATTTCCACTCTTATGTCACTGTATTTGCCAGTTTGCTTTTTGTCCCTTATTAGATTGGCCTCTTTTTGCTCTGTTCTCAGAATATGCCAGAGTGCTGATATAGTGGGAGAAGTCTAGTGACTTCAGGGTTTTTTTGCTATCAGAAGTGTTGGACATTTTTGTAGGGTTTTTTGTCGTGATTGCAGACAGTATCTTTCCTTTCCGGTCCTTTCTAGTTAGTGTGGGCCCCATCGTTTGCTCAGCCTATTTTCCTATCTGTGTTCGTGTTTTCATCTTGTCTCACCGTCAATACATGTGTGGGGGCTGTCTATTCCTTTGGGGTCTGCTCTGGGGCAATTTTAGATTTCGCCTTTTCTTGCTTTAGTCTTATTTAGTCCTCCGGCTGTGACGAGGCATCTAGAATCATCGTAGGTACACTCCACGGCTGCTGTTAGTTGTGTCGTTAGGATCAGGGGTCTGCAATCCGAGTAGATACCAACCTCTCTGGTTTTCTGTGACTTAGCTTGGTCTTGTTTTCCTCGTCAGTGACCCATTCATAACACACCTCTCTCCTCTCTACTCCCCTGTCTCTCCCCTCTGCAAATCCCTCCACTGGCTCCCAATTCACCAACGAACCCAGTTCAAACTACTTGCACTGACCTACAAAGCCATCCGCGACCTGTCCCCTCTATATATCTCTGAACTAATCTCCCAATATCTTCCCTTACGTAATCTTCGATCCTCCCAAGACCTCTTACTCTGCTTCACACTTATTCGTTCCTCACACAACCGCCTCCAAGATTTCTCCCGAATATCCCCTATCCTCTGGAATTCCATGCCTCAACACATCCAATTATCCACCACCCTCGGAACCTTCAAATGGAATCTGAAAACCCATCTTTTCAGGAAAGCCTACAGCCTGCAATAACTATTCTGCCGCCTCACCACCGCCCGAGCCGCCGCCTCAAAACCACCAGAGCTGCTACACCCCCGACCTTCTGTCTCTTCCCCACTATCCCATAGAATCTAAGTCCGCAAGGACAGGGTCCTCTCCCCTCTGTACCAGTCTGTCATTGTAAATTTGTTTACTGTCAACGATGACTATAACTTTGTATGTAACCCCTTTCTCATTTACAGCACCATGGAATTAATGGCGCTATATAAATAAATAATAATAATAATACGGATATGGCCGGACTACACGACAGTTAAAGCAGCCACAGCCAGTGACTAAGAAGGATCTGTGACTTCTCCTTATTTAATGGATATTACTCACCTGGATAGTCGTATGTAGGAATCTCCTCTTTACACCTCTCATCACCCCTCACATATGTCTCTGTAGTATTAATATGGGTCAGATATTCACCCTAAAACAAATATTGTATAAGTCACAGACAGATGGAGAAGTCACATCTATAATCAGGTCTAATCCTGCCATCTCCACTGTTCTCATTACACAAGTATAAAACATATAATACTGGTGGATGAAACAAGACTGAGCACAAGACCTTCACAGCCGTCTACACATCATAGGGGAGATCTCATGACACCTTCTCTCCATCTACCTGATCATCCTGAGGAACATTGGGATCTTCTTGTTTACAGTCCTGTGGACGAAGAGGACGGGGACATCTCTCTGGTGTTCTCCTCTTACTGGACAGAACTGGAGGAAACACATACAGGGACTGAATTTGTCCATTACATACATATAATTATAGGCTGTGTATTCAGTCCTGTCTATTACCTGGTGATGTGAGGGGCTGAGGAACCTCCATCATGACGTCCTTGTACAGATCTTTGTGCCCTTCTAAATACTCCCACTCCTCATTGGAGAAATAGACGGCAACATCCTGACACCTTATAAGAAACTGACACATACAATGATACCATCATCCCCCCGATCCCTTCATAGCGTTACTGTATAATGTCCCAGCCTTTCCCGCAGTGTCACCTCTCCAGTCAGCAGCTCAATCATCTTGTAGATGAGTTCCAGGATCTTCTGGTCATTGATGTCCTCATGTATCAGCAGGTGAGGTGGAGGCCCTGTTATTGGGCTCAGGGGTCTTCCCCATCCTTCAGACACAGGGTCCTGACAGCGCTCACTAGAGGTCTTCTTCACTACTGTGTAATCCTGGTTATGGAGAGACACATTAATAAATCTCACTACAGACATTTCCAGAGTCCTCACCTCTCCAGTTCTGTCCATCTGTTATTCCCATAGATAAGAATGATGTAATGTGACATCATCAGAATCTCTCACCTCTCCAGTAAGCCGGAAGAGGATCTCTAGGGTGAGGTGTAATATCCTCTCCGCCATCTTGTCTCTGTCCATATCCATCCTTGATGGGTAAATCAGGAAAAGTTTCTTCTATAGAAGAACTTCACTGAGAGGATCTGATATTGTAGAGACCTGAATGAGAAGATGAGCCGATGGAACATCATAAAACTCCTGTGTAATAATACAATTACTGGAGATAATAAGGGAAACATATGAGGAGATTTATTATTTTACAGTATTTGGTTTTCTTCTTACATCTAGTAATAAAACCTACTGTTACTAATTCTTATTTTCAATTCTGTACTGAGCATGTTACCTCGTGGAAGGTTTAGCTGACATTACATGTGTTATTTCTGTATATTTAGCTCAGGGTAGATGGTAACACCATATATAGAAAACATGTGCTATGTGGGACATATATGACCACATGACCCACAGGAAAGGGGGCTCACACTTTACATGGACACCAGATAGACACCAGGTTGTACGACGCTGAACAGCTGACATGTGAGTTAGCCACCTCATGGACTTCAACTATTCTGTGGATACAGATAGACACAACCTACCATTCAGGATCCCAGAAACAAACTTTGATATGGACAATCTCTCTGTAACTATTTCACCTATTTTATGTCTTGCTGCAATGCTGCATTCTGGTGGACAAGCCACCAAACCACTACATGTATTGTAGGAAACATTGTGACATTTTCTTTAGAGTGATGCATCTGGTAAAGAGTCCTGAATAAATATACAAAATGAGTATGTTTTATATCCATATATTTAGGCCACAGACAACAAGCAGTTTCTCCCTCAGAGTCGGCAGCTGAATACGTTTCTCATAGACTCATCTTCCATAACGCTAATTCTATCGCCGATAGCTGCTACTGCGCAGGTAAGGCCGGTGCCATTTTCAGACTTTTTTTTTTCAATTTATGGATACCATCAAAAACAATAATTAAGTACACATTATAGATGTGATCATGCTGCAGCGCAGGCGCCGCCACCCGCAGAAGGTGATTTTTTAAAATATATATATATACTAGCTGAAGAGCCCGGCGCTGCCCCGGCATAGTAACTAACTGTGGTTAGTTATAGCAAATTATAATTATCCTCCATCCCATAGTCCCGTACCCATATACCCATCATACATATTCGCCATCCCATAGTCCCGTGCCCATATACCCATCACACATCCTCCATCCCATAGTCCCATGCCCTTATATCCGTTATACATATCCTCCATCCCATAGTCCCGTGCCCATATACCCATCATACATATCCTCCATCCCATAGTCCCATGCCCTTATATCCGTTATACATATCCTCCATCCCATAGTCCCGTGCCCATATACCCATCACACATCCTCCATCCCATAGTCCCGTGCCCATATACCCATCACACATCCTCCATCCCATAGTCAACCATTATGACATCATAGTGAGAGAAGCGGGGCTTGCAACCTATGATGACATCAGCGTCACCATGGCAACCATTATGACATCATAATGAGGGGCGGAGCTTGATACACACACACTTTTTACCCATTATGTAGATAGGGGCAAAATTGTTTGGTGAATTGGAACGCGCAGGGTTAAAATTTCGCCTCACAACATAGCCTAGGACACTCTCGGGGTCCAGACGTGTGACTGTGCCAAATTTTATGGCTGTAGCTGCGACGGTGCGGATGCCAATCCCGGACATGCATACATACATACATACATACACACATTTGAGCTTTATACTGTATATTAGATGAATGTGGTGACTACCTCTTGAAGCTCATCAAGAGAATGCCAAGAGTGTGCAAAGCAGTAATCAAAGCAAAAGGTGGCTACTTTGAAGAACCTAGAATATAAGACATATTTTCATTTGTTTCACACTTTTTTGTTAATTATATAATTCCACATGTGTTAATTTATAGTTTTGATGCCTTCAGAGTGAATCTACAATTTTCATAGTCATGAAAATAAAGAAAACTCTTTGAGTGAGAAGGTGTGTCCAAACTTTTGGTCTGTACTGTATATATATCTATTATATAAAGCTCAAGTGTGTGTATTGTGTATGTGTGTATTTCCGGGATTGGCATCCGCACCGTCGCAGCTACAGCCATAAAATTTGGCACAGTATGATGGGTATATGGGCACGGGACTATGGGATGGAGGATAATTATAATTTGCTATAACTAACCACAGTTAGTTACTATGTGATGAAGCACGTGGTAGCGTGTGGCACATTTTGTGTGTGTTCATATCCCCGTGTGTGGTGAGTATCCCATGTCAGGGCCCCACCTTATCAACTGTACGGTATATACTCTTTGGCGCCATCACTCTCATTTTTTAAGTTCCCCTTGTTCACATCTGGCAGCTGTCAATTTGCCTCCAACACTTTTCCTTTCACTTTTTCCCCATTATGTAGATAGGGACAAAATTGTTTGGTGAATTGAAAAGCGCAGGGTTAAAATTTCACCTCACAACATAGCCTGTGACGATCTTGTGTCCAAACGTGTGACTGTGCAAAATTTTGTGGCTGTAGCTGCGACGGTGCAGATGCCAATACACACACACTTTTACCCCATTATGTAGATAGGGGCAAAATTGTTTGGTGAATTGGAACGCGCAGGGTTAAAATTTCACCTCACAACATAGCCTATGACGCTCTCGGGGTCCAGACGTGTGACTGTGCCAAATTTTGTGGCTGTAGCTGCGACGGTGCGGATGCCAATCCCGGACATACACACATACATACATACATACACATCCACATTGAGCTTTATATATTAGATCTATATACATAATTGCCTTGTAACGTTTTCATTTCCGTCTGGATGTCCCTGAATCCCACAATCCACCGTGCCGACCAGAAGTACACCGAACGCCATATTGAAATACCCAAGTAAGGGGTATTTCAATATGGCACCCGCTGGTGGTACCAGGCTCTTCCACAATACCACCAGTGGGACACCAATGGGACCCCCCCTACGTCACAGCCGGCAGGAATGTCCGTGGCTTGCGGCCTGTGCACAGGCCACAAGCCGCAGACTTTCCTGCTGGCTGGCCGCCGCCAGGACCCCACCCGCCGCTGGACCTGCCGCCGCTGCTGGCCACCCCGTCGGACCCGTCGCTGCCTGCCCACCCACCTCCGTCACAGCCGGCAGGAAAGTCCGCGGCTTGCGGCCTGTGCACAGGCCGCAAACCGCGGACTTTCCTTCTGGCTGGCCGCCGCCAGGACCCCACCCGCCACTGGACCAGCCGCCGCTGAACCCCCCACCGCCGCCGCTGGCCACCCCGCCAGACCCGAACACCGCCGCCGCCGGCCACCCCGCAGGACCCCCCCCGATCCGCCACTACCTGCCCACCCGTCACAGTGGGACACCGCCGGGACCTCCCCATCACCGCCGGACCCCCCCGCCGCTGGACCCGCCACCTCCGTCACAGCCAAAAGGAAAGTCCGCGGCTTGCGGCTTGTGCACAGGCCGCAAGCCGCGGACTTTCCTGCTGTCTGGCCGCCGCCAGGACCCCACCCGCGACTGGACCGGCCGCCACTGAACCCCCCCCACCGCCGCCGCTGGCTACCCCGCCGGACCCGAACACCGCCGCTGCTGGCCACCCCGCCGGACCTCCCCGGACCCGCCACTACCTGCCCACCCATCACAGCCACCAGGAAACACAGCGGCTTGCGGCCTGTGCACGACAGATTCTCAGTGCGGCAAGGCCTGCCCCCATCAGGGCGTCACCATCGGGCCTTCATCTAGTATATATATATATAAAATTGTTTATTATGTAAACTAGGGGGCAGGTCTGTGAGGGATCAGAGACATTTCAGAAGCCATACTGGTGAATACCTAATCAGAGCACAACATGAAGACCCCCCATAGGCCGCCCCGGAGCACGAGCATATCATTAAGGCAAAACGGAAAATAAGGATTAACCCCTTAGTGACTGGGTCCAATTTTTTTAAATCTGAGCAGTTTCACTTTATGTGGTAACATTCTGGAACTCTTCAACACATCTTACTGATTTTGAGACTGTTTTTTCGTGACACATTGTACTTTATGATAATGGTAAATTTAGGTCTACATATGTTGCGTTTATTTAAAAAAAATATCAGAAATTTTACAAAAATCTCAAAAAAATTAGCAATTTTCAAACTTTGAATGATTATCCCTTTAATTCAGAATGTCGCACCACACAAAAACATTAATAAATAACATTTCCCTCATGTCTGCTTTACATCAGCGCCATCTGTAAAATGTTCTTTTATTTTGCTAGCATTTTACAAGGTTTAGAAATGTGGCAGCAATTTTTCATTTTTTCAAGGAAATTTTTTAAAAAACTTAATTTTTTAGGGACCTGTTCAATTTTGAAGTGACATTGTGCTGTTCCATCTAAGATTATGATTGTATGCTTATATAGTTGTCATGTTACCTTTCTTTATGTTCAGTTTTGCATTTGGTCTGCTGCCACCTGCTGTCCTTTTTCTGTATAGCAGCCGGCAGCTTATTAATTCCTCTACATGCCTTCAACTTCCAGGTCAGGGTCACTGCTTCTCTTCCTGCCGGTGGCCATTACTAGATTCATCTTCACCCGGGAGAGACACGCTTACCAAGCTGTGGAAGGCATCAGTTTTTTTACCACTTCGTTGCTCACACAACTTGCTGAATCATCTTGCTGTACCCCCTGGGTTGTTACACCTGCATTTCTGGAGGAGTAATGCATTACCAATCATACGCTGTATGTCCAGATTTCCAATAAACAAGTCTGGACTTCACAATATCTGGTGAGTGTCATCTCTCCGGACACATAAACAGCAACAATGGTCCTGTCTGCTCTGCATTGAGGAAACGGAAGGTAGGAATCTCTCCCAGCCCCAATCAGCTACACCTCCATTCACCTCATGTGGGGACAGAACAGTCAAAAAACTGCCTTAAATCCCAGCAAAAAATCACCCTTATATCCTAACCCGTCTGCCCGCTCACATACTGTAGCCCTGCTCTGCTAAGAAACTCTGCAGTGTCACCCCAGACCACATTGTGCATAGAGACTCCCTGTATATTATACAACATTGCTGCAGATTGTCGGACTGCAAAACCCCACAATTCTGTAAAAACACATTGGGGATGTCTTAACTAAGCTGCACCGCGATTTCCAGCTACCAATTCAAAAGTTCAGTTTCTTAAAGAGACAGTGCACCTTAAATCAATATAGCCGAAAAAGGCCCTGCACAGTCTCCCACTGCTGAAACAGAGCAAATACTACCCGATACTGTCCATTATGAAGAGGAGGAAACAGAGCCAGCTTCAGAAACAGACCAAGACTCACGACCAAGACGCTCTGTCAAACCAACCATAAAGGCTGTTGAAAACTATCACAGTACAAAGGACTGCACCATCTCCCCCTGTATCACACTGACTGAGCCCCTCTCTCACTGTATTACCCCTGACTGACTGCACCACCTCCCTCTATTTCACCCTGACTGCGCCACCTCTCCTTGTATCACACTGACTGAGCCCCTCTCTCACTGTATTACCCCTGACTGACTGCACCACCTCCCTCTATTTCACCCTGACTGCGCCACCTCTCCTTGTATCACCCTGACTGCGCCACCTCTCCTTGTATCACCCTGACTGCACCACCTCCCTCTGTATCACCCTGACTGCACCACCTCCCTCTGTATCACCCTGACTGTGCCACCTCCCCCTGTATCACCCTGACTGCGCCACCTCCCTCTGTATCACCCTGACTGCACCACCTCCCCTTGTAATAAACCATGTGGCTGAAGTGGACTGGCCTGCCCTTTCCCCAGACCTGAATTAAAATCGAGCACATCTGGGACATCATGACTCGTTCCATGCAAAAACGCCACTGTGCACCACAGACTGTCCAGGAGTTGTCTGTTGCTTTAATCCATGTTTGGGAGGAGATCCCTCAGGAGAACATCCGCTGCCTCATCAGGACCATGCCCAGGCATTGAAAGGAGGTCGTACAGGCATGTGGAGGCCACACACACTACTGAGCATCATTTCCTTGTCTTGAGGCATTTCCACTGAAGTTGGATCAGCCTGTAATTTGATTTTCCACTTTGATTTTGAGTATCATTCCAAATCCAGACCTCCGTGGAGTATTAACTTTGATATACATTGATGATTTTTATGTTTTATCATTCTCAATGCATTCCACTATGTAATGAATAAAGAAGTGTGTGTGTGTGTATATATATATATATATATATATATATATATATATATATATAATATTATTGTTTGGCTGGGGAGATTTATTGATGATCTGATATTTGTCTGGAGGGGTAGTCTCTCGTCTGCAAAAAGTTTTTTCTCCTATTTGGATTTGAATGATTTCAATCTAAAATTTACTAGTAGTGGTCATGAGGTATCAATTAACTTTTTGGACTTGAAACTGACCGTAGATCTGGACAATGATGGGGTTCTGATATCTCCCTATAAAAAATCTATTGCATGCAATAGTATTTTAATAGCTTCCTCTAACCATCCCAAACATGTCATTCAGAATATTCCTGTGGGGGAGCTTATTAGACTGAAAAGGAATACTACATCTGGTGACAAATTGGAGGAAGGAATTGAAATGACCTGTAATAATTTAAAAAAAGGGGGTTTCCTAATTGGTCCTTGGACAGAGCCAAGAAAATGGTAGCAGGCATGGATAGGGTTAAGTTGTTGGAATCTACTGAGAAAAAAAGACAGTTTGACTCTAAAAAATCTAGGGTGGTTTTCAGTACCAATTATAGTCCTCAGTTTAATTCTATTGTTAAAATCATCAAAAAATATCTCCCCTTGTTATCTCAGAACGATGTTTTGAAAAATATTGTGGAAAATAATGATATTGCCTTTGTAGCAAGAAGAGCCCCGACTTTAGCTACATTATTATCACCCAGCATGTTCAAAGATCCGGATAAAATTTCCCCTAGCAATTGGTTAAAAACAACAGGATTTTTTAAATGCGGTGCCAATATCTGCAAGTGCTGCGGTTTTGCTAATAAATCTAAAACATTTACATCTATCTCCAATAGAAAACAGTTTAATGTTTGTTCTTTTATAAACTGTAATACGGAGAATGTAGTGTATCTAATTAATTGCAATATATGCCGTATGCAATATGTAGGTTGTACGATGAACCCCCTTAAAACTAGAATCCGCAAACACCTATCAGACGCCAGTAATCTGCCTATGGTTGGTGCATCAGTAGTATCCCGACATTTCTCAAAAAAACATAATGGGGATTTACGTGGTTTCTCCTTTATGGGCATAGAGCATGTAAAAAAACCATTGAGGGGGGAGATTTTCACAAAAAAAGTGCTTGCAAGAGAAAGTAGGTGGATATTTGAGTTGGGGACACGTATGCCGCAGGGCTTCAATAACCGCCTGGATATCATTATGCACTATGGATATATTTGTACTATACAACACTGGTTAGTACTATTGTTATATGATCTTGTACCATTTAAATCTTATGGTCAGGTTATTGGACACTCCTAATGTATTTTTCTCCAATATGTTGAATTCTTTCCTTATAATCTTTATGCATGTTGTATACTGATCAATATGTGGATAGTTTATATGTTTGATCTGCTTTTATAACACATGTTTTTTAGTGTCTCACATATGTTTATAATTACCCTGATGGGAGTGGGATGTATATAAGGTTCCATGTTTGGAAAGCAGATCAGATTCTGGACCATGAAGAAGGCGGGTTTTACCGCTGAAACGCGTAGTCCTATCTGCACTACTTTCCTGCGTTATTGCTGTTTTGAACTGCTTGGACCATTGTATTTTAATGGATTTATGAATAAAAAGAAAGAAAAATTTTTTTAACAGCATCCTGGATTGCTCACGTTATTGCTGGACTTTGCTCTGTCGTTGTTCACATTTGTATGGATGGACTCCTACATCCAGATCCGGGCACAACGGAGTTAACCAGGTCAGCTGAGGTCCCAGGTGGTTCACAGGAGTGAGCTGGTCTACATTGTTGGATATATATATACACTAGCTGAAGAGCCCGGCGCTGCCCGGGCATAATAACTAACTGTGGTTAGATATAGCAAATTATAATTATCTTCCATCCCATAGTCCCGTGCCCATATACCCATCACACATCCTCCATCCCATAGTCCCATGCCCATATACCCATCACACATCCTCCATCCCATAGTCCCATGCCCATATGCCCATCATACATATTCGCCATCCCATAGTCGAGTGCCCATATACCCATCACACATCCTCCATCCCATAGTCCCATGCCCATATACCCATCATACATATCCTCCATCCCATAGTCCAGTTGCCATATACCCATCACACATCCTCCATCCCATAGTCCCATGCCCATATACCTATCATACATATTCGCCGTCCCATAGTCCCATGCCCATATACCCATCATACATATCCTCCATCCCATAGTCCCGTGCCCATATACCCATCATACATATCCTCCATCCCATAGTCCAGTTGCCATATACCCATCACACATCCTCCATCCCATAGTCAACCATTATGACATCATAGTGAGCGGTGGGGATTGCAACCTATGACATCAACGTCGCCATGGCAACCATTATGACATCATAATGAGGGGCGGGGCTTGATACACACACACACTTTTTCGCCATTATGTAGATAGGGTCAAAATTGTTTGGTGAATTGGAACGCGCGGGGTTAAAATTTCACCTCACAACATAGCCTAGGACACTCTCGGGGTCCAGACGTGTGACTGCCAAATTTTGTGGCTGTAGCTGCGACGGTGCGGATTCCAATCCCGGACATACATACATACATACATACATACACACGCTTGAGCTTTATATATTAGATTAAATGAGTGTAGGTATGTGTGTGTATTGGCCACGCCTATTCCGCATAGAAACCAATCACTAAGCATCTTTCATTTCACCAGAGCTTTTTAAAAGAAACTGAGTTGTGATTGGTTGCTATCAGCAACAGTTTTCTTTGTAGACAGTTGTGGTAACTGAGGCCTATTATTCTTATCATTTCTATGGTGTTATCCTTCTTCTGTAAAGCTGGAAATAACACAATTTATTACCGTGCTAACACAGACCACCCTCTGACACAGACTGCAGGGGGAGCCCAGTATCACACAGGATAGGATTCGATACACGGCTCAGCAGACTGTATCACACAGGATAGGATTAGATACACTGCTCAGCAGACAGTATCACACAGGATAGGATTAGATACACGGCTCAGAGGACAGTATCACACAGGATAGGATTAGATACACTGCTCAGCAGACAGTATCACACAGGATAGGATTAGATACACGGCTCAGCAGACAGTATCACACAGGAGAGGATTAGATAGAAGGCTCAGCAGTCAGTATCACACAGGATATGATTAGATACATCGCTCAGCACACAGTATCACACAGTACAGGATTAGATACACAGCTTAGTAGACAGTATCACACAGGATAGGATTAGATACACCGCTCAGCAGACAGTATCACACGATAGGATTAGATACATGGCTCAGCAGACGGTATCACACAGGATAGGATTAGATACACGGCTCAGCAGACAGTATCATACAGGATAGGATTAGATACACAGCTCAGCAGACAGTATCACAGAATAGGATTAGATACACGGCTCATCAGACGGTATCACACAGGATAGGATTAGATACACGGCTCAGCAGACAATAGCACACAGGAGAGGATTAGATGCACTGCTCAGCAGTCAGTATCACACAGGACAGGATTAGATACATCGCTCAGCACACAGTATCATACAGGATAGGATTAGATAAACGGCTCAGCAGACAGTATCGCACAGGATAGGATTAGATATACGGCTCAGCAGACTATCACACAGGATAGGATTAGATACACGGCTCAGCAAACTATCACAGGATAGGATTAGATACACAGCTCAGCAGACTGTATCACACAGGATAGGATTAGATACACAGCTCAGCAGTGTCACACAGGCTAGAATTAGATACAGTACACAGCTCAACAACAGGATGTGCCAAAGGAGAGAACATTCTGATTCCAAGAATTCCTGTTGTGAATTCGCTTTCTGGCCTCCCTCTGGTTATTACTGAAGGTAGTGGAGCTGGTCAGATTGACAGAGGGGTTGCGAGTTCTCTTTCTGGGCTCCCTCTGGTGGTTACTGGAGGTAACGGAGCTGATCTGATTGATAGAGGCTTGCCACCTGATAATGAGGATGATGATTGGAGATCTGGGGTTTCAGACTGGAATTTAAGACAGCCGACTCCCTCTATCCCTGCTGGTGATTTTCTCCGTGTGCCTCCTGAGGTCTGATGTATCCAGCTCTGTCCCTGCATGTTCAGCTAAGTGGTTCATTTGCTATTCTGTTTGCATTTGATCTGATTTTCTCTATCTCTGCTTTGTGCGGGTCAGCCAGCTTGTTTTGTCCCCTGTTAGATTGGTATATTCTGAAAGCAGAGCAAAAAGAGACCAGAGTGCTGATATAGTGGGGGGCGAAGTCGGGCGACTTCAGTGTTTTTGTGCATCAGGAGTGTTGGACTTTTTGCAGTGTTTTTTTTTTTTGCATGATTGCAGACATTGTCTATCCTTTCCTGTCCTGCCTAGTCAGTGTGGGCCCCATCATTTGCTCAGTCTATTTTCCTGCCTGCGTTTGTGTTTTCATCTTGTCTCACCGACAATATATGTTTGGGGGCTATCTATTCCTTTGGGGTCTGCTCAGGGGCAGTTTAGATTTCACCTTACTTGCTTTAGGCTTAGTTAGCTCTCTGACTGTTCCGAGGCATCTAGGATCATCGTAGGTACGCTCCACGGCTACTGCTAGTTGTGTGGATAAGATCAGGGAACTGCAATCCGCTTAGTTACCAACCTCTCTGGTTTTCTGTGGCTTAACCGGGGCCTGCTCTCCTCCTCGGTGACCCATTCATAACAAATTCCACTCATTCCATCTGTTTTGCCTTTTGATTTTAAACTCCTCCAGTTTCCACTTAGATTGGCATTTGCAATGTCCATTAACAAGGCTCAGGGACAGTCCTTGAATGTAGTAGGGATCGATTTGCAATCTCCATGCTTTTCTCATGGTCAACTTTACGTGGCCTGTTCAAGAGTTGGAACTACCAAAAATCTGTTAATCTTTGCGCCGAAAGGAAAAACCAAAAATGTTGTTTATCAAAAGGCTCTTGAATGAGTTGAAAATAAAATACTATCAATACTTAGGTAATTGCTTAGTTACTTTGTGTTGCAAATCTGTAGTGTTGAATATATGATGTGAAATGTTTTTATGTGCAATATAATCATTATAGTTTGTTATAACTAACCACAGTTAGTCACTATGCTCGGGCAACGCCGGGCTCTTCAACTAGTATATAATAAATATCTAATTATATATATATATATATATATATTTTTTTTTTTTTTTAAATATCTATATATATTTATATTATCTAATATATATATTTCATAGGCACAGCTTCTTGACCACAACAGGTTACTTTTGCCTGTGTTGCCCATAGCAACCAATCACTAAGCATCTTTCATTTCACCAGAGCCGTTTAAAAGATGAAAGCTGAGCTGTGATTGGTTGCTATGAGCAATAGTTTTCCCGCTCCACAACACCTCAGCAGACACTGACCAGGTGGGAGAAATTTAGCATCCCCAGGAACATAAGCTCCCAGCCATTGTCTGCCCCCAGAAAGCAGCAGAGAGCACATGACAAATGAATCACCCCCTCCTCTATTACTGCTGCGCTCTATTGTTCCCAGCATAGAAAATTGCATCATCAGCGGCCGCATACAGAGCCGCACTGCCAGGTTACATAACAGCACATCTCTAGGAACTCCCTGCTCAGCACCACCCGGCTCAGGACTATGGGATGAAGGATATGTGTTGGGTATATGGGCACAGGACTATGGGATGGAGGATTTGTATGATTGATATATGGGCATGGGACTATGGGATGTAGGATGCCTGATGGGTATATGGGTGCGAGATAATGGGATGGAGGATATGTGTGATGGGTATATGGGCAGTGGACTATGCGATGGAGGATGTGTGATAAGTATATGGGCACTGAACTATGGGATGAAGGATGTGTATGATGGGTATATGGGTACTGGACTATGGGATGGAGGATATGTATGACGGGTATATGGGCACGGGACTATGGGATGTTGGATGTGTGATGGTTATATGGGCACTGGACTATGGGATGGAGGATGTGTGATGGTTATATGGGCACTGGACTATGGGATGGAGGATGTGTGATGGGTATATGGGCACGGGACTATGGAATGGAGGATGTGTGATGAGTATATGGGCACGGGACTATGGGATGGAGGATGATCATTATAATTTATTACTAACCACAGTTAGTTGCTATGCCCGGGCAACGCCGGGCTCTTCAGCTACAAATTCGAAAAAACTTGGATATTCCCTGCGTTGCTGTAGCAATAACGATCCAAGCATATAGATGATAAAGGATGATAATTTATTCTCTATTCTCAATGCGTTTTGAAGTCAGTATGACTTCTTCCTCAGGAGATGCCTAAGACTTATGCTCTCCTGAGGAAGAAGTCGTACTGACTTTGAAACGCATAGAGAATAAATTACCATCCTTTATCATCTATATGCTTGGATCGTTATTGCTACAGCAGAGCGGGGAATATCCACGTTTCTTATAATTTGACACTTCAAATCGGTCAGTGAATTGGCCTGTGGATCTACAACGGCTGTCGCCTCCAATGAGTCCTATATGCTCTAATATTGTGGATTAATAGGTGAGTGCAAACCAAGTGGTTTTTTTTTCAAAATTATCACCAGATAAGACCCTATTGGCAATCTTTGCCTCCTATAGTGTTTCTGGGCTCTTCAGCTAGTAAGAAATAATTCTGATATAGAAGCTCAGATATCTTGATGTAGTACAACAATATGTGACCCCTATTCACAGGGAACTGAGTAACAATGGGTAGAGTATAAAATCCAGAATGGGGCTGTATTCACACAAAACAGGTATAGGAAATGTGCTCATAGAGTCCTTAGGGGCTAGTGAATCCAGTCTAAAAATCTTCTCACTTTTCTTTTTGAGGATACATCTATTGTGATCACCTCCTCTCACATTGGGTTTAACCACCTCAATGATACAAAAGGAGACGTCTCAGGTTTCACCCTAATGTACATTGTTCATGCGTCTCGCTAATGGGGTGTACCGACCATGGCGAATATCTCCCAAATGCTGCCCCACCCTCCTCCTAAACTCCCTCTTCATCTTACCTACATAATCTAGAGGGCAGGTGCTTGTGGCCGTATATACAAGTCCTGAGGTTTTACAGTTGGAACAATCCCTCTGGAAAAAGGTTTTACCCGTGGAGGAACTCAAGAAAGATTTACATGGTCTCATCCAATTACGTGTACAACATTCTCCACATCTAAAGAAACCACAGGCTCTTCTCTCTAGCCAAATCCCCTTGTGTGCATTAAAGGGTCCCTAACTGACCAACCTTTTCTCAAAGTTATTGTGGCAGTAGATCCCACAGCACCCCTCAGGTCCGGGTTGACCACAAGTACATCCCAGTATTTTCTGTGGATATGAAAGACACAGTCACACTGATCGTTATAAGTTCCTACTACTCGTGATAACCCATTTTTTTCTTGGTCTAATGGTTAGGTATGAAGGAGTGTCTGTCTCTCCCATTTGTCTGCAAACAATGGTGTGGAATCCAAAATATACTGTGGGTACCCTTTTTCCCTGCATCTGGTGTTCATGTCTATTGCCTGTATTTTAAAATCTGTGACATTAGAACAGTTTCTCCTTTTTTTAGCGGGATGGTGGTGGCGGCTATCCCACTTCTATAGGCTATTAGTGCTTGTAGGTTTATGGTAGATGGGTGTTCCTAGGGTCCCACCCTTTCTTGATTAGTACATCCAGGAAAGGCAATCGGTTATAATTAAACTCCAAACTAAATCTAAGGCCCACTCTATTGATGTTGAGTTCTCTGACAAATTCAAGAAATTGTTCACTCGTCCCTGACCAGATGTTAAAAATGACATCAATAAATCTATACCATACCCCAATATATGGATGCCACCATTTATGATCATCCCTGAATATTGTGGTTTCCTCCCAGCAGCCCAGGAATAGGTTAGCATACGAGGGGGCACAGGGGTTCCCCATCGCAGTACCTCTGAGCTGGAGGAAGCACATCCTGTCAAAAAGAAAGAAGTTAAGCGTAAGAGTGAATTTTAGAAGATACTCCATGAAGTCATTGTGTCTGCTACACTCTATTGACCTCAAATTCAAGGAATGTGTTATTCCCTGATACGGTATACCTCAGAAGGTAGTGTGGAAATACTATACTGCGGAGGGTGGGATAGCGGTAATGTGGATACATTATACTGTGTAGCGGTACTGTGGGAACATTATACTGTGTGTGGGGGGATGGCGGTACTGTGGGAACATTGTACTGAGTGTGGGGGATGGTGGTACTGTGGGAACATTATACTGTGTGGGGTGATGGTGGTACTGTGGGAACATTATACTGTGTTTGGTGGATGTAGGTAATGTGGGAACATTATACTGTGTGTGGGGGATGGCGGTACTGTGGGAACATCATGCAATGTGTGGGGGGATGTCGGTACTGTGGAAACATTATACTGTGTGAAGAGGCATGACAGTACTGTGGGAACATCATGCCGTGTATAGGGGAATGGCAGAACTGTGGGAACATTATATTGTGTGTGGGGGGAGATGTTGGCACTGGGGGAACATTATACTGTGTGGGAAGATGGCGGTACTGTGGGAACATTATACAGTATGTGGGGGGATGGCGGTCCTGTGGGAACATTATACAGTATGTGGGGGGATGGCGGTACTGTGGGAGCATTATACTGTGTGTGGGGGACACGGTACTGTTGGAAGATTATACTGTGGGGGGATGGCGGTACTGGGGGAACATTACACTGTGTGTGGGGGGTACTGTGGGGGGTGGCAGTACTGTGGGAACATTCTATTGTGTGGGGGGATGACAGTACTTTGGGAACATTATACTGTGTGTGGGGGCAATGGCAGTACTGTGGGAGTAGGGGTAGTAGTCCGGTGGCTCTGGCTGATGGGATGATGTAGGATATTAGGGGCAGTAGTCCGAAAGGGAGAGGGCGGGGATCTACACTCAGATTTATATATAGATATTATCATTATAATTTGTTATAATTAACCGTAGTTAGTTACTATGCCCGAGCAACACCGGGCTCTTCAGCTAGAAAAGAATAACGGGTCTCCAGCACCTACCTCCACCCGCAGAGCCGCACTCCACATATATGGCTGCTCTGTGCGCACAGGACCTGTGATGAGGTCACAGGAGGGGAGGAGTCAGGGGTCACATGATCAGGGGCCTCAGTGTATGCAGGACTCTGCTGTGCTGGTTGTCATGGTGCTGGATGAGGGGAAGTTTCTGTGTGGGGTCAGGAGGGGTTTACAGGGGGATGTAGCAGAGCCACGTGTGTACATGGTGTACGGAGCAGAGCCGTGTGTGTACGAGGTGTACGGAGCGGAGCCGTGTGTGTACGAGGTGTACGGAGCGGAGCCGTGGGTGTACGAGGTGTACGGAGCGGAGCCGTGTGTGTATGAGGTGTACGGAGCGGAGCCGTGTGTGTATGAGGTGTACGGAGCGGAGCGGCGTGTGTACGAGGCGTACGGAGCGGAGCAGTGTGTGTACGAGGTGTATGGAGAGGAGCCGTTTGCGTATGAGGAGGACAGGGCAGAGCCATTTGTGTACGAAGTGTATGGAGCCGAGCCGCTTGTGTACAGAGTGGAGCTGTAAATGTGTGAGGTGCACAGAGTCGTGTGTGTACGACGTGTATGGAGCGGAGCCGTGTGCGTATGAGGTGGACAGGGCGGAGCCGTTTGTGTGCGAGATGCAAGGAGCAGAGCCTTGTGTATGAGGTGTGCGGAGCAGGGCTGTGTGTGTATGAGATGTACGGAGCGGAGTCGTGTGTACGAGGCGTACGGAGCGGAGCCGTGTGTGTACGTGGTGTAAGGAGCAGAGTCGTGTGTGTACGTGGTGTAAGGAGCAGAGTCGTGTGTGTACGAGGTGTACGGAGCAGAGCCGTGTGTGTACGTGGTGTAAGGAGCAGAGTCGTGTGTGTACGTGGTGTAAGGAGCAGAGTCGTGTGTGTACGAGGTGTACGGAGCAGAGCCGTGTGTGTACGTGGTGTAAGGAGCAGAGTCGTGTGTGTACGTGGTGTAAGGAGCAGAGTCATGTGTGTACGAGGTGTACGGAGCAGAACCGTGTGCTTATGAGGTGGATAGGGAGGAGCCGTTTGTGTATGAGGTGTACGGAGCCGAGCCGCATGTGTACGAGGTGTACGGAGTGGATCTGTGCGTGCATGAGGTGCATGGAGCAGAGCCGTGTGTGTAGGTGTACGGAACGGGTCCACGTGTGTTTGAGGTGGACAGGGCAGAGCCATGCGCGTGCTTGGTGCGTGGAGCCGAGCCGCGCGCACGCGAGGCGCATGGATCAGTGCTGTGCATGGGCGCTGGCGCCATTTTGCTGAAGAAAAAACAGTTTGGATCCATTGAAATGACGGCAACGCCTGAGCAGTAGCAGGCCTCTGCATGATGAATGTTGTTTTTTTCATTTTTTCAAAACAATATTATATTCAGTATGTAAATTAGGGGCAGGTAAGTGAAGGATCAGTGCCCTGTCATAAGCCAAAAAGGATGAATATGTAAGCAGAGCATCACATAAAGACCCCCCCCCCACAGGCCAACCCGAAGCACGAGAAGCTCATTAACTCAAAACTTTAAATAAAGATTTAGCAATCACCACAAGACGGATTTCATCCCCAGGTATCATTGTAATCAGTATAAGGGCACTGACCTGACACTGTCTGTAGGTTACTGCGCATAATCCTGCTGACAGGTACATGTTCACTTTAATAACCAGGCCACATTTTACAATTCTGACTAGTGTCATTTTTTGTGGTAATAAGGGTGTGTGCACACGCTGCGGATTCTGCTGCGGTTCCACTGCGGATTTGGCCGCAGTTTTTGCTGCGGTGTACAGTACCATTATTCCCTATGGGAATACAAAACCGCAGTGCAGACGGTGCGGATTTTTCCGCGCGGTTTTTCTGCGGTTTTGAAACCGCAGAAAGAATTGACATGTCAATTCTTTCTGCGGATTCTCATCTCCTCCATTGAGGAGATGAAAAACCGCAGGGCAAAACCGCAGAGCAATCCGCAGGTAAAACCGCAGGTCTTTTGACCTGTAGATTTACCTGCGGATTTTACAAAATCCGCGTGGCCAAATCCGCACCCTAATCCGCAGCGTGTGCACGTAGCCTTACTCTGAAATGCTTCAACGTATCCCGCTGATTCTGAGACTGTTTTTCGTGACATATTGTACTTCATGTTAGTGGTGAAATTTCTTTAATAAGGCTTGCATTTATTTATGATAAACAGAAATTGGGCAAAAATTTTGAACATGTTTCTATTTTCAAACTTTAATTTTTATGCCCTTAGAGACTCATGTCCCTCAAATTAGTTAATAAATAACATTTCCCACATGTCTACTTTACATCAGCACAATTTTTAAAACATAATATTTTTGCTAGGAAGTTATAAGGGTTAAAAGTTGACCAGCCATTTCTCATTTTTCCAACAAAATTTACAAAACCATTTTTTTAGGGACCACCTCACATTTGAAGTGACTTTGAGGGGCCTATATGACAAAAAATACCCAAATGTGACACCATTCTAAAAACTGCACCCCTCAGGGTACTCAAAACCACATTCAAGAAGTTTATTAACCCTTCAGCTGCTTTACAGGAGCTGAAGCAATGGGGAAGGAAAAAATAAATATACAGTATATATATATATAGTGGTGCAGTGACCACTATGTCCACTAGGGGGCACTGTGTGGGTGTCCCAGGACAGGCCTACAGTCATATCCATTGTGGTAATGGGCATAGGATGCTGAAGGATCGTTATGTATCTCAAGGTAGGTGGCCTTGAGATGAAGGCTTGCTTATGTGCTGATCAGCAGAGGCACTGCTGAGCTGTTGTTACACTGTGTCAGAGAGCGATCTACAAATCCACCCAGGGGTGTGTTTAAGAGTGTCATAATAAAGTATATGTGTATGAATGCTTGAAGGACCTGTGATGAGGTCATAGCCATGTGACCCACTGGGCGTGGCTATGGACCATATAAGGTAACCAGAGTAGGTCACATGTGAGAGAGCGCATGGATCTCATTGGGCCATGTGGAAGGTTCCGGCAGGCCTAGGTGGAGGAAGGTGTGCTACCTTCCTGAAGACCACGTGTTGAGGCTGCTGACCCGGGGAGGCCTATGTATATTGGCTGTATGTGAGGACGGATAAGCTTCCTGTGTTTTGCTGAGGCTCCAGGACTGAGCCTGAAATCATGGACACTTATACTTGCTTTCGCCTGAGCTAAAGGCTATTTCTTATGTTATGTGCTGGTTTATGGGTTATGGAGCAATAAACCCTATGAACTTTTAAAGGAACGTGCCTCCTGGTTGTCTCCCGTCGCACCTAAGCGAGTTGAATCCCTACAATTGGTGACAGACTGCGGGCAGCGGTTCCAAGAAGCACGTGTTGCCATACTGGCGGCTCTGAGCCAGGAGGGCATACGGTCTGAAAAATCTTAATACTGACCGAGGTCAGAGAAAGTGACTGTTGTGATATTTGTGGGATACCTCTGAGGAGAAGAGGCATCCAGGAACCTGTGTGGCTGACACCAGCAGGTAACGGACAGGAATCCGTGTTGCACTGACCAGGGTCAGTGAGAGACTGTGTACCTGGAGGGTTCAGTGAGCAAGGTCCTGGAGGGTCAGTGTTGGGAGGTTCTGGGAGAAGAATCGGATCCCTGGAGCACGAGGTATGACCTTAGACCTGGTGAGGCGTGAGTGTTAGGCAGTCTCAGGCGGAGATGGATGTCCTGAAGAGCACCCGCTAAGCCCCTGGACCTGGTGAGGCTGGTGTGTTGGGAAACCCTGGGAGGAGGGTCGGCTTCCTGAATAGCACCCGGTGCACCCTGTGTGTTGGACGGTCTCAGGCGGAGATGGTACGTCCTGAATAGCACACAGACAGGACACGTGAGGTTTTTGTGTGGTGTATTTTTTTTTCTTTTTCCTCCTTTCCTCTGCAAAACCTGAAGGTGATTGCTGTGGCTCAGAGGGATCACGAAGGTTTTTTTGCTAGGCAGCTTGCTGTGGCTCAGTGGGGTCACGAAGGGGACAAGCGGCTTCCGGTAACTCGGCGGGGTTACGATGGGGACAAGCGGATTCCTGTAACTCGGAGGGGTTACGAAGAGGACACCAGCTGCTGTGTGTGAACAGCAACCGGTGGTGCCGGTGACTTGTGACAGCAGGAGCTGTGGCAGCGCCAGAAGGAACTGGTGTGGTGTCGTGCTTAAAGGGCCAGTACCAGCCCAAAAAGACAAACTGTACTGTGCGAACTGTGGCATAAGAAGTTCTGCAGAACAGTCATGGGGAAATCCCGAAAGGGGGCGGTGGCCCAAATGGGGGGTGTGGCCCAAAGGGGGTGGAGTCCCGAAAGGGGCGGTGACCCAAATTGGGGTGGTAGCCCAAAAGGGGTGAAGTCCCAAAAGGGACGGTGACCCAAATTGGGGTGGTAGCCCAAAAGGGGTGGAGTCACAGAAGGGGGCGGCAACCCAAATTGGGGTGGTTCAGGAAATGGCAGCACTGGTTGCCTCAGTGGGTATATCTGGGGAACCGCAGTGTGTGTGTATGAGTTTTGAGGAGTGCGGCATGTATTTTCCTGATAACGATGGGCCACAGGTGTGTACCGTGATGCTACACCGGGAAGGAGACCCTGGTAGGCTGGAGTCAAAGAGTCAGGTGACTCTGACAGGAACTCCTCTCGTTTTATCTCTGACCGAGAAAAACGTCAGGGTTCGCTGCGACCATGGGGTCATTGTGAATTATACGGTGGTCAGAGTTTTGATTGAGATGACAAAGGGGAAGTGTCAAGGTGGTACTATGCCACCAAACTTAGTGCATACCTTTGAGAGGGGTCGAGACTTTGTCATGTTTGATGACGTATGGTTGGACGATGAAGACGTTTCGACTGTGGGGCCAGCAGACACTGAGACAGTGACATCTCCTAAAGTGGACAGGTCAGAGGCAGAACTGACCGGAAGAAGTACATCTGCCCAAATTACGGACCTGACGTCTCGTGACATGACGGATGGTGGGCTGGGAGATGAGACGACTGGACTAGACACATTGGTGCTGAACGGTAACTGGAGGGTTCACTCGACTGATGGGACTGACCCAGTGGTACCCTTTGATGATATAATTAAAGAGGTAGTGGTGAGACACGTGCTGGCCAAAAGAGAACAGGATAGTGAGATACAGCTGTTAAAGGAGACAGTGGAAGGACCTCTCGAACAGGAAAGAGTCCTAAGGCAAGCAGCTGAGCACAGAGTGGATGGGCTGGAGAAGGAAGTCTCTGAGCTCAGAGGTCACCTGTCAGCGTGTCAAACTATGAATAAAGCTATAGTGAAGGATATGGAGGTGCTCAGAGAGGCCCAAGAGAAGCATCAACAGCAGATTCTCCAGAGAGAGGATGAGCGTCGCTACCTGGCAGAGGAGCGAGATAAAGTTCTCCAAGAACTCAGAGGAGTAGTAAAAGGTCTTCTGCGGGATCAGAACTGGGACAAAGATGTACAGCGGCCGGACCCAAGTGATAACAAGGCAGAACTGCCAAAGCCCATCTTGGAAAAGGGTCCTGAAGGCTGTAAATCTCAGGAAGATGGTAAGCCAAGAGCTGCACAAGACAGTCACCTGGTCGTGGCAGATATCTTGAGGGAAGTGTCCGTGGTAAAACCAGAGACATCTGTCCAGGATGAGAGCAAGTCCACGACCTTCAAGTGCATGATGGAGGTACCCGAAGACGTACGAGAAACATCTGCCAGTGAGGGTGTGCATGAGACCTTTAAAAAGGCAGTAAAGGCCTATAGTGTGAACTGGGCATCAGAGACAGACCAGTTGGTGATACTGGCAGAAACAGAAGACACAGAGAGAATGGTGGCTGTCCTGAAGGAGATGCACCTACTATGTCTCCGCACGAAACAGATGCTTGTGGTGCGTAATAGGAAAGCCGCTCGACGTCTGGAGCTTGCGAGGGAAGCTCAAAGTCGGCTGGGCTTTGTGGAAGACATAATTCCGGTACCCAGAAATCTGGTGGGGAAAGTCATTGGCAGACTTGGAAAGGTGATGCAGGAGATGGTAAATCGATCCAGTGTGAAGAGAGTGAGGATACCACCTGCTGGTGAAATCCAAGTCGCTGTTGAAGATGACATGGTACCTGTCATTGTGGTTGGTTCGGCGGAAAGCATTGGGAACCTCCGCATGCTCCTGGAATATCGGGTAGCGTACCTGAAGGAGATAGAGCAACTAAGACAGGACCGACTGCAAATGAATAAGCAGATACAGAATGTCAGGTGGCATCCACCTCCAACTCAAGGTGTAAGGGCCCGAAGGGATCCGCCAAATAATGAAAGGACAGGTAGTCGAAGACAAAAACGTTGAGAGTCCGCAAGTGGCAGTTCTAATCTTAGTAGCATAGGCACGAGACCCGGTGGTGGATGTAGCGACAGAGGGTCAGACTCAGACCAGCCTGTTAGCCCAACTGGACGTGGGACTCATGACCGTACGAACTGGGAGAGCCAGCCAGTGAGAGAAAGGTCGGGTGACGGAGCGCACTACAGACAGGTGGAGACTAAAGAGTGTCTGGTCACGCTGACGGACGTTGTCGGGAATGCCAAGGCCGAGATACTGACCGCTGGGGGCGGGGGAGACCTAACGTAAATATGATGCAGTATGACTGCCGAAACAGATGGAGACGGTCCTCTCGACTTGTAGGGCAAGGTGACATGGGGTGCCCAGTCTCAAGATCCCTGGCTGATGTCGTGTTCAACCCCACAAGTTTGAACAGAGGGGGGAGGTATGTGGTGCAGTGACCATGTCTGCTAGGGGGCGCTGTGTGGGTGTCCCAGGATGGGCCTACAGTCATATCCATTGTGGTAATGGGTATAGGATGCTGAAGGATCGTTATGTATCTCAAGGTAGGTGGCCTTGAGATGAAGGCTTGCTTATGTGCTGATCAGCAGAGGCACTGCTGAGCTGTTGTTACACTGTGTCAGCGAGAGCGATCTACAAATCCACCCAGGGGTGTGTTTAAGAGTGTCATAATAAAGTATATGTGTATGAATGCTTGAAGGACCTGTGATGAGGTCATAGCCATGTGCCCCGCTGGGCGTGGCTATGGACCATATAAGGTAACCAGAGTAGGTCACATGTGAGAGAGCGCATGGATCTGATTGGGCCATACGGAAGGTCCCGGCAGGCCTAGGTGGAGGAAGGTGTGCTACCTTCCTGAAGACCACGTGCTGAGGCTGCTGACCCGGGGAGGCCTATGTATATTGGCTGTATGTGAGGACGGATAAGCCTCCTGTGTTTTGCTGAGGCTCCAGGACTGAGCCTGAAATCATGGACACTTATACTTGCTTTCGCCTGAGCTAAAGGCTATTTCTTATGTTATGTGCTGGTTTATGGGTTATGGAGCAATAAACCCTTTGAACTTTTAAAGGAACATGCCTCCTGGTTGTCTCCCGTCGCACCTAAGCGAGTTGAATCCCTACAATGTATATCAGGCAGGGAAGGTCCATGGTTATTTTACCCTTCCCAGCTCAAAAATACCAGCCCACAGCCACCCCAGAATTGGCAAATCACATGGTGGTTTGCCCTGCTTCTCTCAATTCGGGGTAATGGTAGTTTGGGTTGATGATTGCTGTGATTTGTCAAAAATCCCAATCTTCCATCAAGCCCTGTGGATAGTAATGGAGAAGTAGTCCAGAAAAAAGAACCTGAAAGACCGACATAAACACAATAGACAAGTCCCTCGTTCACCAATTTATTACTCAAAATGTTGCAACGCAGGTCCGATATAGTCCATATTCCTCAAATCTGTCTCTGGCATCTGTGAATAGCAGTAAAGTGACCGCTATTCACAGGCGCTGGGGAGTGACATCAACGCACATAATAGTCACTGGTTCCCACTGTAGTTGGCGAGGCCCAGCAGCTCTGATGGTCGTTGTAGTCAGTACCCGGCGCCTGTGAATTGCAGTCACTTCACTGCTATTCACAGTCGCCGGAGACTGATTCGAGGAATGTGGACTACATCGGACCAGCGTGGCAGCATTTTGAGTAATAAACTGGTGCAAGAGGGACCTTCTATTGTTTTTGTCTTTTTGGTTCCTTTTCTGGACTGCTTTAGAGTTTTTTCAGTAAATATATTTATTGAAGTTTTAAACAGTAAAAGCAGCAGAGAGAGCCATTACCATGTCCAGGGCTAAACATTACATCTCTGTAAAAGCAGCACACTTATAGCCAAACAAGGACTCTGGCATATATAGGATACACGTTTGCTATCTTGAGAAACATCTCCAGATATGAACCTTATAAACAAAGTAAATAACCTGTAAGAAAAGCAGTTATAGAGATAGAAGAAGAAGGAAAGCAAGATAAAAAGAGAGAAGAGAGAGAAAAAGGGAGGTGGAATAGGAAAAAAGGGGAGTAGGGAGGGAGAGGGTTAAAGGGGACCCAATAGCATCAGTGTCCACGTATTGAGGGTTGTGAATATGTACGTAGCCAGTTCAGGAACCCCGCGCTCTCCTTTAAGGATTGCCAGAGGAACCAGGTGCGCCCCTGTTCACATGCAACATCACTGTCACCACCGCCACCCGCCAACATTGACTCCAGACAATGAAGTCTCTCCATTTCAGATATCCATTCCTCCGTGGAGGGAACCTCAGTGTGACCTCCAATGCCGAGGAATAACCGCTCTGGCAGCCGTTAAACAGAATCTTAGAATCCCCTTTTTAACCGAAGCTATCGAATTGGGAATCAGGGACAGTAAGGCAATTTGGGGGGAGGGCTCATGGCGGACCCCAGTCATCAGATGAAAGGCATCAAACACCGAGCTCCAGAAGGGTTGCAGGAGACCACAGGACCACCAAACATGAAGCATAGAGCCTGCGGTGGATCCACATCTCCAACAGGCATCCGGGGTCTCCGGGTTAATCCTATTGAGAAGTGTGGGACATCTATACCAGCACGTCAGCAATTTATAATTCCTCTCCTGCGACTGACTGGACATTGTCATCTTGTGCGCGAGAGTGAAAATTTTTAAACTATCCGCCTCAGAAAAGGTGATCCCCAGGTCCCTCTCCCAAGCCCCCATGAAGCCGAGCGTAGTAGAGGGAAGTGAGTTCAAGACCAGGCCATAGAGCACCGAAACCACATGAGAGGGACCTTCGGTAGGGAGCATCAGAGACTCAAATGGCGTCGGCGCCCCTAATGGTATACTGAGAAGGAAGCTCCGCAATTGCAGAAACTCCAGCCAGGACAGCGGCGTCGTTTGACCAGGGCCTCGCAACCCCCGCACATCGGAGAGCCCCGCAAGTTTATCCCTCACCTGACCCAGTACCACTTCGTCAGGTCGCGACCAACGCAAAAACGTAGATCTATTCATTGCTGGGGGAAAGGCCGGATTGTCAAAAGGGGGACTCAATTTGCTCAATCGAGAGGTCAGGCGTAATTTCACGTAGGCTCTGTCCCAGAACCTCAGAACAACCTGTGTGAGTGGAGCATAACTTGACACAGGTGGGCGTCCGATCCCCCCAGCCAAGGTAGCCAATACAAAGAGGCCGATAAAAGTTTCTCCAAGAACACCCACTGTTTATGAGCATCGCCAAACCTCCAATCGACTATCCTAGAGAGCAAGACTGCCTGATAATAACGTTAAAAATCAGGGAGGCCTACCCCCCCTTTAGTCTTGGGTCTCACTAGCACTGAGAACCGAGTCCGCGGTTTCCTAGTTCCCCAAATAAAGCTATTGATAGCCGATTGCAGGCCCCTGAAAAAGCAATCCGGGACCTGCACTGGAGTCGTCTGAAAAAGATAGAGGAATGGGGGCAAGATTTCCATCTTGATCACTCCTACCCGTCCGAACCAAGATAGCTGAGGTCTGCTATATCGTTTAAGGTCCAAGATAGTTTTCCGCAGGAGCGGGACATAGTTTAGAGCATATGTTGCGTTAATGTCAGCAGGTATTAAGACTCCTAAATATTTCAAGGCGGCCGTCTGCCACTTAAAAGAAAAGGACGTCTGGAGCTGAGAAACCAGATCATTAAGCAAAGAGATACTGAGCGCCTCCGTCTTGGAGTAGTTGACTTTAAAATTTGAGACCTCCCCGAACCTACGGAACTCTCGGAGAAGTACAGGAAGGGCCACAGTCGGGTTGGTAATGTATAGCAGTAAGTCATCCGCATATAGGGATATCTTAAACTCATGTTGACCAATCCGCAAACCCTCAATATCGGGTGTCTTCCGTAATGCCACTGCTAGGTGCTCCATCGCGAGGATATAGAGTAAAGGAGAGAGGGGGCAACCCTGTTGGGTCCCGTTCCTTATATTAATGGGCAGGGAGAGGGTGCCATTAACTCTGAGACAGGCTGTAGGTCTATGATATAGAGCAAAAATCCTCTCCATCATGTTAGGACCCACTCCTAGTTGCTGGAGAGAAGCACGCAGAAAGGGCCAACCTAGGCGGTCAAACACCTTCTCAGCGTCATTGGATAATAAGCATGCTGGTACCTTTCCTGTGCACATGTATGAAGTCAGAAGCAACGTCTTCACCGTGTTATCCCTGGCCTCCCTGTGAGGCACAAAGTCCGCCTGATCATTATGGATGGACCCAGGGAGAACAGGGTTCAGTCTACCAGCTAACACTTTCGCGAACACCTTCACATCTACATTAATAAGGGATATGGGCCTATAACTTGCACATAAAAGGGGATCTTTACCCAGTTTAGGGATCACGGTGATTGTAGCCATCAGCGTTTGGGGGGCAAAGGGACAGCTGGCCGAGATAGAGTTAAACAGTTTGATCATCAAGGGGACCAGGGAGTTCGCAAACAATTTATAAAAGGCAGCGGAAAATCCATCCGGGCCAGGACTCTTACCATTATCTAAGGATTTTATTGTGTCGAGAACCTCCTGCTCTGAAAGAGGGCTCTCCAGGGTCTTAGACTCCTCCACCGACATAGGCGGGAGCCCAGTATCCCGGATGTAATCATCCACCCGTGCTTGAAACTCGGGGGGGGGGGGACATATCAGACAACGGGCCATTTAAATTATAAAGAGAGTCGTAATATGCTCTGAATGAGTCCACAATCTCCCCAGGAAAATGGACCAGTTCACCCGTAGCAGATCTCATGGTAGGAATATAAGTGGTAGGGGCATGATGATGCAGAAACCTCACCAGGGCTCTCCCAGGTTTATCAGAATATTTGTACAAAAATTTACGGAAGCGGTCCCTCTGTCGTGCTAACGTCACGTCTAACAAGGTGCTCAACTCACAGTGTGCCCGGAGGAGATCAGTCAGCACACCAGCATCTCTAGTCCGTTTATGGTCCGTCTCCAAAGCTTGGACACGACTCAACAAACCCATTATATTAGCCTCCCTCTCTCTTTTCAGTCTGGCCCCTTGTTGTATAAATACCCCCCGTATGACTCCTTTCAAGGCTTCCCATTGATACGGAATAGCTGTAGGGTCGTGTTTGTGAAAATCTAGAAAATCCGAGATTGCTGTTCGCACGGCCGCCTGACACGTTAGATCTCCAAGGAGACCAGGGTTTAAGGACCAGGTCCATTCTTTCGGAGCGAGACTCGGCAACCGCAGGGAGAGCAAGACCGGGGCATGGTCCGACCATAACATCGTATCGATGTCGGACCTAGGGTCAAAAGACAGGAGCCCGTGGCTGATCAAAAAATAATCTAATCTACTGTAGGAATTGTGTATTGTGGAAAAATAGGTATAATCCCGGGCAGTGGGGTGCAGTAACCTCCAGACATCCACCAACCTTGAGTCCATCAGGGCCCGACGTAGTCTCTCCATCTGCGAGGGGGACACCGCTGACCTGCCCGAAGAGGAATCCATAGCGCGGTCCAACACCATATTGAAGTCCCCTCCCATGATCACGTAGCCCTCCGCAAAAGCCGATAGGTCCCGCAAGTACTTTCTGCATTCTCGGACCTGGTCTTGATTGGGGAGATAAATGTTAGCTATGGTGAACAGATCGTGGGCGATTTTAAGCTTCAGAAACACATATCGACCACCAGAATCCGTCTTAGAGGCGACAACCTGAGCCTGTAGAGACTTATGTAATGCAATGCTGACTCCTTTAGACTTGGAATCAGAATTACTTCCATGGAACCACTGTGTGTAGTATTTATGGCTAAGCGTAGGAATTCCGTCTGATCGGAAATGCATGTCCTGTAGCAAAAGTACGTCAACCCGTTGCTTATGCATACCGTATAGAACCTTCGATCGCTTTTCGGGGACATTAAATCCCCTGACATTAAGTGAGCAGAGTTGTAGGGATGCCATATGAACTATCGGGCCCACAGGTGGCACAATCAGGTCAGAGAGAAGTAGGGAGGTGGGTAGTGGGAAGAGATAGAGATAGTAAAAGTAAAGCACCAAGGAAAGAGAGTAGTTCAGCCAGGGGACAAGGAGCCGACCGAAAAGAAAAAAGAAATAAAGGGAAGACCAAGAGGCCACTAGGCCTCTGGTGTAGAGAACAATATCAGAGAAAACTCTGAGAAGTAGTGTCACAGACACACGCTAGTGGGGAGGTGATTGGGCAAAGAACAAGCAGCCAACAGCCAAGCCCCTGCAGCAAAAAAAAAAAAAAAAAAAAAGAAATCCAAACTCCACTCCATAGGTCTGTAGACCTGTCAATATAAACAATATTAACAAATACAACAGGACGAGTCATAAACCAGATACATTTGCAGAAGTGAACACAGTCGGAACGGGTCTCCGAAGGGGCATCTCCAAGTGCTAAATTTAGGAGAAAGAGTAGCGTTAGTCAGCCTAGGATATAATTAGTGGAATTATAAAGTAATACAACAGGTAAGCACATCATTTGGGGTGCCCATCGGAGTAGGAAACCATTCATAAACAGTGTAAAATAGGCTATGCTGGGAGCTCCGTTCAAGAGTCCCAGATAGAATCTGATGAAAATGAAACCGCTACCAAACATATGGCTCCAGTCCCCCTGCATTAATCAAACTTGAGCAAAGTTACGACCAGACTCCTCTTGGGAGCCCGACAATATGCAGGGGTAATGCAGGCGGAACAAAAGAGACAATAGAAAACATATAATCTAGGATAGATGATCAAGTGTCGTCGGCCTGAGTGACGGATCCATGTCTCCGGCGGGAGCTCCGCTTCCTCTTTCCCATAGTCCCAGCAGGAGGTCCTCCATCACGGCGCAGTCCCCATATGTCAGACGCAGTGAGGCGAGGCCAGTCCCCCAGCGCAACCATGGGTAAGCCCAGAGCAGCGGTGAAGTTCCGGAGATCTGACGGGGATCTCAAAGTTGTCAGACCCTTATCACTGCGTACTTGCAATTGGAATGGGTAGCCCCAACTATAGGGGATCCTATTTTACTGCAACATCTCCAAGAGGGGACGTAGAGCCTTCCGTTTGGCCATGGTGAAGCGTGAGAGATCAGACAGAAGAAGAATATCAGATCCATTAAAGTCTATAGCATCGTGGTCCCTCGCCTTATGCATGATGTCATCCTTAGTTTGGAAGTAGTGGATCCTGCATATGACGTAACTTGGCTTAGATGTGTCGGGGTTCCTTGGCCCTAGCGAGCGATGAGCTCGATCAATTTCAATGTGTTCAGTGGATGGTTTCCCTAAGAACGAATTAAAAATGCCGTGAAGGGCCGAGGAAAGGTCACGTGGGGCCACAGACTCAGGGATCCCACGGAGCCTGATATTATTCCTCCGGTTCCTGTTCTCAGAGTCCTCCAGCATATCTAGGACCATATTAAAAGACTCCGAGTGTAGATCCAAAAGTTGTTGCTGGCTCTGTAATTGTGAGGAAAGCGACTCCACTCTCGCCTCCAATGCAGAGACGTTAGTAGTAAGGTGGGACACGTCCTCCTTAAGGGACCCTATTTCACCCCTGCACACCGCCTCCAGGCGCTGAATATAGCCCTCCATATCAGCCCTGGTGGGGATGGCACTCAGCTGCTCTCTCAGCTCTGAAGCATTTATGGAATCATCAGGGCCCACAGGTCTAGAAGGAGCTTGTGCAGGGGGGCCATGAGATGTATTGGTGGCGGGGACACTGTCTTGTGACACCAGACAGGGAGAAGCCCCACTTTCATATCCCCCTGCTGATAGTGAAGGGACCACTTCTGTTATCTGGGTCTGGTAGGGCTGTAATATAGAAGGAGACCTGTCCTCAGCCAGCTCAGCCTGTGCTATGGTCTGACCGGGGGATGGGGGGCAGGACGCAGCTCTCACCTCTCCCATGGTTTGTGCCAGGCTCCCTCCTGTCTGTATCTGCGGTGAACGGCTGGTCACAGGAGCAGCAGTCCTCCCTCCCCCATCCAGCACCTTCCCTGCTGCAGCTCCAGTCTTCTGCGTGCTCGTGGTCCCAGGTGAAGGGCGTCCATGTGCGTTCAGCCGCACAGGGGAGGCACCTCCCCCCTCCACCATTGCCGAGGGCGCCGTTCTCTTTCCCGCGCCTCCCTGGGCCGACATATATCTGGCTATTCCGGCACCTCCGGGACCCGCAGCATGCTCTCTGGGTGCCTGGGAACGGAGACCAGTCTTGCCCTTCATAACGACGGGTGAGTGGAGCTAGATATAGCTGATTAATCGCTGCAAGGGCCTCAGGCACACCGGCGCTCAGCAGAGATGCAGCCTCACAGCTCCATGTCTAAGTCACGCCCCCGCGACTGCTTTAGATTTGTTGGATTACTGCATTTTTCATTTCAATAAATTGGTAAACAAAGTATAATGTGGGGGAGTCTTTATTCAAATAAAGTGTTTTTTCTCTGTGTGTGGTAATTTTATTACTGGGTTAGTAATGGGGTGTCTGATAGACAACTCTCCATTACTAACCCCAGGGCTTGATGGCAGACAAATCACAGCTGTCATCAACCCCATCTACCATTACCCCAATTGCCACCACACTAGGGCATCGGAAAAAGCCGGGCAAAGCACCAATTCTGGGTAGGTTGCAGGCTGGGCAGGGCCCAATAACCATGGATTGTCCCAGCCTGACAGTATCAGACCGCAGTTGATATTGTCTGCTTTACATTTGCTGGTTATCAAAAATGGGAGTAACCCCAAGTAATGTTTTTCACTTATTTATTAACAAATGCTGTAAACTACATACGCCAATCACTAATCAGGTATCTCATATATATCGATCTAGCCATCTATCTATATCTTTGCACATCTAAGGCTACGTTCACATTAGCATTTGGGGGCTCTCCGGAGGGCTACGTACTTCCTCCGTTAAGCCCCGCCTTCTTTAACACTGGGTACGCAGGACATGAGGATGTATGCGGATGAGTCGTTTTGAAGTGTCTGCCGACCGTATGGGAACGCAACATGTTGCGTTTTGTGCGGACGGCGGGAGTGTCAAAACGATGCATCCGCATACATCCGCATGTCCTGCGTTCCCAATGTTAAAGATAGGTACGCAGGACGCATGCAGAAGTATGCAGGGCTTAACAGATGAAGTATGCAGCCCTCTGCAGAGCCCCCGAACGCTAATGTGAATGTAGCCTAACACCTACATGTCATTTTTATTCTATTCCAGTACGTGTCACACGGACGGCATACAGATGTCACACTTTGTCATCTGCATGTGCACATGTACGTGATGTATTGACATCCGTGTTACAGTAAAAAAAATGGACATATCTACATGTGGGTCACACGGACACTCACTTCGTGTGAACACACGGACATGTGCACAGCCCCATATAATTTAATGAGCGTGAGTGTATCAAGTACGTGTGAAAACTGTCACCACATATCCTGGAAACACTGACCTGTGCAGGGACCTAATGTGTATGGGGCCTGAGAATGATGATTTTTAAGTCACTTTAAGGCTGTGTGCCCACGTTGCGTTTTTTAAGCGTTTTTGCCGCGATTTTCAGCGTGAAAACGCTTAAAAAACTCATACCGAACGCACCCCATGCATTCCGCACATGCTGTGCTAATGCTGCATTTTTTTCCGCGGCGGAATCCGCACCCATAGGAATGCATGATATTCACTTACTTCCCGCATGTGGCTGTGCCCACCATGCGCAAAGTGAGCATCTCATGTGCTGATGGTACCCACGGCCTGGAGGAGAGGAGACTGTCCTCCAGGCCCTGGGTACCATATCCCTGTAAAAAAAATAATTAAAAATAAAAAATCGGGTATATTCACCTTACGGCGTCTCGCACAGCCTTCCCGGGCCTCAACGATGTTCCCGTTCCCAGTAATGCTTTGCGAGTCCTTTGCTAACGTCGCGGTCCCGCGATACTATAGCGGTCCCTATGCCTCGTGAGACTGCTACAGTAACGCGAGACTTCATGTCATCAAACGTCTCGCAAAGTATTACTGGGAACGGGAGCATCGCTGAGGCCCGGGAACGCTGCGTGGGACGCCGGAAGGTGAATATAACCCGATTTTTTATTTTTTTAAATTATTTTTAACATTAGATCTTTTACTACTGATGCTGCATAGGCGGCCTCAATAGTAATTAGTTGGTCACACTCGTTAAACACTATGTTTGACGAGTGTGACCAACCTGTCAATCACTTTCCAAGCTATGCTTCAAATTGCTTGGAAAGTTCATGAATTCCGCATGCGAAAATCGCGGGAAAAACACAATAATAACCGCTAAAAATAACCGCGCAAAAATCGCACAGAAAGCGCGCGGGAAAAAACGTGCGTTTTCTGGTAAGGAGTCCGGTTTTAGTGTCCAGTTTAAAACGCTACGTGGGCACATAGCCTAAATATTATTTCACCTGATGATAGCATTTAATTGATTGTTGGGTGTTTGGTGGCTAAAGGGCCTGTCACACTAAGCGATATCGCTAGCAATATCGCTATAACGTCACAGGTTTTGGGACGTTATAGCGATATTGCTAGCGACATCGCTATGTCTGATACTTACCTCCGACCCGCTCCCCTGCTGATTATCACTGATCGCGCGAGAGCGTCCTGGACCGTTTCTCGTCGTCAGCTTCCTGCTGGGCTTCCTGTGGAGAGACGAGCGACGAGCGTGGACGCGGGCGGGAGGACGTCAGGATCGCCTAGTGTGACAGGTAAGTAGCAACCCCCGACCCCAGCGATGTCGCTGGTGAGATCTGCCTGTGTGGCAGCTCACTAGTGACCACTTAGCGATGTACCAGCGATCCTGACCGCGTCATATTGCTGGTCGGGATCGCTGGTGCATCGCTAAGTGTGACAGTACCTTTATTTTAAAAAAAAGTTGATAATTGGGAAACAAGTGTTCCTAGGAATGTTTGTTGGAGCTTATGTAAATGTCTCTTAGAGGGCACAAACCACTTGTCATGCCCCAAGTGCCTGCATCCCATCTTACACAATTGTGTGCATGCTTAAAAAGAGTTCTCTAACACAACCGACATGCTGCACCACTTGGTAAACCAAGTGGTATAAAGATCTGCAATGTGTCCACCTGGGGTCAGAGACATGACTCCGTGCTCGGAAAGTGACATGGGAAAGGAGCATGTGTGCATTATATACATCTCATATCCAAGCATATGATGACAGAGTTATAGAGCGGAGAGTTGTTCAGAGGTGATTTAATGAGGAAGTGGAATACTGAGAATGACTAAGAATGGAGAAGGGGCTATCTGACCACTACAGTGGGGATGGTGACTATAGGCAGCTGCTGTCACATGGGTCTTCTTGTGATCCCTCCCACAATCGCTCCTACTCACTATAACATGAAGGAGACACAAGCGAACCAGAGAACATATAAAAAAGTGTTTATTATTCAAGTTATTCACAATAAACATTTTTAATGAGCATTTATCCTGTTCAGAAACTTTTAGCAACAAAGTGTGTGTCATGGCACAACCCCTATAAGTAAGTGACCAAAAGGGGTACAATTGCCTTCTCCCCTCTTGGCCTCATGCCTCCCTCTATCCCAGTGATAGTCCAATATATTATTACAGTCCCCTATTATATTATAGGGGATTTGCGAGAAGCCGGCAATAATATGAGCATGGATAAAAATGTAAAAGCATTCAAAAGTATCTCATTGAGATAAATTTCCAAGGTTGAGTGAAGGAAAGTTAAAGGAAAGAGTCTTTATTGGACCTCAGATTCGTAATTCAAAAGAAGATAACTATGAAGAGTTGGTGGAAATCTCAAAACATCTAAGGCTCTTATCTGTAACATGTCCTTAAAGGGAACCTGTCAGCAGGATTGTGCACACTAATTTACAGACAGGTCGGCGCCACCTGCACAATAGCAGCTATCGGCATTCCGATAGCTGCTACTGTGCAGGTGCTGCCATCTTGCTGGAGAAAAAAAAAATTGTTTTCACCAAGATGGCGCTGATAGCGCCTACACAGTAGCAGCTATCGGTGATCTGACAGATGTTAACGCACAGGCGCCGGCTACAGAAAAAAAAATTGTTTCCTCTGAGATGGCGCAACTGGTGCCTGCGCAGTAGCATCTATCGGATCGCCGACAGCGGCTACTATGCAGGGGTGGCCGGTACAATTTTCAAACTGATTTTTTGTTGTTGAAGAATTTATGGATAACATCAAAGAAAAGAATTACATACACATAGATGCGATCATGCAGGAATCCCGGCGACACCGCCGGTGCCTGCCTGCTGCAGGTGATTTTTCCCCCAGGTATATGTTTCATTATGTAAAATAGGGGGCAGGTCAATGAGGAATCAGTGACCTGTCAGAAGCCATACAGATGAATACCTAATCAGAGCACCACATGAAGACCTCCCCACAGGCCCACCCTGGAGCACGAGCATACCATTAACTCAAAACTGAAAATAAAGATTAAACAACAACTACAATAGGAATTTCATCAACCAAGGTGTCATTTTAATCAGTATAACAGCACCGATCTGACAGTGCCTGTAGGTTACTCAGCAAAATCCTGCTGACAGGTTCCTTTTCATTTCTTACATTCGCATCTAGACTTTTTTCCACAAAACTGCAGCGCAGTGAGTGATGAGCATGGTGAGAGATTTCACCAAAATATTGTGGCTATGGAGAAAAGATATCAAGGAAAATGGAATCTATCCATGCTTGCAAATTACTGATAGACTGAAGGAGAGAGCACTTCTCTCAGTGATCAGGAAGGATACTGACTCAGGGTTCTCCTCTGTCACAGGAAGCTGCCTCTAGTCTATAAGACACACTCGCTTATTAACAAGATTTTTATTGCTAAAAAAGTGTGTTTTTCCAAGCAAAACATTTCCCACATTAAGAATTTAAGGCTTCTCCCCTGTGTGACTGCTCTGGTGACAAAGAAGAGATGATTTATACAGAAAACATTTTCCACATTCTGAACATGAAAAAGGCTTCTCCCCAGTGTGAGTTCTCTGATGACTAACAAGATTTGATTTCTGTGCAAAACTTCTCCCACATTCTGAACATGAAAATGGCTTCTCTCCTGTGTGAATTCTCTGGTGTTTAACAAAATCAGATTTCTGGTTAAACCATTTTCCACATTCTGAACATGAAAATGGCATCTTCCCTGTGTGAATTCTCTGGTGCTTAACAACATCTGATTTCCAGTTAAAACATTTCCCACATTCTGAACATGAAAAAAGCTTTCCCGTGGTGTGAATTCTCTGATGACTAACAAGATTTGATTTCACTGTAAAACATTTTCCACATTCTGGACATGAAAATGGCTTCTCCCCTGTGTGAGTTCTCTGGTGCTTAACAACATCTGATTTCCAGTTAAAACATTTCCCACATTCTGAACATGAAAAAGGCTTCTCCCCAGTGTGAGTTCTCTGATGACTAACAAGATTTGATTTATCTGCAAAACATTTTCCACATTCTGAACATGAAAAAGGCTTCTCCCCTGTGTGAGTTCTCTGATGTTTGATACGACTTGATTTCTCTGCAAAACATTTCCCACATTCTGAACATGAAAATGGCTTCTCCTCTGTGTGAGTTCTCTGGTGACTAACAAGATCTGATTTCTGGTTAAAAAATTTTCCACACTTGGAACAAGAAAATCTATTTTCCACTGTATGATTTTTTTGTTGTTTAAGAAAATACTTTTCAAGGGTAAAACCATTTCCAGATTCTGAACTTGAAAATGACTTTACTTTAGGAACAATTTGTTTTTTAATGCCTATTTTGAGACTTTGATTTTCCTTAGTAGTCGGTAATAAATCAGAAGACAGGACCTGTTTCAAAATATCAGATGATAGATCTTTGCTTTGAAGGGATGATGGTATATCTGGAGTAATGGCATTCACTTCAATTGTATCCTGTGAAATCTCAAGATCATTTGATTTGAAAATTGAAGATGTCAGCTGACCCCCTGATCTCCTGATACAGTCATCTGCCAAGAATAAAACCAATTATTATTTTTGAATAAAATATCCTTGAAATTTAAATTTTTGAAAATTTCTACTTAAATTGCCATTTTTACGGACAGTTTGTGTCAAAATATTGAATTATTTGCCAGGACTATGACAGTTCACAGTTTAATAGAATACCTCAAATCATGAACCAGTGGAGAGTGCTGTTTAACTGTTTGTTCATTCTGCCTCCCAAATATGGAATAAAAAGTCATCAAACCATGTTATGTAGGTGAAAATAATACCAATCAAATTTTTACTCATTTTTTACTCATCACACATAAAACCAGGCCCCACTCAGGTCCATCATCTATAAGTGGAAACACAGACAATTCCAAATTATTAGCGACTGAAAGGCTCTTGAAAAGCAACATGGCTTCCATTAACCAATCCAGAAATATCTGCCCTTTCAAAGTAAAATCCCCTCCTTGCTTCTGAGACTTGCAGTGTGCCCAAATCTCATTTGGCATCCATGTAGTTGGCATTGCTGTAATGAGAAGAACCCACTTAATTTACGGCATGTGTGTGTGTCTCCTGAAGCACAATCTGGGCACTATATGGTGGGTAACAATATGGCATATTTGAAATTTTCATTCTCCAACACCCACTGCGTGTGAATTTCCAGAAACTGCCTGTGAAGTCAAAATTGTCACTACTCCTATAGAGTAATTCACTGAGGGTTATAATTTCCAAAATTAAGTCACTTTATGAAAATTTCTACTGCTCTGGTTTTCAGCCATTTTATTAAGTTAGACCTTCTGCAAGTGGTGTGTCCCATCTCTCTGGGATCTGCTCCTGCGACGTCTTTTTCTGTCACCAGGCAAAGCTGGTAATGGAGGAGACGTCAGCACCAGAAGTTCTGGGCGGTACAGGCTCTGTGCAGCCATTAAAATTAGGGTTCCTGGGACCTGTAGTACCATCCAGTCTGGCAGTATGGGGGTGTGTGCTGTCCCGCTAAAGTAATTTGCTCCCTGCTGCAGCCAATTGAAGAGCATCACACCCTATTAAAGCTCAAAGCATAGTGCCGGAAGCTGCCAGACACAGCCTTGTTCTCCTCTGGTTCAGTCCTCTGTACTCAGCTCCTGGTTTGTGTATTTGTTTCCTGTTATGAACCAGGCCCGTTTATGGACTACTATTGTGTCTTCTGATCTTGTATTTTTTCTGCCCTCCTGGGTCTGACCCAACTACCTGAATATTCTCCTTGCAATCTCACACCAAAGAGCAGGTAATACTATGGCCCAAGTCTAAGGGTCCCTGTGTAAGTCTAGATCCTCATTGAGGGTTTAAATGGTGATAAGCAAGGCAATCCCTGGCATATGCAAAACTGAGTATAGTGCTAAGCCTGTTCATGATGACCATCTTTTGAGATGCCAGATGACCATGAACAGTTCCAGCAATAAATTGTGTATTTAAACTATTCTAGCAAGATCTGCAATCAAATATCTAAATGTCGCTCCTTCCCGTCTAAACCCTGCCGTGTGCCCAGACAGTAGTGTATAACCGTATATAGAGTATCGTCGGATTCAAAAGAAGTTGGAAAATAATTTTTAAGGTTCATTTGTTTCATTTTATACATTGTGAAGAATTCCACAGTTATCACACGTAAAGTGACATGTCAGATTTGAATTATGGGGCCTGATTAGCAACACAAAACTGGCTGCGAAAAGAGGTTAAATCAGAGTAATTTGGCCACTAACTACTGTAGTCAAAAACTTAGTATAGACAATAACACATCTACTGAAATGATCAAACTCAACAGTCTTCATTAGTAAAAAAAAAAAATAATAACTAGTAGTGACACCTCTCAAGAGTAATTAGGGTAATGGGCTCAGTGGTTCTTTGCAATCTAAACTATCGTAAGGGCCAATATTTTCTGTCAGATGAGTTTCAAGAAGAAATATTTTAGATATTCAAAGAGAACTTTTTAAAAAATACTACAGAACTGAGGTGTCTGAAATTTAGATCTCAGGCATTTGGAAGAGGCAATACAGACTTTTTTCGTTAAAGACTACAAGGGAGTTACAGACTCACATAAGTGAGGCAGGCCGATCCCACCATATTCAAACTACTATAAAGGATGGATTTGCAAAAAAAGACATAGAATAAAAAAACACGTTACATCCCCAACAACAACGTGTGTATGAGATTAGAACTCCAACACTAAACCAAACGTGAACTCATCATTAATGATGGACCATTGGAGCGACTATGAGTCCTCACCAGAAGAGTAAAGTACACTGCTCAATAAAATAAAGGGAACACTTAAACAACAGAATATAACTCCAAGTAAATCAAACTTCTGTGAAATCAAACTGTCCACTTAGGAAGCAACACTGATTGACTATCAATTTTACATGCTGTTGTGCAAATGGAATAGACAACAGATGGAAATTATTGGCAATTATCAAGACACACTCAATAAAGGAGTGATTCTGCAGGTGGGAACCACAGACCACATCTCAGTACCAATGCTTTCTGGCTGATGTTTGGGTCACTTTTGAATGTTGGTTGTGCTTTCACACTTGTAATAGCATGAGACGGACTCTACAATCCACACAAGTGGCTCAGGTAGTGCAGCTCCTCCAGGATGGCACATCAATGTGAGCTGTGGCAAGAAGGTTTGCTGTGTCTGTCAGCGTAGTGTCCAGAGGCTGGAGGCGCTACCAGGAGACAGGCCAGTACACCAGGAGGTGTGTAGGGGGCCATAGGAGGGCAACAACCCAGCAGCAGGACAGCTACCTCCGCCTTTGTACAAGGAGGAAAAGGAGGAGCACTGCCAGAGCCCTGCAAAATGACATCAAGCAGGCCACAAATGTGCATGTGTCTGCAAAAACGGTTAGAAACTAACTCCATGAGGATGGTCTGAGGGCCCCACGTCCACAGATGGGGGTTGTGCTCACAGCCCAACACCGTGCATTTGCCACAGAACACCAGGATTGGCAAATTCGCCACTTGCGCCCTGTGCTCTTCACAGATGAAAGCATTTTCACACTGAGCACGTGACAGACGTGAAAGAGTCTGGAGACGCCATGGAGAGGGATCTGCTGCCTGCAACATCCTTCAGCATGACCAGTTTGGCAGTAGGTCAGTAATGGTGTGGGGTGGTATTTCTTTGGAGGACCGCACAGCCATCCATGTGCTTGCCAGAGGTAGACTGACTGCCATTAGGTACCAAGATGAGATCCTCAGAGCCCTTGTGAGACCATATGCTGGTGCGGTTGGCCCTGGGTTCCTCCTAATGCAGGACAATTCCAGACCTCATGTGGCTGGAAGGTGTCAGCAGTTCCTGCAAGATGAAGGCATTGAAGCTATGGACTGGCCCGCCCATTCCCCAGACCTGAATTCGATTGAGCACATCTGGGATATCATGTCTCGCTCCATCCACTAACATCATGTTGCACCACAGACTGTCTGGGAGTTGGTGGATGCTTAGGTCCTGATCTGGGAGGAGATCCCTCAGGAGACCATCCGCCACTTCAACAGGAGCATGCCCAGGCATTGTACAGTAGGGGGTCATACAGGCACGTGGAGGCTACACACAATACTGAGCCTTATTTTGACATGTTTTAAGGACATTACATTCCATTTTATTTTTGTGTGTGACACCAAATCCAGGCCTCCATTGGTTACTAAATTTGATTTCCATTGATGATTTTTGTGTGATTTTGTTGTCAGCACATTCAACTTTGTACAGAACAAAGTATTCAATGAGAATATTTCAACATTCAGATCTAGGATTTGTGATTTGAGTGTTCCCTTTATTTTTTCTGAGCAGTGCATTAGTGTTCCCCATTTCAGGAGAGATTGTGTAGTAATCTGAATTCCTTAAGATTAAAAACAAAGTAATTTATGACATGGAGTGATTCCATGAAACCAGGGGTTGAGTCATGCCAATACATCTCCTGCAGGTGTGAATAAATGTATATTACAGCCAACAGCCACGCACAGCTCAAGAGATATATCATGGCACAGCTGTAATGTTTTTTATGTAGTTTATCACAATTCTCCTTGAACTTACTTTTAAAAGAAATTGAAAAGTCAGGATAAAGGGAAACATTCTAACTACGCTGTCATTTGGATTTCCACTTTACAGATCTGGGCAGGTAAGAGTCAGCGTCCTCGGGGCGTGGCTATGCCGTGAGAGGGAGAGGACACTGGTGAGGAGAGCTCCGCATAATCCTGACTGATCCTGGTCTCTAGACCCTCTCCTAACAACACACTTGCTGCTAACTGGATCCTCCTTGGGCGCTGGGACCCCCTTGGCACTCCGTGGCAGGTCGGGAGACGGCTTCTGGGAGCGGGCGACGGGGGAGATAGGAGCGGGCGGCTGGTTCCCCCACGAGGCGGTGGCCATCTTGGGCGTGCAGCTCAGCTGCTGAGAGCTGCAGCACTGGCTTCCCACTGCTGCACCGCCGCCGGGCAGAGAAGAAAACCAGCGGACAATCTGGGGGAGCGCGCGGTGAGTGCCCTGGAAAAACGGGCCCCGCGTGGTATCCCTCTTCTCCTATCCGTTCGCTGTGCCGGCTAGCGCCATCATTAAGGGAGGCTCTGTGCACCCTCCCCCACTGCAGCTGCCTCTGCGGGACCCCCCCCTCCCTCCCCGGGCCATAAAGGTCATTTGGACTGTGCCTGGCTGCCGTCCTTGTAATCCTTCAGGCATCCCCCTGTAGCCTGATCTATACTTAACTGTTGCCAGCCCGCTGTGATACCCATCTGTAGTGGATAATACCTGGATCGCACGCCTAAATTATTTCATTAGAAAGCACTGCAGACAATCATGAGCCGACTTAAAGGGTCGGGAGCGGCGGCAGAAAAATTAAAGGAGTTTGCTAGACCTGACCCCGCTGAAAGTGCGCGGCATAATAGGAGCACATCCTCTCAAGTTCAGTGCAAAAATCGCCATTCTGGGGGTGAGGAGGAGATGGAACAGGAAGAATTGACCCTTAAACAAGCATCTGAGCAGTTGATGCAGGCTATCTCATTGACCAGGACATTCCTGACGGAGAAAATTGAGGATGTTTATACGGAGGTGGGGAGACTCCGTCAGGACATGCAGGCCATGAAGGGACGCATTACGGAGGTGGAGACGAGGGTGTCCAGGGTGGAAGACACCATTACACCTATGGAGGCTAAATTAACGAAGGTGGCGGGCTCCATGAATTCTTGGAAGCAGAAGGCGGATGATTTAGAAAACAATGCGCCGGAATAATATCCGTATTGTTGGGCTGCCTGAGCACTCGGAAGGTCAACATCCTGAGCAATTTCTGGAGGATTGGCTTAAGACCTCCCTGGGGGATGAATTCTCCTCAATGTTCACCGTTGAAAGAGCCCACAGGGTCCCTACAAGACCCCTGCCTCCGGGGGCCCCGCCTCGACCATTCCTGGCACGCCTGCTCAACTGCAAGGACAGAAATACCATTTTGCGTCTTGCACGCCTGAAAAGTCCTATTAAATTCAACAATGCTGTTGTTTCCATCTTTCCGGATTTCTCCGTGGAGCTGCAGAAGCAGCGGGCACAGTTCTTCGAGGTCAAGAAGCAACTCAGAGACAGGAACGTTGTGTATTCGATGATGTATCCGGCCCGGCTCCGATTTGTCCATGAGGATTCCTCCGTGTTTTTCGCGGATCCGGCGGAGGCGACTGAGTGGATATGGACCCATGGGGGATTCCCGGTGAAGGAGTCCTAATGTGACGGCTGTTACATCAGATTCTCTCAATTAACGGCCTAATTGGAGCTCTCCCAGCGAGTTCCCAGATTCCAGCTATACCGGACGCTGTATTCAGTGATGGTATCCCCTTGTTTATTTTTTGATGGGGGCGTAAGACTGTACGACTATGTTACTAGGTTCCTGTTTTGCTTTTTCTTTTTCAAAAGTTTTAATTTTTATAGTTGTTTAGATGGAGGCCGCAGCCAACGCCAAATTCTGTTATCTGTGTGGGTCTCTGCACTGGGATCGGGGATCGGGCACCATTATGCACCATATTCAGATAGACGGGAATGGGTTCTGAGCTGATTTGTATGACCTGGAATGTAAGAGGCATTAAAACCCCTCAAAAGAAAATTAAGGTGTTCTCACAGATTAGACATTACCATCCTCACATTGTGGCTCTGGTAGAGACGCACCTGACTAGAAATACAGTTTGGTGGGTACAGAAACCGTGGGTGCAATGGTTTATACATGCTTTTCACACCAGCTACTCAAGGGGAGTTTCTCTGTTAATCCATAAGAATGTTCGGTGGGAGGTCAGGGAGGCCCGGAAAGACCCCGAGGGACGATTTGTGTTCGTGCATGCGCTGATTAACTCTCAGAAATATGTCATTCTTTGTATTTATAATCCCCCTCCGGCCAATATATCAATCCTTCAGAAGGCACTGACCATTGCTCTAAATTACTCAGATGCACACGTCATCTGTATGGGAGATTTTAATTTGGTCATGAATAGCCATCTTGACAAATTGATATTAGATGATGGAGTACAGGGTGGGGTCCCCCCCCCTGGCACATCCCAACTGTCACAATTCATGACGGGTAGTGGGTGGCTAGATCTATGGAGAGTGCACCATCCAGTGACGAGGTAATATACTTGCCACTCCTCCACTAAACGCTCTCTGTCTCGCATAGACTACATTTTTGGGTCCAGCAGTTTGGTGGCGTGGGTAGATGATATTACACATGGAGGCAGGGGGATCTCAGATCATTGTCCAATTATTCTCAAGCTTAAGTATGGGCCATTGACTAATAGGATAGCATGGAAGCTGAATCCGTTCTGGCTGAAGTTGATAACACCCCTTGATAGAATGATAGATCAGCTACGTTGCTTCGTCTCGTCCCACCCTGAACCCCGTAATATTAATGTATTTTGGGATGCTCTCAAAGCCTATTTGCGGGGTTGTCTATCCTCCACTATTTCTCACATTAAGCAGGTGACATCGGAGGAGGATGGCGAGATGGATCGACGTCTGAAGGACTCGGAGGCAGCCTATATATCGGATCAAACTAACAGTAATAGGGTAGAATGGCTGACCGCTCAAAGGTTATATGCTCAATACACTAACACCAAGACGAAACGTAAATTATTTTTTGTCCGGCAGTCTTATTTTGAAATGGGGAATCAGGCTAGTAGATTTCTGGCTTACTTAGTACGTCAGCATAATGCGACTAACACAATTTTACAAATTCGTGATTCAGGTGGTACGTTGGTTTCCTCAACTGAGGAGATACTAAAATGCTTCTCTGATTACTATGGTTCATTGTACGATTCTAAGACGGATGTGGATGACCCAGAGTGTTTAAACTATTTGTTAGACATAGAGTTTCCTATGCTAAGTCCTTCTCAACAGGCCTTTATGGATGCTGAATTTACTCTGGAGGAGGTAGAGGATGCCATAAAAGACATGGCCTCCAGGAAGGCCCCTGGGCCGGATGGATTCCCTGTGGAGTTATATAGGAAATATCAAGATATACTGGGGCGCCCCTTTTGTTGACAGTGTTTCGTAGGATTTGGGAGGGGGGATGCATGCCGGAGTCCTTTTCTGAGGCCAATATAATAGTTCTTAAAAAGGAGGGGAAGGACCCTTTAGATTGTGGATCTTACAGGCCTATATCATTGGTAAATGTGAATTATAAAATTTTTACAAAAATTTTGGCCAAAAGAGTAAATTCAGTTATTGTACACCCTGATCAGACGGGCTTTATGCCGGGTAAGAGTACTTCCATGAATATCAGACGTGTCCAGTCAGTGGCTCAATATAGCTCTCTGGTACCGGATAATGAATGGGCACTGGCATCACTGGATGCGGCCAAGGCCTTCGACTCACTTGAATGGCCTTTTCTCCGTGCATGTTTGGGGAGGTATGGATTTGATGATAGATTCCAAAGGTGGGTCAGTGTCTTATACATGAAGCCCAAGGCCCGGGTCATTGTAAATAACTCCATGTCTGAATCACTTTTACTGCATAGGGGAACTTGTTGTCAGGATCCTGTCAGCGCCGGCGTACAGCCTCCGCTAAGCAGGGACTCACCCGCACCGTAGGGACCCCTGGGGACAAGAACAGCCGGAAAATAAAGATGCACAGGACCTGAATGTAGAAGTTTAGCAAGCCGGCACAGGACCTACGGTCATGTGAACGGTCATGTGACTGCAAGGGGGCGGGGCTTAGCGTCCTGCTTTCAAAGAAGTTTAGAAAACTCAAAGTCGGGCAAAGCGGGGGTCATGCACAGTACAGGCAAGCGAGGTACAGGAGGGATAAAGAGACGGGAGGTCAGACAAAGCCAAAGGTCATACACAAGATATCAGTAAAGTACCAGGGATGAGACAGAACGGATAGTCAGGGCCAAGCAGAGATCAAAACCAGAGGTAGAAGGTACCTGGCAGAATCCAAAGCAATATCCAGAGAACAGACCGAGTCATACACAGAGAATCATGCAACCAGAACACAGCACTAACACACTCAGGGGTCACCACACAATGCCAAGGGCGAAAGTATAACTGACGGGGGATGGAAGCTTCCTGAGGCTATAAGAAGCCTCCCCAGAACCAATGAGAGGCCACCATAATAGGTCCCAGGTGTGCAGGTGAGAGTCTGCTGAGGTCGGAACATTAACCCCAGCAGTGCCGGTCACCCAGCACTGGTATCATGACACTCGTCAGGGGTGTCCCCTTTCCCTGGCCCTTTTTGCTCTTGCTATTGAGGCACTGGCAATTCGTATAAGATCCTCCACTGATATTGCTGGTATAGAAATAGCAGGTCGGACGGATAACATAGGCCTATATGCTGACGATAGGGTGATATTTATGGACAAAGCGGAAGAGACCTTAACAAGAGTGATCACCACTATAAATAAATTTAGTAAATATTCTGGCCTATACATAAATTGGGAGAAATCTGCTTTGATGCCTCTCTCCCATGCCCCAATGCCACGACTTGAGACTCTCTCCTTACTGCCCATTGTGACCAGTTTTAAATATCTGGGTGTTTATATCTCTAAGGGTAGTAAATTTGATCTACAACTCAATATACAACCATTGTTGGAGACGGTCAAAGGTAAATTTGCGATTTGGGGTAAGCTCCCACTGTCTGTAGCCGGACGTATTATTTTAATTAAATGATATTGCTCCCCAAACTAAGCTACTTTCTTCAACATAGTGCGGTGGTGGTGCCCAAATCCTTTTTTGCTAATCTAAATTCCCAAATCACATCCTTTATTTGGGGGAAAGCCAGGCCTAAACTCAAATTAACCACTCTACAGAGGCCCAGGAGGTGAGGGGGGCAGCATTACCGATTTATTTTTATATTATCTAGCTGGACAGGCCAAGGCCATAAGTACATGGATGCCTGGAGGTCACCTCCCGAATTCTGAGAGTCATCTACTCCATGCTGCAGGGACTGGTTGTCCACTGGGTTTTTTGGAAATGAGGAAAATAAATGTCTCGAAACTATTGCCTCTGCATCGCTTGGCACGATCAATATGGAGGCAGATTAGGGGGGGTGACTAGATTTAGGGATGTTATAGCTGAAATGCCCTTGTGGAATAATGACTATCTCCCGATGCTACGTGAACATCCATCCGCTGAGTTCTGGGTCCAATACAGTGTCTCTACGATAGGTGATCTATACGATCATGGTACTTTGGTGTCCTTCGAGCATTTACAGGTTAATCGTGGTGTCCCGAGATCCCAGTTTTTCCGTTATTTACAACTAGGGTCAGCTTTTCAATCGCATATGAGAAGTCTAGATATAGATGGTGCCATCTCGTCTTTACCCTTGATAGGGATCCTCAAGTCTCAGGGCCCTCAGGGTCTTATCTCCTCTCTATATACGTAAATGTTGTCAGTGGGGACAGAATGTTCCTTAGATTCCGTTAAGAAGAAATGGGAGAGGCTCATCCCTGTTACACATGGTGAGGAATGGGAAGAAATCCTGGAGTCGCCAATCTGGGTATCTCCGTCTGCCAACAACAGGATGATACAACTGTATATTATTAATCAATCATATTTGACCCCAATTCGACTCTTTAGGATGGGCCGATACCTGTCATCGGAATGCTTGAGATGCCACTCAATGGATGCAGATTTTATACATATGATCTGGTGCTGTCCTGTTGTTGTGCAATACTGGAGAGGGGTGACGTCATTATTAACATCCTTGATACAAACCCCAGTTCCCCTTGAGCCATTGATCTGTCTGTTTGGAGTGTGGGATGAGGAGGCGTGGGATCATTATGTTGGGATTTTTCTACGGGAGACACTGTTCATGGCACGGAAGATACTAGCATTACGGTGGATGGGGAATTCACCTCCTTCTCTTGGGTCCTGGATCACTCTGGTAAATTCAATTATCCCATATGAGCGGACACTGTATCAAAATAGAGGATGCCCAGGTAAATTTAAAAAGATTTGGGAGAGGTGGAATTCCTCTCACCTTACCTTGCAGTGCGGAGATGTCGCACAGTAAACTACTCATTATATAGAAGTAGGCTGCGGAATAGTTTGTTTTGGTAGATGTACGTAGGGTTTAGAAGCCAGGCAGGTTTTATTACTGGTACAATAACACAATACTACTATAATTCAATTGATATTATGTTTGCTTTATTTACACACAATTGATGCACATATTATGCCTCACGTTTTCATGCTATTTGAATATGTATATTTTGTATCAAGCTTAACATCTTGTACTAAATGTATATGGTTTAATAACCGAATTTAAAAAATGAGTCAGCGTCCTCTAATTCCAGGTTGTAATTTCTATAGAAAAGGGCTTTCAACGCACAAAGTCATTTGAACAGTTTTGGGTGGAGGAGAATGTTGTGATCCAGAGGCAAAATTATGATATTGTTGATACGGCATCACGCTCTCTCCAGCACCTGAAATCCGCTGCCTCGGAGTAACTCTCGACTCTGCCCTGTCCTTCAAATCACACGTCCAAACTCTTGCCACCTCCTGTCAACTCCAACTCAAAAATATTTCCAGAATCTGTCCCTTCCTCAGCTCTCAATCTACTAAAACTCTTGTACATACCCTCATTATCTCCCGCCTTGACTACTGCAACACTCTCCTCTGTGGCCTCCCTGCTAACTCTCTTGCACCACTCCAGTCTGTCCTCAACTCTGCTGCCCGACTAATCCACCTCTGGTGTGAACTCATTTTCTGGTCTGCCTCTGGTTTCTGGTGAGGGAGCTGGTTGTGCTGACAGAGGAGTTGTGAGTTCTCTTTCCGGGCTCCCTCTGGTGGTGGCAGGAGGTAATGAAGCTGATCTAATTAACAGAGACCTGCCACCTGATAATGAGGAAGAGGATTGGACATCTGGAGTCTCAGATTGGATTTAAGACAGCTGACTCCCTATTCCCATGCTGGTGATTTTTTCCTGCTTCCTGAGGTCTTAGTTTCCAGCTCAGTTCCTGCCTTCTCAAGCTAAGTTGTCTTTGCTAATGTTCACATTTGATTTGGTTTGGTCTATTCAGTTTTTTGTGTGGTCAGCCAGCCCCGACTGGGGCTGTGCTGAATTTCCACTCTTATGTCACTGTATTTGCCAGTTTGCTTTTTGTCCCTTATTAAATTGGCCTCTTTTTGCTCTGTTCTCAGAATATGCCATAGTGCTGATATAGTGGGAGAAGTCTAGTGACTTCAGGGTTTTTTTTGCTATCAGAAGTGTTGGACATTTTTGCAGGGTTTTTTTGGTGTGATTGCAGACAGTATCTTTCCTTTCCTGTCCTTTCTAGTTAGTGTGGGCCCCATCGTTTGCTCAGCCTATTTTCCTACCTGTGTTCGTGTTTTCATCTTGTCTCACCGTCAATACATGTGTGGTGGCTGTCTATTCCTTTGGGGTCTGCTCTGGGGCAGTTTTAGATTTCCCCTTTTCTTGCTTTAGGCTTATTTAGTCCTCCGGCTGTGACGAGGCGTCTAGAATCATCGTAGGTACGCTCCACGGCTGCTGTTAGTTGTGTGGTTAGGATCAGAGGTCTCCAAACTGCGTAGTTACCAACCTCTCTGGTTTTCTGTGACTTAGCTTGGTCTTGTTTTCCTCCTCGGTGACCCATTCATAACACATAGTAGAAAAAGACAGCAGGATGGCACTCACCGTTCACTTGAAATGATTCACTTTATTTCATATTAATAAAGCATAGGCAATGGCACGGGAGAAATGCAAAAAGATGGACGACAGCCGTTTCGTGCACAATGCACTTCAACAGGTCCTGCTGTCTTTTTCTACTATGATATTTCATGTTTTTTCTTCACATGGATAGAGCACCCGTTCAGCAAGAGTTACAGGTGTCACACTGATAGCGGTTATAAGTGACTTTGCGGGTATTTCTTTCTCAGGGACAGTGCCGGATGTTTCTTTTTTCTTTGACTGACCATTCATAACACACCTCTCTCCTCACTACTCCCCTGTCTCTCCCCTCTGCAAATCCCTCCACTGGCTCCCAATTCACCAACGAACCCAGTTCAAACTACTAACACTGACCTACAAAGCCATCCGCAACCTGTCCCCTCCCTATATCTCTGAACTAATCTCCCAATATCTTCCCTTACGTAATCTTCGATCCTCCCAAGACCTCCTACTCTCCTCCACACTTATTCGTTCCTCACACAACCGCCTCCAAGATTTCTCCCGAATATCCCCTATCCTCTGGATTTCCAGGCCTCAACACATCCTATTATCCACCACCCTCGGATCCTTCAAACGGAACCTGAAAACCCATCTTTTCAGGAAAGCCTACAGCCTGCCATAACCATTCTGCCGCCTCACCACCGCCCGAGCCGTCGTCTCAAAACCACCAGAGCTGCTGCACCCCCGACCTTCTGTCTCTTCCCCACTATCCCATAGAATCCAAGTCCGCAAGGACAGGGTCCTCTCCCCTCTGTACCAGTCTGTCATTGTAAACTTGTTTACTGTCAACGATGTCTATAACTTTGTATGTAACCCCTTTCTCATTTACAGCACCATGGAATTAATGGTGCTATATAAGTACATAATAATAATAATACGGATATGGCTGGACTACACGACAGTTAAAGCAGCCACAGCCAGTGACTGAGAAGAATCTGTGACTTCTCCTTATTTAATGGATATTACTCACCTGGATAGTCGTATGTAGGAATCTCCTCTTTACACCTCTCATCACCCCTTACATATGTCTTTGTAGTATTAATATGGGTCAGATCTTCACCCTGAAACAAATATTGTAAAAGTCACAGACAGATGGAGAAGTCACATCTATGATCAGCTCTAATCCTGCCATCTCCACTGTTCTCATTACACAAGTATGAAACATATAATACTGGTGGATAAAACAAGACTGAGCACAAGATCTTCACAGTTGTCTACACATCACAGGGGAGATCTCATGACACCTTCGCTCCATGTACCTGATCATCCTGAGGAACATTGGGATCTTCTTGTTTACAGTCCTGTGGACGAAGAGGACGGGGACATCTCTCTGGTGTTCTCCTCTTACTGGACAGAACTGGAGGAAACACATACAGGGACTGAATTTGTCCATTACATACATATAATTATAGGCTGTGTGTATTTAGTCCTGTCTATTACCTGGTGATGTGAGGGGCTGGGGGACCTCCATCATGACGTCCTTGTACATATCTTTGTGCCCTTCTAAATACTCCCACTCCTCATTGGAGAAATAGATGGCGACATCCTGACACCTTATAGGAACCTGACACATACAATGATACCATCATCCCCCTGATCCCTTCATAGCGTTACTGTATAATGTCCCAGCCTTTCCCGCAGTGTCACCTCTCCAGACAGCAGCTCAATCATCTTGTAGATGAGTTCCAGGATCTTCTGGTCATTGATGTCCTCATGTATCAGCGGGTGAGGTGGAGGCCCTGTTATTGAGCTCAGGGGTCTTCCCCATCCTTCAGACACAGGGTCCTGACAGCACTCACTAGAGGTCTTCTTCACTACTGTGTAATCCTGGTTATGGAGAGACACATGAATAAATCTCACTACAGACATTTCCAGAATCCTCACCTCTCCAGTTCTGTCCATCTGTTATTCCCATAGATAAGAATGATGTAATGTGACGTCATCAGAATCCCTCACCTCTCCAGTAAGCCGGAAGAGGATCTCTAGGGTGAGGTGTAATATCCTCTCCGCCATCTTGTCTCTGTCCATATCCATCCTTGATGGGTAAATCAGGAAAAGTTTCTTCTATAGAAGAACTTCACTGAGAGGATCGGATATTGTAGAGACCTGAATGAGAAGATGAGCCGATGGAACATCATAAAACTCCTGTGTAATAATACAATTACTGGAGATAATAAGGGAAACATATGAGGAGATTTATTATTTTACAGTATTTGGTTTTCTTCTTACATCTAGTAATAAAACCTACTGTTACTAATTCTTATTTTCAATTCTGTACTGAGCATGTTACCTCGTGGAAGGTTTAGCTGACATTACATGTGTTATTCCTGTACTCAGCTCAGGGTAGATGGTAACACCATATATAAAAAAACATGTGCTATGTGGGACATATATGACCACATGACCCACAGGAAAGGGGGCTCACACTTTACATGGACACCAGATAGACACCAGGTTGTACGACGCTGAACAGCTGACATGTGAGTTAGCCACCTCATGGACTTCAACTATTCTGTGGATACAGATAGACACAACCTACCATTCAGGATCCCAGAAACAAACTTTGATATGGACAATCTCTCTGTAACTATTTCACCTATTTTATGTCTTGCTGCAATGCTGCATTCTGGTGGACAAGCCACCAAACCACTACATGTATTGTAGGAAACATTGTGACATTTTCTTTAGAGTGATGCATCTGGTAAAGAGTCCTGAATAAATATACAAAATGTGTATGTTTTATCTAATATATAAAGCTCAATGTGTGTATGTGTATACAGTGGGGAAAAAAAGTATTTAGTCAGTCAGCAATAGTGCAAGTTCCACCACTTAAAAAGATGAGAGGCGTCTGTAATTTACATCATAGGTAGACCTCAACTATGCGAGACAAACTGAGAAAAAAAAATCCAGAAAATCACATTGTCTGTTTTTTTTTCATTTTATTTGCATATTATGGTAGAAAATAAGTATTTGGTCAGAAACAAGCAATCAAGATTTCTGGCTCTCACAGACCTGTAACTTCTTCTTTAAGAGTCTCCTCTTTCCTCCACTCATTACCTGTAGTAATGGCACCTGTTTAAACGTGTTATCAGTATAAAAAGACACCTGTGCACACCCTCAAACAGTCTGACTCCAAACTCCACTATGGTGAAGACCAAAGAGCTGTCAAAGGACACCAGAAACAAAATTGTAGCCCTGCACCAGGCTGGGAAGACTGAATCTGCAATAGCCAACCAGCTTGGAGTGAAGAAATCAACTGTGGGAGCAATAATTAGAAAATGGAAGACATACAAGACCACTGATAATCTCCCTCGATCTGGTGCTCCATGCAAAATCCCACCCCGTGGGGTCAGAATGATCACAAGAACGGTGAGCAAAAATCCAAGAACCACGCGGGGGGACCTAGTGAATGAACTGCAGAGAGCTGGGACCAATGTAACAAGGCCTACCATAAGTAACACACTATGCCACCATGGACTCAGATCCTGCAATGCCAGACGTGTCCCACTGCTTAAGCCTGTACATGTCCGGGCCCGTCTGAAGTTTGCTAGAGAGCATTTGGATGATCCAGAGGAGTTTTGGGAGAATGTCCTATGGTCTGATGAAACCAAACTGGAACTGTTTGGTTGAAACACAACTTGTCGTGCTTGGAGGAAAAAGAATACTGAGTTGCATCCATCAAACACCATACCTACTGTAAAGCATGGAGGTGGAAACATCATGCTTTGGGGCTGTTTCTCTGCAAAGGGGCCAGGACGACTGATCCGGGTACATGAAAGAATGAATGGGGCCATGTATCGTGAGATTTTGAGTGCAAACCTCCTTCCATCAGCAAGGGCATTGAAGATGAAACGTGGCTGGGTCTTTCAACATGACAATGATCCAAAGCACACCGCCAGGGCAACGAAGGAGTGGCTTCGTAAGAAGCATTTCAAGGTCCTGGAGTGGCCTAGCCAGTCTCCAGATCTCAAACCTATAGAAAACCTTTGGAGGGAGTTGAAAGTCCGTGTTGCCAAGCGAAAAGCCAAAAACATCACTGCTCTAGAGGAGATCTGCATGGAGGAATGGGCCAACATACCAACAACAGTGTGTGGCAACCTTGTGAAGACTTACAAAAAACGTTTGACCTCTGTCATTGCCAACAAAGGATATATCACAAAGTATTGAGATGAAATTTTGTTTCTGACCAAATACTTATTTTCCACCATAATATGCAAATAAAATGAAAAAAAAAACAGACAATGTGATTTTCTGGATTTTTTTTTCTCAGTTTGTCTCCCATAGTTGAGGTCTACCTATGATGTAAATTACAGACGCCTCTCATCTTTTTAAGTGGTGGAACTTGCACTATTGCTGACTGACTAAATACTTTTTTTCCCCACTGTATGTATGTATGTATGTATGTGTGTATGTCCGGGATTGGCATCCGCACCGTCACAGCTACAGCCAAAAAATTTGGCACAGTCACACGTCTGGACCCCGAGAGCGTCATAGGCTATGTTGTGAGGCGAAATTTTAACCCCGCGCATTCCAATTCACCAAACAATTTTGCCCCTATCTACATAATGGGGAAAAAGTGTGTGTGTATCAAGCCCCGCCCCTCATTATAATGTCATAATGGTTGCCATGGCGACGCTGATTCATCATAGGTTGTACGCCCCGCCGCTCATTATGATGTCATAATGGTTGACTATGGGATGGAGGATGTATGATGGGTATATGGGCACGGGACTATGGGATGGAGGATATGTATGATGGGTATATGGGCATGGGACTATGAGATACTGACTGTGTGATACTGACTGCTGAGCCGTGTATCTAATCCTATCCTGTGTGATACTGGGCTACCCCGGTAGTCTGTGTCAGAGGGTGGTCTGTGTTGGCACGGTAATAAATTGTGTTATTTCCAGCTTTACAGGACGATAACACCATAGAAATGATAAGAATAATAGGCCTCAGTTACCACAACTGTCTACAAAGAAAACTGTTGCTGATAGCAACCAATTACAGCTCATTTTTCATCTTTTAAACAGCTCTGGGACAGCGTGGTGAGTTTTGAGTGGTGACTTTTGTGTTTCGACTTTTATGTGGCAAGGTTGGTGTATGTGTGGTGAAATGTGTGCTGAGGGTGGTATATGTGTTGAAGCACGTGGTAGTGTGTGGCGCATTTTGTGTGTGTGTTCATATCCCCGTGTGTGGTGAGTATCCCATGTCAGGGCCCCACCTTAGCAACTGTACGGTATATACTCTTTGGCGCCATCACTCTCATTCTTTAAGTCCCCCTTGTTCACATCTGGCAGCTGTCAATTTGCCTCCAACACTTTTCCTTTCACTTTTTCCCCATTATGTAGATAGGGGCAAAATTGTTTGTTGAATTGGAACGCGCGGGGTTAAAATTTAGCCTCACAACATAGCCTAAGACACTCTCAGGGTCCAGACGTGTGACTGTGCAAAATTTTGTGGCTGTAGCTAAGACGGTGCAGATGCCAATACATACATACACTTTTTCTCCATTATGTAGATAGGGGCAAAATTGTTTGTTGAATTGGAACACGCGGTGTTAAAATTTCGCCTCACAACATAGCTTAGGACACTCTCGGGGTCCAGACGTGTGACTGTGCCAAATTTTTTGGCTGTAGCTGCGACGGTGCGGATGCCAATCCCGAACATACACACAAACACACATACATACACACACATCCACATTGAGCTTTATATATTAGATCTATATACATAATTGCCTTGTAACGTTTTCATTTCCGTCTGGATGTCCCTGAATCCCACAATCCACCACGCCGACCAGAAGTCCACCGAACGCCATATTGAAATACCCAAGTAAGGGGTATTTCAATATGGCACCCGCTGGTGGTACCAGGCTCTTCCACAATACCACCAGTGGGACACCAATGGGACCCCCCCTACGTCACAGCTGGCAGGAAAGTCCGCGGCTTGCGGCCTGTGCACAGGCCACAAGCCGCAGACTTTCCTGCTGGCTGGCCGCCGCCAGGACCCCACCCGCCGCTGGACCTGCCACCGCTGCTGGCCACCCCGTCGGACCCGCCGCTGCCTGCCCACCCACCTCCGTCACAGCCGGCAGGAAAGTCCGCGGCTTGCGGCCTGTGCACAGGCCGCAAACCGCGGACTTTCCTTCTGGCTGGCCGCCGCCAGGACCCCACCCGCCACTGGACCAGCCGCCGCTGAACCCCCCACCGCCGCCGCTGGCCACCCCACCAGACCCGAACACCGCCGCCGCCGGCCACCCCGCAGGACCCCCCCCCGGATCCGCCACTACCTGCCCACCCGTCACAGCCGGCAGGAAACACCGCGGCTTGCGGCCTGTGCACGACAGATTCTCAGTGCGGCAAAGCCTGCCCCCATCAGGGTGTCACCACCCTCCCGATGCGATAGCATCAGGCCTTCATCTAGTATATATATATATATATATATCTATAAAATTGTTTATTATGTAAACTAGGGGGCTGTCACGGGGGGCTTAGTTCAACTAAGGCTGTAACTCCCGGGGCCCCTGTGATGTCCCTATAACTAGGGGAAACCCTGTCTGACCCTCAACCCAGGGTTTTTGCTGATGGTGCAAATGCCTGAGCCTCCACCCTTTCCTTATCTCCTGCTCAGCCCTGCACTTAACCCTCCACCCTCCACCCAGTGAGGAGTCACAACACCAAAGCCCCCACACAAATATGACAGACAGGGAGAACTTAAACTGCACTGCGCCGCACACACACAGGAATATACAGTAATGTGAACAGGGCACAACTAAACACAAATATGGGAAGGAGAAAGGATAACAACGGATCATACGCCACCAGACACGAATCTCTCTCTCTGCAACACCTCCACTCCAGACCGGAACCAGTTGGTATGAAACACAAGCTATAATCGGCGACGCCCATAGGCCAGCATGACTATTTAAAGACCGAGGGCGTGACTAACCATCCAACCTGGTCTCCAGCAGGATTAACCCCCGAGAGCCTGAAGATCAAGCCGGCGCCACTGAGGCTATAGTGGCTGGAGGTGGAACTACCTCTGCCTGCCGGACGCAGTGGTGTGAACAGCGTCCGACATGACAGGGGCAGGTCTGTGAGGGATCAGAGACATTTCAGAAGCCATACTGGTGAATACCTAATCAGAGCACAACATGAAGACCCCCCATAGGCCGCCCCGGAGCATGAGCATAAAATTAAGGCAAAACGGAAAATAAGGATTAACCCCTTAGTGACTGGGTCAATTTTTTTAAATCTGACCAGTTTTACTTTATGTGGTAACATTCTGGAACTCTTCAACACATCTTACTGATTTTGAGACTGTTTTTTTCCTGACACATTGTACTTTATGATAATGGTAAATTTAGGTCTACATATGTTGCGTTTATTTAAAAAAAAATCAGAAATTTTACAAAAATCTCAAAAAATTAGCAATTTTCAAACTTTGAATGATTATCCCTTTAATCCAGAATGTCGTACCACACAAAAACATTAATAAATAACATTTCCCTCATGCCTGCTTTACATCAGCGCCATTTGTAAAATGTTCTTTTATTTTGTTAGCATTTTACAAGGTTTAGAAATGTGGCAGCAATTTTTCATTTTTTCAAGGAAATTTTTTAAAAAAACTTAATTTTTTAGGTACCTGTTCAATTTTGAAGTGACATTGGGAGTCCTATATATTGAAAACCCCAAAAGTTATACCATTTTGAAAACAGCACAACTCAACATAATCAAAATTGTTTTCAGATAGTTTATTAACCCTTCAGGTGCCTCTCGGGAATTAAAGCAAGGTGGCATGAAGGGAATGGAGAAATGTATTTTTACCACCTAAATTAAAGCTGATAACTTCTGAACAGGCCGCTATAGACGGCAGACTCTAAAGCCCCCGTTACACACTGCGATATCGCTAGCAATATCGCTGTAAAGTCACCGGTTTGTGACGTTGCAGCGATATTGCTAGCGATATCGCTGTATGTGATACTTACCTCCGACCGGCTCCCCCGCTGGCTATCGCTGATCGCGCGAGAAGCTCCTGGACCATTCCTCGTCGTCCACTTCCTTCAGCGCTTCCTGTGGCGCCGACGAGCGAAGCGTGGAGCCGGGCGGGAGGACGCAGGATCGCCGCGTCTGACAGGTAAGTAGCGATCCCCGTCCCCAGCGATGTCGCTAGTGAGATCTGCCTGTGTGGCAGCTCACTAGCGACCACCTAGCGATTCACCAGCGATCCTGACCGCGTCATATCGCTGGTGAGTCGCTAGCTGTAACGTACCCTTAGGCCATTATTTGGCCATGAATTGCCATGGCAAACATCAGGACCACACAATCATGATCTCAGGGTGCCTATGGGGTTTATAGAAGGAGCCCCCACACTCTTAACTATCTAGATGCTGTAGTCCTTGACAGCAGAATTTAAGGGGTTGAACAGCTATAGTCGGTACCAACACTGATTGTGGCTGATGCAGCAAGTTGTCAGCTGATAGCTGCAGGACTGTCACCCATCGGGGGATGCTATTCTCTTATATTACTGGTCAGTAAAAAGAGGTATTGGTGGTCACTAAGGGGTTAAACAACAACCACCAGACAGATTTCATCAACAAAAGTATAATTTTAATCAGCATAACAGTGCCAACCTGACACCGTCTGCTCAGCACAATCCTGCTGACAGGTTCCCTTTAAGTCTCCTCGCCTGAGATAAGGACCTTATCTTGCTGCTCCTTTTATCCCTTTAGTCAGGTCTTTTGCTTTCCCTGGGCAAACTTAAATACCATTTAAAGGGAATCTGTCACCCCATTTTTCGAGTACCAGCTGCCGACACAGCCATCAGGGGCTTATCTAATGCTGTAGATAAGCCCCCGATGTAACCTGAAAGATAAGAAAAACGAGTTAGACTATACTCACTGGGGGGCGGTCCGGTTTCGGTTTTGGTCCAATGGGTGTTGCGGTCCAGCGCCTCCCATCTTCTAACGGTGACGTCCTCTTGAATGTTAGTAGTGCTTTCACAGTCGCGGCTTAGGTAGTGCAGCTCATCCAGGATAGCACACCAATGCGAGTTGTGTCTGTCAGCGTAGTTTCCAGAGGTGCTACCAGCAGACAAGCAAGTACACCAGGAGATGTGGCGGGGGCCGTAGGAGGGCAACAACCCAGCAGCAGGACCACTACCTCAGCCTTTGTGCAAGGAGGAAAAGGAGGAGCACTGCCAGAGCCCTGCAAAATGACCTCCAGTAGGCCACAAATGTGCATGTGTCTGCACAAACGGTTAGAAACTGACTCCATGATGGTCTGAGTGCCCGATGTCCGCAGGTGGGGGTTGTGCTCACAGCCCAACACAGAGCAGGAAGATTGGCATTTCCCAGAGAACACAGTGTTTGGCAGATTTGACACTGACGCCCTGTGCTCACAGATGAGAGCAGGTTCACACTGAGCACTTGGCAACACCGCAGAGAATGTTCTGCTGCCTGCAACATACTCCAGCATGACTGGTTGGCAGTGGGTCAGTAATGGTGTGAGGAGGCATTTCTTTGAAGGGCACCACAGCCTTCCATGTGCTAGCCAGAGGTACCCTGGCTGCATTAGGTACCAGGATGAGAGCCTCACACCCATTTTGAAACCACATGCAGGTGCACTGGGCTCTGGGTTCCTTCTAATGCATGACAATGCTAAACCTCATGTGGCTGAAGTGGACTGGCCTGCCCTTTCCCCAGACCTGAATTAAAATCGAGCTCATCTGGGACATCATGACTCGTTCCATGCAAAAACGCCACTGTGCACCACAGACTGTCCAGGAGTTGTCTGTTACTTTAATCCAGGTTTGGGAGTAGATGCCTCAGAACATCCGCTGCCTCATCAGGACCATGCCCAGGTATTGAAAGGAGGTCGTACAGGCATGTGGAGGCCACACACACAACTGAGCATCATTTCCTTGTCTTGAGGCATTTCCACTGAAGTTGGATCAGCCTGTAATTTGATTTTCCACTTTGATTTTGAGTATCATTCCAAATCCAGACCTCCGTGGATTATTAACTTTAATATGCATTGATGATTTTTATGTTTTATCATTCTCAATGCATTCCACTATGTAATGAATAAAGAAGTGTATGTATATATATATATATACCAGCTGAAGAGCCCGGCGCTGCCCGGGCATAGTAACTAACTGTGGTTAGTTATAGCAAATTATAATTATCCTCCATCCCATAGTCCCGTGCCCATATACCCATCATACATATCCACGATCCCATAGGCCCGTGCCCATATACCCATCATACATATCCTCCATCCCATAGTCGAGTGACCATATACCCATCACACATTCTCCATCCCGTAGTCCCATGCCCATATACCCATCATACATATTCGCCATCCCATAGTCGAGTGGCCATATACCCATCACACATCCTTCATCTGATAGTCCAACGCCCATATACCCATCATACATATCCTCCATCCCATAGTCCCGTGCCCATATACCCATCACACATCCTCCATCCCATAGTCCTGTGCCCATATACCTGTCATACATATCCTCCATCCCATAGTCCAGTGCCCATATACCCATCACACATCCTCCTTCCCATAGTCAACCATTATGACATCATAGAGAGCGGTGGGGCTTGCAACCTATTATGACATCAGTGTTGCCATGGCAACCATTGTGACACCATAATGAGGGGCGGGGCTTGATACGCACACACTTTTTCCCCAGTATGTAGATAGGGGCAAAATTGTTTGGTGAATTGGAACGCACTGGGTTAAAATTTCGCCTCACAACATAGCTTAGGACACTCTCGGGGTCCAGACGTGTGACTGTGCCAAATTTTGTGGCTGTAGCTGCGACGATGCGGATGCCTAACCCGGACATACACACACTTGAGCTTTATAGAATAGATATATATACACATAGATATATATATATATATACTAACTGAAGAGCCCAGCGCTGCCCGGGCATAGTAACTCTGGTTAGTTATAGCAAATTATAATTATCCTCCATCCCATAGTCCCGTGCCCATATACCCATCATACATATCCACGATCCCATAGGCCGGAGTCCATATACCCATCATACATATCCTCTATCCCATAGTCCCGAGCCCATATACCCATCACACATCCTCCATCCCATAGTCCCATGCCCATATACCCATCATGCATATTCGCCATCCCATAGTCGAGTGCCCATATACCCATCACACATCTTTCATCTCATAGTCCCATGCCCATATATCCGTCATACATATCCTCCATCCCATAGTCCCGTGCCCATATACCCATCACACATCCTCCATCCCATAGTCCCGTGCCCAGATACCCATCATACATATCCTCCATCCCACAGTCCAGTGCCCATATACCCATCACACATCCTCCATCCCATAGTCCCGTGCCCATATACCCGTCATACATATCCTCCATCCCACAGTCCAGTGCTCATATACCCATCACACATCCTCCATCCCATAGGCAACCATTATGACATCATAGTGAGCGGTGGGGCTTGCAACCTATGATGACATCAGCATCGCCATGGCAACCATTATGACATCATAATGAGGGGCAGGGCTTGATACACACACACTTTTTCCCCATTATGTAGATAGGGGAAAAATTGTTTGGTGAATTGGAACGCGCGGGGTTAAAATTTCGCCTCACAACATAGCCTAGGACACTCTCGGGGTCCAGACGTGTGACTGTGCCAAATTTTGTGGCTGTATCTGCGACGGTGCGGATGCCAATCCTGGACATACACACATACATACACACATTGAGCTTTACATATTAGATAAAATGAATGTAGGTATGTGTGTGTATTGGCCACGCCCACTAGGCATAGCAACCAATCACTAAGCATCTTTCATTTCACCAGAGCTTTTTAAAAGAAACTGAGTTGTGATTGGTTGCTATGAGCAACAATTTTCCTTGTAGACAGTTTTGGTAACTGAGGCCTATTACTATTATATTCTTATCATTTGTATGGTGTTATCCTTCTTCTGTAAAGCTGGAAATAACACAATTTATTACCGTGCCAACACAGACCACCCTCTGACACAGACTGCAGGGGGAGCCCAGTATCACACAGGATAGGATTAGATACACGGCTCAGCAGACTGTATCACACAGGATAGAATTAGATACACGGCTCAGAGGACAGTATCACACAGGATAGGATTAGATACATGGCTCAGCAGACGGTATCACACAGGATAGGATTAAATACACAGCTCACCAGACGGTATCACACAGGATAGGATTAGATACACAGCTCAGCAGACAGTATCACACAGGATAGGATTAGATACACAGCTCAGCAGACAGTATCACACAGGATAGGATTAGATAGACAGGTCAGCAGTCAGTATCACACAGGATAGGATTAGATACACGGCTCAGCAGACAACAGCACACAGGAGAGGATTAGATACACTGCTCAGCAGACAGTATCACACAGTAGAGGATTAGATAAACGGCTCAGCAGACAGTATCACACAGGATAGGATTAGATAAACGGCTCAGCAGACTATCGCACAGGATAGGGTTAGATACATGGCTCAGCAGACTATCACACAGGATAGGATTAGATACACGGCTCAGCAACAGTATCACACAGGATAGGATTAGATACACTGCTCAGCAGACTGTATCACACAGGATAGGATTAGATACACAGCTCAGCAGTGTCACACAGGCTAGGATTAGATACAGTACACAGCTCAGCAACAGGATGTGCCAAAGGAGAGAACATTCTGATTCCAAGAATTCCTGTTGTGAATTTGCTTTCTGGCCTCCCTCTGGTAATTACTGAAGGTAGTGGAGCTGGTCAGATTGACAGAGGGGTTGCGAGTTCTCTTTCTGGGCTCCCTATGGTGGTTACTGGAGGTAACGGAGCTGATCTGATTGACAGAGGCTTGACACATGATAATGAGGATGATGATTGGAGATCTGGGGTTTCAGACTGGAATTTAAGACAGCCGACTCCCTCTATCCCTGCTGGTGATTTTCTCCTTGTGCCTCCTGAGGTCTGATGTATCCAGCTCTGTCCCTGCATGTTCAGCTAAGTGGTTCATTTGCTATTCTGTTTGCATTTGATCTGGTTTTCTCTATCTCTGCTTTGTGCGGGTCAGCCAGCTCCGGCTGGGCCTGTGCTGAATCACCGCCCATATGTTACTGCTTGTGCCAGTTTGTTTTGTCCCCTGTTAGATTGGTATATTCTGAAAGCAGAGCAAAAAGAGACCAGAGTGCTGATATAGTGGGGGGCGAAGTCGGGCGACTTCAGTGTTTTTGTGCATCAGAAGTGTTGGACTTTTTGCAGAGTTTTTTTTTTGCGAGATTGCAGACAGTGTCTTTCCTTTCCTGTCCAGTCAGTGTGGGCCCCATCATTTGCTCAGTCTATTTTCCTGCCTGCGTTTGTGTTTTCATCTTGTCTCACCGACAATATATGTTTGGGGGCTATCTATTCCTTTGGGGTCTGCTCAGGGGCAGTTTAGATTTCACCTTTCTTGCTTTAGGCTTAGTTAGCTCTCTGGCTGTGCCGAGGCGTCTAGGATCATCGTAGGTACGCTCCACGGCTACTGCTAGTTGTGTGGATAAGATCAGGGGTCTGTAATCCGCTTAGTTACCAACCTCTCTGGTTTTCTGTGGCTTAACCGGGCCTGCTCTCCTCCTCGGTAACCCATTCATAACAAATTCCACTCATTCCATCTGATTTGCCTTTTTATTTTAAACTCCTTCAGTTTCCACTTCGATTGGCATTTGCAATGTCCATTAACAAGGCTCAGGGACAGTCCTTGAATGCAGTAGGGATCGATTTGCAATCTCCATGCTTTTCTCATGGTCAACTTTACGTGGCCTGTTCAAGAGTTGGAACTACCAAAAATCTGCTAATCTTTGCGCCGAAAGGAAAAACCAAAAATGTTGTTTATCAAAAGGCTCTTGAATGAGTTGAAAATAAAATACTATCAATACTTAGGTAATCGTTTAGTTAATTTGTGTTGCAAATCTGTAGTGTTGAATATATGATGTGAAATGTTTTTATGTGCAATATAATCATTAAAATTGATTATAACTAACCACAGTTAGTCACTATGCCCGGGCAACGCCGGGCTCTTCAGCTAGTATATAATAAATATCTAATTTTATATATATATATATATATATATTTATTTTAAATATCTATATATATTTATATTATCTAATATATATATTTCATAGGCACAGCTTCTTGACCACAACAGGTTACACTTGCGGTTACACTTGCCTGTGTTGCCCATAGCAACCAATCACTAAGCATCTTTCATTTCACCAGAGCAGTTTAAAAGATGAAAGCTGAGCTGTGATTGGTTGCTATGAGCAATAGTTTTCCCGCTCCACAACACCTCAGCAGACACTGACCAGGTGGGAGAAATTTAGCATCTCCAGGAACATAAGCTCCCAGCCATTGTCTGCCCCCCAGAAAGGAGCAGAGAGCACATGACAAATGAATCACCCCCTCCTCTATTACTGCTGCGCTCTATTGTTCCCAGCATAGAAAATTGCATCATCAGTGGCCGCATACAGAGCCGCACTGCCATGTTACATAACAGCACATCTCTAGGAACTCCCTGCTCAGCACCACCCGGCTCAGGACTATGGGATGAAGGATATGTGATGGGTATATGGGCACAGGACTATGGGATGGAGAATTTGTATGATTGGTATATGGGCATGGGACTATGGGGTGGAGGATGCCTGATGGGTATATGGGTGCGAGATGATGGGATGGAGGATATGTATGACTAGATTATGGCCCGATGCTATCGCATCGGGAGGATGCGATAGCATCACACCTCTTGCCATGTTAACCCTCAACACACACACTCCTCTCACCTTTCACCATCTCCACTCACTCTTTCACTCCACATACGACCCCTTCTCTCACTCCATCTCTCATACTCACGCCGTCATCGCCGCTGCTCCACGATCCCCGACATCTTCTTCTGCCGGCGCCATTTTGGATCCCGATGTCCTCCACGCCGGCGACATGTTCTTGCGGCGACGCCATCTTGACTATCGTGGGATTTCGCCGATCCAAAATGGCGTTGCCGCAAGAACATGTCGCCGGCGTGGAGGACGTCTGGATCCAGGATGGCGCCGGCGGAAGAAGATGTCGGGGATCGTGGATCAGCGGCGATGACGGCGTATGAGAGACGGAGTGAGAGAAAGGGTCGAATGTGGAGTGAAAGAGTGAGTGGACGTGAGTGGAGATGGTGAAAGGTGAGAGGAGTGTGTGTGTTGAGGGTTAACATGGAAAGAGGTGTACGGTGACGTCACCGGTTACAACTGGACGGAAGTTGTTACAACCGGAAGCTGCTTAGGGCATTTTACAACCGGAAGCTACTTAGGACATTTATTATTATAGATGGGTATATGGGCATGGGACTATGGGATGGAGGATGTGTGATGGGTATATGGGCAGTGGACTATGCGATGGAGGATGTGTGATAAGTATATGGGCACTGAACTATGGGATGAAGGATGTGTATGATGGGTATATGGGTACTGGACTATGGGATGGAGTACGTGTGATGGGTACATGGGCACGGGACTATGGGATGTTGGATGTGTGATGGTTATATGGGCACTGGACTATGGGATGGAGGATATGTATGATGGGTATATGGGCACTGGACTATGGGATGGAGGATGTGTGATGAGTATATGGGCACGGGAATATGGGATGGAGGATGATCATTATAATTTGTTATTACTAACCACAGTTAGTTGCTATGCCCGGGCTCTTCAGCTACAAATTCAAAAAACCTTGGATATTCCCTGCATTGCTGTAGCAATAACGATCCAAGCATATAGATGATAAAGGATGGTAATTTATTCTCTATTCTCAATGCGTTTTGAAGTCAGTACGACTTCCTCCTCAGGAGATGCCTAAGACTTATGCTCTCCTGAGGAAGAAGTCGTACTGACTTTGAAACGCATAGAGAATAAATTACCATCCTTTATCATCTATATGCTTGGATCGTTATTGCTACAGCAGAGCAGGGAATATCCACATTTCTTATAATTTGTTACTTCAAATCGGTCAGTGAATTGGCCTGTGGATCTACAACGGCTGTCGCCTCCAATGAGTCCTATATGCTCTAATATTGTGGATTAATAGGTGAGTGCAAACCAAGTGTTTTTTTCAAAATTATCACCAGATAAGACCCTATTGGCAATCTTTGTCTCCTATAGTGTTTCTGGGCTCTTCACCTAGTAAGAAATAATTCTGATATAGAAGCTCAGATATCTTGATGTAGTACAACAATATGTGACCCCTATTCACAGGGAACTGAGTAACAGTGGGTAGAGTATAAAATCCAGAATGGGGCTGTATTCACACAAAACAGGTATAGGAAATGTGCCCATAGAGTCCTTAGGGGCTAGTGAATCCAGTCTAAAAATCTTCTCACTTTTCTTTTTGAGGATACATCTATTGTGATCACCTCCTCTCACATTGGGTTTAACCACCTCAATGATACAAAAGGAGACGTCTCCGGTTTCACCTTAATGTACATTGTTCATGCGTCTCGCTAATGGGGTGTACCGACCATGGCGAATATCTCCCAAATGCTGCCCCACCCTCCTCCTAAACTCCCTCTTCATCTTACCTACATAATCTAGAGGGCAGGTGCTTGTGGCCGTATATACAAGTCCTGAGGTTTTACAGTTGGAACAATCCCTCTGGAAAAAGGTTTTACCCGTGGAGGAACTCAAGAAAGATTTACATGGTCTCATCCAATTACGTGTACAACATTCTCCACATCTAAAGAAACCGCAGGCTCTTCTAACTAGCCAAATCCCCTTGTGTGCATTAAAGGGTCCTTAACTAACCAACCTTTTCTCAAAGTTATTGTGGGAGTAGATCCCACAGCACCCCTCAGGTCCGGGTCGACCACAAGTACATCCCAGTATTTTCTGTGGATATGAAAGACACAGTCACACTGATTGTCATAAGTTCCTACTACTCGTGATAACCCATTTTTTTCTTGGTCTAATGGTTAGGTATGAAGGAGTGTCTGTCTCTCCCATTTGTCTGCAAACAATGGTGAGGAATCCAAAATTTACTGTGGGTACCCTTTTTCCCTGCATCTGGTGTTCATGTCTATTGCCTGTATTTTAAAATCTGTGACATTAGAACAGTTTCTCCTTTTTTTAGCGGGATGGTGGTGGTCGTTATCCCACTTCTATAGGCTATTAGTGCTTGTAGGTTTATGGTAGATGGGTGTTCCTAGGGTCCCACCCTTTCTTGATTAGTACATCCAGGAAAGGCAATCGGTTATAATTAAACTCCAAAGTAAATCTAAGGCCCACTCTATTGATGTTGAGTTCCTTGACAAATTCAAGAAATTGTTCCCTGACCAGATGTTAAAAATGACATCAATAAATCTATACCATACCCCAATATATGGATGCCACCATTTATGATCATCCCTGAATATTGTGGTTTCCTCCCAGCAGCCCAGGAATAGGTTAGCATACGAGGGGGCACAGGGGTTCCCCATCGTAGCACCCCTGAGCAGGTGGAAGTACTTCCTGTCAAAAAGAAAGAAGTTATGCGTAAGAATGAATTTTAGAAGATACTCCATGAAGTCATTGTGTCTGCTACACTCTATTGACCTCAAATTCAAGGAATGTGTTATTCTCTGATACCATCCTGATACGGTATACTACTGTACAAAGCCTCAAAATATATTAAGACCTGCTCACCTACATGGATATATACATGTAGAGGATCAGACAAAGGTAGAACAATTTTCCTGAGGGAATATTCCAACTGTAAAACCTCAGGACTTATTCCAACTGCAGGACCTCAGAAGGTAGTGTGGAAATACTATACTGCGGAGGGTGGGATAGCGGTACTGTGAGTACATTATACTGTGTAGCGGTACTGTGGGAACATTATACTGTGTGTGGGAGGATGGTAGTACTGTGGGAACATTATACTGTGTGTGGGGGATGGCGGTACTGTGGCAACATTATACTGTGTTTGGTGGATGTAGGTAATGTGGGAACATTATACTGTGCGTGGGGGATGGCGGTACTGTGGGAACATTGTACTGTGTGTGGGGGGGTGGCGGTACTGGGGGAACATTATACTGTGTGAAGGGGGATGACAGTACTGTGGGAACATTATATAGTGTGTGGGGGAGATGGCGGTACTGTGGGAACATTATACTGTGTGGAGGGATGGCGGTACTGTGGGAACATTATAATGTGTTGTGGGATGGTGGTAGTGTGGGAACATTATACTGTGTGGTGGGTACGGTACTGTGGGAAGTAGGAACATTCTATTGTGTGGGGGGATGACAGTACTTTGGGAACATTATACTGTGTGTGGGGGCAATGGCAGTACTGTGAGAGTAGGGGTAGTAGTTCGGTGGCTCTGACGGTATGACGTTTGATATTAGGGGTAATAGTATAGTGGCTTTGGATGACGGGATGATGTCGGATATTAGGGGTAGTAGTCCGAAAGGGTTTGAGGCTATGCAGAGTGGGCGGGGCTCTACACTCAGCTTTATATATAGATATTATCATTATAATTTGTTATAATTAACCGTAGTTAGTTACTATGCCCGAGCAACACCGGGCTCTTCGGCTAGTAAAGAGTAACGGGGCTCCAGCACCTACCTCCACCCGCAGAGCCGCACTCCACATATATGGCTGCTCTGTGCGCACAGGACCTGGGATGAGGTCACAGGAGGGGAGGAGTCAGGGGTCACATGATCAGGGGCCTCAGTGTATGCAGGACTCTGCTGTGCTGGCTGTCATGGTGCTGGATGAGGGGAAGTTTCTGTGGGGTCAGGAGGGGTTTACAGGGGGATGTAGCAGAGCCGTGTGTGTACCAGGTGTACGGAGCGGAGCCATGTGTGTAGGAGGTGTAAGGAGCGGAGCCGTGTGTGTACGAGGTGTACGGAGCGGAGCCGTGTGTGTACGAGGTGTACGGAGAGGAGCCGTGTGTGTACGAGGTGTACGGAGCGGAGCCGTGTGTGTACGAGGTGTACGGAGCGGAGCCGTGTGTGTACGAGGTGTACGGAGCGGAGCCGTGTGTGTAGGAGGTGTACGGAGCGGAGCCGGGTGTGTACGAGGTGTACGGAGCGGAGCCGTGTGTGTACGAGGTGTACGGAGCGGAGCCGTGTGTGTACGAGGTGTACGGAGCAGAGCCGTGCGTGTACGAGGTGTATGGAGCAGAGCCGTGTGTGTAGGTGTACGGAGCGGGTCCACGCGTGTTTGAGGTGGACAGGGCAGAGCCGTGCGCGTGCTTGGTGCGTGGAGCCGAGCCGTGCGCGTGCGTGGCGCATGGATCAGTGCTGTGTGTGAGCTGTCACCATTTTGCTGAAGAAAAAACAGTTTGGATCCATTGAAATGACGGCAACGCCTGAGCAGTAGCAGGCCTCTGCATGATGAATGTTGTTTTTTCATTTTTTCAAAACAATATTATATTCAGTATGTAAATTAGGGGCAGGTAAGTGAAGGATCAGTGAACTGTCATAAACCCATAAGGATGAATATGTAAGCAGAGCATCACATAGGCCCATCCCACAGGCCACCCCGAAGCACGAGAAGCTCATTAACTCAATACTTTAAATAAAGATTTAGCAATCACCACAAGACGGATTTCATCCCCAGGTATCATTGTAATCAGTATAAGGGCACTGACCTGACACTGTCTGTAGGTTACTGCGCATAATCCTGCTGACAGGTACATGTTCACTTTAATAACCAGGCCACATTTTACAATTCTGACCAGTGTCATGTTTTGTGGTAATAACTCTGAAATGCTTCAACATATCCCGCTGATTCTGAGACTGTTTTTCGTGACATATTGTACTTCATGTTAGTGGTGAAATTTCTTCAATAAGGCTTGCATTTATTTATGATAAACAGAAATTGGGCAAAAATTTTGAACATGTTCCTATTTTCAAACTTTAATTTTTATGCCCTCAGAGACTCATGTCACTCAAATTAGTTAATAAATAACATTTCCCACATGTCTACTTTACATCAGCACAATTTTTAAAACATAATATTTTTGCTAGGAAGTTATAATGGTTAAAAGTTGACAAGCGATTTCTCATTTTTCCAACAAAATTTACAAAACCATTTTGTTAGGGACCACATCACATTTGAAGTGACTTTGAGGGGTCTATATGACAGAAAATAACCAAATGTGACACCATTCTAAAAACTGCACCCCTCAAGGTGCTCAAAACCACATTCAAGAAGTTTATTAACCCTTCAGCTGCTTTACAGGAGCTGAAGCAATGGGGAAGGAAAAAAATAAACATACAGTATATATATATATCAGGCAGGGAAGGTCCATTGTTATTTTACCCTTCCCAGCTCAAAAATACCAGCCCACAGCCACCCCAGAATTGGCGAATCACATGGTGGTTTGCCCTGCTCCTCTCGATTCAGGGTAATGGTAGTTTGGGTTGATGATTGCTGTGATTTGTCAAAAATCCCAATCTGCCATCAAGCCCTGTGGATAGTAATGGAGAAGTAGTCCAGAAAAAAGAACCTGAAAGACCGACATAAACACAATAGACAAGTCCCTCGTTCACCAATTTATTACTCAAAATGTTGCAACGCAGGTCCGATATAGTCCATATTCCTCAAATCTGTCTCTGGCATCTGTGAATAGCAGTAAAGTGACCGCTATTCACAGGCGCTGGGGAGTGACATCAACGCACATAATAGTCACTGGTTCCCACTGTAGTTGGCGAGGCCCAGCGGCTCTGATGGTCGTTGTAGTCAGTACCCGGCACCTGTGAATTGCGGTCACTTCACTGCTATTCACAGTCGCCGGAGACTGATTCGAGGAATGTGGACTACATCGGACCAGCGTGGCAGCATTTTGAGGAATAAACTGGTGCAAGAGGGACCTTCTATTGTTTTTGTCTTTTCGGTTCCTTTTCTGGACTGCTTTAGATTTGTTGGATTACTGCATTTTTCTTTTCAATAAATTGGTAAACAAAGTATAATGTGGGGGAGTCTTTATTCAAATAAAGTGTTTTTTTTCTCTGTGTGTGTGGTAATTTTATTACTGCGTTAGTAATGGGGAGACTGATCGACAACTATCCATTACTAACCCCAGGGCTTGATAGTGTCGGATCACTCGCCCATGTCCATTACAATCAAGGGGGGAGATAATAGATTGAAAACTAATCCATTTTGGCTGCAGCTAGTGGATAAGAATGATAGCTTTAGCTTTGAGATACAGGAACATCTCAGGTTTAATTTGGGTTCAGCATCTAGTTTGACTGTTTGGGAGACTCTGAAGGCATACCTGCGGGGCATGTATATACGTGAGATTTCAAAGCTTAAACCTAATTCCAGAGCAGAATCTCAGATTATACTTCATGAGCTGGAGGATGCGGAAAAAGGCTCTCTCCATGCGATTCACTCTCGCCACTCAGAAAAGGCTAAAAGAGGCACAGTTGAAGGTGACTAAAATGACGCTAGAAACTGCGAAACGAAAACGTATGTTTCAGTCATTTCAATATTTTGAAAATGCGGAGAGTGTTGGTCATTTGCTCTCGGTTATAACTTCAGCACAGGGGGGTCCTCGTTTATAGCCGGCCTTCGGGATGTGGGTGGGCAACATTTCAATGACACACCGGGTATTTTGAGAATTTTGGAGACTTTTTATACCGAGTTATACTCCTCACACACCAGGGCCTCGACTGAAGACCTTGACAACTTTTTGGGGCCCGCTAAACTCCCACGTCTAACTGACGAGGCGAGATGTATGCTTGATGAGCCGCTGGACTTGGGGGAGCTGGAAGAGGCTTTGGGATCTATGTCCAATGGTAAGGCGCCGGGGGTGGATGGCTTACCGGTTGAGGTGTACAAAAAGTATAAATCTGTACTACTCCCTACCTTGCTGGCTGTATTCAATGATAGTCTCAGTTCTGGAGCTCTCCCATCTTCTATGCGGGAAGCTATTATTACTGTGCTGCCAAAAAAGGACAAAGACCCGACACTCCCGGCGTCATATAGACCCATTTCCCTCCTGACGGTGGACATTAAGCTCCTGGCGAAGGTTTTGGCCACTCGACTTTCGAAGGTGGTGGAATCGTTAGTACATTCGGATCAGACGGGTTTCATGCCTCGTAAGTCTACAGCCATAAATATTAGGCGACTGTATTTGAACATGCAGGTGAGGGTGGATAATGCGGGGGGGAGGGTGGTCCTGTCTCTGGATGACGCCAAGGCATTTGACAGTGTAGAGTGGACCTACCTCTGGGCTACACTTCGCTGTATGGGGTTTGGTCCGGGTTTTATTAGCTGGATCAGGCTCCTATATTCCGAACCCCAGGGCTTGATGGCAGACAAATCACAGCTGTCATCAACCCCATCTACCATTACGCCAATTGCCACCACACTAGGGCATCGGAAAAAGCCGGGCAAAGCACCAATTCTGGGCAGGCTGCAGGCTGGGCAGGGTCCAATAACCATGAATTGTCCCAGCCTGACAGTATCAGACCGCAGTTGATATTGTCTGCTTTACATTTGCTGGTTATCAAAAATGGGAGTAACCCCAAGTAATTTTTTTCACTTATTTATTAACAAATGCAGTAAACTACATACGCCAATCACTAATCAGATATCTCACATATATCTATCTAGCCATCTATCTATATCTTTGCACATGTAAGGCTACGTTCACATTAGCATTCGGGGGCTCTGCGGAGGGCTACGTACTTCCTCCGTTAAGCCCACCCCTACTTCTGCATGCGTCCTGCGTACCTATCTTTAACATTGGGTACGCAGGACATGAGGATGTATGTGGATGAGTCGTTTTGACGTGTCTGCCGACTGCACGGGAATGCAACAAGTTGCTCTGCAGAGCCCCCGAACGCTAATGTGAATGTAGCCTAACACCTACACATGTCAATTTTATTCTGAATTCTATTCCAGTATGTGTCACACTGACGGGATTCAGATGTCACACTTTGTCATCTGCATGTGCACATGTACGTGATGTATTGACATCCGTGTTACAGTAAAAAAATGGACATATCTACATGTGGGTCACACGGACACTCACTTCATGTGAACACACGGACATGTGCACAGCCCCATATAATTTAATGAGCGTGGGTGTATCCAGTACGTGTGAAAACTGTCACCACATGTCCTGGAAACACTGACCTGTGAAGGCACCTAATGTGTATGGGGCCTGAGAAAGATGATTTTTAAGTCACTTTAAGGCTGTGTGCCCACGTTACGTTTTTGCCGCGATTTTCGGTGCGAAAACGCTTAAAAAACTCATACCGAACGCACCCCATGCATTCCTATGGCATTCCGCACATGCTGTGCTAATGCTGTGTCTTTCTCCGCGGCGGAATCGCATCGCGGAAAAAAACGCAGCATGCTCATTCTTTTTGCGGAATCGCCGCTATTCCGCAAAGAATTGCCACGATTCCGAACCCATAGGAATGCATGAGATCCGCTTACTTCCCGCATATGGCTGTGCCCACCATGCGCAAAGTGAGCGTCTCATGTGCTGATGGTACCCATGGCCTGGAGGAGAGGAGACTGTCCTCCAGGCCCTGGGTACCATATCCCTCTAAAAAAATGAATTAAAAATAAAAAAATCGGGTATATTCACCTTCCGGCATCCCGCGCAGCCTTACCGGGCCTCAGCGATGCTCCCGTTCCCAGTAATGCTTTGCGAGTCCTTTGATGATGCCGCCCGCGATACTGTAGCGGTCCCTATGCCTCACGAGACCGCTACAGTAACGCGAGACCTCCAGTGTCCAGTTTCGTGGGCACATAGCCTAAATATTATTTCACCTGATGATAGCATTTAATTGATTGTTGGGTGTTCAGTGGCCTATTGAAAAAAAAGTTGATAATTGGGAAACAAGTGTTCCTAGGAATGTTTGTTGGAGCTTATGTAAATGTGCTCTTAGAGGGCACAAAACACTTGTCATGCCCCAAGTGCTTGCATCCCATCCTACACCATTGTGTGCATGCCTAAAAAGAGTTCTCTAACACAACCGACATGCTGCACCACTTGGTAAACCAAGTGGTATAAAGATCTGCAATGTGTCCACCTGGGGTCAGAGACATGACTCCGTGTTCGGACTGTGACATGGGAAAGGAGCATGTGTGCATTATATACATCTCATATCCAAGCATATGATGACAGAGTTATACAGCAGAGAGTTGTTCAGAGGTGATTTAATGAGGAAGTGGAATACTGAGAATGACTAAGAATGGAGTAGGGGCTATCTGACCACTACAGTGGGGATGGTGACTATAGGCAGCTGCTGTCACATGGGTCTTCTTGTGATCCCTCCCACAATCGCTCCTATTCACTATAACATGAAGGAGACACAAGCGAACCAGAGAACATATAAAAAAGTGTTTATTATTCAAGTTATTCACAATAAACATTTTTAATGAGCATTTGTACCTGTTCAGAAACTTTTAGCAACAAAGTGTGTGTCATGGCACAACCCCTATAAGTAAGTGACCAAAAGGGGTACAATTGCCTTCTACCCTCTTAGCTTCTTGCCTCCCTCTATCCCAGAGAGAGTCCAATATATTATTACAGTCCCTTATTATATTATAGGGGATTTGCGAGAAGCCGGCAATAATAGTGAGCATGGATAAAAATGTAAAAGCATTCAAAAGTATCTCATTGTGCTCTTATTTGCTGGTAGGGGCCTGGAGGCTGAGGGGAGCAGACGTGCAGAGGAGAGCTCTCTATTTCATCCACCTCTAATCTCAGCCATCCGTGCAGATTTTACAGCCTGCAGTCCAGATACCTCAGGATCCTGACTGGTGGGACCTGGGTGTGTGGTCGGGTGGGGTCTGGAGCCCTTCATCGCCTGTTCCGAGATCTTACTCCTGGAGCACGTGAGCTTGTGGCCTAACTAGAACGGGCGACCTGCCCCACCACTCCATCATTTTCTGCTTATCAACGGTGACTGTGGTGAATGGGAGGACTGACAGGAGGCCGAAGGGGTGAGAAGTGAAGCCTGCAGGCTGCTGCTGTCAGCAGGTGAGTGCTGGAAACAGGCAGGAAGGGAGAGTGATTTGCAGCCATCTTGCTGGCTCCCTCCCCCTTCTGGTGTGAGTGCCTGAACCCCGGAGTTACATAATCTCTCATTGATTAATCAGCAATCTGTCATCTCTCAGCTAAAGAAACATACTTTGGTTGCATGTAAATATATTCCTGGTATTTATAATTGCACATGGTGAGAATTACACACTGAAAGGTTATGGGACTCGGTGCTCTCCTCCTGGACTGCACACCACCTGAGAAACTTGGTGTGTGACTGCCATCTACTGGTGCCTTCAGGAGTCTTTGAACATTACTTACCACTTTTCTTCCTCCATCAATCCGGATGTGTCCTGGATAAATCCTATACTCCAAATAACAGGTGGCAAATCAATTTGTCAAACGAGTCTTTCTATTATGCTAATATCATAATGTGGTAGCTCCAACCTCGCAGACCTCCTTAGAAGCGGCACTAAGCAGTTCTAATCTCAAAGAAAAGAAGGGCAGTAGAGACATTTATCGCAAGCTGGACTATATACAGTATAATATATACGATTTCTCTACTCTTTTTTCATTGAAAGAGCAAAAATGACGAGGGGCAGGCCACGCAAAATGACCTCACCTGCTAAGCTGACTGCTAAGCCCATACACCAGCCACTAAGGGTGAAACACAAACGGGTTTACCATCGCCCTCGGGACGCTCCTCCCGCGAAAGCTCAATAATGGGAGAAGACCCCACGACAGCAGACACCCCATTAACTAACAATATGTGCAAGAATTATTGGGTACCTTACACAAATCCCTAAAAGATGATATGAAGCAGCTGGTAATGCTTTAAAAAAGGATGTAAGGAACTTAGAAGAACGTACATCTCGATTAGAAGATAAAATGGTGGCATTTGCGGCCTCCCACAATACCCTGGTCGATGCATACTATGAGATGAAAGACACCTCTAAATACCTAAGAAATAAAATGGGAGATCAGGAAGATAGATCTCGCAGAAACAACGTGAGATTACGCGGGATACCCGAGAGTGTTAAAAACTCTGAATTGGCTCAGTTTTTTCAAAATCTATTGCGGGCTGTATTGCCGGAAACCTCCGCATTCGAATTGATGTTGGACAGAATCCATAGGGTACCTAAACCCAAGTCCATAAATCCCTCGCTACCCAGAGATACCTTAGCGAGGATTCATTTTTTCTCCATCAAAGAAAAATTCCTACACTGTATTAGAGAATCTCTGAATCTTCCTGCTCCTTTTCAAGGCATTACAGTCTTTCAAGATTTATCAGAAGCCACGTTACCGAGACGCAAGGAATTTGCCCCATATACAAAAATTCTGAGAGACATCAATATTCCTTATCGCTGGGGATTTCCGGTAAAATTAGGCTACGAAATTGTTGTTTGTCACCGAGACATGCAGAATCCCAACTCAGCAAATGGAAACTTCTCCCGGAAGGGTTTGTCTCCTCCCTTCCTACGGATCAGCAATATAAAAAAATTCCAACTGATTGGACCACTGTAAATTGCTGAGATCTGCAATCCTTTTTTTTTTGGAGTTCACCTTTGGTTATTTTCTCCTTGTACTTGCTTCCTCTTAGCGCCTCCCGGCATAGAGGTGCGGACTTGATTACTTTTTTTTCTCTTCTCATCCGTATCCTCTATGCCTCCCCTACTTGATAGCGTATATCTGGATGGTTCGCTATAATTTGGGCGCTACCAAAATCTACATGGTTCTGACTGTTTTACCTGTTTTTCTATATGTTTATTTTTTGTATTCTAACCTTTTTTCACAGGGTCCCAACTCTCCAAGTAACCATAATTGTATTTTCCGAGTCATCTCTCTGTCAGGATTATGCAGGGCCGATCAAATTTTTCTTTTGAGTGTATTTATGAGTTTTGGTATGAAGCTATGGGTATTAAGTTCTTATCTCTGAATGTGAGAGGATTAAACTCCCCTTTTAAAATGTCTCTTCTCTGGAAGGAAATATGGTCGTCTAAATGTGATGTGATTTGCCTGCAAGAGATGCACCTACTTCCCAAAGATGCGTCACGCCTAATAAACAATTCCCTATAATACTCCAGGCCAATGCTCCACACAAAAAAGCAGGCGTAGCTATACTGATAAAACACACTATTTCATTCTCTGTGTTATCCCAATTTACAGATCCCAATGGGAGGTTTTTGATCCTCTCTTGCCTTCTAAATAACTCTCCTTATACAATAGCGACCTTATAGTCCTAATAATTCCACTAAAATATTCTTCACTAAAGTTCTCAAGAAAATTTGTTCTATGTCATAGAGCCCATTGGTGATTTGTGGAGACTTTAACACTCCTATATCTAGAGATTTGGATGTTGATTCGGCACGGACAACCATCCGGGAAGAATTGAAGGGAATAATAGCGGAAGAGGGTCTCCATGATGTTTGGAGATACCACCATGCCAACGAGAGAAGATATACGTATTTTTCCCTGGTCAGATCATGCCCCAATTGTACTAGTAATTGGGGGTGACGGCACACCACCCTCTGCCTTCTCCTGGCGCTTGAACACTTTCCTTTTGAAATCTGTTCAAAACAGGGAATATTTATCTAATGAATTGAGAGAATTTCTCGAGATTAATGATAACGGAGAAGTCTCTGATGAGACCCTGTGGTTATCGCACAAAGCCTTCATGAGAGGTTTATGTATGGAACTAGCTTCAATGGAAAAAAAGCGCAGAGAGGGTGAAGTGCGATCAGTCTTAAACCAGATAAATATTCTAGAAGAAAAACAAAATAAGACCCCTTCAATTAGCAATGATCTATTGAAGAGTAGAAATGAGCTACGGAAGCTCTTATTATTCAAATATGAACATAATCTAAAGCGAGTTAAAGCAAAATATTATGCCATGGGAAATAGAGCAGGCGCACTGCTTGCCTGTAGAGTGAAGAAATTGACAGCTAAGGGGAGGATTGACCATTTACTCAATACAAAAGGGGAAAAGATATATGACCCAACAGATATAGCAAATGCATTCGCTGATTATTACTCCCACTTATATAATTTAAACTCAGATCTTAGTACCCATCATCCCTCCACTTTACAAATAGAGCAATTCTTAAATTCTGTTAACCTATAAGATTACACAGACCCAATTGGAATTTTTGAATTCTCCTCTCCAGGTCAAAGAAGTGATAGAAGCAATTAGATCATCTAAATTACAATCTACTCCAGGCCCAGATGGCTTTGCCAATGAGAATTATAAAGTATTTTCAGAACAATTATCTCCATACCTGCAATGGTTATTTCTGGACTGGAGAACTAAAAGCAAAATTAATTCACTGTTCTTAAAAGCAACAATAGTGACTCTTCCAAAACCAGGCAAACCTCCTAACAAGACAGAGAATTTTAGGCCCATTTCCCTTTTGAATTGCGACCTGAAACTCTATTCTAAAATCTTGGCCCAAAGAATCAACACAGTCCTTCCTCAGCTGGTTATGCCGGATCAAATGGGCTTTGTACCGGGGAGACAAACTAGAGATGCAACCCTTCGCATCCTGAACTTGATTCACGGAGCGGAGAGATCTGGGATCCCCAGTGTGCTCGTCTCACTAGACGCAGAAAAGGCGTTTGATCGGGTGCACTGGGGATACCTGGAGGCGGTGCTGACTAAATTTGGGCTCACTGGACATATCCAGAGAGCCATAATGGCGCTATATTCTTCCCCGAGTGCAAAAGTACTGGCAGCAGGTTTTAGTTCGGGCCGCTTTCATATTTCTAATGGTACTCGTCAGGAGTACCCCTTATCTCCTGCAATCTTTGCATTGGTAATGGAGCCCCTGGCGGAGAAAATACGTACCTGCAAAGCTATCTCAGGAGTAAGGATAGGGAACGTGGCCTACCCGGTCGGGCTGTATGCAGACGATGTAATTGTTTCTGTGGCAAATCCCGAAAACTGTCTTCAAGCTCTTTTATCTATTCTCTCTCAATTTTCTAAGGTATCATTTTACAAATTGAACTCCTCAAAGTTGATGGTCCTTCCGATTGGTTGTCCTCCCGGATTGATTACTAGATTAAAAAACTCCTTGCCGTTTACTTGGGCTAAAAACTCCATTACCTACCTGGGAATTCACCTGGTTTCCCCTTCCAATGAATTAGTATCCAAAAACATTGCGGAATTAATACATTCCATTAAGCCTGAATTAAATAGAATAAGTGCCCTAGAAATCTCATGGATGGCACGCATACAGACTTGTAAGATGATATTTTTGCCAAAAATGTTATATATTTTAAGATGTATCCCACTACCCATACCTAGAAAATTGCTGGATGAGATTCAGTCCCTACTACTCCTCTTCATTTGGGGTGGTAAAAAGTCTAGATTTCAGAGCTCTTTGCTATTTTATAAGACGGAAGAGGGAGGTTTGGGACTGCCGAATATCCATCTTTATTATAAGTCATGCATGATTGACGCCCTTAAAGAGTGGTTGGTTACTACATCCAAACACTCTTGGGTGCAAATGGAAAAATCCAACACCAAACTCCACTATACTAGACTAATGATGGAGGCGGAGTTCTTACACCCGGGATCACAGTCTTGCTCGCTTCCTGTGATGGAACACGCCCTCAAAATGTGGAGAGTTGATCTCTAGAAAGCTGATACACATCCCGTTGAAATATGTCTCATTTAAGAGCTTTGATTGGGTGGTCCCATTTTCCCAATTCCATCGCTGGGATGATTATGGTGTGCCTAATTTGCAAGCCATACTTTCAGGAGTCTTCCTCAAAACTTTTGAGGATCTAAGATCATCATACCGACTCCCAGGTAATTTTTATTTCTCCTATGTCCAATTGAAAAGTTTCCTATCCTCTCATCCAGCGGTTTTTTCCCAAGTAGCTCCGTCTTCAATCCAACATTTTATCCTGGGGAAAAAAGGATTTTCTAGAGGGGTCTCAGTCGCCTACAATTATCTTAAGGCTGAGTTCACACGTGGCGTTTTTTTCGCGTTTCCGCGGCGGTTTTAACCGCCCGATTTTGCCGCGAAAACGCGAAAAATAAGCATCCCATGCATTCCTATGGGATTCCGCAATGCTGTGCTAATGCTGCGGTTTTTACCGCGGCGGAATTGCTTCGCGGTAAAAACCGCAGCATGCTCATTAATTTGTGGAATTGCGGCGATCCCGCACCCATAGGAATGCATTGTTCCGCTTATTTCCCGCATGTGGCTGTGCACACCATGCGGAAAGTAAGCAGAACAATTGCGGATGGTACCCACGGTCTGGAGGAGAGGAGACTGTCCTCCAGGCTTTGGGTACCATATCCCTGTAAAAAATAGAATTTAAAAATAAAAAATATTGTTATTCTCACCCTCCGGTGTCCCGCGCAGCATTCCCGCTTCTCTCCACGCTCCCGTTCCCAGTAATCCTTTGCGAAAATGCTCGCGATGGTGTCCCTTCTCGCGGGATCGCGAAGTCTCGCAGTCATTCGCGCGACGTCATCGCGAATTACCGCGAGACGTCGCGATCCCGCGAGAACTGACGTCATCGCGGGCATTTTCGCAAAGGATTACTGGGAACGCCTGCGCGGGACGTCGGAAGGTAAGAATAACAGTATTTTTTATTTTTTTTTACATTCCATCCTTTACTACTGATGCTGCATAGGCGGCCTCAGTAGTAAAAAGTTGGTCACACTCGTCAAACACTATGTTTGACGAGTGTGACCAACCTGTCAATCAGTTCTACAAGCGATGCTACAGATCGCTTGGAAAACGCTAGCATTTTGCAAGCTAATTACGCTTGCAAAATGCTAGTTTTTCCGCTGGAAAATCGCGGGAATTTAAAATGCGATTTTCCCGCGGACTGGAATTCCGGAATTCTTGCGGTAATTTCCGAGAGAGTTCCGGTACGTGTGCACTTAGCCTTACTCTCCCACAAATGATAAGCTTCAATACATGGTCAAATGGGAAAATGACCTAGGCACTTCCTTTACCCAAGAACAATGGCAATTAGCCATATCCTGGCCCCTTAAAAGCTCATCGTGTATTAACCATATGGAAATTGTAAAAAAAATTCAACTTCGCTGGTACCTCCCCCCAATCGTATAGCCCATTTCTTTCAAGGATCTTCCCCTCTTTGTTGGAAAAACTGTGGCGAAATAGGCACGCTTTTACACTCTTGGTGGTCTTGTTGTAAATTAAAACCCTTTTGGGATGATATATTTCAGATTCTATCAGCTTGTACAGGATGCGCAGTTCCAATGAGCCCCGCATTAGCTTTATTAAACATAGGCATCACTGATCTTCCTTATGCTAATAGATGGCTCTGTTCTTTTGTACTTCCTGCCGCAAGACAAGCCCTCGCCTTCAATTGGAAATTACAATCAATCCCATCACTGGATGACATTTGGTGGAGAATGGACTCATTCTATTCACATGAACTAATTCTGTCATGGGACATTACTGAAAAGGATAAAACTCAACAAAGTTGGAGCGCGTGGCCTGACGTAAAAAAATTATTCTGTACTTAACAAATCTATGTATAGCAAGTACACCTTCCACCATTGAGGGAAACGATCTGATAGTCTGTGGAATTTTGAATTAGTCAACTTACTTGGTTGATTCCTATAGAGTTTTACACTTGGAGAGTATACCCTTTCATATATATATATATATATTTTTATTTTTTTTTTCCACTTTGTTAACTTACTGTTTTGATTTTCCTGTTCTTCCCCCTACCCCAGCCGAGAGGAAAATTTCAACATTTTCACTTTATCCTCTCTCATTCCCTGGTTCATTACTTCAGTTTATTTTTTGTTATATTATTCTTCAATGCATCAACACTGTACGCTATATTGTACTTATGATGAACCTGTTAATTTATCCCCCCCTTTTATACCTGTTATACTCAGAAAACCTTAATAAAAAACTATTGAATAAAAAAAAAATAAAAAAAAGTTTCTCATTGAGATAAATTTCCAAGGTTGAGTGAAGCAAAGCTAAAGGAAAGAGTCTTTATTGGACCTCAGAATCGTAATTCAAAAGAAGATAACTATGTACAGTTGGTGGAAATCTCAAAACATCTAAGGCTCTTATCTGTAACATGTCCTTAAAGGGAACCTGTCAGCAGGATTGTGCACACTAATTTACAGACAGGTCAGCGCCACCTGCACAATAGCAGCTATCGGCAATCCGATAGCTGCTACTGCGCAGGTGCCGCCATCTTGCTGGAGAAAAAAAAAATTGTTTTCACCAAGATGGCGCTGACAGCGCCTACACAGTAGCAGCTATCGGTGATCTGACAGATGTTAATGCACAGGCGCTGGCTACAGAAAAAAAATTGTTTCCTCCGAGATGGCGCAACTGGTGCCTGTGCAGTAGCATCTATCGGATCGCCGACAGCGGCTACTATGCAGGGGAGGCCGGTACAATTTTCAAACTGATTTTTGTTGTTGCAGAATTTATGGATAACATCAAAGAAAAGAATTACATACACATAGATGCAATCATGCAGGAACCCCGGCGACACCGCCGGTACCTGCCTGCTGCAGGTGATTTTTCCCCCAGGTATATGTTTCATTATGTAAAATAGGGGGCAGGTCAAGGAGGAATCAGTGACCTGTCAGAAGCCATATGTGAGAGAATGGTCAGCTATAATATACTGAGCAGCCATGATGAGTCAGGCAGCCATCTTGTTGAAAGTTAGAGAAGATTCAACTTTTACAAAAGAGCTAATAAAATGTACTACATTGAGGATGGAAAATGAGATCATTTCTCCTAGCAACCTCAGTAGATGTGTCACGCTCGCGCCTTGGCTGAATGGCGCGAGCCGGTGGGGTTGTGGCCCCACTGTGCCACAAACCAGACTACCCTGGAAGGGGCGTAACTACGGCAGCTTCCTTGGTCTTCACTGGAGCCTCTGATGGTGAGGTCAGGCTTGTGCAGCAGGTAGCTGCCGGGTGCCACTCCAGGGTGGTGTCTGGCTGTGGCTGCTGATCCCACTCGGGAACAGGACACCTTGACAGAGGCTATAGACAGGCAGGCAGGTGGACACGACAGGCACGGCTTGGAGACACAGGACAGGCGGGCACGGCTCGGAGACACAGGACAGGCGGGCACGGCTTGGAGACACAGGACAGGCGGGCACGGCTTGGAGACACAGGACAGGCGGGCACGGCTTGGAGACACAGGACAGATTGGCGTGGTATGAGAAGGAGCAGGTAGGGACCTGTTCACACAGCAGGTGTAGGCAGGAGGGAGTGGTGTATGCTTGAACAGGATCTGGACCTGTTCACACAGGAGGTACAGGTATGGATCTAGGCAGGAAGGAATGGAATATGAAGGAACAGGTTTGGGCCTGTTCACACAGGAGGTGTAGGCAGGAGGGAGTGGTGTATGCTGGAACAGGATCTGGACCTGTTCACACAGGAGGTACAGGTATGGATATAGGCAGGAAGGAATGGAGTATGAAGGAACAGGTTTGGGCCTGTTCACACAGGAGGTGCAGGTAGACAGAGCCGCAGGAATGCGGAGCAGGCAGAGCCGCAGGAGTGCGGAGCAGGCAGAGCCGCAGAAGTGCGGAGCAGGTAGAGCCGCAGGAGTGCGGAGCAGGCAGAGCCGCAGGAGTGCGGAGCAGGCAGAGCCGCAGGAGTGCAGAGCAGGCAGAGCGGCTAGGGAGCTGTGCACAGAGCGGCTAGGGAGCCGTGCAGACAGAGCTGCGAGCGTGCAGATGCACAAATAAAGAGGACACAAGGAAAGACACAGCAGGGAAGAAACCACAAACAAGGAGACTGACAGACAGAGGTAAGACTGAGTTCAGACAGAGGCACAGGGACAAAAACACAAGGACCAGGATATTCTGCCTCCTGGCAGGCAGACAGAGTACGGACAAGGTACAGGGAACAAGACTCAAGGGCCAGGATATTCAGCCTCCTGGCAGGCAGACAGGGTACAAAGCAAGACTAGAGTAATCCTCCACAGAAGGAGACACACAGAACAGGGCCTGGCTTCCTCAGCAGCGACATACTAACTGAGTATAGACATTGCTCAGGCAATGTTTAAGTGGGAGTGGCGAAACTAAATAGTCAAGGGCTCCAGGTGGTTGGTCAGGGACAGATTACCCAGGTGCACCCAGACTGCATAAGAACCAGAGAGTTCAGGCGCCGCCCCCCTATACAAACAGTCAGGAAACATGGAGAGCAAGCAGGAAAACAAGAGGCATAGCACATGGAGCTCAGAGCTGGCAACAGACAGATTTCACAGCATGGTTTGAAGGAGAAAGTAAGTTGGTGCGAAGGGGATGGGAGGCCATGCAGTGATGCCAGAAGGGTTGTTACAGTACCCCCCCTTTACGGCCCCTCTTCCTCAAGCCTGCCAGAATGACCTGAAGAAGGAGTATGGGAACACACACAGTCCAGGTTGACACGACATCCTTCACGTAGGGTGGAATATGTGTACCATCAGGAATCCCAGAGTGCCAAGCTTTTTGGTGCCCGATGGAGTCAGCTTCCAACACCGAGGGTATAAGGGACTTGGATCTCTTCCTCCTGAGTGGAAGAAAGCAGGGACCTGGAAGCCTCAGACTTGACCCCTACATCAGCCGGCCAGCTGGAAACCGAAGAGACCTTTACCGAGTCCAACTTCAGCCCGATATCCCAAGAAAATTGGACCTCCTCCTCCAGACGGGTAAAAAACAGAGATGCATAGGCCACTGTTCTCACCTCTTCATCCACCTGCCACATGGAAGTTGGAGGCATACATACAGGGAGCCACCTCCGCCTGTTACCCGGAACAGACTGGGCCACTTCTTTCAAGTTGGCGAACGAGTACTGCATGGATTCTGGAGCGGTGGAGCAGGAACCATGCACAGACTTCGTCTGGCTTGTAGCTTGCATACATCTGCACGGCCGAAACTCCCACAAGGCACCGGAACAGTCACAGACTTTAGTAGCGAGGAGGTACTCTCACCAAGGGCAGTCTCTCCTACTGACCCAAGGTTCTGGAGCTTTGGCTTCACAGGGCTGAGACCTTCAGGATGTTCCTTCACAGGACTGGCCTCTGGCGACAACCTAGCCAGCCCCTTTTTCTTAGACCTCTTGGATCTTGCATGGGGGGCTGCTTTGGCAGGCTGAGGAACAGATGGGTCATGGACGGTCACAGACGGAGAAGATGAATTGGCCACAGGTCTCTTTCGTCCGATCCGTTCCTGGAAGCTAGGAGGGGAAGACTTTTCAGGAGACACTGTACTAGGCTTGTCAAAGGCTTTACAGAAGGCCACCAGGAAGGCCGGTAAGCTCTAGGTGATGGGATCCCCTGCTTCCCAAAGGGGGTTGAGCCACTGCAACGCATCTCCTGTTAGGTAGGACATTAGTAATCCTACCTTTACCCTATCGCTGGCGAAGTAGGGAGCATGCCATTGAAAATAGCGTAGGCACTGCTCCATAAAGGCACGACACTGCTTGGGGTCCCCATCATATCTTGGCGGGTCCGAGGGAGGTTCAACTTTAGGTATGCCAGCCTCTAGTTGAGCAAACAGTCTATTGGAGACCACAATGGTGGGTGGAGCAGTGAAGGATTGGGCTTCAGACCGGGTAAATTTATTTGGTTGCCCATACTGGCAAAAAGGTTCATCTTGCTCCGAGGGCGAAAGGACATGGGACTCAGCGGGGACCATGGCCTGAGCAAACTGTCACGCTCGCGCCTTGGCTGAATGGCGCGAGCCGGGGGGTTGTGGCCCCACTGTGCCACAAACCAGACTACCCTGGAAGGGGCGTAACTACGGCAGCTTCCTTGGTCTTCACTGGAGCCTCTGATGGTGAGGTCAGGCTTGTGCGGCAGGTAGCTGCCGGGTGCCACTCCAGGGTGGTGTCTGGCTGTGGCTGCTGATCCCACTCGGGAACAGGACACCTTGACAGAGGCTATAGACAGGCAGGCAGGTGGACACGACAGGCACGGCTTGGAGACACAGGACAGGCGGGCACGGCTCGGAGACACAGGACAGGAGGGCACGGCTTGGAGACACAGGACAGGCGGGCACGGCTTGGAGACACAGGACAGGCGGGCACGGCTTGGAGACACAGGACAGATTGGCGTGGTATGAGAAGGAGCAGGTAGGGACCTGTTCACACAGCAGGTGTAGGCAGGAGGGAGTGGTGTATGCTGGAACAGGATCTGGACCTGTTCACACAGGAGGTGCAGGTAGACAGAGCCGCAGGAGTGCGGAGCAGGCAGAGCCGCAGAAGTGCGGAGCAGGCAGAGCCGCAGGAGTGCGGAGCAGGCAGAGCCGCAGGAGTGCGGAGCAGGCAGAGCCACAGAAGTGCGGAGCAGGCAGAGCCGCAGGAGTGCGGAGCAGGCAGAGCCGCAGGAGTGCGGAGCAGGCAGAGCGGCTAGGGAGCTGTGCAGACAGAGCGGCTAGGGAGCCGTGCAGACAGAGCTGCGAGCGTGCAGATGCACAGATAAAGAGGACACAAGGAAAGACACGGCATTGAAGGAACCACAAACAAGGAGACTGACAGACAGAGGTAAGACTGAGTTCAGACAGAGGCACAGGGACAAAGACACAAGGACCAGGATATTCTGCCTCCTGGCAGGCAGACAGAGTACGGACAAGGTACAGGGAACAAGACTCAAGGGCCAGGATATTCAGCCTCATGGCAGACAGGGTACAAAGCAAGACTAGAGTAATCCTCCAGAGAAGGAGACACACAGAACAGGGCCTGGCTTCCTCAGCAGCGACATACTAACTGAGTATAGACATTGCTCAGGCAATGTTTCAGTTGGAGTGGCGAAACTAAATAGTCAAGGGCTCCAGGTGGTTGGTCAGGGACAGATTACCCAGGTGCACCCAGACTGCATAAGAACCAGAGAGTTCAGGCGCCGCCCCCCTATACAAACAGTCAGGAAACATGGAGAGCAAGCAGGAAAACAAGAGGCATAGCACATGGAGCTCAGGGCTGGCAACAGATTTCACAGCATGGTTTGAAGGAGAAAGTAAGTTGGTGCGCAGGGGATGGGAGGCCATGCAGTGATGCCAGCAGGGTTGTTACAAGATGTGCATAGAGGAAGATTGGATCAATAGGGGAATAGGGTCACCAAATATATGGTCAATGTGTGTTTATGTGATATTGTTGGTAGAGAGAGAAGAGTCATTAAAATGTCAAATGCATGAATTTATGGATCAAGTCTGAAAGCAGTGATAAGATTTTAGGACAGTAGCCATAGATACCAATGACTTATGTGTTATGATTGAGTCACCGTAGGAGGCAAAAATAGAAATGCTAGCTAAGTCCAGAAAACCAGAGAAGTTGGCAGCTATCGGATTGCAGACCCCTGAACCTATCAACACAAAAAGCAGTAGCCGTGGGGGGCTCCTATGATGCCCTAGGCCCCTCGATCACAGCCGGAGGACTACATAGCCTAAAGACAGAAAGGCTGACAGTAAAAAGGCCCTGAAGACGCTAGGCTTCAAAAAAGCTATGTCAGTACTCAGGAATATTCTGAAGACAGAGCAACAGGCAAAAGGAGATTCAGCTACCCCAGCAGGGAATGGCAGAATCCAGAAAAGCAAGGAAAACAAAACACAAATGCAAAAAGGCAAAGCAGAAATCTTAGCTTTAGATGAGCAGGAATCAGACTGGTTTCCTAGAAGTCCACAGAGAAATCACCCGCAGGCCAGAAGGGCGTCGGCAGCCTTATATCCAGTCATTAACTCCACTCAGCCAGTCATCATCATCAGCCCCAGGTGTTTGACAATCAGGCTCACTACCTTTCTTCACCAGAAGAGGGAGTTCCTCGGGCCTCAGTAGTGAAGGGGAAAATGAACTCACAACAGTACCTCCCCTTTGAGGAGGGGTCACCGAACCCTCAACCACGCCACCAGGGCGATCAGGGTGAGCCCGATGAAAGGCACGCACCAATCTTTTGGCATGAATATCAGAGGCAGAGACCCAGGAATTATCCTCCTGACCATAACCCTTCCACTTAACCAAATACTGGAGTCTCCGTCTAGCCAGATGGGAATCCAGTACTTTCTCTACCTCATATTCCATGTTACCTTCAACCAATACAGGGTCTGGAGGTGCAACCCCCGGAACAACAGGTTCAACAAACCTCTTCAACAAAGATTTATGGAACACATTATGGATTTTAAATGTGACAGGAAGAGCCAAACGAAAAGAGACCGGATTAATAATCTCCAAAATCTTGTAAGGTCCAATAAATCTAGGCTTAAACTTAGGAGAAGCCACCTTCATAGCAATATTTTTTGATGATAACCACACCATATCACCAACCTTAAATTGGGGACCAATGGTCCTATGTCGGCTGGAAAACCGCTGGGCCTTTTCCTGGGAGAGAGATAACTTATCCACCACTTGGTCCCAGATCTGGTGCATTCTCTCCACCACAGCGTCAACCCCTGGGCAGGCAGAGGGCTCCACCTGCCATGAAGAAAATCGAGGATGAAACCCAAAGTTACAAAAAAAAGGAGACATCAAAGTGGCAGAACTAGCTCTATTATTTAAAGCAAATTCGGCCAAGGGCAAAAATGAAACCCAATCATCCTGATCAGCAGAAATAAAACATCTCAAATATGACTCCAAGGTCTGGTTTGTTCTCTCTGTCTGCCCATTGGTCTGAGGGTGAAAAGCAGAGGGGAAGGACAACTGAATTCCCAGCTTGGAACAGAAAGTTCTCCAAAATCTAGACACAAACTGGACTCCTCTGTCAGATACAATGTTCTCAGGAATCCCGTACAAGCGAACCACCTGTTGTAAAAACAGGGGCACCAATTCAGAGGAAGACGGCAACTTAGGGAGTGGTACAAGATGAACCATCTTAGAGAACCCATCACAAATCACCCAAATAACAGTCATTCTTTGAGAGACAGGCATATCAGAGATGAAATCCATTGAAATATGGGTCCATGGCCTCTTGGGGACAGGCAAAGGCATCAACAACCCACTAGAGCGAGAACACGATTTAGACCGGGAGCACATCCCACAGGACTGCACAAAATTCCTGACATCATGAGACAAGGAGGGCCACCAAAAAGACCGACTCACCAGATCTCTAGTACCAAAAATACCTGGATGACCAGCCAAAGCAGAGCAATGAACTTCAGACATCACTCTCTTCTTCCACTGGTCAGGAACATACAACTTTCCACTGGGACAACGCTCAGGTTTGTCCTCCTGGAACTCTTCCAGAGCACGTCTCAAATCGGGCGAGATGGCAGAAAGAACTACCCCTTCGCCTAAGATGGCAGAAGGCTTGGTCACCACAGGAGAATCAGCAAAGAAGCTCCTAGAGAGGGCATCAGCCTTGACATTCTTAGTTCCAGGAAGAAAAGAAACCACAAAATCAAAACGTGTAAAAAACAAGGCCCACCTAGCCTGTCTAGGGTTCAAGCGCTTAGCCGACTCTAGGTAAATCTAATTCTTGTGGTCAGTGAGGACCACGACTTGATGCTTAGCTCCCTCCAACCAATGTCTCCACTCCTCAAATGCCCATTTCATGGCTAACAGTTCCCGATTCCCCACATCATAGTTACGTTCAGATGGAGAGAACTTTCGGGAAAAGAAAGCACAGGGATTCATTTTAGATGTTACAGGATCCTTTTGGGACAAAACAGCTCCTGCACCAATCTCAGAAGCATCCACCTCTACCTGGAACGGAAGTGAGACATCAGGTTGCCGCAAAACCGGGGCGGAGGTGAATCTTCGCTTCAGCTCCTGAAAGGAAGAAACAGCCTCCGGAGACCAATTTAACACATCAGCACCCTTCTTAGTCAAATCAGTCAATGGCTTGGCAATACTAGAAAATTTTGCTATAAATTTCCGATAAAAATTAGCAAAACCCAAAAACTTCTGGAGGGCCTTCAAAGAAGTGGGCTGAACCCAATCGTAAATGGCCTGTACCTTGGCCGGGTCCATTTCAATAGTTGACGGGGACAAAATAAATCCCAAAAAAGAAATCCTCTGTACTCCAAAAAGGCATTTAGATCCTTTGACATACAGGGAATTCTCCCTCAAGATCCGGAACACAGTCTGAATATGTTCCACATGAGAATCCCAATCCTTGGAGAAGATCAAAATATCATCCAGATAGATAATCAAAAATTTATCGACAAAATCTCGGAAAATATCGTTCATGAAGCACTGGAAGACAGAAGGGGCATTAGTGAGCCCAAAAGGCATCACCAGGTACTCAAAATGTTCCTCCGGAGTATTAAACGCCGTCTTCCATTCATCCCCATGCTTAATGCGAATAAGATTATACACCCCCCTAAGGTCAAGCTTGGTAAACCAGCAAGCACCTTTAAATCTGGAGAATAGATCAGAAATCAGGGGTAACGGATACTGATATTTAACAGTAATTTTGTTGAGAGCACGATAATCAATACAAGGTCTTAATGATCCATCCTTTTTGGCTACAAAAAAAAACCCGGCACCTAAGGGTGACGAGGATGGTCTAATATGACCCTTCTCCAACGCCTCCTTAATATAGGATCGCATAGCCTCGTGCTCGGGTACAGATAAATTGAAGAGCCGACCCTTGGGAAATTTACACCCCGGGCTCAGTTCAATAGCACAGTCATAACTCCTATGAGGAGGCAGAGACGCAGACTCATTCTCAATAAATACATCATAAAAGTCCGCCAAATAATCAGGAACATCATGCGACTGAGGAGAGGTGGAAAACACCGGAGCCTCACTAAAGGCACACCAACAACCCCAACTCACCACAGACACAGATTTCCAATCCAAAACTGGATTATGAATTTGTAACCAGGGAAACCCCAGAACAATAGTATCATGCAGATTATGTAACACCAAAAACCTGCAATTTTCTTGATGGTCTGGGGCGACCCGCATTACCATATGGGTCCAAAATTGAGGTTTATTTTTAGCCAAAGGAGTAGCATCAATCCCCCTCAAAGGGATAGGCGTCTGCAGAGGTGTCATCGGAAATCCACAACGTTTAGCAAAATCCAAGTCCATTAGGTTTAGAGCTGCTCCCGAATCCACAAAAGCCTTGGCGGAAAATGTGGACAGGGAGCAGATCAGAGTAATAGCCAGAAGAAACTTAGGTTGAACACCACCAACAGAAAACGTGTGTGCAAAGCGTTTCTCGCGTTTAGGACAGACAGAAATAACATGCGAGGTATCTCCACAGAAAAAACACAACTTATTACGCCTTCTGAACTCCTGACGCTGCTCTCTGGAAAAAACTCTATCACATTGCATAGGTTCAGACATCTGTTCAACAGGTGGCAACACCTCTCGTGCAGCTCTGCGTTCGCGTAAACGCCGATCAACCTGAATGGCTAAAGACATAGAATCGTCAAGACCAGAGGGAACAGGAAATCCCACCATAGTATCTTTTATGGCTTCTGACAACCCCTTCCGAAAGAGAGCAGCCAAGGCATTATCATTCCAGGTAGTAAGTACTGCCCACTTTCGGAATTTTTGACAGTACAATTCTGCAGAATCACGACCCTGGTTCAATGCCAGCAGGGTCTTTTCAGCCTGATCATTGGCATTAGGTTCGTCATACAACAACCCAAGGCCTGAAAAAATGCGTTCACATTAGTCAGAATAGGATCATCTGGTTTCAAAGAAAACGCCCAATCCTGGGGATCGCCACGCAGCAAAGAGATGACAATTTTAACCTGCTGCGCGGAGCTCCCTGACGAGTTAGGCTTCAAGGCAAAAAATAATTTACAATTATTTTTGAAATTCAAAAATTTAGACCGATCCCCAAAAAATACATCAGGTGTAGGAATCTTTGGTTCAGCAGCATGTGAATGAGCAAGGTAGGCGGAAATTCCCCGCACTTCCGCAGCGAGCTGCTCCACACGATCAGACAATTGCTTTATCTCCATTGAGAGAAAAAAAAATTCCCCCTACGGCCTCAGAGATATAGAGGAAAAATATACACTTTTTTTTTTTTTTTTTTACAATTCTTTCCTGCTACTGAGTACCCTAGAATCTGCGGTATGGCGGGTGATTCTGTTATGATTGAGTCACCGTAGGAGGCAAAAATAGAAATGCTAGCTAAGTCCAGAAAACCAGAGAAGTTGGCAGCTATCGGATTGCAGACCCCTGAACCTATCAACACAACTAGCAGTAGCCGTGGGGGGCTCCTACGATGCCCTAGGCCCCTCGATCACAGCCGGAGGACTACATAGCCTAAAGACAGAAAGGCTGACAGTAAAAAGGCCCTGAAGATGCTAGGCTTCAAAAAAGCTATGTCAGTACTCAGGAATATTCTGAAGACAGAGCAACAGGCAAAAGGAGATTCAGCTACCCCAGCAGGGAATGGCAGAATCCAGAAAAGCAAGGAAAACAAAACACAAATGCAAAAAGGCAAAGCAGAAATCTTAGCTTTAGATGAGCAGGAATCAGACTGGTTTCCTAGAAGTCCACAGAGAAATCACCCGCAGGCCAGAAGGGCGTCGGCAGCCTTATATCCAGTCATTAACTCCACTCAGCCAGTCATCATCATCAGCCCCAGGTGTTTGACAATCAGGCTCACTACCTTTCTTCACCAGAAGAGGGAGTTCCTCGGGCCTCAGTAGTGAAGGGGAAAATGAACTCACAACACTTATGGGTTTTAGTGTTGCTTGGAGAAATGTTATTAATATCTTCGTATTTTGTCATTATATTCTCTGTTCTAAACCACGTTTCTCTAGAATTATAATGTTAACGCCCTCTGCGGCAAAATGCAGCTTTCTTTGTTCTCATAATGTATAAGAAGCCCCTGTTACTGTTGCTTGTTGCCATTCCACCGCCATCATGCCGTCGTGCCACACTATGATCTAGCACGAAGCCTTATCACCGCCAGACTTCCTAGCAAATCTCTGCCCATCTGAATCCCTGTTTTTGCCCGCATATTTCAACCTCTCTGATTGTCCGTTCTGTTCTGCCGTGTATCTCCGAATAAACTTCAACCTCAGCTTCAAGAAGAATTGTCTCCAGTTTTGTTCGGCTCTTCCAGCTCTCTCAGTAAGAACTTTTTCTTACACCATACAGATGAATACTTAATCAGAGCACCACATGACGACCTCCCCACAGGTCCACCCTGGAGAACGAGCATATCATTAACTCAAAACTGAAAATTAAACGACTACAATAGAAATTTCATCAACCAAGGTGTCATTTTAATCAGTATAACAGCACCGACCTGGCACTGTATAGGTTACTCAGCAAAATCCTGCCGACAGGTTCCTTTTAAAGATTAATTTCTTACATTCGCATCTAGACTTTTTTCCACAAAACTGCGGCGCAGTGAGTGATGAGCATGGTGAGAGATTTTACCAAAATATTGCGGCTATGGAGAAAAGATATCATGGAAAATGGAATCCATCCATGCTTGCAGATTACTGATGGACTGAAGGAGAGAGCACGTCTCTCAGTGATCAGGAAGGACACTGACTCAGGGTTCTCCTCTGTTACAGGAAGCTGCCTCTAGTCTATAAGACACACTCGCTTATTAACAAGATTTTTATTGCTAAAAAGTGTGTCTTTCCAAGCAAAACATTTCCCACATTAAGAATTTAAGGCTTCTCCCCTGTATGACTGCTCTGGTGACAAAGAAGAGATGATTTATACAGAAAACATTTTCCACATTCTGAACATGAAAATGGCTTCTCCCCTGTGTGGATTCTCTGGTGTATAACAACATCTGATTTCCATTTAAAACATTTCCCACATTCTGAACAAGAAAAAGGCTTCTCCCCAGTGTGAGTTCTCTGATGACTAACAAGATTTGATTTCTGTGCAAAACTTCTCCCACATTCTGAACATGAAAATGGCTTCTCTCCTGTGTGAATTCTCTGGTGATTAACAAACTCTGATTTCTGGTTAAACCATTTTCCACATTCTGAACATGAAAATGGCTTCTCCCCTGTGTGAGTTCTCTGGTGCTTAACAACATCTGATTTCCAATTAAAACATTTCCCACATTCTGAACATGAAAATGGCTTCTCGCCAGTGTGAGTTCTCTGATGACAAACAAGATTTGATTTCTCTGTAAAACATTTTCCACATTCTGAACATGTAAATGGCTTCTCCCCTGTGTGAGTTCTCTGGTGCTTAACAACATCTGATTTCCGGTTAAAACATTTCCCACATTCTGAACATGAAAAAGGCTTCTCTCCTGTGTGAATTCTCTGATGACTAACAAAACTTGATTTCTTTGTAAAACATTTCCCACATTCTGAACATGAAAAAGGCTTCTCCCCAGTGTGAGTTCTCTGATGTCTAACAAGATTTGATTTATCTGCAAAACATTTTCCACATTCTGAACATGAAAACGGCTTCTCCCCTGTGTGAGTTCTCTGATGTTTGATACGACTTGATTTCTCTGCAAAACATTTCCCACATTCTGAACATGAAAATGGCTTCTCCTCTGTGTGAACTCTCTGGTGACTAACAAGATTTGATTTCTGGTTAAAAAAATTTCCACATTTGGAACAAGAAAATCTATTCTCCACTGTATGATTTTTTTGTTGTTTAAGAAAAGACTTTTCAAGGGTAAAGCCATTTCCAGATCCTGAACTTGAAAATGACTTCTTTACTTTAGAAACAATTTGTTTTTTAATGCCTATTTTGAGACTTTGATTTTCCTTAGTAGACGGTAATGAATCAGAAGACAGGACATGTTTCAAAATATCAGATGATAGATCTTTTCTTTGAAGGGATGATGGAATATCTGGAGTAATGGCATTCACTTCAATTGTATCCTGTGGAATCTCGAGACCATTTGATTTGAAAATTGAAGATGTCAGCTGACCCCCTGATCTCCTGGTACAGTCATCTGCCAAGAATAAAACCAATTATTATTTTTAAATAAAATAAAATAGGTCCTGCTCTCACTATCGCAGACAGCGTAGACGCAGGTACAGACCACGCGTACCGGAGTCGTTTGCTATCAGCAATTTTTGTGGATCTAATTTAAATAGATCTTTACTGGGACAGATATAGCGCTATATCAATTTTATGTGTTTATTATTGTGACCCTTTTTCCTCTAATAAGGCCTTCTAGGCATACATATGATATGTTGGGCAATGTGCAATAGTTCTGTAATATATCTTTGAAATTAATAGTGAGTCACTAATAATACTGCAGTATTGCGGTTTTCCTTCTGACCAAACATTTACAATTAGGCCTTTTTCTTATTAACATGTTCAGATGAGCCTCTATATTATTGGTACTGTGCTATCTACAGAATTAACTAGTTCATACTTTATTTGCACCTTTAATTAACAATATTTTCCTTTTGGTATATTGTGTTAGTTTTATACAGATTTTTTATTACAATAAATTCATTATAAATAATCCTACAGTTTAGCGAGGTTCTTTGTGCGCGAAATTATTTTTATTTTATTTATTGGTTAATCTGACAAAATAGTGTTTTTTTGTCTAATTTTGCAGCACTATGTACTCTGAGCGCCACTGAAAGGATTCTTTATTGATTTACAATTATTATTTTTGAATAAAATATCCTTGAAATATAAATTTTTGAAAATTTCTACATAAATTGCCATTTTTACAGACAGTTTGTGTCAAAATATTGAATTATTTGCCAGGACTATGACAGTTCACAGTTTAATAGAACACCTCATATCATGAACCAGTGGAGCGTGCTGTTTAACTGTTTGTCCATTCTGCCTCCCAAATATGGAATAAAAAGTCACCAAACCATGTTATGTAGGTGAAAATAATACCAATAACATTTTTACTCTTTTTTTACTCATCACACATAAAACCAGGCCCCACTCAGGTCCATCATCTATTAGTGGAAACACAGACAATTCCAAATTATTAGTGGCTGAAATGCTCTTGAAAAGCAACATGACTTCCATAAACCAATCCAGAAATATCTGCCCTCTCAAAGTAAACTCCCCTCCTTGCTTCTGAGCCTTGCAGTGTGCCCAAATCTCATTTGGCATCCATGTATTTGGCATTGCTGTAATGAGTAGAACCTACTTAATTTACGGTATGTGTGTGTCTCCTGAAGCACAATCTGTTCACTATATGGTGGGTTACAATATTGTATATTAGGAATTTTCACTCTCCAACACCCACAGAAACTGCGTGTGAAGTCAAAAATCGTCACTATTCCTATAGATTAATTCACTGAGGGTTATAATTTCCAAAATTAAGTCACTTTATGAAGATTTATATTGCTCTGGTTTTCAGCCATTTTATTAAGTTAGACCTTCTGCAAGTGGTGTGTCCCATCTCTCTAGGATCTGCTCCTGCGACGTCTGTTTCTGTCACCAGGCAAAGCTGGTAATGGAGGAGAAGTCAGCACCAGAAGTTCTGGGCGGTACAAGCTCTGTGCAGCCATTAAAATTAGGGTTCCTGGGACCTGTAGTACCATCCAGTCTGGCAGTATGGGTGTGTGCTGTCCCGCTGAAGTAATTTGCTCCCTGCTGCAGCCAACTGAAGAGCACCACACCCTACTAAAGCTCAAAGCATATTGCCGGACGCTGCCAGACACAGCCTTGTTCTCCTCTGGTTCAGTCCTCTGTACTCAGCTCCTAGTTTGTGTATTTGTTTCCTGTTATGGACCAGGCCCGTTTATGGACTACTAATGGGTCTTCTGATCTTGTATTTTTTCTGCCCACCTGGGTCTGACCCAACTTCCTGAATATTCTTCTTGCAATCTCACACCAAAGAGAAGGTAATACTATGGCCCAAGTCTAGGAGTCCCTGTGTAAGTCTAGATCTTCATTGAGGGTTTACATGGTGATGAGCAAGGCAATCCCTGGCATATGCAAAACTGAGTATAGTGCTAAGCCTGTTCATGATGACCATCTTTTGAGATGCCAGTGACCATGAACAGTGCCCATATACATTGTGTCCGCAAACTATTCTAGCAAGATCCGCAATCAAATATCTAAATGTCGCTCCTTCCCTTCTAAACCCTGCCGTGTGCCCAGACAGTAGTGTATAACCGTATATAAGGTATCGCCGGATTCAAAAGAAGTTGGAAAATAATTTTTAAGGTTCATTTGTTTCATATTATACTTTGTGAAGAATTCCATAGTTATCACACGTAAAGTAACACATGTCAGATTTGAATTATGGGGCCTGATTAGCGACACAAAACTGGCTGCAAAAGAGGTCAAATCAGAGTAATTTGGGAACTAACTACTGTAGTCAAAAACTGAGTATAGACAATAACACATCTACTGAAATGATCAAACTCAACAGTCTTCATTAGTAAAAAAAAAAATAATAACTAGTAGTAACACATCTCAAGAGTAATTAGGGTAAGGGGCTCAGTGGTTCTTTGCAATCTAAACTATTGTAAGGGCCAATATTTTCTGTCAGATGACAGCCCAACACCGTGCAGGATGATAGGCATTTGCCACAGAACACCAGGATTGGAAAATTCGCCACTGGCGCCCTGTTCTCTTCACAGATGAAAGCAGGTTCACACTGAGCACATGTGGCAGACGTGAAAGAGTCGGGAGATGCTGTGGAGAGCGATCTGCTCCCTGCAACATCCTTCAGCATGAAAGGTTTGGCAGTAGGTCAGGAATGGTGTGGGGTGGCATTTCTTTGGAGGACCGCACAGCCCTCCATGTGCTCGCCAGAGGTAGACTGACTGACATAAGGTACCGAGATGAGATCGTCAGAAACCCTTGTGAGACCACATGCTGGTGCGGTTGGCCCTGAGTTCCTCCTAATGCAGGGCAATGCCAGACGTCATGTGCCTGGAGTGTGTCAGCAGTTACTGCATGATGAAGGCATTGAAGCTATGGACTGGCCTGCCTGTTCCCCAGACCTGAATCCGATTGAGCACAACTGGGACATCATGTCTCGCTCCATCCACCAATGTCACGTTGCACCACAGACTGTCCAGGAGTTGGCGGATGCTTTAGTCCTGGTCTGGAAGGAGATCCCTCAGGAGAACATCCGCCGCCTCATCAGGAGCATGCCCAGGCGTTGTACAGTAGGGAGGTCATACAGGCACGTGGAGGCCACGCACAGTACTGAGCCTCATTTTGACTTGTTTTAACCCCTTCATGACCCAGCCTATTTTGACCTTAATGACCTGGCCATTTTTGGCAATATTGACCAGATATAAGGTAGTTATAAGGAAGTTATAAGGGTTAAAAGTTGACCAGCGATTTCTCATTTTTACAACAAAATTTACAAAACCATTTTTTTTAGGGACCACCTCACATTTGAAGTCACTTTGAGGGGTCTATATGGCAGAAAATACCCAAAAGTGACACCATTCTAAAAACTGCACCCCTCAAGCTACTCAAAACTACATTCAAGAAGATTATTAACCCTTCAGGTGCTTCACACCAACTAAAGAAATGTGGAAGGAAAAAATGAACATTTTAATTTTTCCAACAAAAATTTTCTTTTAGCATCAATTTTTTCATTTTCACATGGGCAACAGGATAAAATGGATCCTAAAATTTGTTGGGCAATTTCTCCTGAGTGCACCGATAAATCATATGTGGTCATAAACCACTGTTTGGGTGCACGGCAGGGCTCAGAAGGGAAGGAGCGCCATTTGACTTTTTGAATGGAAAATATGCTGGAATATTTAGCGGTTGGAGAGTCCCTGTGCGCCTAAACATTGGAGCTCCCCCACAAGTGACCCCATTTTGGAAACTAGACCCTCCAAGGAACTTATCTAGATGCATAGTGAGCACTTTGAACCGCCAGGTGCTTCACAAATTGATCCGTAAAAAAAAAAGGACTTTTTTTTCACAAAAATTTTCTTTTAGCCTCAGTTTTTTCATTTTCACATGGGCAATGGGATAAAATGGATCCTAAAATTTGTTGAGCAATTTCTCCTGAGTGCACCGATACCTCATATGTGGTCATAAACCACTGTTTGGGCACACGGCAGGGTCCCGAAGGGAAGGAGCACCATTTGACTTTTTGAATGGAAAATTAGCTCCAGTCGTTAGTGGACACCATGTTGTGTTTGGAGAGCCCCTGTGTACGTAAACATTGGAGCTCCCCCACAAGTGACCCCATTTCGGAAACTAGACAACCCAAGGAACTTATCTAGATGTGTGGTGAGCACACTGAACCCCCAAGTGCTTCACAGAAGTTTATGACGCAGAGCAGTGAAAATAAAAAAATAATTTTTTTTCTTCAAAAATGATTTTTTAGCCCGCTATATTTTATTTTCACAAGGCTAACAGGAGAAATTGGACCACAAAAGTTGTTGTGTAATTTGTCCTGAGTACACCGATATCCCATATGTCAGGGGAAACCACTGTTTAGGCGCATGGGAGAGCTCAGAAGGGAAGGAGCGCGATTTTGGAATGCAGACTGATGGGATGTTCTGCGGGCATCATGTTGCGTTTGCAGAGGCCCTGATGTGCCTAAACAATAGAAACCACCACAAGTGACCCCATTTTGGAAACTAGACCCCCCAAGGAGCTTATCTAGATGTGTAGTGAGCACTTTGAACCCCCAAGTGCTTCACAGAAGTTTATAAACGCAGAGCCATGAAAATAAAAAATCATTTTTTTTCCTCAAAAAAATTGGACCCCTAAAGTTGCTGTTCAGTTTGTCCTGAGTACGCTGGCACCTCATATGTGGTGGGGAACCACTGTTTGGGCGCACGGCAGGGCTCAGAAGGGAAGGAGCGCCATTTGACTTTTTGAATGGAAAATTAGCTCCAATCGTTAGCGGACACCATGTCGTCTTTGGAGAGGCCCTGTCTGCCTACACTTTGGAGCTCCCCCACAAATCACCCCATTTTGGAAACTAGACCCCCTAAGGAAGTTATCTAGATGCATAGTGAGCACTTTGAACCCCCAGGTGCTTTACAGAAGTGTATAACGCAGAGCTGTGAAAATAAAAATATTTTTTTTTCCTCAAAAAATGATTTTTTAGCCCGCTATTTTTTATTTTCACAATAGTAACAGGAGAAATTGGACACCAAAAGTTGTTGTCCAGTTTGTCCTGAGTACGCTGGTACCCAATATGTGGGGAGGGACCACTGTTTGGGCACACGTCGGGGCTTGGAAGGGAAGTAGTGACGTTTTGAAATACCGACTTGATGGAATGGTCTGCGGGCGTCATGTTACATTTGCAGAGCCTCTGATGTGCCTAAACAGTGGAAACCCCCCACAAGTGACCCCATTTTGGAAACTAGACCTTCCAAGGAACTTATCTAGATATGTGGTGAGAACTTTGAACCCCCAAGTGCTTCACAGAAGTTTATAACGCAGAGTCGTGAAAATAAAAAATCTTTTTTTCCTCAAAAAATGATTTTTTAGCCCGCAATTTTTTATTTTCACAATGGTAACAGGAGAAATTGGACCCCAAAAGTAGTTGTCAAGTTTGTCCTGAGTACGCTGGTACCCAATATGTGGGGAGGGACCACTGTTTGGGCACACGTCGGGGCTCGGAAGGGAAGTAGTGATGTTTTGAAAAACCGACTTGATGGAATGGCTGGCGGGCGTCATGTTACGTTTGCAGAGCCCCTGATGTGCCTAAACAGTGGAAACCACCCACAAGTGACCCCATTTTGGAAACTAGACCCCCCAAGGAACTTATCTAGATGTGTGATGAGCACTTTGAACCTCCAAGTGCTTCACCGAAGTTTATAACTCAGAGCCGTGAAAATAAAAAAATCATTTTTTTTCACAAAAATCATTTTTTTAGCCCCCAATTTTTTATTTTCCCAAGGGTAACAGGAGAAATTAGACCCTAAAAAATTGTTGTGCAAGTTTTCCTGAGTACGCTGATACCACATATGTGGGGGTAAACCACTGTTTGGGCACACGTCGGGGCTCGGAATGGAGAGAGCGCTGTTTGACATTTTGAGCGCAAAATTGGCTGGAATAAATCGTGGTGCCATGTCGCGTTCGGAGACCCCGTGATGTGCCTAAACAGTGGAAACCCCTCAATTATAACTCCACCTCTAACCCCAACACACCCCTAACCCTAAACCAACCCTAATAATAACCCTAACCACAACCCTAACGCCAACACACCCCTAACCCTAATCCCAACTCTAACCCTAACTACAAGCCTAACCCTAACCCTAATTCTAGCCCTAACCCTAATTCCAGCCCTAACCCTAATTGCAGCCCTAACCCTAATTCCAGCCCTAACCCTCATTCCTGCCCTAACCCTAATTCCAACCCTAACCCTAATTCCAACCCTAACCCTAATTCCAGCCCTAACCCTAATTTTAACCCTAACCCTAATTCCAGCCCTAACCCTAATTTTAACCCTAACCCTAATTCCAACCCTAACCCTAATTCCAACCCTAACCCTATTTCTAACCCTAACCCTAATTCCAACCCTAACCCTAGTTCGAACCCTAAATGGAAAAAAAAATTTTTTTTTTATTTTATTATTTGCGCCTGGCTATGGGGATGATAAAAGGGGGGTGTATTTACTTTTTTTTTCATTTTGATCACTGTGAGAGTGTATCACAGTGATCAAAATGAAAAATGAACGGGCAGCCGGCAAATTCATGGGAGCTGCCATCTTGGACAATGCACTGCGCATGCGCCCGCAATTTTCCAAGATGGCGGCGCCCATGATCCGGACGGCGGGACGCCGGGAGCCACAGCGGGACACCGGGAGCACCATCAGAGGTCCCAGGGGGGATCGGAAGGTGGGAGGGAGTGATAGGAAGGGGAGGGGGAGCAGATGATGACGGCGGCGACCGATCGCCGCCGTCCATCGGTGGCGGGGGCCGATCGGCCCCGCCAGTTGGTGTGGGGGGGGGGGTCGGTGTCCAGCCATGTCCGATGCAATTGCAGCATCGGCCATGGCTGGATTTTAATACTTCACCAAATTTCATTGGTGAAATATTACAAATCGCTCTGATTGGCTGTTTCACGTTTAACAGCCAATCAGAGCGATCGTAGGCACGTGGGGGCTAAGCCACGCCCCCTGGGATTAACCGGAGAGTGTCCTCTGTGTGCGGGTCGGGTGACCTTTCAGTGACCCCGGTCACCTGACCCGCAGGGGGGCTATTTATAGCATGACGCCTACGTAGGCATCATAGGTCGTTTGGGCATGACTTTTCATGACGCCTACCTAGGCGTCATGGGTCGTGAAGGGGTTAAGGACATTACATTCCACTTTCATTTTGGGGGTCTCTCCAAATACAGGCCGCCACTGGTTAATAAATTTGATTTCCATTGATGATTTTTGTGTGATTTTGTTGTTAGCACATTCAACTTTGTACAGAACAAAGTATTTAATGAGAATATTTAATTCATTCAGATCTAGGATGTGTTATTTGAGTGTTCCCTTTATTTTTTGACCAGTGTATTAGTGTTCTCCATTTCAGGAGACATTGTGCAGTAATCTGAATGCCTTAAGATTGAAAACATAATGTAATTTATGACATGGAGTGATTCCATGAAACCAGGGGTTGAATCATGCCAATACATCTCCTGCAGGCATGAATAAATGTATATTACAGCCAACAGCCACACACAGCTCAAGAGATATATCATGGCACAGGTGTAATGTTTTTTATGTAGTTTATCACAATGCTCCTTGAAAGAAAATTGAAAAGTCAGATCAAGGGAAATATTCTAAGTGCGCTGTCATTTGGCTTTCTACTTTACAGATCTGGGCAGGTAAGAGTCAGCGTCCTCTAATTCCAGGTTGTAATTTCTATAGAAAAGGGTTTTCAACGCACAAAGTCATTCGAACAGTTTTGGGTGGAGGAGAATGTTGTGGTCCAGAGGCAAAATGATGATATTGATGATACGGATATGGCCGAACTACATGACAATTAAAGCAGCCACAGCCAGTGACTGAGAAGAATATGAGACTTCTCTGTATTTAATGGATATTACTCACATGTAGGAATCTCCTCTTTACACCGCTCATCACCCCTCACATATGTCTCTGTAGTATTAATATGGGTCAGTTCTTCACCCTGAAACAAATATTGAAAAAGTCATAGAAGAAGAAATCACATTTATGATCAGCTCTAATCTTGCCATCTCCACCGTTCTCATTACACAAATATAAAACATATAATACTGGTGGATAAAACAAGACTGAGCACAAGACCTTCACAGACATCTACACATCATAGGGGAGATCTCATGTCACCTCCTCTCCATCTACCTGATGATCCTGAGGAACACTGGGATCTTCTTGTTTACAGTCCTGTGGAAGAAGAGGACGGGGACGTCTGTCTGGTGTTGTCCTCTTACTGGATAGAACTGGAGGAAACACATACAGGGACTGAATTTGTCCATTACATACATATAATTATAGGTCGTGTGTATTTAGTCCTGTCTATTACCTGGTGATGTGAGGGGCTGGGGAACCTCCATCAAAACGTCCTTGTACATATCTTTGTGTCCTTCTAAATATTCCCACTCCTCATTGGAGAAATAGACAGCAACATCCTGACACCTTATAGGAACCTGATACATACAATGATACCATCATCCCCCGATCCCTTCATAGCGTTACTGTACAATGTCCCAGCATTCTCCAGCAGTGTCACCTCTCCAGTCAGCAGCTCAATCATCTTGTAGGTGAGTTCTAGGATCTTCTGGTCATTGATGTCCTCATGTATCAGGCGGTGAGGTGGAGGCCCTGTGATTGGGCTCAGGGGTCTTCCCCATCCCTCAGACACAGGGTCCTGACAGCGCTCACTAGAGGTCTTCTTCACTACTGTGTAATCCTGGTTATGGAGAGACACGTTAATAAATCTCACTACAGACATTTCCAGAGTCCTCACCTCTCCAGTTCTGTCCGTTATTCCCATAGATAAGAATGATGTAATGTGACGTCATCAGAATCTCTCACCGCTCCAGTAAGCCGGAAGAGGATCTCTAGGGTGAGGTGTAATATCCTCTCCACCATCTTGTCTCTGTCCATATCCATCCTTGATGGGTAAATCAGGAAAATTCTCTTATATAGAAGATCTTCACTGAGAGGATCCGATATTGTAGAGACCTGAATGAGAAGATAAGCCGATGTAACATCATAAAAATCCTGTGTAATAATATAATTACTGGAGATAAGGGAAACATATGAGGAGATTTATTATTTTACAGTATTTGGTTTTCTTCTTATATTTAGTAATAAAACCTACTGTTAAATATTAATTCTTATTTTCAATTCTGTACTGAATACATTGCCTCGTGGAAGGTTTAGCTGACATTACATGTGTTATTTCTGTATATTTAGCTCAGGGTAGATGGTAACACCATATATAGAAAACATGTGCTATGTGGGACAGATATGACCACATGACCCACAGGAAGGGGGGCTCACACTTTAGATGTGTGGGAGAGAGGGTCCCCGTCGAGGTCCCCGTCGAGTGTCCGGGTCGGAACCAAGGGGACCGTCACCTGGGTTCCGGGGGAAGCTGTTTCTGGGGGACAGAGTTCAGGGACGGACCGTGGAGACTGACAGGTGGACTGGGGGAGGAGCCAATATAAAAGGGGTGGGGAACAAGAGTCACAGTGAGTCAGCAGAATGAGACAGAAAGAGCAGGAGATCGTTGGAGCGACAGAGGGCCAGAACCACTCACCAGAGCCAGGAAGGAGGCCAGAGACAGGAGGGATGCTTACCCTGGACATCAGTGGGATGGCGCCGAGACGACCGTCTGAGAGCTGCTGATCCGCGTCGACCAGTGGCCGCCGCGGCCTGCCTGCGGTCACCAGCGGCCGCCGCCGCCTTCTTCCAGCCCACGGCTGCGGCCTGCCCGCAGTAACCAGCGGCCGTTGCCGCCTTGCTCCTGCCCTCGGCTGCAGCCTGCCCGCGGACACCAGCGACCGCTGCCGCCTCACTCCAACCCGTGGCTGCGGCCTGTCTCCCGCTGCCCGCAGCTGCTCTGCCCTCACCCGTGGTCGCGGCAAGTCCAGTGCCGTCGGCGGCCACCACTGTCCCGCTCCGATCCGCAGCAGGGGCCGAGCCTCTGCTTGCCGCGGATTCCCCGTAGCAGCTGCTAGCTGCACAGGTGGCCTGTCACCCGCCACCCCGCATCGCTGCCGCTTGTCCCCATCCAGGGGCTGCGGCCTACTCGTCCAAGGACTCCTCCGGGGCCGGAGGTGCCCCAGCGCCAAAGGAGTGGCGGAATGCTCGAAGATTACGCCAACTCTTCAGCAGCTGGGCCCAGTGGCTGCTCCGCCGAAGAACCACTGTCCAGAACGCCGAGGGACGTCAGGACGGCTAAGTTGACTATATAGTTAAGGACCCGTAGTCGGCCATACTGCGGCCCTATAGTGACCGGCTCTCGCCAGATGTAGGCGTGTTCTACTCTGTATGTGTTTACTGGTATTGAGCCCCTGCAATGGCAACCCTTGTTACCCCTTTTGGTCGGTTATGGCCGAGCCTTAGGAAAGTCACCTCTAGGCCTATAAACGTTATTACCAAAACCACCAAACCGTGTCGCGACTCATCACTGCATCCTGCGTACCTGCTAGTACCACATTTGGCGTAGTCGGCAGGATGCGGTTTCCGAGCGCGGACAACGAGGGCCCCCGGCCCAGCATTTCTTTGGGAGCCATGCTAAGCAATCTACCCAGGTTCTCCGGCAGCAATACTATGCTGTGGAATTGGACGGAGCGAATGCGTGGGTTATTCAGGATGCATCCGCTTACCCCTGACGTAGAGGCAGAAGTGGCCCTGATGGTGTTGGACAGGGAAGCCTGGGATACCGTAATGTTGAGGCCCCGGGGGCAGCGAAACACCTTCGTCAGGGTGTTACAGATCTTAGAAGAGGCCTATGGGGACCCGACCGATGTGGGGGAACTGAGAACCCAGATGTTTAGACGCATGCAGAAAGAGGGGGAAACAGTGACCCAGTATATGAATGTTTCGCAGGAACTGTTTTTAGCCATTGAAAGGAAGGATGAAGTCGGCGTGGGGACAGTAGACGTAACATTACGTGACCTGTTAGTGACCGGGTTACGAGACACCCTGACAAGACAGGCTTTGCGAGAGCGGGTGCGAGTGGACCCACATCTGACCTTTTCAGAGATAGGGAAGGAGGCACGGGTTCGGGAGCAGGAGCAAGAGGTGACGGTCCCCATGGGGATGGCTCGGAGTATCGAAGCATCCGTAAGCGCCCTGAGCGAACCCTACTGGGTACAAGAGGTGAAGCAAGAGATACAGAGTATTAAGGGTGAACTGGCCGAAGCCAAGAAAGCGGCCACAAGGAGTCGGCCAGGGCCGGGTGAAGGAGGCGTGAACCATCGCGGCCCCCACCCAAGTCGGTCCCCACGACCATTTGCCTGTTACGATTGTGGAGAATTGAGACGCTCCGCCCGAGAGTGCCCACGTTCCAGGGTGAACCTGCCCCGCGGGCCAATAGGAGCAGAGGACCCTGAGCCGTGGCGACGCTGCCCGGAGCTGGAGCCCATCACACGGGGTGGAGGAAGTCACGAAGACCTGGTCGCGCGGTGCCCAGTGGTATGGGCAGAGATTGAAGGCCGTGCCGTGCGATGCCTAGTAGATACGGGATCGCAAGTTACGACCATGCCAGAGACTTATTTTCGGCAGCATTTTCCCGAAGCAGTGAGACCTCAGTGGGGTACAGTGATAAAGTTGGTAGCCGCCAACCAGCTACCAGTTCCTGTCATCGGAGTAGCCTGGATGCAGATTTCGATAAGCGGCAAATCACTCGGCTGCCGGGGAGTGGTCCTGACCCAGGGAGACACAAACAGCAGACATCCGGCTATTCTGGGTATGAACATACTACGAGAGTTCGACAACCTCCTCCTCAATGAACCCACACAAGAGACTCTGAGCCACTGGGGTTTTCGCACAGCCCAAGGGCAGGTCTTCCAGCGGTTGGTGCGGCGAGTGCTCCAGGAGTGCCAGGAGGGTGAGGCGCTGGGCAAGGTCATCGCATCGGCAACCCCCTCGCTCGAGCTTCCTCCGGGGCAGACGGTGGTAGCTCTGCCGATCCGCGCCCCGATGCCACTGGAGGGCGTGGAGGTGCAGGTGGAACCATATTACTCGGAGCGCCTGCACCCTGGCATACTGGTAGCCCGCTCCCTGGCCACGGTGCGGGAGGGGACCGTCCTGGTGCGTTGTGTTAACCTGGAAGACCAAGATATCGTCCTAAAGCCCCGGGCCAAAATGGCCAAACTAGTGAGGCCTTTGGAGGAGATGGTGCCGGACCCTGCGGTCCAGTTGAGGGTGCAACCTGAAGATCCCTGGGCAGTAACGGTACGAACCCAACAGACTGCCGCATCCTCAGCTCAAGAAAAAGGTCGAGTCATCCTGGAGAAAATGTGGGCTGAACTTTCCGGCCTAGCGCCAGCCCAGCTTCTCCAGGTAGAGACACTTCTTGGACAATTTTGCAGTGTCTTCGCCAGCCACGAGGACGACTTCGGATGTACCACGGCCATCACACATGGGATCCCCACGGCAGGAGCGGCTCCCACCCGGGAGCGATATCGGCAAATACCACCGCAGCTATACCAGGAAGTGAAAACCCTATTAGCCCAAATGCTTCGGAAGGGGGTCATACGAGAAAGCCAGAGCCCTTGGGCGGCCCCCATTGTCCTGGTTCATAAAAAAGATGGCACTCTGCGGTTCTGTGTGGATTATCGAAAGTTGAACGCCTGCACCATCAAGGATTCGTATCCACTGCCCCGCACAGAAGAATCTCTGTCCGCCTTGGGGAACGCGACGTACTTTTCAACTTTAGACCTGGCCAGTGGGTACTGGCAGGTGCCGATGTCGGAGGAAGACAGAGCCAAGACGGCATTCATCCTTCCCATGGGACTGTTCGAGTTCAATCGGATGCTGTTTGGACTGGCCAACATCCCAGGAACTTTTCAGCGGTTGATGGAGCGGTGTCTAGGAGACCTCAACTTTGAAGCCACGTTGATATACCTGGACGATATTATCATCTATTCCGCCACGTTCGAGGACCACCTGAGGGGGTTGGGGCAGGTGCTCGGCCGGCTGCAGAAGTATGGGTTAAAGGTAAAGCCCCAGAAATGCCACCTGTTCCGCACCCAAATCGAATACCTGGGGCATACCGTCTCGGCAGAGGGTGTCCGACCATCCCTGGAAAAGGTCGCTGCCATCTAGGGGTGGCCTACCCCCGAGACAGTGAAGGACGTGCGGGCCTTCTTGGGGTTGGTCGGCTACTACCGTCGGTTCGTGAAGAATTTTGCACGCCGAGCTCGAGCCCTGCAAGACCTGCTGAAGGGAGCTCCCGCCGGGGCGCATGGACGGAAGGTCCAGTGGCAGCAACCACAAGAGGATATCATTTCAAGATTTCAAAGCTGCTCTCTCGGACGCCCCAGTATTGGCGTATGTGGATTTCTCTCAGGGACTAGGAGCTGTGTTGTCACAGGTGCAGGACGGCTGGGAGAAAGTGATCGCCTACGGTAGCCGGTCACTGCACGACTCAGAATCCAACCCGGACAATTACAGCTCCCTTAAGCTCGAGCTCCTCGCGGTAGTGTGGGCAATGACGGAGCGGTTCGCAGAGTACCTGGCGGGCTCTGAAGTAGTAGTGCGGACCGATAACAACCCGTTAGCCCATTTGGAGAATGCCAAACTGGGAGCCCTAGAGCAGCGGTGGGTGGCTCGGATGGCCAAATTCAATTATAAGATCATCTTCAAACGGGGAGCTGAAAACGTGCACACCGACGCGCTCTCCAGAATCCGACACACCACCCCAGGAAGAAGTCCAGACGACGAATTAGAAGCAGATGAGACACCATACGCCCTCACCACCGCCGCGTCTACAGTCAACACGCAAGAAGCGCCTCATCCGGGACTCCTAGGAGGGATGCTGGAACAGCCCCACGACAAATGGATTCAGCAGCAATAGGAAGATGCAGAAGTTGGACTCCTGCGCCGATAGGTGGCCACTGGTAAATTGCCCACTGGCTCACAGAGACAGACTTTGACCCAAGATATGTTGCTGATGTTGCGCCAGTGGGAAAAACTAGTCATCAAAAAAGGACTTTTATATCGAAAAACCATGTCACGAACCACATCAGCTACAATATGGCAGGTGATCGTGCCCGGAGCCCATCTCAACCAACTGGCCCGGGAAGCCCATGAGAAGGGGACTAATTTTGGTGCTCAAAAGACTTTACAATGGTTGCAGCAGATAGTGTACCACCCACGCTTGCACGCTGCTGTAGAAGAAGTTTGTCGAACCTGCCACCCGTGCGAGCTCGCTAAACCCCCGCGCAACGAGGTCCGGTGCAAACTATTGTAACATCAGCCCCTCTGGAGCTTCTTACGGTGGACTATCTGACGATAGGTCCGGCCTATCAGGGGTATGAACATTGTCTCGTTATGGTTGACCATTTCACCAAGTTCGCCGTGGTCACCCCCACCCGAGACCAAACAGCGGAGTCGGCCGCCTATGCGATTTGTAAGAACTTTATTCAAGTGTACGGCTGTCCACAACGAATACATTCGGACCAAGGAGCGTGCTTCCTAGGAAGAGTCATGGAAGAACTATATCATCTCTACGGTATCGATAAGTCTCGGACTACACCATACCACCCGCAGGGAAACAGAGCCTGCGAACGATTCAATCGGACACTAATCCAAATGCTGCGTACCCTGGAGAGCGACCGAAAGGCCCGCTGGCCTGAATACGTCTCTGAGATGGTGTGGGTATATAATAACCGGGTGCATCGGGTGACTGGTTACACCCCCTACTCATTGCTGTTTGGACGAGAGGGCAAAGGAATCACAGAAGTGGAGCTAAACCCGGAGGAACGTCTACCCTGGACCGGAGTATCCTCGTGGGTCTGAAACCACCGGCACCAGCTGCAGACCCTCCACCAAATCGCCCATACAAAGCTCCAGGATCTAGAACACCCGGGGGGAGCGCTGCTCCCACCAATTGACTTCCAGGCTGGGGATCGGGTACTCGTACTAGATCAGCGCCCCCAAAACAAGTTAGAACCATCGTGGGAGGAGAACCCGTACCGAGTGTTGCGCCGGATAAGCCCCGACGGGCCTGTGTATGAAATACAATTGGAAAGAGACGGTGCACCTCTCACTCGTACTGTGCACTGAAATATGTTGCGCCCCTGTGCGTCCACTGATCCCATGTGACCCAATCACTCAGGTCCCCGACCCCCCGTCAACGGTCTGGGACCTGGATGACGAAGAGGGCTTCCCAGCCATATCCGCAGGCCCTCCAAGTAATGACATTACAGCAGACCCAGTCAGCCAGCCAGAATCGACCAATCCACCAACATCCACCACCCCAGAAAGTTCCACCCCGGTCAAACTTAGACGCTCCGAGCGGTCAACAGCTGGCAAACCCTGTGAACGTTACGAACAGGACCAATTCGTATGGCGACAAGAACTGTCGTCTCCGTCGAGGTCCCCGTCGAGTGTCCAGGTCGGAACCAAGGGGACCGTCACCTGGGTTCCAGGGGAAGCTGTTTCCAGGGGGCAGAGTTCAGGGACGGACCGTGGAGACTGACAGGTGGACTGGGGGAGGAGCCAATGTAAAAGGGGTGGGGAACAAGAGTCACGGTGAGTCAGCAGAACGAGACAGAAGGAGCAGGAGATCGTGGGAGCGACAGAGGGCCAGAACGACTCACCAGAGCCAGGAAGGAGGCCAGAGACAGGAGGAATACTTCCCCTGGACATCAGTGGGATGGCGCCGAGACGGCCATCCAAGAGCCTCTGCCCGCGGTCACCAGCGGCTGCCACCGCGTTCTTCCTGCCCGCGAACACCAGCGGTCGCTGCCGCCTCACTCCAGTCTGTGGCTGCGGCCTGTCTCCCGCTGCCCGCAGCCGCTCTGCCCTCACCCGTGGTCGCGGCAAGCCCTGTGCCGTTGGTGGCCACCACTGTCCCGCTTCGATCCGCGGCAGGGACCGAGCCTCTGCTTGCCGTGGATTCCCCATCGCAGCTGCTAGCTGCACAGGTGGCCTGTCACCTGCCACCCCGCATTGCTGCCACTTGCCCCCGTCCAGGGGCTGCGGCCTACTGGTCCAAGGACTCCTCCGGGGCCGGAGGTGCCCCAGCGCCTTCAGCAGCTGGGCCCAGCGGCTGCTCCGCCGAAGAACCACCGTCCAGAACGCCGAGGGATGTCAGGACGGCTAAGTTGACTATATAGTTATGGACTCGTAGTCGGCCATACCGCGGCCCTATAGTGACTGGCTCTCACCGGATGTAGTCGTGTTCTACTCTGTATGTGTTTACTGGTATTGAGCCCCTGCGAAGGCAACCCTTGTTACCCCTTTTGGTCGGTCAGGCCGAGCCTGAGGAAAGTCACCTCTAGGCCTATAAACGTTATTACCAAAAGCACCAAACCGTCTCGCGACTCGTCACTGTATCCTGCACACCTGCTAGTACCATGCATAGACACCAGATAGACACCAGTTTGTACAACGCTGACCCGCTGACATGTGAGTTAACCACGTGCTTGTTCATGGACTTCAACTATTCTATGGATACAGACAACCTACGATTCAGGATCCAAGGAACAAACTTTGATATGGACAATCTTTGTAACTATTTCACCTATTTTATGTCTTGCTGCAATGCTGCTTTTTGGTGGATTATCCACTAAACCACTACATTTATTGTAAGAAACATTGTGACATTTTTTTAGAGTGATGTATCTGGTAAAGTGTCCTGTGTTATGAATGGGTCACAGACAAGGATAGCAGGACCAGGCTAAGCCACCCGAAAACCAGAGAGGTTGGTAACTAAGCAGATTGCAGACCCCTGAACCTATCCACACAATTAGCAGTAGCCGTGGAGCGTACCTACGATGCCCTAGACGGCTCGGCACAGCCGGAGAACTAACTCAGCCTAAAGCAAGAAAGGTGAAATCTAAACTGCCCCGGAGCAGACCCCAAAGGTATAGACAGCCCCAAAACATATATTGTCGGTGAGACAAGATGAAATCACAAAAGCAGGCAGAAAAATAGACTGAGCAAATGATGGGGCCCAAACTGACTAGACAGAACAGGAAAAGAAAGACACTGTCTGCAATCACGCAAAAACCCTGAAAAATCCAACATGTCTGATGCACAAAAAACACTGACGTCACACGACTTCGCCCCCACTATATCAGCACTCTGGTATATACTGAAAGCAAGGCAAAAAGAGACCAATATAACAGGGGACAAAACAAACTGACTCAAGCAGCAACATATGGGCGGTGATCCAGCACAGCCTCAACAGGAGCAAGCTGACCCGCACAAAGCAGAGATAGACAAAACCAGATCAAATGCAAAAAGATTAGCAAATTAGCTGAACCATGCAGGAACAGAGAAGGAGACATCAGACATCAGCCTTCAGAAGGCACAGGAAGAAAATCACCAGCTGGGACTGAAGGAAGGAAGTCAGCTGTCTTAAATACACCAGTCAGAAACCCCAGATCTCCAATCATCATCATCATTATCAGGTGGCAAGCCTCTGTCAATCTGACAAGCTCCACTACCTCCAGTAACCACCAGAGGGAGCCCAGAAAGAGAACTCGCAACACCTCTGTCACTCTGACCAGGTCCACTATCTTCAGTAACCACCAGAGGGAGCCCAGAAAGAGAACTCGCAACACCTCTGTCACTCTGACCAGCTCCACTACCTTCAGTAACCACCAGAGGGAGCCCAGAAAGAGAATTCACAACAGTCCTGAATAAATATACAAAATGAGTATATTTTATATCCATATATTGTAGGCCACCGACAACAAGCAGTTTCTTCCTTGGAGTCGGCAGCTGAATACGTTTCTCAGACTCATCTTCCATAACGCTAGTTCTATCGCCGATAGATGCTACTACGCAGGCAAGGCCGGTGCCATTTTTAGACTTTTTTTTTCAATTTATGTATACCATCAAAAACAATAATTAAATAAACATTTTGGTTCTAGACATTACCACAATGAATTTTAAACAAAACAATTCAGATGCAGTTGAAGTTCAGACTTTCAGCTTTCATTTGAGGGTATCCACATTAAAATTGGATGAAGGGTTTAGGAGTTTCAGCTCCTTAACATGTGCCACCCTGTTTTTAAAGGGACCAAAAGTAATTGGACAGACTAAATAATTGTAAATAAAATGTTAATTTCTAGTACTTGGTTGAAAACCCTTTGTTAGCAATGACTGCCTGAAGTCTTGAACAACTCATGGACATCACCAGATGCTGTGTTTCCTCCTTTTCGATGCTCTGCCAGGCCTTCACTGCGGTGGTTTTCAGTTGCTGTTGTTTGTGGGCCTTTCTGTCTGAAGTTTAGTCTTTAACAAGTGAAATGTATGCTCAATTGGGTTCAGATCAGGTGACTGACTTGACCATTCAAGAATATTCCACTTCTTTGCTTTAATAAACTCCTGGGTTGCTTTGGCTTTATGTTTTGGGTCATTGTCCAACTGTAGTATGAAACAACGAACAATCAGTTTGGCTGCATTTGGCTGGATGTGAGCACACAGTATGGCTCTCAATACCTCAGAATTCATTCGGCTGCTTCTGTCCTGTGTCACATCATCAGTAAACGCTAGTGACCCAGTGCCACTGGCAGCCATGCATGCCCAAGCCATCACACTGCCTCCACCGTGTTTTACACATGATGTGGTATGCTTTGGATCATGAGCTGTACCACACCTTCGCCATACTTTTCTCTTTCCATCATTCTGGTAGAGGTTGATCTTGGTTTCATCTGTCCAAAGAATGTTCTTCCAGAACTGTGCTGGCTTTTTTAGATGTTTTTTTTTAGCAAAGTCCAGTCTAGCCTTTTGATTCTTGATGCTTATGAGTGGCTTGCACCGTGCAGTGAACCCTCTGTATTTACTTTCATGCAGTCTTCTCTTTATGGTAGATTTGGATATTGATACGCCTATCTCCTGGAGAGTGTTGTTCACTTGGTTGGCTGTTGTGAAGGGATTTCTCTTCACCATGGAGATTATTCTGCGATCATCCACCACTGTTGTCTTCCATGGGTGCCCAGGTGTTTTTGCATTGACGAGTTCACCAGTGCTTTCTTCTTTCTCAGGATAAACCAAACTGTAGATTGTGCCACTCCTAATGTTGTAGAAATTTCTCAGATGGGTTTTTTCTGTTTTTGCAGCTTAAGAATGGCTTGTTTCACCTGCATGGAGAGCTCCTTTGACCGCTGGTTTCCTTCACAGCAAAACCTTCCAAATGCAAGCACCACACCTCAAATCAACTCCAGGCCTTTTATCTGCTTAATTGAGAATGACATAACAAAGGGATTGCCCACACCTGTCCATGAAATAGCCTTGGAATCAATTGTCCAATTACTTTTGGTCCCTTTAAAAACAGGGTGGCACATGTTAAGGAGCTGACACTCCTAAACCCTTCATCCAATTTTAATGTGGATACCCTCAAATGAAAGCTGAAAGTCTGAACTTCAACTGCATCTGAATTGTTTTGTTTAAAATTCATTGTGGCAATGTCTAGAACCAAAATTAGAAAAATGTTGTCTCTGTCCAAATATATATGGACCTAACTGTATATATATATATATTTATTCATTCTGTAAACTAGGGGGCAGGTCTGTGAGGGATCAGAGACCTGTCAGAAGCCATACTGGTGAATACGTAATCAGAGCACAACATGAAGACCCCCCCACAGGCCGTCCCGGAGCACGAGCATATCATTAAGGCAAAACAGAAAATAAGGATTAGCCCCTTAGTGACCGGGTCGAATTTTTTAAACAGATCTTACTGATTTTGAGACTGTTTTTTCGTGACACATTGTACTTTATGATAATGGTAAATTTAGGTCTACATATGTTGCGTTTATTTATAAAAATATCAGAAATTTAACAAAAACCTCAAAAAATTAGCAATTTTCAAACTTTGAATGATTATCCCTTTAATCCAGAATGTCACACCAGACAAAAACATTAATAAATAACATTTCTCTCATGTCTGCTTTACATCAGCACCATTTGTAAAATGTTCTTTTATTTTGTTAGCATTTTAAAAGGTTTAGAAATGTGGCAGCAATTTTTCATTTTGTCAAGGAAATTTTTTAAAAAACGTAATTTTTTAAGGGACCTGTTCAATTTTGAAGTGACATTGGGAGTCCTATATATTGAAAACCCCAAAAGTTCTACCATATTGAAAACAGCACGCCTGAACATACTCAAAATTGTTTTCAAGTAGTTTATTAACCCTTCAGGTGCGTTTCAGGAATTAATGCAAAGTGGCATGACAGGAATGAAGAAATGTATTTTTACCACCTAAATTAAAGCTGATAACTTCTGAACAGGCCGCTATAGCTGGCAGACTCTAAGGCCATTATTTGGCCATGAATTGCCATGGCAAACATCAGGACCACACAATCATGATATCTCAGGGTGCTGATGGGGTTTAAAGGAGCACCCACACTCTTAACTATCTAGATGCTGTAGTCCTTGACAGCAGAATTTAAGGGGTTGAACGGCTATCGTCGGTACCAACACTGATTATGGCTGATGCAGCAAGTTGTCAGCTGATAGCTGCAGGACTGTCACCCATCGTGGGATGCTAATCTCTTATATTACTGGTCAGTAAAAAGAGGTATTGGTGGTCACTAAGGGGTTAAACAACAACCACCAGACGGATTTCATCAACAAAGTTATAATTTTAATCAGCATAACAGCGCCAACCTGACACTGTCTATTGGTTGCTCAGCACAATCCTCCTGACAGGTTCCCTTTAAGTAGGACTCCTGGCCTGAAAAAAGGACCTTATCCTGCTGCTCACTTTAGTGACGTTTTATCCCTTTAATCAGGCCTTTTGCTTTCCCTGGGCAAACTTAAATACCATTTAAAGGGAATCTGTAACCCCATTTTTCGAGTATCACCTGCGGGCACAGCCATCAGGGGCTTATCTACAGCATTCTGTAATGCTGTAGATAAGCCCCCGATGTAACCTGAAAGATAAGAAAAACGAGTTAGACTATACCCACCGGGGGGGGGCGGTCCGGTCTTGGTCCGATGGGTGTTGCGGTCCGGCGCCTCCCATCTTCTAACGGTGACGTCCTCTTCTTTGCTGCCTGTCTTGGCTCCTGCGCAGGCACACTACTCTGCCCTGTTGAGGCAGGGTAGAGCAGTGCACTTGAGCAGGAGCCACGACAGATAGCAAAGAAGAGGACGTCAACGTTAGAAGATGGGAGGCGGCGGACCGGACCGCAACACCCATTGGACCAAAACCGGACCCGGACCGCCCGGGATGAGTATAGTCTAACCCATTTTTCTTATCTTTCAAGTTACATCGGGGGCTTATCTACAGCATTACAGAATGCTGTAGATAAGCCCCTGATGGCGGTGACGGCAGCTGATACTTGAAAAATGGGGTGACAGATTCCCTTTAATCAGGCCTCCTGGCCTGAGCTAATGACCTCATCCTGCTCTTTGTCTCTGCTATGCTCCCTTTCTGGAATACGGATACCCCCTGCCATTATATATTTGCTTTCCTTCAGAACGTGTGACGTCTTCCTTCTGGCACACAACACCAGATCAATTCAGGACTGCAACCAGATAGATCACAATTTCTCACTTACTTATCTCTATCTGACTCATCACCAGGAAATTGTTCTCCTGTGTGCCCATGTAATTCAGAATGAGGACTGCCAAACAGTATGACGACCCGCACAGACCTCATACAGTATGATGGCAACAGCCTACTGCACAAAATGAGGACTCCTGATCAGTATGGAGGCTCTTACAGTCCACCAAAGCCCCCTGCTCAGTATAATGGACCCCACTAGCCGCCCACTCAGTATGAAAGCCCCCTCACTCAGCTGTCCACTTCCTATGACGCCCCCACAATTCCTGATATTTAAAAAAAGAGCACACTACTCACCCAACCCCGTTCCCAAGGTGCGCTGCTCCAGTCTGTGCAGTGTGAGTACTCCATACTACAGGTGTGATGTAGTGACGTCATTGTGCCTGCAGTGCACGGAGTCTCAGACTCACAGGTGAAAGCTGCTTTTGACTACCTTATCTACTATCCTGTTCAATCACCATCGCAGGAATGTGAAAAATCAATGAAATTGTGATGACGAAATAGAGTGTGCCTAGTGTCTTGTTTCGGATGTATTTAAACAGTGTGTCTAAGATCACTGTCCACGATTGCGCATACCTGGATGTGTGAATTCTACGTCAGAGCACATCACCGTCTCCTATCTGCAACTGCAAATGTCCAGTAACATTCGTTACATGCAGGTATACAAAATGAATTTGGATTGCATTACAACAATATTGAAAAGCCACATATCCCAGTATCAGCATCATGGGAGGCTAAAAACTAGTATTGCACATCCTCCCATCATGCAATAGGCATGTAGATCTACTTTATTACTACATAAAATATTTGATGATGGCCCACAGTATATTTATAAATGGTCTAATGTGATTCCTATTGCATAATTAGAGAAACACAAGGATCACCACACTTGTTAGCTACTAAATAGTATATGTGGGACATAACACTATATATATATAATATATATATATAAAAGTGAGTGTATGTATGCATGTATATATGTGTGTATCAAGCCACACCCACTCCACATGCAAAGCCCCGTATAATATCTAATTATATATATAGTATATATATTATATATATAGCGCCGCTGATCTCCAGACGGTAGCGGCCAATCAGCGCAGCGGGATTTCGGTTACAGACAGACAGACAGACATGATAAGACGATTTTATATATATAGATATATATACACACACACAAATGCTTTTTGGCTGATGTTTTGGTCACTTTTGAATGTTGGTAGTGCTTTCACAGTCGTGGCTTAGGTAGTGCAGCTCATCCAGAATAGCACATCAATGCGAGCTCTGTCTGTCAGCGTAGTTTCCAGAGGCGCTACAAGGAGACAGGCTTGTACACCAGGAGATGTGTGGGGGCCGTAGGAGGGAAATAACCCAGCAGCAGGACCACTACCTCAGCCTTTGTGCAAGGAGTGAACAGGAGGAGCACTGCCAGAGCCCTGCAAAATGACCTCCAGCAGGCCACAAATGTGCATGTGTCTGCACAAACGGTTAGAAACTGACTCCATGATGGACTGAGTGCCCGACGTCCACAGATGGGGGTTGTGCTCACAGCCCAACACCGTGCAGGAAGATTGGCATTTGCCAGAGAACACAGTGTTTGGCAGATTTGACATTGACGCCCTGTGCTCTTCACAGATGAGAGCAGGTTCACACTGAGCACTTGGCATAAACATGACAGAGTCTGGAGACACTGCAGAGAATGTTCTGCTGCCTGCAACATACTCCAGCATGACTGGTTGGCAGTGGGTCAGTAATGGTGTGAGGAGGCATTTCTTTGAAGGGCACTACAGCCCTCCATGTGCTAGCCAGAGGTACCTTGGCTGCATTAAGTACCAGGATGAGAGCCTCAGAACCATTTTGAAACCACATGCAGGTGCACTGGGCTCTGGGTTCCTTCTAATGCATGACAATGCTAAACCTCATGTGGCTGAAGTGGACTGGCCTGCCCTTTCCCCAGACCTGAATCCAATCGAGCTCATCTGGGACATCATGACTCGTTCCATGTACAAATGCCACTGTGCACCACAGACTGTCCAGGAGTTGTCTGTTGCTTTAATCCAGGTTTGGGAGAAGATCCCTCAGGAGAACATCCGCTGCCTCATCAGGACCATGCCCAGGCATTGAAAGGAGGTCGTACAGGTATGCGGAGGCCACACGCACTACTGAGCATTATTTCCTTGTCTTGAGGCATTTCCACTGAAGTTGGATCAGTCTTTAATTTGATTTTCCTCTTAGATTTTGATCATTCCAAATCTAGACCTCCATGGAATATTAATTTTGATATACTGTACATTGATCATTTTCATGTTTTATCATTCTCAATGCATTCCACTATGTAATGAATAAAGATTTATAACTGGAATATTTCATTCAGTGACATCTAGGATGTGGTATTTTAGTGTTCCCTTTATTTTTTTTTGAGAAGTGTATATATATATATATATATATACACACACACATACATACATACTAGCTATGAACTCGTTCTACGCCTGGGTGGCGGGCATTTTTATTGGTATATGGTCTCCCATCCTGGTATGTGCTGCACCCCTCATCCCTATCCTGGTATGTATGGTACCCCTTCATCCCTATCGTGGTATGCATGGTCCCCTCACCCCCCAATCCTGGTATGCATGGTCCTCTCACCCCCCAATCCTGGTATGCACGGCCCTCTCATCCCTATTATGGTATGCGTGGCCCCCTCATCCCAATCCTGGTGTGCATGGTCCTCTCACCCCCCAATCCTGGTATGCATGGTCCCCTCACCCCTCAATCCTGGTATGCATGGTCCCTTCAACCCCCAATCCTGGTATGCATGGTCCCCTCACCCCCCAATCCTGGTATGCATGGTCCCCTCACCCCCCAATCCTGGTATGCATGGTCCTCTCACCCCCCCAATCCTGGTATGCACGGCCCTCTCATCCCTATCCTGGTATGCATGGTCCTCTCACCCCCTATCCAGGTATGCACGGCCCTCTCATCCCTATTATGGTATGCGTGGCCCCCTCATCCCAATCCTGGTATACATGGTCCTCTCACCCCCCAATCTTGGTATGCATTGTCCCCTCACCCCCCAATCCTGGCATGCATGGTCCCCTCACCCCCAATCCTGGTATGCATGGTCCCCTCACCCCCAATCCTGGTATGCATGGTCCTCTCGCCCCCCAATCCTGGTATGCATGGCTCTCTCATCCCTATTATGGTATGCGTGGCCCCCTCATCCCTATCCTGGTATGCATGTTCCTCTCACCCCCTATCCTGGTATGCATGGTCCCCTCACCCCCCAATCCTGGTATGTGTGGTCCCCTCACCCCCCCAATCCTGGTATGCATGGTCCCCTCACCCCCCAATCCTGGTATGCATGGTCCCCTCACCCCCCAATCCTGGTATGCATGGTCCCCTCACCCCCTATCCTAATATGCATAATATGCATTGTCCCCTCATCCCCCAATCCTGGTATGCATGGTCGCCTCACCCCCAATCCTGGTATGTATGTCCCTCTCAAACCCCTATCCTAATATGCATGGTCCCCTCACCCCCCAATCCTGGTATGCATGGTCCTCTCACCCTCCTTTCCTGGTATGCATGGTCCCCTCACCCCCCAATCCTGATATGAATGGTCCCCCTCACCTCTATTAAACTGCACACATTAAAAAAAACCATTTATACTCACCGTGTTGTGGTGCCGGACCGGGCGCATGCGCAGTCCTCGCTTTCCGCCGCCATGTTCTTGATGTCAAGTATAGTGTGGCACTACCGCAAGGTGCACAAGTAGGTTACCCAGACCAAAGTGAATAATAAAGTAACTTGGCACTCAACTGAATGATCCTTTACAAAAGAAGTTTTTATTTTATATGCAGTCCTAGAAGACGTTTCGGCCCACAATCGGCCTTCGTCAGTCTGCCGACTGCTAACACGGTATAATGACCAGATATAGAACCAAGAATCTATGTGGATTCCTGTTAGTGCTGTCTCTTTATAGCATAGTAGAAAAAGGAGGCCATATGAGGCCTGTGGATGTGAGGTATGAATGAAGCGGGCTAGGCGCAGTTTCCACCGCTCGTCTGGTAGCTACCAGATGAGCGGTGGAAACTGCGTCTAGCCCGCTTCATTAAAAATGAAATAAAAACTTCTTTTGTAAAGGATCATTCAGTTGAGTGCCAAGTTACTTTATTATTCAACATGTTCTTGATGACACACTGCAGTGTGTCTTCAAGATCATGGCAGCGGAAAGCGAGGACTGCGCAGGCGCCCGGTCCGGCACCACAACACGCCCACTGCAGACATGAATCGATGCCTGCGCAGTCTGCGCTTTCCGCCACCATGTTCTTGAAGACATACTGCAGTGTGTCTTCAAGAAAATGGCGGCGGTAAGCGCGGACTGCTCACGCGCCGATTCATGTCTGCAGTGGGCGTGTTATGGTGACGGACTCGGCGCCTGTGCAGTCCTCGCTTTCAGCCGCCATTTTCTTGAAGACACACTGCAGTGTCTTCTACAAAATGGTGGCAGCAAGCTCGGACTGCGCATGCGCCGATTTCGGCGCCACAACCCGCCCTCTCCTGACGTCACATGAAGGCGCAAGACGCCGCAGCAACAGCAACACCGGCTCGGTAAGGTGTTGCAGAGATGGCGGTATGCGTTCGGTGTTTACGCATACCGCGATCTCTTGGGGTCTGCAACACCTTGGGCTCTGTGGGGGATGTGTCACTCTGTCTGGAACAAGACTGTTCAGTGTGCAGGCACGTCGTGCTTGCGCAGTCTATAGAGGCTTCAGACAGAGTGACGCTTAGCCCGTTATATTATATATATATATGTGTGTGTAGGTATGTGTGTGTGTATTGGCCACACCCACTCCACATAGCAACCAATCACTAAGCATTTTTCATTTCACCAGAGCTTTTTAAAAGAAACTGAGCTGTGATTGGTTGCTATGAGCAACAATTTTCCTTGTAGACAGTTGTGGTAACTGAGGCCTATTATTCTTATATTCTTATCATTTGTATGGTATTATCCTCCTTCTGTAAAGCTGTAAATAACACAAATTATTACCGTGCCGACACAGACCACCCTCTGGCATAGACTGCAGGGGGAGCCCAGGGGGAGACCAGTATCACACAGGACAGTATTAGATACACGGCTCAGCAGACTGTATCACACAGGATAGGATTAGATACACGGCTCAGCAGACAGTATCACACAGGATAAGATTAGATACACAGCCCAGTATCACACAGGATAGGATTAGATACACAGCTCAGCACATAGCATCACACAGGATAGGATTAGACAAACAGGTCAGGAGACAGTATCACACAGGATAGGATTAGATACACGGCTCAGCAGACAGTATCACACAGGATAGGATTAGATACACAGCTCAGCAGACAAAAACACACAGGAGAGGATTAGATACACGGCTCAGCAGACAGTATCACACAGGAGAGGATTAGAAAGAAGGCTCAGCAGTCAGTATCACACAGGATAGGATTAGATACATCACTCAGCACACAGTATCACACAGGATAGGATTATATACACAGCTCAGCAGACAGTATCACACAGGATAGGATTAGATACACAGCTCAGCAGACTGTATCACACAGGATAGGATTAGATACACAGCTCGGCAACAGAATGTGTCAAAGGAGAGAACATTCTGATTCCAAGAATTCCATTCATTCCATCTGATTTGCCTTTTGATTTTAAACTCCTCCAGTTTCCACTTCGATTGGCATTTGCAATGTCCATTAACAATGCTCAGGGACAGTCCTTGAAAGTAGTAGGGATCGATTTGCAATCTCCATGCTTTTCTCATGGTCAACTTTACTTGGCCTGTGCAAAAGTTGAAACTACCAAAAATCTGCTAATCTTTGCGCCGAAAGGAAAAACCAAAAATGTTGTTTATCAAAAGGCTCTTGAATGAGTTGAAAATAAAATACTATCAATACTTGGGTAATCGTTTAGTTAATTTGTGTTGCAAATCTGTAGTGTTGAATATATGATGTGAAATGTTTTTATGTGCAATATAAAAATTAAAATTGATTATAACTAACCACAGTTAGTCACTATGCCCGGGCAACGCCGGGCTCTTCAGCTAGTATATAATAAATATCTAGTTATATCTAATATATAAAACTTAATGAGTGTGTGTTATGTATGTTTGTATGTACTGTATGTATGTCCGAGATTGGCATCTGCACCGTCGCAGCTACAGCCACAAAATTTGGCACAGTCACACGTCTGGACCCCGAGAGCGTCATAGGCTATGTTGAGAGACGAAATTTTAACACCGCACGTTCCAATTCACCAAACAATTTTGCCCCTATTTACATAATGGGGAAAAAGTGTATGTATTGGCATCTGCACCGTCGCAGCTACAGCCACAAAATTTTGCAAAGTCACACGTCTGTGCCCGAAGAACGTCATATGCTATGTTGTGAGGTGAAATTTTAACCCCGCGAGTTCCAATTCACCAAACAATTTTTTCCCCTATCTACATAATGGGGAAAAAGTGTATGTATGTATTGGCATCTGCACCGTCATAGCTACAGCCACAAAATTTGGCACAGTCACACGTCTGGACCCCGAGAGCGTCATAGGCTATGTTGTGAGGCGAAATTTTAACCCCGCGTGTTCCAATTCACCAAACAATTTTGCCCCTATCTACATAATGGGGAAAAAGTGTATGTATGTATTGGCATCTGCACTGTCGTAGCTACAGCCACAAAATTTTGCACAGTCACACGTCTGGACCCTGAGATTGTCTTAGGCTATGTTGTGAGGCTAAATTTTAACCCAGCGTGTTCCAATTCACCAACCAATTTTGCCCCTATCTACATAATGGGGAAAAAGTGAAAGGAAAAGTGTTGGAGGCAAATTGAGTGCTGCCAGATGTGAACAAGGGGGACTTAAAGAATGAGAGCGATGGCGCCAAAGAGTATATACCGTACAGTTGCTAAGGTGGGGCCCTGACATGGGATACTCACCACACACGGGGATATGAACACACACACAAAATGCGCCACACACTACCACGTGCTTCAACACATATACCACCCTCCGCACACATTTCACCACACATATACCAACCTCGCCACATAAAAGTCGAAACACAAAAGTTGACACTCAAAACTCGCCACGCTGTCCCAGAGCTGTTTAAATGATGAAAAGTGAGCTGTGATTGGTTGCTACCAGCAACAGTTTTCTTTGTAGACAGTTGTGGTAACTGAGGCCTATTATTCTTATCATTTCTATGGTGTTATCATCCTTCTGTAAAGCTGGAAATAACGCAATTTATTACCGTGCCAACACAGACCACCCTCTGACACAGACTGCAGGGGGAGCCCAGTATCACACAGGATAGGATTAGATACACGTCTCAGCAGTCAGTATCGCACAGGATAGGATTAGATACACAGCTCAGCAGTCAGTATCACACAGGAGAGGATTAGACACATGGCTCAGCAGGCAGTATCACACAGGATAGGATTAGATACACAGCTCAGCGGTCAGTATCACACAAGAGAGGATTAGACACATGGCTCAGCAGGCAGTATCACACAGGATAGGATTAGATACACAGCTCAGCGGTCAGTATCACACAGGAGAGGAATAGGTACACGGCTCAGCAGACAGTATCACACAGGATAGGATTAGATGCACAGTTTTTATGTGCAAGATAATCATTATAATTTGTTATAACTAACCACAGTTCGTTCGTTATGGGCACGGGACTATGGGATGGAGGATATGTATGATGGGTATATGGGTACGGGACTATGGAATGGAGGATGTGTGATGGGTATATGGGCACGGGACTATGGGATGGAGGATAATCATTATAATTTGTTATAACTAACCACAGTTAGTTGCTATGCCTGGCGAACGCCGGGCTCTTCAGCTACAAATTTGAAAAAACTTGGATATTCTCTGTGCTGCTGTAGCAATAACGATCCAAGCATATAGATGATAAAGGATGGTAATTTATTCTCTATTCTCAATGCGTTTTGAAGTCAGTATGACTTCTTCCTCAGGAGATGCCTAAGACTTATGCATCTGCTGAGGAAGAAGTCATACTGACTTTGAAACACGTAGAGAATAAATTACCATCCTTTATCATCTATATGCTTGGATCGTTATTGCTACAGCAGAGCAGGGAATATCCACGTTTCTTATAATTTGACACTTCAAATCGGTCAGTGAATTGGTCTGTGGATCTACAACGGCTGTCGCCTCCAATGAGTCCTATATGCTCTAATATTGTGGATTAATAGGTGAGTGCAAACCAAGTGTTTTTTTCAAAATTATCACCAGATAAGACCCTATTGGCAATCTTTGCCTCCTATAGTGTTTCTGGGCTCTTCAGCTAGTAAGAAATAATTCTGATATAGAAGCTCAGATATCTTGATGTAGTACAACAATATGTGAGCCCTATTCACAGGAAACTGAGTAACAATGGGTAGAGTATAAAATCCAGAATGGGGCTGTATTCACAAAAAACAGGCATAGGAAATGTGCTTTTCTTTTTGAGGATACATCTATTGTGATCACCTCCTCTCACATTGGGTTTAACCACCTCAAAGACAAAAAAGGAGACATCTTCGGTTTCACCTTAATGTACATTGTTCATGCGTCTCGCTAATGGGTTGTACCGACCATGGCGAATATCCCCCAAATGCTGCCCCACCCTCCTCCTAAACTCCTTCATCATCTTACCTACATAATCTAGAGGGCAGGTGCTTGTGGCCGTATATACAAGTCCTGCGGTTTTACAGTTGGAACAATCCCTCTGGAAAAAGGTTTTACCCATGGAGGAACTCAAGAAAGATTTACATGGTCTCATCCAATTATGTGTACAACATTCTCCACATCTAAAGAAACCGCAGATTCTTCTATCTCGCCAAGTCCCCACTAAACGGTAACTAATTGACCAACCTTTTCTGAAAGTTATTGTGGGAGTAGATCCCAGAGCACCCCTCAGGTTTGGGTCGACCACAAGTACATCCCAGTGTTTTCTGTGGATATTAAAGATACAGTCACACTGATTGTTATAACTTCCTATTACTCGTGATAAAGCATTTTTTTATTGGTCTACTGGTTAGGTATTGAGGAGTGTTTGTCTCTCCCATTTGTCTGCAAACGATGGTGCGGAATCCAAAATATTTGGTGGGTACCCTTTTTCCCTGCATCTGGTGTTCATGTATATTGCCTGTGAATTAAAATCTGTGACATTAGAACAGTTTCTTCTCAACTGTAAAATTTGGCCCTTGGGAATTCCTTTTTTTTATTTTTTTTTTTTTTAAGAGGGAAGGGGATGCTGGTTATCCCACTTCTATAGGCTATTAGTGCTTGTAGGTTTATAGTAGATGGGTGTTCTTTCTTGATTAGTATATCCAGGAAAGACAACTGGTTATAATTAAACTCCAATGTAAATCTAAGGCCCACTCTATTGATGTTGAGCTCCCTGACAAAGTCAAGAAACTGTTCGCTTGTCCTTGACCAGATGTTAAAAATGTTGTCAATAAATCTATACCATACCCCAATATATGGATGCCACCATTTATGATCATCCCTGAAAATTGTGGTTCCCTCCCAGCAGCCCAGGAATAGGTTAGTATACAAGGGGGCACAGGGGTTCCCCATCGTAGTACCTCGGAGCTGGAGGAAGTACTTCCTGTCAAAAAGAAAGAAGTTATGCGTAAGAGTGAATTTTAGAAGATACTCCATGAAGTCATTGTGTCTGCTCAAATTTAAGGAATGTGTTATTCTCCGATACCATCCTGATTCGGTATACTACTGTACAAAGCCTCAAAATATATTAAAACCTGCTCACCTACATGGATATATACATGTAGAGGATCAGGCAAAGGTAAAACAACTTTCCTGAGGGAATATTCCAACTATAAAACCTCAGGACTTATTCCAACTGCAGGACCTCAGAAGGTACTGTGGAAATACTATACTGCGGGGGGGGGGGATGGCGGTACTTTGGGTACATCATACTGTGTAGCGGTACTGTGGGAACATTATACTGTGTGTAGGGGATGAAGGTACTGTGGCAACATTAAACAAAGTGTGTGGGGAAATGGCGGCACTGTGGGAACATTATACTGTGTGGGTGATGGCGGTATTGTGGGAACATTATACTGTGTGTAGGGGTGTGGTGCTAATAAAAATATGGATATCTTATAGCCTACATATTGTAATATATTGTTTATATGCTTTGATATAGTGTGGTCATTAGACCAAGGGTGGAAAGTATTGCAAATATGAAATATGGTTGTTTGAATCCAAACACTATATTTCATATTACTATGGTGTAATATCATTAATGCTGAACTTTGATACTGAGACACAAAGCGTTTGCTCTGTGTCAATACCGTAAGACAAGGAATTGTTCTGTGGTCTTTGAAGCTCTGTGTTTCAAAGATTCCTTATCCTGATTTGCACACAAGGTGATATTTGCTTTGACTGAATACTTTCTCTTTACTATACCCTGCCAATTGGGGGGTGGTTGATGGGAAGGAGCTTTCCAACTAATTCTGTGTGGTGTATTAGGACAATAGGAATAACAACTGAATAGATAATGAAAATTTATCCTGCTTGAACAAGGAAATCTTGTGCTCAATTATAGTATGATTCTCGATTGACAAGAGAGACCAAAATGTTATGGTCTCATGTAACATATGGTCATGCATGACATCAATAATCGAGGACCTATTGTGATACACATCTGACATGTATGCGTGTGTGCCTGGGTTATGATAGGTATCCAGTTTTTAGAATAGGTGATTATGGAAGTCATGCTGCCCATATGTTACCATCTTAGAGCGTTATGCTATGAGCATGAAGAGTTAACTTTGTAATAAGCAACATATGTTGAACTTTGAACAGTGATAGACAACTTTGACAAGTTGACCAGAGGCAAACAGAGCCTGGGTTATAAACAGTAGCAAAACAACCCTGATGCATTGTGCTATTGTTAAGAGACATGCTAATGGCAAACGAATCTCTGGTTGGTGCAAACACACTAAGATTGTAGTAGTCTATAACAAACAGACCTTGAAGTCTTGTGCAGATTCAAGATTCTGATACAGACTAAACATACTGCACAGTTGTAATGTGGGAGTGTTGTGTATAAAAAGGTGTACCCGGTTCAGCGAGGGAAGGGACATTCCCAGAAGGTATCGTGGGTGCACGGTTTCTGTGATGAAAAGACCAGAGTTTTTCCTTCTCATTGACACTGTGGTCCCTCCAGTGGAGAAGTGATGTTTCAAAACTACTTGGTAATGTATGGATACTTATTTCTCTATGTACTATAATTATTCAATTAATTAACAAAACGGTAATATTATATCTGCCATTCCATTAATTTGGTGTTTTATCATTTAAATTAATCATTGTATAATAAAATTCTGTCATATCCAAGTGGTGCCTTCTTTAAAGCCGTATCCGAACCGTTATTGCTGAACAGTTGGCAATACAAGGGGATGTCGGTAATGTGGGAACATTATACTGTGTGGGGAGGATGATGGTACTGTGGAAACATCATGCAATGTGTGGGGGAATGACGGTACTGTAGGAACATTATATTATGTGTGGTGGGGATGTTGGCACTGTGGGAACATTATACTGTGTGGGGAGATGGTGGTACTATGTGAACATTATACAGTGTGTGGGGGGATGGCAGTACTGTGGAAACATTATACTGTGTGAAGGGAGATAACAGTACTGTGGGAACATCATATTGTGTGTGGGGGGATGACGGTACTGTGGGAACATTATACTGTGTGTGGGGGAGATGTTGGCACTGTGGGAACATTATACTGTGTTGGGAGATGGCGGTACTGTGGGAACATTATACAGTATGTGGGGGGATGACGGTACTGTGGGAACATTGTATTCTGTGGAGGGATGGCAGTACTGGGAAACATTATAATGTGTTGTGGGATGGTGGTACTGTGGGAGCATTATACTGTGTGTGGGGGACATGGTACTGTTGGAAGATTATACTGTGGGGGGATGGCTGTACTGGGGGAACATTACACTGTGTGTGGGGGTCAGCTGAGTTTGGGATCCAGTGTCTCTCCCCTTCCCCCCTGGTATGTTTTACTAATGTTTTTGTGTCCTTGTAACTTCATCTTTTATTATCTGGCCGTCCAGTTGGGGATTTTACCCCTTATTGCTTTCTAACTGGTCCGCTTGTTACATTTATTGTTACAATTTTTGACACTTATTCATCTACACTACCAGGCGTTTACTTATGACAATGGGTAGAGTGAGCATTTTGACACTGTATATCCCTTAGCTCTGCTTTTTCTTGTGTCACCCTTTGTTTGCCATGGTTTGTGCTATTTTTACCTGTGCTATTTAATAAAGATTTGCGATCTTATACCATACTTTGGACATCTATGCACTGATTTCCTTTTGTAGTTTCTTATTGATTACAGTGTGTCCTACACTAATTTTCCATGGGCTGATTGTAATGGTTTCCTTTTTCATCTGTATCCACACGTAATATATGATGTCATATTGTTTCAGCCTTGTGGTCTGTCATTTTTGTTTATCACTGTGTGTGGGGATGGCAGTAATGTAGGAACATTCTATTGTGTGGGGGGATGACAGTACTTTGGGAACATTATACTGTGTGTGGGGGCAATGGCAGTACTGTGGGAGTAGGGGTAGTAGTCCGGTGGCTCTGACGGGATGACGTGGGATATTAGGGGTAGTAGCTCGGTGGCTCTGACGGGATGACGCGGGATATTAGGGGTAGTAGTCCGGTGGCTCTGACGGAATGATGTGGGATATTAGGGGTAGTAGTCCGGTGGCTCTGGCTGATGGGATGATGTGTGATGATGGGGGAGTAGTTTGGAGAGGGTTTGAGGCTATGCGGAGCGGGCGGGGCTCTACACTCTGCTTTATATATAGATATTATCATTATAATTTGTTATAATTAACCGTAGTTAGTTACTATGCCCGGGCAGCGCCGGGCTCCTCAGCTAGTAAAGAATAACGGGCCCTCCAGCACCTACCTCCACCCGCAGAGCCGCACTCCACATATATGGCTGCTCTGTGCGCACAGGACCTGTGATGAGGTCACAGGGGGAGGAGTCAGGGGTCACATGATCAGGGGCCTCAGCTATGCAGGACTCTGCTGTGCTGGTTGTCATGGTGCTGGATGAGGGGAATTATGAGTGGGGACAGGAGGGGTTTACAGGGGATGTAGCAGAGCCGTGTGTGTACGAGGTGTACGGAACGGAGCCGTGTGTGTGCGAGGTGTACGGAGCAGAGCCGTGTGTGTACGAGATGTACAGAGCGGAGCCGTGTGTGTGTACGAGGTGTACGGAACGGAGCCGTGTGTGTACGAGATGTACAGAGCGGAGCCGTGTGTGTGTACGGGGTGTACGGAACGGAGCCGTGTGTGTACGGGGTGTAAAGAGCATTGCCGTGTGTGTACGGAGCAGAGCAGTGTGTGTACGGGGTGTACGGAACGGAGCCGTGGGTGTACGGGGTGTAAAGAGCATTGCCGTGTGTGTACGGAGCAGAGCAGTGTGTGTACGAGGTGTACGGAGCGGAGCCGCGTGTGTACGAGGTGTACGGAGCGGAGCCGTGTGTGTACGAGGTGTACGGAGCGGAGCCGTGTGTGTACGAGGTGTATGGAGCAGAGGCACGTGTGTATGAGGTGTACGGAGCGGGGCCGCGTGTGTACGAGGTGTACGAAGCAGAGCCGCGTGTGTACGAGGTGTACGGAGCGGAGCCGTGTGTGTACGAGGTGTATGGAGCAGAGCCACGTGTGTATGAGGTGTACGGAGCGGGGCCGCGTGTGTACGAGGTGTACGAAGCAGAGCCGCGTGTGTACGAGGTGTACGGAGCAGAGCCGTGTGTGTACGAGGTGTACGGAGCAGAGCCGTGTGTGTTCGAGGTGTACGGAGCGGAGCCGTGTGTGTACGAGGTGTACGGAGCGGAGCCGCGTGTGTTCGAGGTGTACAAAGCCGTGCCGCATGTGTACGAAGTGTGCAGAGCGGAGCTGTGAGTGTACGAGGTGGATGGAGAGGAGCCGTTTGCATATGAGCTGGACAGGGCAGAGCCATTTGTGTACGAAGTGTACGGAGCCGAGCCGCTTGTGTACGGAGTGGAGCTGTGCGTGTATGAGATGCACGGGGCAGAGCCGTGTGTGTACAAGGTGTACGGAGCCGAGCCGTTGCGTGTGTGAGGTGTACAGAGTGGAGCTGTGAGTGTACGAGGTGCACAGAGTCGTGTGTAGTGTGTACGACGTGTATGGAGCGGAGCCGTGTGCGTATGAGGTGGACAAGGTGGAGCCGTTTGTGTACGGAGCCGAGTCGCTTGTGTACGAGGTGTGCGGAGCAGGGCCGTGTGTGTATGGAGCTGTGCCGTGTGTATATGAGATGTACGGAGCAGAGCCATGTGTGTACGTGGTATACGGAGCGGAGTCGTGTGTGTACGAGGTGTACGGAGCGGAACCGTGTGCTTATGAGGTGGACAGGGAGGAGCAGTTTGTGTATGAGGTGTACGGAGCCGAGCCGTGCGTGTACGAGGTGTATGGAGCGGATCTGTGCGTGCACGAGGTGCATGGAGCAGAGCCGTGTGTGTGTAGATGTACAGAGCGGGTCCGCGTGTGTTTGAGGTGGACAGGGCAGAGCCGTGCGCATGCTTGGTGCGCGGAGCCACGCGCGTGCCTGGCGCATGGATCGGTGCTGTGTGTGTGAGCTGTCGCCATTTTGCTGAAGAAAAAACAATTTAGATCCTTTGAAATGATGGCCACACCTGAGCAGTAGCAGGCCCCTGCATGATAAATGTTTTTTCTTTTTTTCAAAACAATATTACATTCAGTATGTAAATTAGGTGAAGGATCAGTGCCCTGTCCTAAGCCTATAAGGATGAATATGTAAGCAGAGCATCACATAGGCCCATCCCACAGGCCACCCCAAAGCAGGAGAAGCTCATTAACTCAAAACTTTAAATAAAGATTTAGCAATAACCACAAGACGGATTTCATCCCCAGGTATCATAGTGATAGGGAGAAGGTTAAATTAACCCTTCACGGTTCATCCAGTGATTTCCAAATTAATCCACAGGGCGTTGCTAGCAACTCAAATGACCACACGGAGACAGGGGTCTCTGTACGCGAGGATCAAGACAGGTCACTAGTCCCCTTTATTTTAGTCACTTCTTTTATAATATTTTGCTTAATTATGCAAAGTTCTCAACTACCAATAGCATCATTTCACTTTATAAGCCAATATTGCAAGAAAACCGGAAACTGCATATATGTCCGTATTTACATAGCATAGAAAGTAGTATAATGGCATAGTCTTCAAAGTATTACACCCCCGGGTCCCTTATCTTGCACCTGATGAGGAACAGTCTGGTTTCATGACAGCCTGAACTTTTCATCCCAATTGCAAAAAATTTATCTTAAAGCAACAAAAATGGAGAAACGAAACCTTCAGAGAATGGAGAAAATGAAACTTGAGCTTTGATTTTAGTTTTAACCCTTCACAATCCCACCTAGATAGATTTTTTAACACATATGCAGCATCAGAGGTGCTATCCCAAGCTAACAGCTTGAGGGGTACTGGTCTTCACATGACTGATGCCGTGTTACCAGTCATGGCTGTCGCGGCGCACCCATCCCCCCTGTATACTGCAATTCACAAATAACAATTTTTGATGACAGTGGTGGAGATCTTTTGAAGGTAGCCATGTGCTTGGCTTCAACATCTTCATCAAGTAGCCTTTTGAGATCGGTGCAGAGAAGAGCATGGGCAACGACGCCTTTGGTATCATCAATAGCTGTCTTAGTGCAGAATTTCCTAATACATACAGAAATACACCAAAAAACAAGTTTTAGTATCACATATACATCAAGGATACAGGCAGCAATGTGCAACAAGCTTTGTAAGATCCCAGCTATCCAGCCCCCAATTCCCTTAAACCAATTGGCTGGATTGAGAAAGGAGAAAGTGTCTGACCACCAACTGTCCTTATTATGATCATTGTCTTTATTGTATTGATCTCTGAGTCTTTGAATATCTTCTAACTTTAACTTTTAACTTCTACCAATAATAATATGGAAAATGCGAAAAACCAAAACATTATGCCCCCTTATTTGCTATTGGCTTGTTGGGTGATGAGGAGAACTTGATGGGGACCGTCATACAAGGGTTCTAGTCCATGCTTTCTGACATGTCTTTTCACGACTACCAAATCACCAGGCTTCAGGTTATGACAGGTATAGGTTTCTGCTGAATCTGGAAGAGAAGAAGAAACTAGAGCATGGGTGTTAGCAAGATTTTTACGACGCTGAATAACAGATTGAACAGCACGGTCAGTTTCTTCTGATAACTGCTGAGGCTGGAAATTTGCAATTGGGGGCCTAGTACCAAACAATATCTCATATGGGGACAGGCCATGTTTTGCAATAGGGGTAGTATGGATGTGGTATAGTACAATGGGTAAGAGCTCTGGCCATGGAGCCATAGTTTCCTGCATCATTTTGGTCAATTGTCCCTTCAGTGTGCCGTTCAGCCTCTCAACTTTCCCACTGGATTGTGGGTGGTACGGAGTATGTAGGGCTACAGTGGATCCAAGCATTGTCAGAACTTCTTGGTACACATGAGAAGAAAAGGCCGGACCTTGATCACTTTCAACAGCTTCTGGAACCCCATATCTGCATATGACTTCCATCACCAGTTTCTTCGCTGTGGTTTTTGCGGTGATGTTGGTAACAGGGAATGCTTCCAGCCAACTGGAGAACATGTCAACAACCAAACGGTATTCATACCTTCCAGACTTAGGCAGCGTGATATGGTCCACCTGGAGCCTTTGGAAAGGATAGTCGGGCTTAGCAAGATGCTTCGGGGGTAAACGTTGAAGTTGACCGGGATTACAAGTCTGACAGATATTACAGGCACGGTTGAGCGCTGTCAAAACTGTGGAAATTCCCGGGGCTCAGTAGAATTTTGGCACCAGTGCGAGGGCCTGATTCTTTCCTCGATGCGTAGGTCCATGTGCCCATGTGGCAATAGCAGGGTACATCCGCTTAGGGAGACACGAGTTGGTCCTTTTTCCAGAGACCATTATCCATTCGTGCCCCATCAGTCTTCCATTGCTTCACCTCTTCCTTTGGAGACATTCTCTGCATCGTCATTAAGCGGTCTCACGGGGTCCGACAGAAATCTTCAGTCTGTTGTAGGTCATCAGGTTCTTGTAGGGTCAATGCTTCTTGTAACTGTTTACGCTGAGAGCGTGTGGTCACCATAGTTGGTATGGTTGGTTCAATGGGTAAGAGAGCAGCGGCTTTTGCTTGCATATCCACAAATGCATTGCCAACAGTGTGTGGACTGTTCCTAGGACCGTGCGCCTTAACTTTGATAATGGCCACCTGAATAGGTAATTTGATCGAGTCCATGAGGGTTTTAACAGCTTCAGCATTTTTCACTGGGGTTCCGGCAGTAGTAATAAACCCTCGATTGGCCCATAGAGCCCCCAAATCGTGAGCAATACCAAATGCATACCGTGAGTCCGTGTATATATTAGCCCGTCTGTTCTTGGCCAAAGTACATGCAGTAGACAGAGCCTGGAGTTCTGCTTCTTGTGCTGACTGTGAGGGCGGGAGTGCAGCTGCGTGCACTACAGTGTCCTCTGTGGTAACAGCATATCCCGTGTGGAATCTACCAAACTCATCAGCATATCTTGAACCATCCGTGTATAACACCAGATCGGGATTTGGGAGTGGATTCTCATTGGCATTTGATGGAGTAGCTGTTTCTTCAGTCAGAAGTTGGGAACAATCATATTGGAGGTAATCCTCATCACTGCCATCTTTCCTTATAATTCATTATATCATCTTTCAAGGCATTGTAAAGGGGTTGCATTGTGCGGGATGCATCCGGTATCCACTGACAACATTAAGTGCATAGTCCAAGAAAACGCTGGAGTTCAGTTTCATCTTTTGGGAAAGAAAGGGAGCTGATAGCTATTTTTCTTTCTTTTGCGAGGTGTCTGACACCCTGAAGGAGACAGTGACCCAAGAATATCACTTGACCAAGGCAGAACTGAAGTCTCGAGGCCGAAACCCGACAATTCAGTGCTGCCAGATGCTTGAGGAGGCTAACAGTGGCAGCAATGGCAAAAGACACTCGCTCATATTTTTTTGCAAACTGGTTGGGACTGTTTTGGACCCCTTGTGGCAGAACTGTGGAAAAGACATGCAAAATACAGATTTCTTCACTGTCTTCATCTACATAGGGGTTATGTATTGTAAGAACCATCTGACCATCACTTTGAAATTGTATTCCAGAGCGGAACTGTGATAATAAATCTGCCCCCAGTAAATTTACTGGAAATGTGGGAGAGATTACATACTGAGCAGTAACCTCGGGGAAGGGTCCCACAGGGATAGGTTTAGTAAGAGTATGTTTATTGGGTTTGCCATCTACTCCGATTAAAACAGCGGGGGTTTGACAATCTCACTGAAAGTGTCTGAGACGGCCACAGCGCCAGCATCGCAGGCAAGGATTGGCAGGGAGGGGCTGGGATTACTGGAGCAGCTGCTGGCTGCAAGCTTGCTTTTTTTTTTTTCCTCTCTCTAATTTAATTTCTTCTGGAAACTTTTTTTTCTTTCCTACTTTAATGCATTGTCCGGAGTCGGCACATTACTCTCGATTTGCTGCCATTTGCCAGTAGAAAGCCATGGGGGAAGTCTCTGGATCGGGTAATTGATTGCAAAAAGTGCCTATTTGGGATGGGGTGAAGGGAGTATACTCATAACCACTAACAATATTAGGTATAGCGGAGACTAAGGCTGGCGGCGGATGATAATAGGTACCGTCAGCATTTAACAAAGGAAAGGTGGGGGCTGCTACTCCCGGTCTCCTTGTACAATTGTCATCTAGCAGGGAGACCTCTTCTTTCAAATCATCACTTTTAACTATTTGTCTGCCAGACACATTAATCTCAATCTCAGTTCCTTCTTAATCAATCACTTTCTCACACCACAGTCACTTACTTGAACCACAAAACATCCAGTCCCTGTCATAATAGTCAATTTTTCTTCTTCTACATAGCAATAAAAGCAATCAGAATTCACTTGCTCTTCAATTTCCACATAACCTTCATTATACAATTCATGTGCCAAGCCACGGAATTCCTCAGCGCTTTTAAGTAATCCATCATCAGTCAACCTCCCTTTATTCTTTTTAACTCCTTCATCCCATAGCGTAGGCTGTAGCCTCCCGCCCTTAGGAAATCCCAGAATCAAAAATATTTTTTCTGCATTCCTGACAGATTTCTTTCCTTGTCTTTGAATCATAAGACTAACAGTAACCGATCCTTCACACAATTCCAAACTTATCTTCTTCTACAGGGGAAGAGTCCTGAGGAGATCATTTGCATATTCCCAGTGCCTTCTGGGATAAGTGAAGAGTCTCCGCGAGCTCAGCGATCACTGGGTTTTGGCCGTTGCAGCTAAAAAGAGGAAATCGGAAAACCAGGGGAAGAGTCCTGAGGAGATCATTTGCATATTCCCAGTGCCTTGGCTCATCTTTCATCGTGTATAAGAAATCTCAATATGGAAGAGGCCAGGAGCCATTTGGTGAGCTGCATTTCTTGCTACATGTTCACAAACGTCACATGCCACAAATGCAAGATTGTGTCCCTGTTGGAGGAAAAGTTGCAAAATCTCGAAGAGAGGTTAGCTACGTTGAAGATCATTAAGGAAGGTGAAGAGTTCTTAGACAGAGCAGAATTATCTCTTCATGTTACGGAAAGAGTAGAAATTCAAAGTGCACATGAAGAAACAGAGGAATGGAAACATGTGACCCAGAGAAGCAGGAGGATCAGGAGGCAGTCAGCACCCATACTTTTCAGTAATCAGTACCAGGCTCTCATGCAGGAAAACGATGAAGAAATACATCAGGATAAGACTTTGCCCACAAACAGCAACCTTGTACGCCTTCAGAGTCCTCCTGGATGGAGAAAGAAAAATGTTGTGAAGAAGAAACGGAGAGTGGTCATGGGGGATTCCCTGTTGAGAGGAACAGAGGCCGCTATCTGCAGACCGGATATAACTTCAAGAGAAATGTGCTGTCTTTGAGGTGCAAAAATTAAAGATGCGTCTGACAGGATATCAGGACTCTTCAGACCTACAGACGACTACCCATTCCTGCTACTACATGTGGGGACAAATGACATCGCAAGAAACGACCTGGAAACCATCTGCAGAGACTTTGAAAACTTAGGCAAGAAAGTGAAAGAACTGGGAGCGCAGGTGGTCTTCTCTTCCATCCTCCCAGTGGATGGCCATGGAACAAGGAGGTGGAATAAGATTCTGCAGGTGAACAACTGGCTACGTCGATGGTGCCGTCAGCAACGATCTGGATTTCTGGATCACGGAGTGAATTACCTTTACGATCGACTACTTGCTAGAGATGGGGTGCACCTTACGAAGACTGGAAAACATGTATTTGGAAGTCGCCTTGCTACACTTATATGGAGAGCTTTAAACTAGAACAACATGGGAAAGGAAGCAAAAGACCAGAAAAAGCCATACACCTGACAAATGCTATTGAGAACTCTGCTATTAGAAGTGGAAAGGAAGAACAAAGACAAAAGAATCTAATTAATACAAATATTGGAGAAAGAGAAACCAATCACAAACTAAAATGTTTCTATACTAATGCACAAAGCATGGGCAACACACAAGGAGAATTGGAACTACTAACACAGGAAATGAAATATAATGTAATTGGAATCACTGAAACTTGGTGGGACAATACACATGATTGGAATACAAGACTAGAAGGATACAACTTATTTGCAAGAAACAGACTTGATAAACGAGGAGGTGGTGTCGCATTGTATGTTAGAAACGCGTATATCTGCACAGAGATTGAAGCTTCAGAGACTGGGAGTTCTGTGGAAACTGTTTGGGTAAGAATACAAGGACAGAACAATGGAAAGGACACCATTGTAGGCATTTACTGCAGGCCGCCTGTGCAAGCTGAAGATATGGATGAACTCTTTATGCATCAAATGGCCAAGTTCTCCAAAAAATATGACATAGTTGTCATGGGAGATTTCAACTATCCAGACATTTGTTGGGAATCTCTCTCAGGAAAAACTAACAGGTCAAGGAAATTTTTATCCTCTCTTGCTGACTACTTTATCTTCCAAAAGGTAGGGGAGAAAACAAGGGGAACTGCTACCTTGGATCTAATCCTTATAAACAGGGAGGAAATGGTTGCGGAGGTAAAAGTGGCTGGGACCCTAGGAGGTAGCGACCATGCTATTTTAGAATTTTGGATAACTAGAGGAGGAAGACCTGTGAAGACACAGACGTCAAGGTTAGATTTCAGAAAGTAAGATTTTAAGGGATTAAGGAAGAGAATTGGAGGGATCCAATGGCTTGATATCCTTAAAGACAAAAATGTCCAGGAAGGATGGGAAATTTTGAAAAATGAAATTCTCAAAGCGCAATTGTTAACAATTCCGAAAAGAGGGAATAGGAAGCATTTAAGGAAACCAGGATGGATGAACACAGAACTTAAGCACATGCTAAAAAGGAAATAAAAAATGTTTATAAAATGGAAAAAGGGAGGCATATCTAAAGAAGAATGTAATGCTGTCTGCAGAACCTGCAGGGCACAAATCAGATTATCTAAAGCTGACAATGAATTGAGGCTTGCAAGAGATGTCAAAAGCAATAATAATGGATTTTGGGGATATGTCAAAAGTAAAAGAACAGTCAAAGATGCTATAGGATTTTTACAGGATGAAAATGATGAAATGGTAAGACAGGATGTTGAGAAGGCTGAATGTTATGAATGAGTCACCGAGGAGGAAAAAACAAAAAAAGCAAGCTAAGCCCAGAAAACCGGAGAGGTTGGTAACTAGCAGATTGCAGACCCCTGATCCTATACACACAACTAGCAGTAGCCGTGGAGCGTGTCTACGGTGGTCCTAGATGCCTCGTCACGGCCGGAGAACTAAATAAGTCTAAAAAAAGAAAGGGAAAATCTAAACTGCCCCAGAGCAGACCCCAAAGCAATAGACAGCCCCCAACATGTATTGTCGGTGAAACAAGATGAAAACACAAACACAGATAGAAAGTTAGGCTGAGCAAACGATGGGGCCCTCACTAACTAGAAAGGACAGGAAAGAAAAGCTGCTGTCTGCAATCACGCAAAAAACCTGCCAAAAAATGTCCAACACGTCAGATAGAAAAAAGCCCTGAAGTCGCTAGACTTCAATTCCCTATATCAGCACTCAGGTATATTCTGAAGACAGAGCAAAACAGATCAACTGATCAGAGACAAAATGGGGATTCAGCCCAGTCCCAGCCAGGGCTGGCTGAACACAAAAACTAAGCAAACCAGACAAAAACTCATATGAACAATAGCAGAGAAAACTTAGCTTTAAGCAGGCAGGAACCAAACTGGAAACCAGAAGCCAGTCAGGAGAAATCACCATCAAGAAACTAGGGAGTCAGCTGCCTTAAATCCAATTAGAAATTCCTGATGTCCAATCACAGTCCTCTACCTCAGGTGGCCGGTCTCTGCCATTTAGATCAGCTTCATTACCTCCCTTCACCAACAGAGGGAGTCCAGATAGAGAACTCACTACTCCTCTGTCAGCACAACCAGCTCCATAACTCTCTCCAGAAGCCAGAGGCAAACCCGAAAATGAGCTCACAACAGCCGAACTTTTAAATTCCTCTTTTGCATCTGTTTTCTCTCAGAAAGGAAATGTAACAACTGTTCTTCACTGTCTTATTAAGGGAATAGAAGAATCCAGGATATCTATAAACAGAAAGATAGTGAGGAAACACTTAGCTAACCTAAATGAATTCAAGTCTCCAGGTCCAGATGAATTACACCCCAGAGTACTGAAGGAGATAGCAGAAGAAATTTTTGAACCCCTCTCCATAATCTTTGAAAATTCTTGGAGAACAGGATGAAGTCCCAGAAGACTGGAGAAGAGCAAATGTTTTTCCTATCTTCAAAAAGGGGAAGAAGGTGGACCCAGGCAACTATAGGCCGGTGAGTCTGACTTCTATACCAGGAAAGATCTTTGAACAAATTATTAAAGTTGAATGATCCCAGCAAAGAGCAAACAGATGAACGGCATACTAGGGCACACAAATCACCACATTACCAGACGGAGCTATTTATCTGAAGTATTGCGGCATATGATTCAGTCAAAAAATGGAGGTGCTTGCATGAAAAAACATGAATATTTCAATGTGAAGCGAAAAAAGAAGAAATATGCAGCACTCACCGATATAGCTGAAAAACTGTGCGTCTTTATTTCACATAAATTCCATGAAATGTGTGGACATGCAGGACGTTAGAGGAATGCTAGGGGAGGGAGGTGCCGGACAACGGCCGTTTCGCGATTACTCGCTTCTACGGGTCCAGTACCTTGTGGCCGTATCAGTCTCTGTTCTACAGGGTCAACCCCCTCTGGGAAGCCCAAAATTCAACGCGGTACTCAGTGAAAGGAGGAGGGCGTCTCAGACTATTCCTCCGGACACCTCTGGTTATATATACATATATTCCTGAGTTACGTATCCTACCCAATCTTCGATCACCTCACCACGCCCGATACTAACAGTGATCAGGATTTCAGGATATTTTGACTATAAAGAGAGTCACAATCACTGGTCAATCCGGGGTGTCCATCCCTCATGAGGTACGGTTCGAGCACTGGGCCACCAACGGGACTGCACCTCTATATGATTCCACCCAAGAATTACCCCACCATCGGGGACAAACCTCAGATCCTCTTTGCAGAAACACGCACAGGAAAACCACACCAAAACGGTCAGTCTGAACAGTATAACTGCCAACTTACCGTGGTTGTCGTGGGGGATGATCAGTCCCAATTTTCCAGCACCTGTGTCCGGTCCGAGGGTCCTTTGTCTTGTTGTCCTCCAGGGGCAGAGGAGTCCCTGTTCGGGGTCCCCACGTTGGGCAGCCAGCTGATAGGGAGAATTAAATTAACCCTTCACGGTTGATCCAGTGATTTCCAAATTAATCTACAGGGCGTTGCTAGCAACTCAAATGACCACACGGACACGGGGGTCTCTGTTCGGGAGGATCAAGACAGACCACTAGTCCCCTTTATTTTAGTCACTTCTTTTATAATATTTTGCTTATTATGCAAAGTTCCCAACTGCCAATAGCATCATTTCACTTTATAAGCCAAAAATATTGCAAGAAAACCAGAAACTGCATATATGTCCGTATTTACATAGCATAGAAAGTAGTATAATGGCATATTCTTCAGAGTATTACACCCCCGGGTCCCTTATCTTGCACCTGATGAGGAACAATCTGGTTTCATGACAGCCTGAACTTTTCATCCCAATTACAAAAAATTTATCTTAAAGCAACAGAAATGGAGAAACGAAACCTTCAGAGAACGGAGAAAATGAAACGAGCTTTGATTTTAGTTTTAACCCTTCACAATAGTAATCAGTATAAGGGCACTGACCTGACACTGTCTGTAGGTTACTGCGCATAATCCTGCTGACAGGTACATGTTCACTTTAATAACCAGGCCACATTTTACAATTCTGACCAGTGTCATTTTTTGTGGTAATAACTCTGAAATGCTTCAACGCATCACGCTGATTCTGAAAATGTTTTTTCGTGACATATTGTACTTCATGTTAGTGGTGAAATTTCTTCAATAAGACTTGCATTTATTTATGACTAGCTGAAGAGCCCGGCGCTGCCCGGGCAAAGTAACTAACTGTGGTTAGTTATAACAAATTATAATTATCCTCCATCCCATAGTCCCGTGCCCATATACAGAGAGTCATGTCACTCAAAATAGTTAATAAATAACATTTCTCACATGTCTACTTTACATCAGCACAATTTTTAAAACATAATATTTTTGTTAGGAAGTTATAAGGGTTAAAAGTTGACCAGCGATTTCTCATTTTTCCAACAAAATTTACAAAACAATTTTTTTTAGGGACCACCTCACATTTGAAGTGACTTTGAGGGGTTAATTTGGAAATCACTGGATCAACCATGAAGGGTTAATTTAATCCTCTCCCTATCAACTGGCTGCCCAATGTGGGGACCCCGAACACGGACGCCTCTGCCCCGGAGGCTGAAAGGCACACTGAAGGGACAATTGACCAAAAT